>NC_061789.1:15319106-15978793 GCF_022458985.1 Mugil cephalus | reverse complement strand
CAGCTCACATCAGAGCTGCTGCCGGGGCCGGTGATTTCCATACAGGCCGGGAGGAAGACGCCCTTTGAGAGATCTGGAAAGAGGAGGAGGTGGGGGGTGAAGGAGGTGGAGGTGGAGGTGGAGGTGGTGGTGGTGGGGATTCCCAAGGTGTTCAGCCAGCTACTCCCTTCCTGAATGTGCCCGCATCACCATGACAACAGGGGCCAGCGGGAGTCCGGGGATTCACTCGCACCTGGAGGAGGCAGAAAAACACAATTAGCATTTTGCAGACAGCGCCGCTCATCATACTAGATTAACATGGTTCACGTGGAGTGCAGTTTTTTTTTTTTTTTAATGCTTGACACAAGATGGTGTTTGATAATGAGCGGAGAGCGGAGCTGCAGGTGATGGAGTCCAGTAGTTCAAACGGATCATCCTCGCCGACAGACGCTCCTCCAGGACGTCTGTAAACATGATGCCGCTGAATCCCGCCGGGTTTCATTACTGTCCAAACACATGCATTTCACGACACGCATTTCACCCCACTCTTTATTTTTCCCCCCCGTATTTATTTTCAGAGATGATGACCATTTTTCATTCTGCTTCCCTCTTCTTGGCAGGGTTTCAGAGGAGAGCGTGGAGTTCTTTGAGCGTATGAATGCCATCCTGCAGAAACAGGAGAACATGATGCGGGCCGCCCAGGCCGAGGTAACCCCCGCCCCCCCGACTTCCACCTTTCAGTCTGCTACACACTTACAACACGTACGGTATGCATACAGGGTCGTCTTTGAAGCCCATCGCCATGGCCACTGTGACGTCTGTAGACAGAAGGACCGGGTTAGAGAGGCTGCCCGGAAGACTGGAAGCTCAGCTGTGACAAGCTGCTGTCGGAGGCTATGTTCGGTTCCTCCTACTGGCTCGGTGACTCGTCAGCTGAGTGTAGAGAAGGAGAAAGCAAACTGTTGATGGTGCATAAGCATAAGGGATATCTGCACAGCGGGTCATTAATATATCTTCTCAGGGTGCTTCTCTAGTTGTGGTTTGCTAAATGTTACATAAAAGCAGCAGCTAGTTGGGTGACATTTGTAGCAGTCATCAAGGAGTGATTTCCTCATTTACAGGCATGTGGAAATGACAACTGGCAGCTTTTTGGGAAGCCAGGGACAAGCAAAACTTCAATTTGCTTCTAGCCCTCTTTAATATCAACAGAAGTAAGACTCCACCGATGCAAGAGAAGCTGCCGTTGGCCCCCTTGAGTTCTCTAACAGCCTCAAACATCACCTTGCGCCAATGTTTGAGCTCTCCTCCGTGCAGAACTCCTCCGGGATTCTTGCATGTGTCAAAACGTCTTCCCTTTCAGCCACCCCTGGGTGAATACGCTGGTGTGCTCAGGCTCGTTATTCCGCTTCAGCTTTGGCTTCCGCACAGATGGCTTCGCATTATCTTCAAGCATCTCTTATATGATGCACAATTCATAGTTGAGTGACTGCAAGCTGCCCGGTCCCCGAAGCAATGAAGCAAACCCCGCACCATAACAATCTCACCACCACCACCACCATGCTTCACTGTTGGTGTGAGATCCTTCCTCTGAAAAGCTGTCTTCAGTTCGCTAATGTGGCCCAATGAGTCCATCTTTATTCCTAAAGGTCTGGTCTCTATAAATAGCGCGCCAACTTTAGAAGCGTGCAATTTGACAGCAGCAGGTTGGGAATGTTACCTGCCGTGATGCAATCTCGAGAGACTTCCTCCTCCTGGACACCGATTTGATGACCTGATTGGTTTCTCCTGTATGAATAGCTGGCAAATGATGCCACGGAGAAACGTATCAAGCTCTCTGCGTGTCACACATTCCCACAGTCTCCTGAGCACCCTTCGGTAGAACTTTCTAGAAAATGCAGGAATTCAAATCAGTGTTCTGTCCATAAAAGAAATCTTGTTTTCACTTTGGCCCTCGACTGAAAGGGAGAGTAATGGAAATCGCCGTAGGTCGCTCTGCGTTACGATGACCTCAGCTGCTCCCCGCAACACAACTTTTACATCAACGCGACCTTTACCGAGGGCTGCTTTTCTTTTGGCTAAACCGGTTTTGTCCCCCGACAGTGCCAGAGAGGCGCCTGCACTGTGCCGCCGCCCCAAGAACACGTGGACCAGGCCTTTATCCCCGACAGAATCAGCAGGTCGGAGGTGGGTCCAAAGTTGCTGCTTTTCATCCCTGCTTATTGACGTGCGGCCGAGCAGAAGGCAAAAGAAGAGAGTTTGTTTCTGAGGGGTGGTTATTAAGCAGAGTGTGTTTTCACGCAGCTGGACCTGCTTTATGAGGAGGCTGTGTACACGGTGGTCAACAGGGTCGGGGTGGCCTCATCAGAACACGTCAAAGGCGACGACGAGCTGTTTGCTTACCTGCTGAAGGTATCTATCTGTTTATCCACCTATCTATATGTCTATCTATTTATCTATCTATATATAGTGTGAATAATTTCAGGGACATCAGAAAACAGACTGTATTCCTTGAGCTCCATTAAATCTCAGTCAGTAACACTGATGGTAGCCTCATAGAGAGTGTTATTTGTTGTGAGCAGGCTGAAAGAATCGGAGCAGATGCTCTTGGCTCAGAACTGATTAAACATCAAAGCCCATGCAGTCACACTGTGTACTGATATTCAGTTGTGATATTGCATTCATTCACATGACTTATTATTTATTTCTATATATATATATATTTTTTTTTTTCTATTTGAGTGGGCGTCTCTTTTCAAGGTGTGTTTGCAGCGCCTCACCATGGGGTGTCACACAATTAAAAGATTTCAGCATTTAAAAGGAGGTTCAGTAATATGTTCAGGAAAATGTTATGGGCCACTTTTAGAGAAGCGGATTTCATATCTGTTTGGTTCCGGTCGTGAAATGGGCACTAAAACAAGTTTAAAATGCGTCATTGTCGCATAAAGTGGCTTTTGCGTTGACTGACCTTCTCTCCGAGGTGTTCGATATGGGTGAGGAGGAGCACGACATCATTCTGCAAAAAGTTCAAGAATCCAAGGTGAGGCATTTACATACCGCAAATTTATCCTACAGAGGTACCTTTACAGTCTTTTTTTTATGAATTGAGAGAAATCTAATCAATCAATCATTAATAAATCCTTCAGTTAAAATGAAATCAATTTGAATGTATATGTGAGACCATCGAATAGATCCCAAGGCAGAGGTAACAGAATTTTATTTACCCCTTTTTCAGAGTTAAAGTCGAACTCTTCCTGATAAATTACTCATTCTCTAGGGCAGGGTCTTCAACGTTTTTAAGGCCAAGGACCCCAAAACTGGAACCCCCTACCTGCTATATATGTTCCATATTAATGCTATTTATAAATATACATCATTTTTATCATTTTGTATTCAATATTAAGGTATTCACATAATGGTTTCTAATATTCATTTTTATATTATACATGTGCAACAGCAGGATAGTGTGCTATAATCTATAGTCTTTTGCCTCCATTTATCCCTGTACTAAAATATGTTGGATTCATGTTAATGTGTATGTAAAGACATTTAAATTTGTGGAGGAAAATGTGGGGGAAAATTTTGAATGCATATAAAAAATTCCTAATCAACCAAGATTTTGCAACCCCATGTTGAAGACCTGTGCTCTAGAGAGTAGATGTAACTGAGTTCGTTTTGGTATAAAATCAGAATTAAAAACGAATGCTCAAAAGTTATTTCATCAACACTCTTTAGTTATATGTTTTCAGTCATATATAAGAAGGTGAGCACAACAAACAACTGTCCTGTTGACCTATTGTTTTTATTTCAATGTAAATTTAAAGAAAGAGGAAGACTTTGTTGCTCTGAAATTTTCTAAAAGGAAAATAAAAAGGTGGCTCACGAACACATACTAATGTATGTAGCCTACTGTGTGTATGTACTTAACTCTGTCCCTGCTATTCTGCTGTAAAACATGCATGACATACGACTGCACTACTTTATTGGATAAGGTGCCAGCTGCAAAAAACATTAGTCTACCATCACACAGACACGCAGAGTCCACCCACGCATGAAGGGAAAAATCATTTTCAGAAGAAAGGGTAAAGACAGTTAGCTAACAAGCTGTGGGAGCAGCTACATGCCCGAAGTAATGGAGTAAAACACGAGGGTTTCGCTTATGTTCCAGTCCAAGTTCACAACAATTATTACCACTGCTAGATAACGTAAGAGCAACGTCAAAGGCAGTTTTTCAAAAAAGGACAAAAATACGCTTTTACCTACCTCACAACATGCTGTGATTTCTTTTTTCTTTTTTTAGATGTAGAATAATAAAACAGAATGGAGGCAGACCCTATTGTTTTGGCCAGCCTTTATTTCCTTACTACTAAAACCGTAATTATGCAAGATTGCACATAATGCGGCGCTTACAACTACCCGACTCTGAAGAAGAGTTCACGCTGACTGTGACGCACGGCTCTCGCGAATTTAAATTGTCTTCAAGTAGCGCGCAGAATACTATAATAAAGCCGTATGTGAAAACACGGACGAGTGCTCCGGGGTTTCGACGCAACACACAGACCCACGGAGGTCACGTTGCAGGTTTAGAAACGTCGTTAAACCCTCAGTTGTGCGGTCACAGGTGGCGTCTTAATGCGTTTTGCTGTTTTCTCAAGCTCGCAGGCCGTGCACTGCAGTAGTAATAAGGTGAAAGCATGGCCTGGCGAGCCTCAGTTGGAGTTCACTGATGGCCTTAAAGATTTTCTTTCTCTCTTTTTTTTTTTTTTTTGTCAGAGATGTAACACCCTGCAACACCCAAAGCGTCATCCTGTTTGATCTCGTACCTTTCATTTTACTGCCAGGGACCTTTTTTAATATCCTCGTTTAGAACTGGAGGCTCTTTTTTAAACATCGGTGCGTCATGTGTTTCTACCCCGTGACTTTCACGGTGAGCTCGCAGTGGCGTTCGCCTTACACGCAGTTGCAAGAGAATTTAGTCAATTTTTATTTTTTTTTTACTTGACCGTGCTCATTGCGTTCAGTGAAATGTGCGTTTCTGTTCCGCAGCGCGCCAGTTTTTCCTTGAGAGTTTCTGTCGTGAAAGCAAAGAATCTGATGGCCAAGGATGCAAACGGTGAGACCATACAGCATGAAATAACCCTATGCTAACAGGAAGTAAAATCTGTGATCAAATATGCTGTACATTATAGAGCAACAATATGGAAGTGAAAAGATGGACATTTGTTGATTTGTAATAAGATTGGGCTGGATTGGCTCTTTAATGGTTAAAATCTGATGTATATATGGCCTAAAAACATGGACTATGTCAGCGAAACAGTACTTGACTAAAGAGCTGATCCTTCTCTGTGTCACGTGTGACCAGGTTACAGCGACCCCTACTGCATGCTGGGAATCCTGCTGGGCCAGAGCCCTCGGGAGACCGAGGAAAAGAAGGAGAGGAAATTCAGCTTCAGGAAGAGGAAGGAGAAGCTGGAGAAACGCTCCAGCACCAAGGAGGTGCTGCCTGCCCGCTGCATCCAGGTGACCGAGGTCAAGCCCGAGACCCTCAACCCGGTGTGGGACGAGCACTTTGTCTTGTGAGTGCAGCGAGTCAAACTTTGACCTTTCCCAACGCGCGGCACATGGCGGCATGTGTCACTTGCGGGATTCGCGGTTTCATTTGTTTCGCGCTGATGCCCAGAGCTGTTAGTTACGTGACCAGAGCAACACGTCGTCATTTCTGTGAAAGGGACACTAAGGGAATGGACTGTTCCCTGAAAATGTTACATGTGAAAAGGATTGTTTAGTTAATCATTTCATCTCCCCTTTGGTTGCTGTTGTTTTTGCGTTTCAGTGAAATAGATGATGTCCATAATGACCTCTTACATCTGGACATATGGTAAGATTAGAGCAACAGGGCAACATTGTTATCTCACATTTTTCTTTTTTGTGTTCGAGCGGTCGTATTAACATCTGAATTATCTTTTCTCCAGGGATCACGACGATGACGTGTCCGTCGCCGAGGCCTGCAAAAAGCTCAATGAAGTCAGCGGACTTCGAGGAATGGGCAGGTAGACTAACGCACTGTTTGTTGTTTTAATTCCAGATTACAACTCAAGTAATGACGCAAACAGAGTCATGTTTGATAAGACGTGCTAATTTTTTCATTGTTCTGATGAGCAAGTGTTT
Source organism: Mugil cephalus (assembly GCF_022458985.1). Classification (NCBI taxonomy): domain Eukaryota; kingdom Metazoa; phylum Chordata; class Actinopteri; order Mugiliformes; family Mugilidae; genus Mugil; species Mugil cephalus. The sequence continues at coordinate 15,972,649 of NC_061789.1, read as the reverse complement.
GAATGGTTTGGGACACAATTATAGAACTTGGTGCGTAATTCATTCACCAGAGATGAGTCACTAAATTTGTCAATCAAAGCGTCATTTCCATGCGAATGAAGTTGAGAAGCTGGTGCTTGTGAATGAAGAGGCCTGGCGCAAAAACGGCGCAAAAGCGGAGCCAGGCCTGCTCGTTAGATCCACTGGCTCATTTGGTATTTGTCCTTTGATAGACTGACATACAGAAAATCTCAGTGCCAATAAAGCTGTGCACACAGAGAACACAGGGAGTTCAGCCAGGTCTCAGAAGGTAATAACTAGCTGGAAAGTCTAATGAGAAACCTAAGGATGTCAATCATAGCCACTGGACGAAAGGATCATAAAATTGTGCAATTTTCAAGGAAGTTCACCTTTTTTTTTCTTCTTTTTTTTTTCTTGCACACTGCTCTTTCTTGTCAGGTATTTTAAGCAGATAGCTAAGTCGGTGCGGTCCAACGGATCTGCATCTTCGGGCTCTGAGGAGAACGCCGACGACTTCCTCGGATGCATCAACATTCCTTTGAACGTGAGTGTTTAAAGTGGAAAACAATCTTTTGTCAGTGAATACTGTGAGAAATCAAAAACAGACAGAAATATACTTTTTGTAATACATAGGTCCTTAGAAGGGGTTCCACTGAGGTACTGCAGGGGGCCGCAAAATCTTTGGTTGATTAGATATTTTTATATATTTTTATTTAATTTTCCCCCCCAAATTTAAATTTCTTTACAAATACATTGACGTGAATCCAACATATTTTAGTAAAGGGATAAATGGAGGCAGAAGTCAACAACACAAAATCGAAATTAAAAAAATATATTTGAACCTGTGTATTATTTCTTGGCCTGAAAAACATTGAAGACCCCTGGTGAAATATATATCATTTAATAAAGGATTCAGTGTGAAGAACATTTCTAAGCTGTGTCATTAACCAGGATGGCTTCCCTCTTGCAGGAGATCCCTGTTGTTGGCTACGACACCTGGTTTAAGCTAGAGCCCCGGTCAAGTGCGTCTAAAGTCCAGGGAGAATGTCACCTGATCCTGAAGCTCTTCACCAGCCAGGTATTTTAAGTACAACTCGAGTACCTCAACAGCTCTTCAATATGCTTTCTGGTACATGCACGGAGAAGTACACAACATGTTTCTTTCACCCTCAGAGAGACACAACCTTATCCAAGAAGGAGACAAACGTCTCCATTCACAAGAAACTGCTGTTTCAGATTGTGGAATATGAGCACGCTCATGTTAAGGTGAGTCTCCACCAGATTTCACAGTTTACATTTCACAGTTTTAGTCTCAGTCTGGCCACAGTTGTTTAGTCACTCGCTTCATCTGTTGATTAAGACAATCTATACAAAATGAGAATCATTTCCACTGATGGTATGATATTTCAGCAAACAGAAAACGCAGTGTTTTGATTCCTCTTACACTGGTGCCACTGATAAGACATTGAAGTCTCCCACGTTTAATTATAGAGAGAGCCGTATAATTGGAATGGGCAGGTTTCTCCTCCAGCATGGACTGTGCTAACTCACCATGCTGTGCAAACTGATCTCTCTCCACTCCAGCAGGCTATTATGTGAGTATTAATGGTGGAATAAAAATCCATCAAATAAAATATAAAAGCTGTAGGGTCAGGAGGATGGTGCCTCTTTTTTTGCCTCTCTTTTTATATATATATAGATACATATATATATTTTTTTTATGGTAGTCGCTGGCAGTGCTACAGCAGCCACCATCGGACTCAGAGGGTGTGCTACTCCCTGCTGCTGCGCCTCCTGAGGACCATCGATGCAGAGTGGGACCCTCCTGCTGTGCGGGGAGATCTGGTAGGTTCTCCATCGTCGGCCTCCCATTGTAGGGAAAAAAAAGAAAGAAAAAAAAACTTTCATCATCTAGGAGCAGTCACCTCATTAGCTCAGCTCTTCACTGACATTCATCAAGGTTTTTGGTTCAGCCAAAAATGTCTCACAGCCGGTGGAAGCTATAACTGAGGGCCCTTCCTGTGTCCAGGAGAGGCAGCTGTCAGACAGCTTCAGGCTGTACACAGAGCACTGCCTGTGCCTGATGAAGAACATGCGTCAGGTTTTCCCCTGCACCAGCGCCGCTGCCATTACACGCTACGAGCTCATGCTGAGGTAAAGTCACACCGCCATCACATCACGCACTCAGCCGTGCTCCCATACCAAGAGCAGCCTTTCAAACCAACCTTTCACCCCGACAGACACGGAGAGGCTGCAGTCCCGCTCTGTGGAGGAAGCGGAGTTGGCTTTCTTACTCGGACGGAAATAGCTTTATCATTTCCCATTACTCATGTCAAAGGAAATGTTAAGCCTTTGCCCCTCACAGCATTTTGCCGCATAAAAGCTGAAACCTAGCAGATATTTATGCCAGCATATTTTACCCACATAACATATTGTATCCCTTATGTATATCATTAAATATGCTTCCATTCCACTAAGAAAATCACTGACCAAATCTTCTCATGCACACTGGTAAGAGCGGCATGACAATCTGAAAGGATTACATCCCTTTCAGAGAACTAATGTGCATATGAAAGCTTGTAGATTTGCAAAACGTTTAACCAAAATCACAAGCGTTCTTTTTCAGGAGGCCGTGATGTGCACTGTGTCCTTTTTTTCCCCGATTTTTTTTGAAATCGTTAATTAACCGATGCATTGTCATTGAGCCACGTGTTGAACATGGGGGAACTATAACCGGAAATGCAGCAATCCTTGGATGTACAAAATGTAACAGAAACTTTTATCTGGATCAAAACTTCTCCTTAGCATTGACCAAAAGTAGGAAGTGAGAGTCTACCTCGGATGAATCCCAGACAGTAAAATCAGCTAATTATCAAGTTTATGTGTTGGACTTCTTTGTGGGAGTCTTTTAATAGAAACTAATTCTGTAGGAAGTCGGGTTCTGCCCAGTGATCAGCACCTCAAGGGAGATCTTTTCCACACCTCTCAGCGATGTCCGCACACTCACACCGAGTGACTCACCTAACGGCTAAAGTTGTATCTCTCTTCCTCTGCGCGGATAATGCACAATCTTGCGTAAAATTAGAGTGGAAATAATCCACTTTGATTATACTGTAGCTTTGCTGCTTACCAAACTGAAAGCGCGGCGCGTTACTGTGTGACGGGCTGATCTTTTACCGTAATAGTTTTTTCTCCTGTTTGTACATGCCAGGGGGTTTGGCTACATGCAAAACATGCGGGCATTCAAGACCGTGTGTCCTCTTCGAAATGAGCTGCATTTGGACATCACTACTGCTGTCAAGGTAACCATGCGAGTGCAAAAGGAAGGATCACTGTAACACTTACAGGTACACTTAACCACTAGAGGTGGTATAGTGTAGATGAAGGTCACTTGGTTGACATCCTGTATTATTTGCAGTAAGTAGCATAAGGCCAAGAATACACAGCATGACACCAGGTATTACACGGTCCAGGTACAGAGTGCAACTGTGTATTGTGATCCGTATTGATGGTGACAAAGCAGGAACAGAAACGACTTGCATGTTTAAAGACACATACAGTGTGTTTTAATGAGACATTCTGAATGTGAACGACGTGGAAAACTCAATAACAAACCTTTACTTTAACCCATTTATACCCTGTTTAATGATTTCAACAGAAGGGAACGGCTGAGTGGTACGAGAGCCTAATTGCTCGATATAAACCGGAGGACGGGGTAAGGTGTTATGGCTTAATAAAAACATGGTAATGAAACATTTTATGTTGCGGCGCCTTACTCGAGTATTCATGTGTTTTAACCACGCAGACTCTGGAGGAGCAGCTGAAGAAGCTGGTCCACGTGATTGATGCTGTGTGCGCAGACGTTCAGAGAGCCCAGAATATCTACAACAAACTCTTCTACAGGTGAATGTCGACTCACAGCAGCGGCGCACATCTCAACACAACAAAACATAATGGGGAGCATGTAGATACCTGGCGCAGACATATTTGGATGTGTTTGCTTAGATCTCTGACTGGCGTCTTTTAATTTTTTTTTGCCTGCTTGTTCTCACAGCGCTGTGAAGGTGGATTTCTTCAGCATATCATACAGGCAGCTGGAGAAACAGGTCTGTCACCGCAAATGATGTGAAAAGTCACCGAGAACGTGTCTTGCAAAGCCTTTCTGAGTCATGCTCTGTTGTTGCTGCTAACTTCGACACTGATACTTGAACACAGACGGATTCTTTGATCCGACAGGTAGCTGATGACGTGAATGTAGCGATGGAGAGGGTGTGTGGGACTCTTGAACAGGAGAGCTCCAGACTGACTCAGACAATGGGAGAGACCATCTTTGAGCTCTTCATGTCCTTGAAAACCCTCAAAGGCTTTCGGGAGTTTCTGCCTCTCAAGTCAGTTTGGTTTTAATGACTCTTCGTATAGCAGCATGAAAGCATCTGGCTAGTGGCCGGTAGTTCATTAAAAAGCGTGTGTGTTCTCCTCTAACAGGGATGCTAAAATGCTGGCCTTGACAGGGTTTCATAACTGGTTCAAGTCCTCCATTCATAAATGGCTGCAGATTGTCCACGACAGATCGTGTGACAGGATCCGTAAAGCAGTGGAAACTGACAAGGTGAGAAGCGTCTGCCTTTAACCTACAGCTAAGTTATTGTATATAAATAATGTCTATTAAGAATAAACCAGATGTGATTCTTGTGAACAGATTTTACACTCAGTGCCACTGGCTCGATTAGCACCTTTAGTAACAAGATGAGATCTTGGCTCCATCTGGAGCTTCTCAGGAAAGGATCAAGCTCATTCAGTTAGAAAACTCACAAGTAACTAGTGAAGGACATGAAGGCCTGAGGTAATACGATCTCATATGTGTTAAAAGCCTTCCAGCACCAGAATTAAGTGCATGGTCAAGTATAGACGAGATAAGAAAAGTATAGACTACCTGTTGGAGCTCGGCTGAGGAAAAATAGAATAGAGGAGAAATTGTGCTGGGGCCAGGGAGCAATTATATTCACTTCTGAGTCATTCATGTGCGAGAGAGAAGTTTTTTCTAATAATGTGAAACATTCATGGCAATTCATCCACAAATGTGTGTTATGTCTAAGGATGATTGCCTCAGGGTTAGTGTGTACAAACCGAACAGAAGGGGACCCAAACTAGACACTTGGGGGACCCCGCAGAGCCGCATTATGAATGCAGATAGAGTTCTTTAGAGGGCTGGTCAAGACGTTATGGTCCTTTTCCCACTGTGTCAAAAGCTGCGCTAAAGGAGATTTAAAATGCAGCATACATAGACCAGAGTTGATAAAACCCATTGGTGAACTGTAACGGGCCAGTCTCAGGGTGTCTTAATGCATGCATTTAATATTGGACGACTTCTTTGAAACCTGGTAGCAAGTGACATGTTTAAAACAAGAGAGATCCAGCTTTTAAGAACTAAATGGGGTCGACAGGGTGGATGATTTTCTCTTTTATATCTCATGCATTAAAGTTTTCTTTAAGCTGTCTAATGAAAATGCTGCCACTTAACGAGTTGTCAGGTGTATCCGGGCAGTTATTTTATGTGTTATACACATTCACAAGAAGCTTAAAACTGTTCCTGTAAATGTGTTCAAAAGCACAGAAAATAGCTGTTTGCTGGTTTAATATTAAATGTCAGAATATTCACTTAAGATTACATAACTTGTATGTGTTATAAAGACTCTGTTGTTAGTTTACACTTTGATTTCATTACACAAACTTGCATGTGTTTTGTGAACAGTTCGAACCTGTGCAGCAAGCCAAACACAGCTCCTCCGCAGTGGAAGTGACAATTTGCTTCGGCCAGGTACGAGAGATCTGGCACCAGCTGGCATGGCCAGACTCTGCGGGGGCCTTCATCTTTGTGACGCGTTTGACAGACGTGAGTGCCACTTGTTGTGTTGCCACACGTACTCACATCCTGTTCCCATACAAACATGACACTGAGAGGAGCACGGATACAGTCATGCGCATATGATTTGCGAAAGCTTTTAACAGGCAGAAACGGAAAAGGAAACTTGGAAGTGTGCTGTTATAACAAGGCTCATTTGATCTGCCGCAGAATTTCTGCAGCGAGGCTGTCTGCTACTCAGAGATGATCACACGCAAGATTGAGAGGAACCAGCTGGGCCGAGACCACAAGAGCTTCACAGTGCAGGTAACGCCTGTAGCAAGACAGACCCGGAGGAGGGCACGCAGTGACGTCAAAAAATGTCAGCAAGTTTTCTCCCTGGCAACACAAGGGGCTCAGCAGGAGAGCAGACATGTGTACACACAACTGAATACAAAGCAGATGCCTCCTGTCGTTATCAATCATTTACACTTGCATCCCGTCCCTCCACTTCTCTGTAGCCCTGCTTCTTTTCCTTCTTTTTTTCTCCACCTCCACCCTCTGTTTCTCCTCTTTCGCTCCTCCTCGCTTTCCCCCGCTAGCTCTGCATTGCCCTGAACAACACAGAGCACGTGCGCGTTTTCCTGGGTCACCTGCCCCGTGAGCTGGACTGGCAGGGTGTGGAGCGGGCCATGGAGGAGTCCTGCGGGGTAGAGGGCAAGGAGCAGGTTTACAAGGCTCTAAACGGACAGCTGTTTAACATGGACCTGGACCTGCAGAGAGAAGCCAAACGCCTCATCGCGCTGCTCACCGACAAGGTGAACACTTTGATTTGTAGCTCCTTCGGGTAAAGTTTCTACAGGCTTCATCATCTTATATTAGATAAAGAAAAATTAACATTTCATCCTCCTTTCTTCATCTTTTTGATGGTTTGGTCTGGGATTGCATGGAATTTCTCACAAATCTGTCTAGGCATGTGCATTTACCCGAATGGATATCTGCCTCAATCTAAGTGGATCTTTCTGTGCAGATGCTGCCTGAGCTGCGAAGGTACATCCAGCACATCAGCCTGTCTCCAGACTCCATCAACAATGACGATGTACGTACCGCCGTCCGTCCACCGTCTTCACTCTGCGGTTTTCAGCCTCATTACGTATTAAATACGTGACATTTTTTTAGGCTGTTGCCCCTCTCATGAAGTACCTCCAAGAAACTATGGTCATCCTCGTTGAAAACCTCGTGAAGGAAAATTTGACCAGGTAATTACTACTTTTCTCCTCTATCCTTTCTGCAAATATGATTTTTTTTTTTGTTGAGACAAGACTGCAAACCAAGAGAAAAAATTGGACAAGCCAACCCTGCAAAATACATTCAAGGTTTTATTCTTTTTTTTTTCACTGTGTGCCAAGTGTGCCACGTTCTGAAAAGTTAATCATTTCCATGTAAGCACCTGGGCAGCTACTGATAAAATATATGTGCATAATGCTGCATCATCAGCATACGTTTGATTAAAGGTGTTTCTGCAGACCCATCTTTGATTGCGGCTGTGTAAGAGATGTGAAATTTGTCGGGTAAACACCAATAACCTTGGACTCCGCTTCTTAAATGAAATCTCATTCTGATCTTATTTCATAAGCACCAGGTGTGAGTGACAGCTCAGCAAATCTAACGCTGTGACTTTTGTATGAATGCAAGCGTTGCAACATTAATAATAACCCTTAACACCTACACCACTTACAAGCATTCATTATCGAGCGGTTATCTGTTAAAATATACAGTACATGTGGCTCAGGGTGCAGGGGTGTAATTGGAAGAGCTGGTAAACACAAACGCGTGGGCGTCTCTTTGTGTCTGCCGCCTGGTAGAGTTCTCCAGAGCATGTGGGAGCTGCTGGTGCGGATGATCCTGGACACGGTCACTGAAAACAGGGGTGTCCAGGTGGAGTTTTACAACCGCTTCCAGTACACAGTGGAGGTCAGTGATTATCAGTCACTATTCTTCTGTTGCTTGGTTTGGTTGTTCATCATCACTACTGTTACCATCGTTCTTTAATTCCTGGAGTCGTAAGCATATGTCAGATGAACATGAAGCCAGAAGTTCAGCACCAAAGTTTGTTCTCTTATTAATGACAATGTGGAAACTGATGTATATTGTGATGTCAGTCTAACCAGCTGGCAAGGACTTGATGGATTTGCATGAGAAGTCATGGGATGCCGCACGAGTGGGCTGAGCTCGCCAGACGGTTATCATGTTATCCTGCCACAGGTCCCCCACTGATTGTGTGAACAACAACTCCCTCTATGTGGAAACTTCGGTGTATTAAAATTAGCCGTGTAAATGAACTGACTTTTCCTTAAATGCTTCAGACCCTGCTGCAGTTCTTCCATGCTAAGGGGGAAGGACTTTTCCTGGAAGACATGAAGAGCGGAGAGTACAAGGTAGGACGCCTCACAATCTGTTCACCAAGTTTCCTGATGAGAAGGTCAGATTTATGTCCTCATACGTGCCGTGTCTTTTATCTCATTCTCTTTCTGGCCATCTCGATGCTGCTTTAGGCCCTAGATGAGGAGCTCAGGCTGAATAAATGTTCCTCCTTTGAGCTGATTGAACAGTACTATCTGGAGAAGATTTCCCACCAGGTGTGTTTCAACTCGCCGGACTGACAATCCAATTTTGGCCCCTTGAGCGGAAAGAGAAGTATTGATTGGACAGCGCAATGCTCTGTCTTCTTTCACCTTACTGTTTTACTCTCTGACTGAACATTTTTCTTCCCCTGAACTCTTGAAAAAGAGAATACAGTCAAGTAATGCAACACTCAGGTGGACATGTTTTCACTTCTGTTAAAAAATGATTCCTTTGTGTTGCTGGGTACAGCAGTTGAGTTTTTTTTATCTTGATGTTGCAGAAAACACTCAAACATACACGTTATGGCCGGATCAGTGTGAAGTGCTACTACGATGCTCCTGAACAGAGACTAACAGTGGAGATTCTACACGCTGCAGATATTATTGCACTGGATGCTAACGGTAAAACTTTGTAACAGTCTGAAATGAATACAGGGTGGTTTATTTCAAGTTGGATTTTCACTTACTTTGTAGACTCTCATTTCAGGTCTGAGTGACCCCTTCGTCATCGTTGAGCTCTGTCCTCATCACCTCTTTCCGATGGCCAAAAGCCAACGCACGCAAGTGAAACTTAAGACCCTTCACCCAGTATTTGATGAACTCTTTTACTTGTGAGTACTTTTTACCTTCTCTTCCTCTTACTTAGTAGGTGATTTTGAACCAAATTGTACAGTGGACTCTAAGGGTAACTACTTACTGGGAGGGTTAGGGTTAGGGTTTTAAATGTACATTTGCACGCAGTCTGTGTTTCATTTGTTTGGTTCCATTGTCTTCCAGTCATGTCAGCCCTGAACAGTACAGACACCGGTTTGCTTGCTTGACCTTCACTGTGATGGACTATGACTGGCTGTCCACCAACGATTTCGCCGGCGAAGCCATCGCTCCTCTCAGCGACTTCTGCTGGCCAGGAAGACCAAACGCCTCAGCGGCCGGCAAGAGCGTCCAGCCCATCATCCTGCACCTGTCTCGCAGTAAACCCAGTGGTACATATAGCTCCAAGCTAGATCACGTTTTTTTTATTAGTTTGTTTTGTTAGTTTGTTTTACACAAACATGATTTTGGTTTCCAGAGGGCCAGAGGGCCAGAGGGTGTAGGCCTGGGTTTCCAATGACTTCTACAACACAATATGAAAAGCCATTTGATCTAGACATATTTGTGTCAGGTGTAGAAACTGTTCTCATCTATTTGTTCTCCCCTCCAGAGAAGCCAATCATGAGGATGCTGGACGCCCGCATTGGCGACAGGGAGGCTCAGGAGTTTGTCCGCAGGCTGAAGGAGATTGAGAAGTCAATGGAGGAGGAGTAAAAGCTGTCAGCGCTGCCTGTGTTGGTGTTCTCGGACCACGTCTTGCGACATGTGCTTTTGTACTGGTACAATGTTTACAATAGCCTATTTAAATTCATTTCCAATGTTATCGTTTGTCCTGTAATTATACCAAAATCAAAAGAAATAAGGAAGACGGTGAAGATTATTCCCGTTTTCTAACTGGGAGGTGAACATCCTGTCACTGTGCAACCCTATGCTGTCTCAGTTAAACTATATTTTAGAATTCAATGGATAGTTGATCCTAAATGTTACTAGTCTATATTTTTTGTAATGAAGTAAATGTTATCTTTGTTGTATAATCTTTGATATGATAGATTTCAGAACTATTTTGTGGAAGTAGCTTACATAGCTAACAGTATTCAAAAGTCTTAATCTATACCTCAGATGTGCTCATTAGTTGCGGGGGAGTTTAGCAGATATCGAGACTTTTCACATTCTTCACGGACATCCTGTAGATGAATTGCATGGAAGCTCTTTCAGGGCGCGAAACCCTGAACCTGCACTTATTTTCCAGTTTACAGATAGGCCAACAAACATTTAGGAATAAAAATAGGTGTATCATGAAAGGAATCATTGAAAGGCCACAAAAAGCGTTCGGGAACTGTGCTCTCTGAGACTTGGCGTCTTAAGGCCGATCAGACAGATCAGCAGAAGGAAGTCTTATCGCTGCCCTGCGGGAATCACCACAGCTCAGGTTCATTCAGCCCTTCAAATTGCTCCTCACAAAGCTCATGATGGGTCATTGAAGAGGCTATAGGCACACCTTCACACCAGTTTAGCTCCTCACAAAAGGAGGCGCATCTGTCATACATGAGGGAGGAACATGTGTCGAACAACTGCTTTTAGAGAAAGGCTTGAATTGATTTAAAAATCTGAAAGTCATGAAAAGTTATTTGAATTTTTTCTAGGTGGTTTATTAAACTATCAGATGTCATTTTTAATTAATCAATTTTCATTTATTTTCATTCGGTTTGCTATTTCGTCCTCATTTTGCCACATGGACACTGACAAAATAATAATAATAATAATTCAACTAAAGAAGCTGACCAGATTTAACAAATGGCTTCATTTGTAGAGATGAACATTTAAACTGTGAAATTACTAATTGCTTTTGCTCCTCTGGCTCTGCTAGCAACAGCAACTATATTAAGAAATGTACTTTCATGGTTATGGAGAGATGATAGGAAACCCTGATGTCTCATAACTGAACAGGGTGAAAAAAAAAAAAAATCCTCCTGACATCCCCGAAGATAATACAGAGTGCGGCACAGTGGGTGGCCTCATGACCAGATGGTAGAACTCCAGAAACGTTTATTAGGAGAAATCCGAGCTAATTGCGCCTAATGATCTCATGCAGCAACCATCAAGGCGACCATCAAACATCAAGCACGGCCTTTGTTATCCCAACGCTGAGTCGATGCCGGCTCATTATAGGCCTTGTGCACGTTTGAGTTTGTGTCACGCTGTGGAGCTTAATCTCTTCAGGTAAAGAGTGTAATGAACCTGAGCTGGGGAAAGGCTTCGTACCTGCAGCAGCTCTCTTGACCTGGCAGTTATAATTCAACACTAGTAGCCAGTCTGTCAAAGCTGTGTCAGTGACTGAGAGGCTGAGATCATTTCTAAACCATGAATTATTTATTCTTGGTATCATAATACCTAGGTTTGAACTGAAAAAGCATACATTTCAGTATAAAATAGTCCACTATGTTTTTAAAAAGGGGGCTTTCCATTCATTCATTTTCTACAACTGCTTATTCTGTCTCCACATGGGGAGAGGAGAGGCGATCACAGGGCTAAAAAAATTAGGACATTTTATTAAAAGAAAGTATGGCTTAACTTTTAATCATCTGTTAGTCATAGTGATTTACATTCAGCTCCATATAGTTGAATAGAAAGCTAAAGATAAACTAGTAAACTGAAACTTAACCACAGGTCAGATAGATTATTAAATCAGTGGTCCTTACTGTTTAAAATGTAGCTTAAAGTTTAACCTCCTGAGACCTCAGCTTTTATTTGGTATGCATTTTTAATCTCTTAGAGGTATTTGGGATTAATCGGACCTAAGACGTATAAAAACTAAGCATTATCTTCGACCAGGAAGTAGTAGTTTTTGATGAAAACGATGTGGACACTGGGATTATTTCATTATTTATATTATAAAGAAGTCACCGATTTGTGACAAAATATAAAACTGTTTATTTTAATACCTGAACGTGGCTGTGCTATAGCAGAATTGCACACAATTAAGTCCCAACGTCCTCAAACAAGTACTCGCTGATAAGCAAAAATTGCTAATTTGTTAAATTTGTGCATCATATCAAACTAGAAATGTTAATAAACATAAGTTTTACCCTTTGCTACCAGTAGATGGCAGACTAAAACATCCACTTATGAGGACAATGGGTTTAAATGAGCTGCAATAAAACCTAAACCTTGACCTCTCAGGAGGTTAAACTTGGTAAACCTATAGCAAGACACAAGTTCTCTCCTTCATCGTGAGCAAAAGCAGACAATGGGGCTTTTCGATTTTCTGCTAGAATGGAACGTACAAGGAATGATACGCAATCAAGATATCGGTATTTCCTAATGGATGTCAGAGGCCATCATTATTTTTGATCACAAAGTATTAAAGCGCATGTGTAGTGAAGAAACGCTGAAAAAGACACTGTAGCAAGTAGCGAGAACTTAGCACCAAAACCTTCACACCGACAGCATTTTGATCGTGACGTAACTTTACAGTATTCGCTTTCGTCTAGTGCTTTGTTGTTAGCCTGTTGGGCTGCGAGGATGAAGCACACAAAAAAAAAAATCTATGCTTGAAGCGTGTGCTGCACTACTGCAAAGATCGATCAGGGCGTCCGAACGTGGGTTATCCGTTTAGTCCATCTGAACACACTTGCCTTTTATGTTTTGTTTTTAGGGAGTTTTCAGGTAGAATTTGCTATTTAAGTCTCAGTTTATTTAAAAATCACCCACGATCTCTTCTGCAAACTGTTAGGTCATTATAAACCGAGATAAAAGTGCGATATTTAGCTAACAATTATATTTTCCTGTGTTACTTTCAAACCAGGACTTGTGCCCAGCTACTTACAAAGACAAATACAACCTCACAAACCTTATACGGTGAAATAAAGCGTATATTATATTGTATATTTAAATCTATAGCAGCACCACAATGCAGAATTCATTTACATATTTCTAATAGCAACGTAATGAATTTTTACAGGAATACAATTTTGAATAAAAAGAAAATCTCCTTTTTCCACATTCTCTACTTGAGCAAAGCAAAGCATCTCTTCCCATTATTAAATTATTAATCGTATTGTAAACTTTGCCCAGTAAACCCAGGCAGTCTGGTCAGTATTAGCTGAGGTTTATTCCGTTGGGTTTTGAAATTGAAAGAAAGCATTTTAATCTTCAAATGTTCTGTGAAGTAATCGTATTATTAACAGTGTTCATTTACAAAAGCTGTTGTTCTTGCTGGCCGTCATGAGAAAAAAAAAAAGAAAAAAAAGAGAAAAGAAAAAAGAGACCAGAAAAAGCCTCGGCATCCAGAAAATATGACAAAGCGCGCCGGAGCTGCGGCTGAGCGGAATCTCATTGACTGTCAGTGCTGGCATATTTTATTCAAAGTGATATTAGAAATATTGTTGAATTGAGTACTGAGTTTGACGTCTGCCATTCAGATTTAAAGGCGACAGCGGGAGGAGAGCGTCTGCAAGAGGCAAAATCTTTCAATTTGTTATCGTACAAGTGAATTATTCGTCCTTGAATTGTAAATGCCCGTGTTGCTGTTCATTGGATTATACCTTTGGGAGATGTCTATGACTCCAATAAAGATTGTATTTAAATTTGAATGTGTTTTCGTCACGTCACTGGCATATGAAGCACCGTTATAATTTGAACCATTACCTGTGAATTTAGTGTATTCAGACTGACACTGGCCTGTTTGTCCATTTCATCTTCTCTACCATGTCATCATCCCTGGCTTCAATCCCCCTGCCCCCCCCCACCCAGCGCTTTGTCTCCATGGCTTCCTTGACCTTTAATATTTTGCCTCCCTTCGGCAGCACCTACGTGCAGATCAAACGCATCCTGTAACACAGCGGCGACGCTGCAGAGGAGCCATGCACAGAAATAGGAGCGTTCACTGCGTTCAAAGTGAGGTTACAAGGCCAGAGGGCCTCGGCCGCCGCACAATCACAAGCACAATCACTTCACTGTCCACCTCTCTCAAACAGCCGCTGTGATGGATTAGGATTTCCCACAGCTAGAGGACACAAGGGCCCGTGAGTGCTTGTGAGTCCTCATCGATACGTTTTAAATTAGAAGATTGGCTCAGGTGCGGAGAGGATCTTGTCATCCAATGTAGACATCATGCCCTCTAGTGTGCGTCATATCTCGTGGTGCGTGCGTGTGTGCAGCTGGAAAGTCTTTTATAGATTAACAGCACTCTCAACTATTCCCTTTCATCTGTCGGTGACACTAAAACACAATGTACAGTATGTCTTTTCATGTCAGTTCCGACCACTAGATGTCCTCGTTATTTCAGAAATTCTCCCTTCGACAGCCTGGTCAGTTCTGGCACAATGCACGAGGTGCTTTGATTGTTTGCGACGCCCGCGTGAAATTGAGACTTCAGCGCGGCCTGATATTTTCTTGAGGCTCAGGGTCATTCGCCTCCATAACGTGGGCGATTTATCTCTGAATGCAGAGAGCCTTCAAGTGCTTGGGCTGGGCACGTTTTGTTCTGAGAGAAATCAACTCTGCAAGTGAAAGTCTGGCTCTGAATAGTGTTTGGACGTATTAAAGTAAAAGTACCCGCATACAAATGATATTTTTAAATGATATTTTTTTTGTTCGATAGAGATACATTTACATGCAAAATAAACAGCATTCTGTTATATTTTGTTTGGATTAAACTCAGTTCTCACTACAAAGGCACGTTTCCTGCTCTGACATAATTCATTTATACTAGATCATAGGTCTTCAACAGGGGGTCTGTGACCCCTAGGGGGTCCATGGAGGTACTGCGGGGGGGTCGGAAAATCTTTGGTTGATTAGACATTTTTATATATATATTTTTAAAAAATTTTAATTTAAATTTCCTCAAATACAAATGAACATGAATCCAACATATTTTACACTGTTGCACACTAGACCTGTCAATCAAAGCCTCCTGTACAAAATATGTATAATTGTATATGCATATGTATAATATGTGTAATATGCGGCCCTGTGATTGGCTCAGCAGCGATAGGGGCGGGGCCTATTGTATACAGGAGGCTTAGATTGAAACAAAAAAATGGCTTAAGTATAAAAGTGTATATTTGAATAGCTTAATATTGAATGGATATAATAGTTTGTGGGTCCTTGGCCTGAAAACCGTTGCAGACCCCTGTGCTAGATGCTTTAGTGGTCTGCAGAGCAGCTACAGTGAACTTCCCTTATCAGGTTTGCTTCAACTTTTGACAGCGGGGGAGAGAGAGAGAGAGAGGTGGGAGCCTTTAGGTGGTGTTGATCCCCAGGAATGTTGGCAGAGCCTCTGCATTGCTGTTGCTCCTCTGCTGGCTCTGGCAGACACATTTAACAGCACGCTGATCCTGCAATGTCTTATCTCCCCTCAAACAACCCTAATCCTCCATGCAGAAATATTACACTCCTCTCCTCTCACTCCCACAGCTCGACCTGGATCTCCCACGCAGACACTCCTTCCCTCTGTTTTTTTTTCCTTCCCTCCTCTAAGACTGAACACCTGCAGACTCCCTGACATGGAAGTGCCGTTGCTTCCCTATGGAGACTGACGCCAAGGGCTCAGTCGTGACGCTGGATCGCCTGCATCTGCCGCGGGAGATTGCGCAGATTATCGATTCAGACGAGCCAAGCTGTCGTGCATGACCCTCCATACCTGCGTGTGCTTGCTTGTGCTTGTGCATGGAGTCATTCAAAGTTCCTCTTCAAAGAATGAAAGGAACGAATTCTTCTGATGCACTTTCACAGAAAGGCTCCGCGGAAAATGTGACGACATCACAGATAGCGGGTAATAAATGTCTGACGTTGGCAGGACCTGAGACGTTTTCTTTTGAACAGAGGCGGGTTCCCCCGCAGTTGAAGGACTTAAACACCTGTTGTCCGCAGGTGCGTGCTTCGCTGTGGCGTAATTAAACACTTCTGAGGTCGGCCTCTCCCCTCTCGCAAATATGATGTGGGAAGGAGCCGACACAGCAAGTCCTTTGTGGCCTC
The DNA here is from genome assembly GCF_022458985.1 of Mugil cephalus. Taxonomy (NCBI): domain Eukaryota; kingdom Metazoa; phylum Chordata; class Actinopteri; order Mugiliformes; family Mugilidae; genus Mugil; species Mugil cephalus. The sequence goes on along the minus strand of NC_061789.1, from coordinate 15,956,614 downwards.
TGGGGCCTCTGCTGGACTGAGTAGAGATAATATTGGACAGCTTGCCCTTGAGGAATGCAAATAGGACGGTGCTTGGGCCAGAGCCAGTGACTTGCCGAGTCTTTTAACCAGGCCCATTTCGAGAATCGTCCCTTTAGCTTGACGCAGTGTTCTGTCATCTTATCAGAATACAGATATATTCACCTGCAGTCCATCAGCGTGAATGTTTACTCCCATACCACCCACTGTTGTGCACATACAAACGCCGCAGCGCAGAAGACCGTTTACCAGAATTACCCACAATTCATAGCATGACTGTATTACTAACATGAATGAGAGGGGAAACCAAAAACCCAGATCTGACCCCAGATTTGGCTCAAGCCAAGTGTTCATAGCTAAGCAGGAAATGCCATGTGTTCTTCCAACAATGACAGCGTTCGAATGTTTTCATCTGATTTCAGATGAACTGCAGCCCATTGCTCACGTGCTGTTTTCTGAACGCTCATTTAAGGAGATAGAAAACAGGAGCCTCGCTTTAGGGGCCACACGGCTGCCTTTGCTGGGTTCATCATTGAGTGCACAGTCTAGGGCCCATTCATGCACAGTATTATCGGGAGCTTCCTCGCAGGTAACGTCAGTTTGAAAATCCTCTCGGGTCTTTCCATTTGTGAAAAAAGTGGAACTGGAAAAGCAGGCTTCTTGCTTGAGTCCTTGTTGTGCAGGTTCAAAGGCCCAAACGCGGTGTTTTTGTTGGAAATTCAAATAAATTATGTTTTCAATTACATCATGTTGAGCTACAGCAGCAAACACGGTCAAAGAGTCCAAGGGGGACTAGAACATTACAGCGCTCTAATAGGTTAAGTGCATGTTGAACTCACTGGTTGTGGCAAAAAAAAAAGTTGTAACCACCAGTTAAGAAGACGCATGAGATGTTGATGCGCAGCCTCATCAAGAAAACTATTAAAGCTGCTCTGATCTACATTTTTATTGCAGCTCATTGTTTTCTTCCTACGGCTGGTGACGTCACTCTTGGACAAGAAGCAACGCGGCCACATTAAACAACCAAAGAGATGAACGTTTTCTTCACTGACATTTGCGTGATCAAAACGGAGCGAAAGGGCGACAAACTTTGATCAGAGCAACTGTTTGCAACAAACCCGGTGATAAATTGCGATAAACTGACAATGTTGCGTTCGCAAATTGTTAATGGCGACCCGACTGGGCTGATTTTTATTTATTTCAGATTTCAACAGGGGCAGAGGATTTACAGCCGGCTCGCTTGCACGTTGCAGCGCAATCGAACCGTCGTGTTGTTGTGTGGAGGTCCCGACTGATAAGTGTGTTTCCCTCAGGGAGAAAGAGAGTTGGGGCTTTCTGAGCGATTGCGCTGGAGGTTTGAAGTTAATAACTTTTGTGGTTTCTCTGTTTTGGTTAATTGACACATTGAAAGACTTCGGCCTTTTTTTTTTTTTTTGTGCAGTCTTATTACTAGCCAAAGAGTGACATCATTAGGGTGGGACACTCCTTCTCACAGCTGCGTTGCTGAATTTGTGAAGGAGGAGATCATTGGTCGTCATTTTGACAGAGGTTATGATGTTAACGGGGCTGTGGTCCGCTACAAAGAAGGGATACATATGCTCTGCACCCACTGGTTTAAAGCTTAAACCATACAGTGAAATCCACCTATTTGATTTAATGTTGAACCTACTCATGTGGTCTACGAAGCATTTTTACTTGTGCGGCCATCCAGAGTATTGGAGGGGAAAGTTTCAGACGGTGATCCGGCTGTAGTGTGGAGTGCACCTATGATGTAGATAAATCTGGCTTCAGAAATGTAATTACACGCAGACCGCGGCGTTGCAGAGGTATAAACCAAGCTTCAGCGTGTGGTTGCGGCATTGGAACAATGCTGAGGAATATACATCGTTCAGCCACAACAGACAGGAGAAGTAAATGCTGTGAAACTTTCAGACCTGGCGTTCGTGTGGATGTTACTTAGACATGTACCACCCACCTAGACCAGACCAGACCAGACCAGACCAGACAACCCCCCACCCCATAGCAATGACACTCCTTGATGGCAGCAGCCTGACGCAGACACAAAGAAATGGTTTAGGAACAATCCAGACGTGTCTCAAACTGGTCGAGTAGCTGTGGGATACATTGGAATTTGCACTGGATTCAGCCTTTGAGTCCAAAGGAGGCACAAGGGAAGCCAACGCATTGTGCCTGACTGGTGTACGTGGTAGCTTTTCTAAAATAGAAGTGTACTTTCCCAAACCCATACCTTCAAACAGTGACAGTTGGAGGTACTTTAAAGAGCTAAACTAATCATCCTCTGTCTGGCTTCTCGTCTGCAGGTGCCCTCGCAAAGTCTGGTTTTCAGATTTCCTCTTCGTCGCGTTCACACAGGAAATGGTGCTCTGAGCTGTAAGTTCAGTCATGACAATCCCACAAAGCAGATTTTGCACAGCAAAAATGTCCGGAGTCTCAGTATATAAAGAACAGTATGGCCCTTATCAGCTGGGGATAACCCAAGAGGCTGTCACATGAACAGCATCTGATTTTCTCCCAGTCGCCGTTAGCCAAGTACAGCCCAGGGGAGGCTCTTTGATCTCATTAAAACCAGTGATCATTTCATCATTGTTAACTCTATCAAGATAACTACACATGTTGTTTTTGATTTACTCCGGTGGTAACGCACAAGGAGGGGTTTGGCTGAACAAAAAACACGAGCAGGAGCTTGAAGCGGAGGCCACTTTGATGTCTGAGAAAGACGGTTCATTTTGGGACTTAAAAAGAAACAGACCCGGTCTCCTCTCTCCGCCGCAGAGGGCTCTGTGAAGATGTCATTATTGTGGCGAGGCATGTCCACATGAATCCTCTGTTTATCCACTCAGTTGAGCGAGCGCACCAACTGCGGTTCGCTCAGTTGGTCTCAAACACGCACATCCATCCCCGGCTATTTCTGCAACGGCATAAAATACCCTCCCTAGCAGCGTGCGCTCGCTCTGAGCTCGCAAACAATCCACGGTTGGAAGGGGGGTGGGGGTGGGGGGTTTCTTGTTCATGTTAGTGTCATGACACCCACGGCTGCAGAGGAATTTATCTTTGTAAACAAGTTTTCGCAGTAATTACAGGATTGAAAGTGGAGATTACACACTATTCATCAGCCCCCCCTGGTATTTTCCTTTGTCTATGGAAAGTGTGATATACACATTCATTTTCTCTTGGCAGTTAGTTTAATACGTCTTTATGGGGAGACTAAATGTTCCTAACTTGGCTGCCGGCGTCAAAGCGTACCCTTACTTTGAAAGGAGGCCAGCGTAATTTGCTGCTTGCTACCTGGCAGGACTTTACATGCGAGGCTGGCTTCAGGGGCGGCAGATTTCCTGGAGCAAACAGGAAGCCGGTGCTAAAACCTAAAAACGTTCGGCGGGGAGCTCTCGGCTCAAAGGGGAGACGTAAATTCGCGAAGGGATTAAAAAGAAACTTGGCGCGCGTGCACGGGGGTAACTCGCTGCAGCGGCCGTGTGCTGCGCATTTTGGAAAACAACACGTTTTCGGCGTGTTTATTATAAAAAGCTGAACCCAAAGATGTGTGTTGTTCGTTCCGCCAACTTTAGACCTCTAATTTCTTCGACCTAGTAGGTGCCATTAATCAAAATAAATAAATAAAGAGCATTTCAACAGTGCTCTTTTATTTGTTTTGGCGCTGCAAGAACAAAATGTCAGACTTCGAGGAAAGCTGTATTCAGGGAATCATGTGGGAAATCTGGCTTCGATGAAACAGCTTGAACCCAATCCCATTAGTCATAGGCTGTGACTCACTCTTACTTTTACTTTTACTACAACTCCACAAAAACAAAGAGAAAAAAAAAACAACTTGCGTGCCTCAAAGAAATATTCTGCGCTTCCTATCGGAGTAAGGTCACAAACAGAAGCTGGCATCCGGAGGGGCATATTAGCATCCACCGCTAATCAAAGCATGTCCACCACTGCCATCCATGATCACTGACATTAATGTTGACATTTTGACCGAGGCATTTTAGTCCGTTTGGTATTCATTTGTTGTCACCGCTGCCCTTTTCAGAGGCAAGAAAAAAGACGCAGCCGAAGCCGGAATTCTTCAAAGTGACCGCCACGCCACCCAAAGTCACTATTAATTGAATCTGAAGGACCACCACCCTGGTATTTATCTCCGAGTGCCCGCTGTATTCTTCTCCCTTCTTGCCACAAAGGCTAATATCCTCCGGTGAGGAGCCCACCTCTTTATCCCGTGACTGATGGTGGCCAGGGTAATCTTCACTTCATTTCCTATCACGGCTCTCCACGAGCGGGGGCGTCCGAGGGTCAAGTGGTCAGTCGCAGGACCAGGGTCCTCGGCCCTTTGAAGTCTTTGACTGCTGCCGACACACAAAGACGACTGTATCCATGGCCACCGGCGGTGAAAGAGGGGGGAATGCGGCCGGCCGCTGCGGCTAAAGTCTCCCCCGGTTCACTCCGAGGTCAGCAGACTTTTCACACTTCCCGAACTCCCCCGGACGAGAAGCGCGCTCTGTACCTGACAGTCGCTGCTCCTTTTGTGTTTTGATTCATGCAGGAAACTGTGGCTGCCGGAGCAGAATTCATCACAAAGGACTTCCTCTCTTGACGTTTTTTTTTCGGTGCCAGTAATTCAGTTTCCAGCCGGTCCACATGAAGGATATCACACCCTCTTACAATAAGTGCATAAAAAAGCATGTTTTAGGAAGTGGTGAAATAAAAGCAGATCAAACAAATGGGACAATGCTTTACACGTTTTTCTTTCTTTTCTTTTGTATATGTACAGCTAGAAAGCTCCTGCAGCATGTGACTGAGCCACTATTTAAACCTGGCTGTCAAAGTTCACAGGGTGGGAGGTACAGTTGTGTAGGGCTCTCTGTCTTCCTCCTGACTGGACCCTTGCATGGAGGCTGTGGGAATGGACGGAAGGAATCCTCCCATCGGAGAATAAATGGCGAGAAACCCAAAGCTAAAGAAAGGCCCTGTGGTCTCGGGGCCTGTGGGTATGGCATGTGAGTCGGAACAACAGTGTATAATGTCAGCCTATTTCTCATGCCCCCAGATCTTCACATAAGTCACTTTCCCTCGGCGGTGGGTTGGGGTGAGTGGCGGGAGGGTGGGGGAGGAGGATGGGCTGTTGGCACTTTCAAGTTGTATGTTTTTTCACAGACAGGAGCAGCTGTTAAAATGTTGTCCCATCGTTCTGTCCGGGCCGCACAGTGTTTCACAACTGGCTCAGCTGTCCCGTGTTTTGTTTCCTGTCCACTGTGATCTTGACTTTGACTGGACACAGCAAACTGTCAGAGCAGGTGTACAATTCTTTCTCCCTATTTGATAACCTGCTCATGCTCAAACTCAATTAAACCTTCTTCGTTCTCAGCAGTGCAAATAATTCACATGAACCAAAATGGTCCGTGTATGTTGTGGTCGTTGAATTTTCTGCTCAGAAAAGGATATTGAAAAACAAAAAAATAGCTATTATTTAATTTTCATTTAAAAATTCAAAAATTAAAATTCATTTTTTTTTTCATTTTTCTTCATCGGAGTTGAGAGCGGATAAACAAAACTTTTTTTTTCAAAAACAAAACAGAGAATCGTTGGAAAAGCGCCCTTTTTTCATATTTTGCAACCGGAAGTTGCCTTTTTCAAAAAATAAAAAAACGGGCGCTTTTTTGTTTCTGTTTAATAGCGATTTAATTTTTTTTATTTAGAAACAGAAAATGAAAATAAACCAGTTTGAAAATTTTTGTTTATCCACTCTCGACCCTGATTAACAAAAATGTCTTGAATTTCAATTAAAATTTTTGAATTTTAAAATGAAAATCAAATTACTGCTAATTTTTTATTTATTTATTTATTTTTTTAATATCCTATTCTGAAGAGAAAATTAAATGAACAAAACATAGATGGACCCAAAATACAGCTCAGAGCCAACAAAATGGACATGCGTCAGGCTGCTGCCATCGAGGACTGTCACTGCTGTGGGGTGGCGGTGCCTGGTCTGGTCTAGGTGGGTGGCACATGTCTCCACGCATATTCCATGTCTAAAAGTTGCCCAGCAGAACATTGTGTTGTTACAAGACGGTCAAGGTTATTTACTTCTCCTGTCAGTGGTTTTAATGTTGTGGCCGATTGGTATACAGTGACATGACCACAAAGCCACTTGAATGCTTTAGAAACTCCTTGTTGGGTCCACTCTTGGATCCTGTTGCACCCAGTTGTTAGTGTAACAGAGGAACAGAGATGTCGCTGCAGGAAGAGACCGGCGCATTGTAGGTGACATTTTACGGCAAAGCGAACCATATGGCCCCTGACGTGCCAAAAGGCTCCTCACTTAGCCAGACTTCAGGTCGTCCCGCGTCCAGCCTCTTTAGTCCGCTCAGAGCCTGCTGGTTGACGTCGTTGGGTCCCGGGGACCACCGTGGCAGCTGCACCGTCTGCTCTCATCGGCTCCCGCACAGTCGGTAAACTCCGCTGCCATTGTGGGTAAGCGCTGCAGTGTGTTTTTGTATCATGTGGACATCATGTGGTGAGATTTTCAAGAAAAAAAAAAAAGAAAAAAAACACCCTGCCATCATGTATTAGAATTAAAAACTGCCGAACAGTAGCCCAGCGAGAGCCCCCGCCTCCCTGCCCAGAGCAGCCACCCACAGCTAATGCTTGGTAATATCGAGGGTACACTCAGTCTGGATGAAAAGGACGGGATGTTGTGAGTCTGCGTGCCAGCTTTCGGAGCTTCATGGCGTCTCGCCTCTTATGTCGCTTGTTTGTCCTTAGCTGCAAATCTGATGAAAAGACATTGGAGTGGTTCAACCGAAGTGTTTATACAACACCATCTGTCCCGGTCTCTTTTTGGAATATGCAGACAAATTGGCCGCCTCTGTTCTGAGCGGAAAGGCTACCCGAAATTAAAATCTAAATTGCATATTCATACTGGACACTTCAACGAAAATGAAAAGAGGAAAGAAACAAACGGAACCGCTGATTATCAGCCGTCGCCGGCGTTTACGGTAAATAGAGCTTCAGAGGAGCGTGGAGGCACTCTTCTCCCCTTGGTACACGTTATTAAAACTGGCCTTTCGACAAGCATGCATGAAACGAGTGCAAGTAAGTGAGAGGGGCCGCCCCTCTGGTTCTAATCACTGTTGCTTGTTTGCCTAGCACCATCTGCTGAGGGCCAGGCCCCAGCAGGATGAAACACAATCCAGATGCCTTGTATTTGGCAACACCGGCACTGTCTCATCCTATACTCCTGACTGGATTCCGCTCACAACATGGCTGATTCCTCAACACTGCAGACAACCCCTCCGTTGTCTCCAGTTCTGTTGCTCAAGTCAAAACATTGCGCGTCTGTCTAAATAAGGGCCATTCTCGCTCATGTACAGTGTAAAAAACGTCATTTTAAGACATAGTGATTGTGAGTAAAACCCTGAATATGTGCTACCAAGATGATAATCAACGTGAGAGGAGACAGACTGTACTTTATCAGATCAACTGCGTTCACCCACCCACACGCTCAGCGCATCCCAGCCCAGACAGACAGTCGGAAGCACAAGCACGCACGCAGCCTCCCTTTTCCTCAAATCCTAGAAACACCCCTTGGTCGTTACGCAACGGTAAAATCCTGCAGTTTAACCCAGAATGCACTGCTCCCTTTGAAGTGAGGAGCCCTGGGTTCGTGGCGTGTCAGGAAGAACCCCCGCTGCAAAACGGTGCTGTCTGCTCGTTCAGCCGTCTATCTGTCTATCTTAAGAAGAAGAAGAAAAAAATCCACCGTTATTTATTTCATTTACTTCTTCCAGGAACAGATGTCTGTAGACAGATAACAAATGGCTGCGGGTACCTTTGCCTTGATCTGTGTTTGACTGCGCAACACGTTTCTCAGATGGAGGACCCAAAAAAAAAACCTGTGTGAACCGAGATTTTGATATTCCACAAGGATTCCTTACACTTACACCGATCAGCCACAACATTAAAACCACTGACAGGAGAGGTAAATGACATTGACCACCTCGTGACCATTCAGTGTTCTGTTGGGAAACCCTGCAACCCCTATCCCATAGCAATGACACTCCTTGATGCAGTCAGACGCACACACACAAACGGTTTAGGAACTCAAGAAGGTGTTGACCTGGCCTCCAAACTCACTAGATCCCAAACTGATCAAGTGTCCCCTCAACCCACAGGACCCAAAGACCCCCACTAACAACATTCTGTTTCCAGACATCAAAAGACACCCTCAGAAGGCCCATGTCCATTCTCTGATGAGTCACAACTGTTTTGGAAACCTACACAATATTATGAAGGTGGTCATAATAGTAACAGCATACGACCATTTGCACCACTTTTTCCGCGTCTGGATCGGACTCACTGTCTCGAAGCGCTGCTATGGCTGAATCACATGTAATGCTTAAAGTGGTTTAAAGAATCATACGTCAAACTCTGCTCGGAGCCAGAACTGATAAACAGGCCATTAGGCGTGATTAAGCATTATTTATGGTAGGTCTAATTGTGGAGAAAGAAATGCGTAATGACATCAGATATTAATGGGATGGAAACTCTTTTCACGAAGATACAATCCGTCACTGAAACTGTCAGAGGGAGTTTATTGCGACGAACCAAAGAGCCAAAGCCACAACCACGGTTACGGTACCTATCGACGCATCTTGACGTAACCGGTGATCTTGTCACTCAGGCGCTGGAACTTACTGAACCCTTCCCCTTCCCGATATCTTAACACTTCAGAGGCGCAGCCCTCAGGAGGACGTGGTTTCAGTACAACACGTCGACTCATTATCGCAGTTCGTTTCAAGAAACCAGACTCTCTGAGTAATTATGCATGCATGAAGCCACCATCTAACTCCCCCCTCTGGGAGTTAGATGGTGGCTTCATGCATGCATACGGGAGCAAAAACCCATTATCTCTGTAATAGGAGAAAAATCTCCCATGACGGCCAACACACATCACTTGTCATTCCATGGTGATCGTGTCTGTATTGGTGAAAATGATACATGTTCTTCCATATTGGTTATAAACGTCTTAAAATTAGCACTGGAGTACGGTGGTGTTTGTTTTCTTAAATTCAATTTGACCTTAAACGCAGATTTTCTGTCAAAACCTTTGATTACTGCTCTTGATAGGGATCACAATCACAGGATGTAACATCTGAGATTAGTTGAAAAGTAAAATAAAACTACAATATTGTAATTAAAACAGGTAAACTAAGCATTCGGTTGTTGCGATACGACAACAAGCGTGTGATGTTCACTTTGAAAAGAGGAAGAAAGCTTCGCAAATTTAGATCCGAGTATTGAAATCAGTTGGTTTAAGTCAAATGAGTCGAACGAAGAATGGAAAACATGTTGTCTGTGCAAGCGCTCACATGCAGGAGTAAAGGAACTGGTCTACTGAGTGGATATTCACTCATTGTGTCAAGTCCTGCATGGTTTCAACTTGTATTTAAATTTGCTATTGTCGTGATCTCGTATTTTTGGCACCCCCATCGTAAACTTGTGTGGTTTCTTTGTGCTTCCTGTTTTGTATTTTTAAACGTCTTCCTTGGTATCGCTTGTCCTGCTTTACTTCCTGTGTTTTCCCCCATGACTCTTTGATTGGTTTCTCCCCGTGTGTTTTGCCGTCATTAGTTTCACCTGTGTCTCATCAGCCCCCTCCACCCGTGTGATCTCATATAGTCCTGCCTCTGCCTGTTTTCCCCTGTGAGTTCATGTGTGTTCCTTGTGTTCTTGCCTTGGTTTTGGTTTCTAGATTACGACTGTTTTTGGATACAGTGCAGCACCTTTTGTTCCAGCTTTTCTAAGTTGTCATTGAATTTCCTTAGAATTTTGTAGCCTTCCACTTGGATCCTCCCTCCCTCCCTTGCTACATATCCTGATAGCTGTGTTTACATGGACATTTTTTTTGTCAGCCCAACTTCATAAGTCATATTTCCAACTCAACATTTTTCTAGGATGCTGAGTAAAAATATCTAAAACAATATATGTGTTTATGTGCCTCAGAACAGAATCAGAATCAGAATAGAGCGTTTCTGACATGACCAGGACAGACTGAGATGGACTGATTCACTCATCTTTAAATGTCTTGTTGTAAGTTAAAGCATAAAATTATGTTTTTGATAACAAATTTGAGCTTCCCACCCTGAATATACCATGTATACATGTGCTGAGTTTCCATTACCGCTAGAAATGCGCAAAACCTAAATATAATAATAAAAAACTGGTAATGGACACACCTTTATTTAAAAAAAAAAACTCAAATGTTGCCCAAAAAATCTACACTCTTTGGGAATAAGTTTATATGAATGGAAACACTTTTTCCGCATTTACCTGCCACCGGAGTCATGGGAGATGATGCAGGGGGTCATGTGACCAGCTCATTTGAAGTCCATCTTCCTCGAAGTGAAAACGAGAATTTAAGAGAATTATGGGATATTACGAGAGTTACAGCTCATTTGCAAAAAAAAACTTTCAATGGAAACACTTGCAAAGCTTAACTTCAGAAATATATTTTTTTAGGTACAGTCTTGCCCTGCTTAACTCCGGGTTATGTGAAAAATGGTGAAAGAGAGCGTGAGCGGGCCAGGTGTCACTCAAAAAGGTCGCTCCCTTAATTACGTGTGAATTTAAGCCCCGATCTAATTTTAACGGGTGAGTTCTGTAAGGATTTGAAATGTTTTTTATGTACCTGGCTGTAGACACTGCTGTTAAGTCGGGTACTTTTGGAACCAGCATCATGTGGCCATTTGTGGAACTGCGGTGTTTTTCTTATTCTACACTGCACCACTAGTATTTGAATTTAAAATGAAATATTGACAGCTGCTTAAATCAAGTCTATCAGAGCCTTATAAAAGTATCCAATCATCTGTATACAATTTTATATATATATATATGTGTGTGTAGATATATGTATTTTTTTAAAATTCAAATTTCAAACACAGATGCAGCACAGCTCGTATTTCATCCCAAGAGGCTAAAAGACGTGACAAATAGCTATTTAGTTATCTGCAGGCAACAGCAGGGCTTTTTTCCTCTGCAGCATACGTTCTTTGAAATTAATGTGTAGAAGTTCAGAAATGGCCCAGAGGGCTGCAGAAATAATGATACTGTTTCTTCCTGTGTCCCGTAAACTACATTAACCCCTCATAAGCTCCAGCGGACGATTTTATTGCAATATATGAACGCAACTGTCATGCTGTTTATCGCGCACGCCGGGGAGCAGTTGCAGCAGGTTAGGCGTAGCTACAAAGGTGGCGAGAATTAATGTGGAAGTGCAGCGGAAGGAAAAACATGTTAAAGGGCATGTTCCTTTAACACGAAGAGCCAGTTGCATGCTACAGCCAGGTGGTCCATTTTGTTCAGTTGATTGTAGGCTCTAATCACATTATCTTTTTGTGTGATCCAGTGAGGTACAAGCAAATAAAGGCCTCCACGTCTAATAAACAGCATGCATCCTGAGTCGCCACTGGAAAAGGGGGCCACAGATACGGAGGGAAGACAAAAGCTGCCTTGTGTGTAGCAGGAGAGGAATGCTCAGGGAAGTCCATGCCTGCTCCCTGGACTTACTCTTATCTGATTGAAAGCACAGGGAGGCCCATGCATTTATTCGGGCTTTCTTACACAAGCCGGCTAAGCTCGACGTCTGGTCCCCCTGCGCAGCTGCAGGAGAGACTCAGGTTAAAAGATGTCACCCGGACAGGCCCAGGAGTTTGGAGGAGTTAGACTTTGCGGTGAGGATTTGTGTTTCTAGACAGAGCAGAGGCATGTTCTCTGTTTGCACTACAGTCATGTGTTTTTGGGTGTGAGGGAAATGTGGCTGATGTAAGAAAAACTGTGTAATGACACCCTTGCGGTTCAGAGGTCCTCCATGTGTTCACTATAAACACCGAGTCCCACCTCCATATAACCTCACTCCGCTAACACAACTCATCCCTCTACCACCTTACATACATAAATAATGTGCAGACGGTGAAACTAAGAACAATGGGAGCGCGCTCCCTCTCCGAACGTGCCGACCCCCTCTCTGTGGGGTAAAACCGAGGTAGGTAGGTAGGTAGGTAGGTACGTCCTGGGCCCTGTCATCTGCTAAAATCTGCACGTCTCTAGAAAATCCTGTGCGGTGAATGCAGACCGCCCATAAAACAAGCAATCCAGACAAGGGCGGCCACCTCAGCTCTACCTCCACACAAACCTCCCACAATGCACTAAAAGGGCCAATAAATAGGGCTGTTGGCAGGCAAAGAGTGGGGAATGTCCCAGGAGTAGAGTAAAGACAGCATGGTGGCATGTGATGGAGATAGACAGGCAGGGCCCATAGTTTTCCCTTCAGTGAAAATATATATATATATATTTTTAATGTTATATTTGATATTGCACTTTTACAGGGCCGGGAACTAAGCTGACTGAGGGGAAGGGGAATTTGTATCTGTTTATAAATAGGATTGTTGGTGCCTGCACACATGATAAGAGAGGGTCTCAAACAAAGCACCATACACAAGAACAATAGGGAGTAGGAGGGCTTTGGAGGGGAAGGGGGCCCTGAGAGGGGCAGCTGAAAGATCCGCAGTGTAGCCGCACAGAGAGAGAGAGAGAGAGAGAGGCAGGAACACAGCTCCACTCTGAAAACAACATTTCAATTCGTAGATCAGCTGCGGGTTTTTCTCGTTCCAACACACTGTAACACCGAAAGAGCTAATAACGCCATACAACTCTTGGGATGTATCCCTGAAACCTGGACTGAATTACACGAATGAACATCCTGACACACCGTCGAGTCAAAGTCTCAACTTTGATCTATTTATATGTGTTTTGACTCTGCAGTAAGGGTGCTCATTATTATAATTAGGATTTTTCTCCTCCTGTGTGCTACCCATCCAGAGCATTGAGCTCCTCTGCCACTCTGCCGGTCCCAGATAAGCTGCAGCCGCAAAAGCAAACCTGCACCCAACCAGTTTTGCCTATTTGCTCAGATTGTTTGCATTCACGTTTTAAGCATTTGCAGACTTCCCTCGTCGCCTTTAAAAGCGGCATGGATGAAGCTGAATGCACGCACATTTTTTATCCTAAAAAAAAAACAAAAAAACATCTGCATGCAAGTGTGCCCATGCTTTCGTTGTTCTACACATCAAATTTTAACAGGTGGTGCAACAACCCAGGCATCATGCAGTCAGCAGATGTTTTAATTTGGGTGTCCTTTGTGTACTAATACAGCCTTTTAGCTTTTTACTGCACTGAGAGATTTCATGTGGCCAGTCAGCCATGTAATTTGCGTCAGAGCAAGATCAATGGACTTCATGCGCTTGTAGTTTCATATTATTTGAGCCCTGAGAGAAATGGAACTCTTTGAACACTAGCAGGACATTAATGCGGGATTATCAGCATTTGGGGTTGGAATGTTTTTGCGCTATCAGAAATCTGGGCATATGATTTGAGAAGTGGCTGGAAATAATGAATTTGGAAAACCGGCTACTGCCTGACTTGCTTAGGTTTCAGTTTGATGAATGGGACAGTGTAGGATTACTGTAGAGTCCCAGCATCAAATCCATGCAAAAGAGAGTGCAGTGCAAGTACGGGCAAGTAAGGGCAAGCTCAGATGTCTTGATATAGGAAAGTGGCATGGGAGCCAAGGATACAAACTAGACAATGACAGTATAGTACATGTAAACGTTTGGTATATAAGCATGTTTAGCTGAGGTTCATAAAAAGAAAAAAAGTGACATGAATATGTCCTTTCAGACCATGATGACGTACATCTACTGCAGTCTTGACTAAAGTATAGCGTGCCCATGTAGAAATCATTACGAGCTGTTGCTATTCAAACACTTACAAGCCGACATATACCTCATGTGACTGTGCAACATGTGGTCCTGTTCTGCGGCCTTATTTTCAACAAATGGCTGGTTGAAGTTAGATCCCCCGCTGGCTGCCATTTGGTTCACCGCAAGCGTGTAGAAAGATAAATCTCTTAGAAATTGTGGTTCTTGCGCCTGATCGCGTGGTAACGCTACAACATGAGGCACGACCACAACAAGAGGTCACGGAGAATTGTGTGATTGCATTACATGTGGATCTCATATATAATACGGCGATACATAAAGTAGCGCCGCTCAGAAATCCTTCAGTGTACCTCTGACGCTTGCGGGGGGTCATGAGCCTTCGAGCTAACGTGCAATTGACATCTTTTATAGCCTATCCTCTGATGTAGGAAACATGGGCGTTTTCAAGAAGCATATGATTTGCATCCTATGTTCTATAGAGTAGTATTTGTAGTGTAGTTTGAAATCTTGTTAAGTATGCTTTCATAATAAACTGTTGTAGCTATATAACACTATAACTAGTAGCCTGGTAGCTTAGCTTAGAACTAAAACTTAAAATAGGTTATAGCAGCTAACCTTCGCCTAAAGGAAATACTAAAAACTGCCTTTCAGCGGCTTCAAAATGTAGTAACTGGTAGTTTAATCATTGGGCACCCTGGGCAAGAATGTCAGTAGGGCAAAAAGTGTGCGTGATGTCAAAGCTAACTGCTACAGCTGATGCTACATATGTAGCATACAGGCTTGAGTGTGACATTTCACAAAATACCAAACTAGTCAAACTTTGTAACAGTGTCTAAATATCTCCAACAACTTAAACTTCTCTTTATATTGATTTAATGTTTGTATAAATAGGTCAAAGTTCAAATTATTTTATTTATTCATCCAAGGGGGCAATTTGCGGGTGTTACCTATGGTTCTTTGATTTAAGAAGTCGAATGGCTGCAGGTACAAAAGAGTGTTTATATCTGGTGGTTGTGAATTGTGGGAGTTTGTTCCAGACAACATCTGAAATTCACCCTTTAAGGGATGAGAACTATCTGACAGGGTACATTCAACCCAACTTAACATCTGCTTCTGATAAAATTCCTCCAGGCCTTTCTGCGTAGAACCTGTGATGCAGCTGCTCACCGTAATTAACTTGAAACCTGATTTTTTTGTTTTGATAGACCCATATCAGCAGATTAAGAAGAGGGTCATCACGGTCTTGTCCAAATTAAACTTGGCCAGCTTCCTAAGGCAATACAGGCGCTGCTGGCCTTTCTTGGAAAGCAACTTGTATTTGGCTCAAAACACAACTTGATAATGGTCGATCAATAATGGTTCCTAAATCGTCTTCAACAGCCTCTATTTCCTGACCATTTATACTAGTTTTTACAGTGTTAGTGACATTATACCTAAAGTCGGTACGCATGTCCTTGGTATTTGAGGCATTCAGTTTGAGAAAGGCATCCTGACACCATGTTACAAAATGGTCAATGACCGGACTGTGTGAAGTTTCCTCAACATCCAATTCCCATTGCCATAAAGGTAGTGTGATATGCTCCATTAAGAGCTGCAGCAGGAGGTATGTACCTCCCCATCCTTCTCCATTTGCCCTTAAAAATGCCCTCACCATTGATCACGAAGTACCACACTGGCTGCTTTAAATGTTTCTACACACAAAGACACACACAGGGGTCAATGACTGGGAGAAAAGGGTAGAATCAATAATGTTACGGGTAATGACACAGAGACCTGGATGTAATCTGAATGGAGCATGCCGTTGTCGGTAAGTCACAGAATTTCTGAAAGACGGTGGAGGTTGAGTCACTATTATACATGAGCAGAATTTTTAGACTGGAAGTGATGCAGAAACATTTTGTCCCTGAAAAGAAAAGAACAGAAAAATACTTCCGAATCGAGGTCTTTTCAACTTCTGCCTTTTCTCATTCACGCTTCACTGGAACTCTAAAAGACCCTTTGACAACAGCCTTCCCCAGACACTCACTCGGTGTAACTGAATCACACCAAAGGTCATGTGCATCTATCAGCCTGAAGATATATGTCTTGTTTATTGCCCATAAAGATCATTAGCATTTCCTCCCCTGCTGTCTTCCATTCCCCCTGTACAAACATCCACGCCAATTCAATTCTCCACACTCGCAGAGGCAGCTCTGATTCACAGCCAGGAGCTCTAACAGCCCATGGAGCAGAGACAAACTCCATGTGCAGATCAAGAGTCCCGAACACAGAGGATCACGGGCTCTTTGTTCTCCATTGAAAAAAAAAGATCCACTGACACTTATGTACTCTCCTCGGGTCCCGTCTCTGCTTCAGTTATTCCAAAAAATGGCTCCGGAGGCAACAGGCCCTGCACGTACAAAAAAAAAACAAAGAGGCACTTGTTTTAAAACAATGCCTGTCTCCAGAAAGGTGATGGGCAGAAAGACTGACAGAAAACACATGCTTATACAATACCCGGTACTGTGTTCTAGCTTGTTCACGGATGCATGCTTACATTATTCAGCGTAAGTTTGTTGGAGATTTCAGTATTCAGTTAAGCCTGCGGGGAGTTGTGGAATACTGAGACGCGATATAAAATATGGATGAATCCAGCAGATGAGTTATGTGTTCCACTCTCCAGCGAAAGCCATAAATTAGCAGCGATCACCGAGCACTGGTGTTTGAGCTGAGCGCGGTCGGCACCTGCGCCCTCAGACAGATGGAGTAGTCGGTGGAGATGCGAAAGTGATTCAATCTCGAGATTGTTGCGTCGAATTTGTGACGATACAGAATGAAATGCGTCCAGCGCACCGCTTTGGGTGCGTCATCCGCTCCGTGGATGCGAAGGTGCTGCACGGAGCGGCTAATTAACCCCCGCAGGAATTGCTTGCGAGCTTAAAACCTGACTCCGAAATAAGGGTAGTGGCTCGCCGTGGGCCCTAAGAAGGCGTGCCACGTTGCATTAAAGATACATAATCATTTGTTTAACAGACTCCAAAACTAAAACTTAAATTTTAGTGAAGCTGGATGAGATGACGGCTATATAGTAGAGTGTAATTGGATTCAAATGGTGGAGTGGGGGATGGATTTGCCCGATCGAGAACGACAAAACCGATAGCTTCAGCAATATTTCCTCTCCGGCTACAAAGTTCACATTCATTAATAAATAATGACCGCGTCTTGGGCATCAACCTCCCTTCCTCTGTTATCATTTCTCACCTTTCAAGGTTTTACTTCAGCAGCTCCGATGAATGTGGCCTCTTTTCTGAGGGCTTATCTGTTCCTAGAAGGCATCGGGGGAAGCGCGGCAGAAGTTACTTGCGACCCCGACCGTGATCAAAGTTGACGTATTTCATTAAATAGTGATGAACTGCCCCTCGTCCCTCCATCAAAAGGCTTATGAGACGACTACAATGTCCAGTGTGTTTCTGTGTGGAGCTGAAAAACATCAGCTGACTGGAGGTCGGTTGGCTGGCGGCCAGGCACTCTTCTTTAAGGTTCACCCTTTATTTCCAGACTAAACAAGTCTGTTTTGCAGCTAGAACATACACTATATATGAGAGACAGTTTAGTGTGGAATTTACAGTACCGGTGTACACACGGAGAAATACTGTACTCACACTCACACACACACAGGCAATTGTGTAGTAGATGGTAGACCACAGGGTGTAGGCAGAAAGCCAGAGAGTCAAAATGAGGCCCAAAGTAACCACTCTGAAATGAACACTTTAGAGGACAGCCAAACCACGACATCAAACACGCAGACAGACACACACACACACAACGGAGAGACACTGAATCCGAGGAATTGTTAGCAATGTTGTGTGCAGACCGAGGCCTTCCAGAACAAGTTTAGAAAGACAGCGATTCCTCCCGAGCGCTCCACTTTCCAGTTTATTGGGAAAGTCTTTGAGGAAAAGTGTTTTGGGAAAAAGGGCGGAAGAGGGGGGGTGTGTGGGGGGGGGGAACAATGCAGCTCCGTGTCACAACCAAAACCCGCCAACCGAATGAGATCAGTGGTCTGAGGTGACATTGTGCCTGGATTTTGGATCTCAGTGCGAGTCTCATGACATGAAATATAAGCAGCAGCAGTGGGTAATCATGTTCAATTAGGAGTCACAGAGGTAATATTTTTTCGTATTGAGGAACCTTGTGTGGCGTTCAAAAGTGTAGTTAGTTATTTCCACATATCACAAGACTCTTGATATCTCTCTAGAAACTAAAAAATAGAATGTTTTTGACAACTTCTTAATAATGGCTACTTGGAATCCTCTAGTTTCCAGCACTTGAGAAGCCAAATATAAATGTGGAACTATGTTAGATATATTACCACGAGGAGGGTTTTTAATGCTTTTTTTTCTCCCCCTGACGCATTTATCATCTGACATTTTCCGCCAACTCTTTGTCCGTGACGATTGTTTTCTGTAAATAGAAACTGTCACTGGCTAACAGTGACTGCAACGGGGACTTGAAATATGACCACAGTCACTGAAAGGGCATAAACACAACTTGGCCTTCACTTGCACAGATACAATTATCTGTGCCGGCGGGGGGGAACGAGAACATCTAGAGCAGTTTCTTGTGCCCAAACAAGGATTTCTTCCCGCATGAGAAGATTAGCTAATTGTAGCCAAGACTTTCACTGACCTATTGTTCAGCACACATTGATAAAGTTACATTAAAACAACAGTTGCTCATATCTCTCCTGTGTGATATTGCACTGTGCATTCTTGGTAAATATTTGCGCAGCAACCGTCTGCGAGACAACACTTTTGGACGGCCGTGTTTGTCTGAGCACTCCTCTCCCACAATTCTTCGGGGAGAATCATGTTTCCTTAAAGGCTTTCATGCTGTTCCAGAAATTTAGGAGTTCCTGCTGTCTGCCGTCCGAGAGCTCCCTGAACTGCGAGGTCAGTAGGAGGGAAAGGTGGTCCGGGGTTGGAGCCAAAGCCAGAGACAGACCAGAGGCCACGGTATTATGAAACACACAAACACACAGCTGTGTGTGGACAGCCTCCCACTGTTCTTGCCGATCCACCACAACAGCCCCCTAATCCCTCTTAGATCTGCTCATCAGGGCCAGACAGTGCCCATCCAGTGGCGCTGCTGCATCTGGTGGAACCAAACAGCGGAATAATCTTGGTTTACGGCCATGGCAGAATGGAGCAGAGGCCCCCGTGAGGCGGGCGTTGGGGCCGTCGCTGGATCCCCTGCTGCCCCACCACTCCTCTCCTCTCCAACAGAGAGAACTATAAAATGCCAAAGTTATTTTTGGGGGTTTGGTTTTTAGTGACTATAAGGGAAGTGAGTAGAAGATCCGATCAGACTATTCTACTGCATGCTCAAGTTATTCATGTACTCTGTTTTCTTAAACTAACAACAGTAAAAGGTTAAAAAAAAAAAAAATCCAAAGCAGTTATACAATTGAAGTGTTCCTACCCAATGAAGTTTTAGCTAGATTAGGGGCAAGAGGATTTACATATGCTCCCCAGACTCAGCAGCTCTAATAAAAGCACACAATAGGACTGCAGAGTTTAATGCGACTTAACCCTTAACCATTTAGAAGAATAAGTCTTGGTTTATTGTTTCACGAACAGTAAATGAGTCTCTCCCACTGACATCGAAAGTCCAAGTGATATACACCGATCAGCCACAACATTAAAACCACTGACAGGAGAAGTAAATAACATTGACCATCTTTGACAATACAGTGTTCTGCTGGGAAACTTTTGGACTTGGCATTAATGCGGATGTTACTTAGACGCGTACCACCCACCTAGATCGGACCAGACACCCCCAACCCATAACGATGACACTCCTTCAGGCAGGCTGACACAGGCAGCAACTAAAAAAAAAATAGAACAATACAGAGTGTTGACCTGGCCTCCAAATTCACTAGATCCCAAACTCATCAAGTATCTGTGGGATGATCCACAGAAGCCCCTCCCCATTCTGTTGGCAGACACAGGGCACCCTCAGAAGGCTCATGTCCATTCTGTCTGAGTCATGACTGTTTTGGGGACACAAGAAGACTTACATAATATCAGGCAAGCGGTTATAATGATGTGTGCAACTCTCCAAGCAATGACAACGCTGATGTTGAGGTAGCCGGTTGGGTGATTCAGCAGAGTACCTTGCAAATACGTGGGATAATCAATTTGCCAGCAAGCAACATGGCACATGACCAGCAGGCTATTTAATCACTCGCATTATTAAAGAGGTCATTCCAATCTTCCGGATTTTATTTACACTGAAAGCTTCATGCACGCTGACCTGATTTAGACTCCTATTCTGTGACAAAAGGCAACAAATGAATTTCCCTTGAGAGTCAAAGAAAATCCGAGGAACGTGCCGTAAAACTACTGTTAAAGCACACGGCTGAGGTGGATGTTATTGAAAAGGATACATTACAAGGTTGACCTCAGGTCAGTGCTCATTCTTTCACTGGGGACAAGCTAGCAGCTGAGCAGTGGGTGGAAGCAGCTGTCTGCATGTTTTTCTGCCTGCTCTTGAGCAGCACCTCAGTTACCCTGCATCATCTTTTCAAACACACCCACTACCAAAACATTAGTCCTCTTTACTTACGCCAAGAATTTTACCAAGCTACGCAGGCCTTTCTGCACCCATGTGCCACGCAGTTTCGTTATATCTTTGCAGAGTCAACACAACAAGTAAAATTTTTTTACCGGCTGACCTATAAAATGTTATAAGCACACAAAAAAGAGTGTACAGGATGAAGTTTTAGTTTTAGCCTAAGTTATAATTATTTGACTCATTTGGTCATCTGCAGAGTTATATATTGTATTACTGTGTTATATATTTAAATACTAATTACCTTTTCAAGGAAGTATGAATATGATTTAAAAAGGAAATAAAAATAAAAGAAATGAATGGGTCCCAATGTGGAGCCCTGAGGCACACCTCCTACTCGAAACTTGCCTGTTTAGTTGGGTTTGTGGGCAGAGTTGCCTTATCAGTGGAAAACAATTCAAGCAACTGTATGTTTGGAGACAGTACGACTCATAGACTATATATTGACACAAGTATATTTTTGTTGACACCATTCTCAGAGGTGGTCTTTGTGTCCGTGCATGTGTCTTCATATACGTAACTGGTCCTACATGGATTACAGTTAATTCATTTAGAAAATCTCCCAGACATACCCACTATGGTTATTATAGCTCTTCCATCATTACCTTGAGTGAAAGGGGTTGCTCTAGTTTACCAGATGTGCAATTTGACATTTTCTGCCAAGGAGTATTGCTCAAACATGTGCATGAACCAGGACAACGAAAAAAAAAAATCTCTGCTCTTGACATTATTTGACTAACAAAGCAAAAAGTTTAATGAATATTTGGAGAAAAATGGTAGAACACAGACAGATGGGAGGGGACTACTAAAAAATGTCATCAGAAACCTTTCCAAAGCATAATTTGTCCCAGCAGGGTAACACACACACAGAGAGGCCAGCTTAAGCGACAGGCTTATGCACTGTTATATTAATCCAGGCTGATCATTCTTTTAGCAGGAATACATCATTATGTGTTCACTTACCTTGGCAAGCATTTAAACATTTTAATACATTTATTTATATTCACCGCTCTGGCAGCAAAACACTGTATGACACACATCAACAGAACACATACGCACACTGACTGATGACACAAACATATCTTGCCACACCAGAGGGATATTTTCAGGAAGCTGCCCGACAGGACTATCACCCTTCTGGTGAATCAGTTGTGATGGCAAAACAAAAACAAGCTGCAGGATCCACACAGACGTGTACATTATAAACTTGTTTTGGCTTATCCTGAAGGTTCAGGGTTTGCTATGTTGCTGTACATGTCAACATTAATCAAAGCATTGCACTTGTTTGTTTGTGGTAGGGCGGCTGTGTGCATATCATGCATAGCCTTTCACACAGATTTTCCAGTATTTTTTTCCCCATGTTGTTTTAAATTCAATTATTCTTTCCAGTGTAAGCCATCTATTTTCATTTATCAGCGAGGAGGCCCAGGCAGCCATCTGTTTAATCTGGAAATGTTTATTCGACAGTGAAAAGGAGGAGGTTCCTCAACCCTGGTCTTTCCATTTCCTTCCTGCCCTCTGAAAACGAGCGATAACCAAGCCAGTGGACGCTGGTGCCTGGTCTTCAGCACCGCCATAATCTCCACCACAGACTTAATGAGCTTAATGCGCACTCTCAGGCCTCTGAGCTTAAGGGCGAGCACACAGCACGCACTGTAATGCGGTGCTGTACAGTTTGCACCACCTTCCTAATATTGTCTGCGGCTCTCTTGTGTCTCCAAAACAGTTGTGACTCACCAGAGAATCTTCTGAGGGTGTCCTCTGGTGTCACTCAACACAGTGTTGTTAGTGGGGGCCTGTGGGGCTGAAGGTTGGGGCCTCTGTGGATCAGGCTTGTTCCAGTGTATCCCACAGACACTTGATCAGTTTGGAATTTAGTGAATTTGGAGCCATTTTTGTGTGTGTGTGTGTGTGCCTGTGTCAGGCTGCATCCTGCTGGGGATGGCTGCTGCCATCAAGGAGTGTTTGTGCTATGGGGTGAAGGTGTCTGGTTCGGTCTAGGTGGGTGTTACATCCACCAGGTCCAAAAGAACCTTCCATTTCAGTAAATGCCCTGGCTTTGCAGCAGTGACAATATAATATAACACAAATTTCAGTATGCACAAACACACTGTGTTTTTGTCATTATCATTAGCGTCACATTACCATCTGGTGCCTAAGTGACTGTGCAAGCAGCTGACACATATCCGGGCCAGACTTAGGCTAAGCGCACTATCATTTTGTAAACAAGCCTTATGTCGTCACGCAACCTAAAGTCTCTGGGCGAAAGTAAATGCAGACCAGAGTCTTACAGTGGCTAGAAGGCTTCCAAGAATAGGAGCAGATCTCTGAGCTTGATTGGGGATAAACTGTGATTTAGTCCTGAGACCCAAGACCCACTCTGCTGCTATCACTCACTTTCCCCCCTGCCGCAGTAAACGTCAACATCGCAGGAAGTGCCGCAGAAACCAGTATTAATCAGCATGTGTTTCCAGTTCAAACCTGCAATCAGGAACAAAAAGGAACTTGTGTTATTTAGACAACACACAGCAGTCTAATAATACAATAGAATATGCACAGAAGAAGGAAAAAAAGGGGTCAAATAAAGTTAAATTCGGTCTCACTGTATTTTCACAGTGTCTGTATTCATGATGCTTTTGTATTGTGTTGTAATTTAAAATTATGCACCAAAAAGAAAGCATCCAATTTATATTGTAGCGTTACAAAAGGAAGAACTGGTCAGCATGTGGCATGCATTGTGGAAGCTAAAGAAAACTCTACTTCTGTAGCGTATACAGTAGAATTAGACTAATGCAGCGGAACTCTGAACACTGAATGGGAGGGATTATTGCATTAACACCCAGCCTTCACACCCAAGCAACTGCGTGGTGAAGAATTTCCATTTGCTTTTAATCATCAGATCTCTAACAAAGTCAAACTTTTGAATCTCCTCACGGTATAAAACATTATTTACAGGTCTTATTCAGTCAAAAGTACCTGAGATTGAAGGAGCCTCTTAAATCGACGGTGTAGGGTAAAATAAATCTAAACAGAAAATGTGGCTGCTATTTCTAAGAGAGGTAGCCCAGAAGTCTCTGCACCATCTTTCAAATGTTGCAGGTGATTTGAAAGTTCACTAGAATTCGGTGAAAATGCAGCAACAATGCGATGAAATACAGACGATGGCGACTTCATAAAAATTCAGGTTACCAACGAGTGAAAGAAAAATCCAATAACTTTGAATGTCAGTACGTTAAGTGGACAGCAGCACAATATATATGAAATATGAAATTAAATAGCTGGTTCCAGGCCTTAGCAAGAATTGGCACTGCATCTATGAAGACTTAAAGAAACATCAAGGACTGCCATTTGAAAGGGCAACATTCTCTGTGAATGCGGTCCCTGAAATCTGCCATTTAACATAATTTCGTGACAGGAAACACGCTGGCAATCTAGAGTCATAATATTTTAAACGCCGTATCGACATATCCATCTCTCATTTGGTTGATCAATTTTTCAAAGCAGGCGGAGTGACACGCACATGAACCTACACTTTGTGTCCTTCGGTCAGATTGTGTAATCTGATAAATGGCGTAATCGCTGGAACAACATCTCTGTCTCCAGGGTGACGCTTTCATAAGAGGCACAAACATGTGTCCTGCTCCACTGCTGCGCCTCTATTAGCCGGAAATAAAACATAAAGGACACAGACCAAGGCCATTTGGTCAGAAACTAGAAAGGTATCAATCTGAGAGCAGCGGGGGACTGAAGTGATGCTTCATCTTCATCTACTCAACTAAGTGGCTGTCAGGCCGGACTGCTATTATTTCTCATGACTTGTCTCTTCTGATCAGTCACAGCCTAGCGTCACAACTGTGCAATAGTACCTCACAGGAGTAGTACTAAAAGCAGGGCTGCTGTGAGCCTTAGGGAGCCTTGACGCTTTGCCAAGTGATCTGCAGAGTAGCTTCAAATGATGAAACTGTAGTGGCTCATAAAATGTAAACACCTCTCAATAAAGTCAAATAAAACAGTATGATGCCCATCGACAAAACGCCTTATTTAAACCCCCTATATTATTACTCACAAGGAAAAACCCCACAGCTATTGCTGTCAAGTAACACAAAGCCCAGATCGGCCAAACCCACAAAATATGATGTATAACACTGGTTTCATTGCAACACAATGCACCAACTGAGTATAGATTGGTGGTTCCCCTCAGATGGGAACTGATTGCGCTCTAGTCAAGATCTGCCAGGACAATCAAATCATCCGGGTGGGCTTCACGTGGTGACGGACAGAAGAGTAACAGCAACATAGTCACACACGCCATCTGAGCACTGTGGAGTTGATTTTGTTTACAACAGACTGGTTGTTTGGCAATACAATTGCGTGCAGAGGTATTTTTTTTGTCTTCTCTTTATCGGTTGAAGCCCCCCCCAAAAAATGAACTCCAAATGGAGTGATATAGGCCCAGACTCGTATTGGGATGGGAATGGAGTGTGGCAAAGCCAGGCTATATTGACCTCAGATTGCTCAATGCTCTATCAGAGTTTAACAGCCACGTATATTTTGGGAGTGAGCGCAGTTTCGCTCTTAGTGTGCTGCGCTCTCTGTGATAATTGGTTTCCTGTGTAAGGTGTTGCTGCATCCTTATCGTTCCAACACATCACCCTCGTGCACATTTTTGACGCACAACTCCGACAGAGGAAGAGGTCAACAAATGTGCGCTAATCCTATATCAGTGGATCACGCCGCCCTTAGATTTCTCTCTCTCCAATACTTTCTAAATGCCACAAGAGACTCATCTCAGCACCCTCATAGGGCACGCGTGAAGTGCGACCGCTGAACTGTCGCGAGGCATTTTGTTTTGCCTTCCCAAACCCCTTTCTGCAGTGTTTCTCATTTTTTTCTCACATGCTCATAACTAATCCATCGCAAATGAAATGTGCGCCTCCTGTCTTTTGACACTGTGGACGCTCAGTGTTTCTCTGCAGGGCTTTGTATCCCTTCCTCCTCGCAGGTGCTGGGCAGGAAATTAAGGGAAGGACCTGTACACACTGGAGCGCTGATTAATACCTGATGTTACCCTGCTGCATTCACCCATCTACCAGGTGAAGCTCAGTCTTGCTTGCTGCCTTCGTATGACTCATCTGCACCAAATACAATTACCACAGTGCGGAAAATGTTCTCCGCTTTAATGAGTTTTAGAAATCGCTGTGATATATTTGAGCTATTAAAATACAACAGGATCCAAGGTTTTGCATATTTGGCCGTAAAACATTATTGCCTTTAGGTGAAACAAATGACTTACTAGCTGACCTCATTATATTGTACCGCGGTTAGAGCAAAAATAATCTGCTGCTTAAATCAAGGCATATTTATCACTTTGGTTTGCCAACTGTACAGCGTTGTATTCTATGTCAGGATTATGATATGTGCTATAAACTGCAAAGAATTTACAACATAATCCTTAATCTTCTTAGCAAACAACACAAAGGCACTGTATCATTCCAACATGTTGTCTTTATTATAATGGCTCCCAAAGCGATTATCAGCTTTGCTTCATTTCAACTTTTTTCCTCATCTGCGTATCAGAGTAGAAAGACACAGTTAAACTGATGTTAGGCTTTTAAAGGTAACTTTGGCTTTCCTTCTTTTTGAGAGATGGCCGCTTTGCCCTTTTTCTGCATTTAGGAGAGGAAGTGCTGCAGAGAACATCTAAGCACAAACAACGATTGTCCCTAAGGAATGACCTTTTGTTTAAAACAATAATGTAATTTCCTTTTTTTTCTCTCCCTGTTTATTAAGATATGTAATCAAGAAGCATTGCACTTCCAATTTGAACACAAGTCTATTATCTGGAAGCATTCCTCTTCCAGTTTGGACAGATACTGAGGTAAACATTGTTGTGAAGAAAAACAGATGGCTTTATACTCAGTGTAATATTCTCTGCGGGGTCCAGTATTGCAGGAGGGGCGCACAATTGCTCCTTGATTCCAAGTCTGTGAATAGGCACCAAAATGTCAAATGTTATAGTGATTCAAAAGACTAGTGTTATGTTCAAGAGTTACTACTTGCCCGGTTGGAGAAGCGGTAAAGCCACCGCTGCATGTCGGATATGGCATCAAGCTAGCTAAAACTGACCCAGCTACCATATATCAGGTAAATTTGACACATTAGCATTATTCACTTGGTTCTAAAATGGTTTTGAAATGGTTGTACCTCCGAGCCACAAGAGCACAGAGACTATAGCGTGGCACGTAAACGTAAATGAAACAAGAGTCAGCCAACACAGACTCCGCAACATCTAAACTCCATCCTCCACCTTTATATTTTACCAGATGTTGCTGGTTGCGTGCTGACAACAGATGTTGGCTCTAGTCAGAGTTGAACCCCCTCTTTGATACATTTTGTATTAGCTCTCTACAAACCATTGTTCTGATGAAACAGGGCGTGTCATTTCTGCTTGTTTTGCATATCCATTTGTTTCCTCGAGCAGAAATGATGAACTCATGATGATTACTGCATGGGAAGTAATATAAACAGAATGTTCCTCCTTTAAGCGGCGACATTGTTCATAAACCTCGAGAGCTCTGCTGCAAGGCAACTGCATACGAAGCCACCAGTTAGTCGACCTAACAGCGCAGGAACTGTTGTCATATTTCCTGAACTCTGACCTTATGGAAAATTTCTACATTCAAGGTTTTGGACCGCTCAAGAAGAGTCTGTTCATGTGAACGTGGTAAGCAACGGAGACAGATAATTTAGTGAACCTAGAGGGTTGTGTAACGTAGTCATAATGAGAAGATGAAGGAATGTCAACTTTTTGTCAATAATATATAATAATATAGTGATCGACCCATATGTATCCTTCCTGAACAATGTGAACATGTGAAGGCACCGTTTACACCAGTTAGCCACAACATTAAAACCACTGACAGGGGAAGTAAATAACATTAACCAGTGTTCTGGGGGAAAAATTACTTACATGAACCACAAACAACACATACACACAAAAATGGTTTAGGAACAACTCAAAAAACTTGAAGAACAGCACAAGGTGTTGACCTGGCCTTGTATTCACTAGATCCCAAATGGATCAAGTATCTGTGGAACGATCCACAGAGGTCCCTCCCCTCAACCCACAGGACCTAAAGGCCCCCACTAAGAAAATTCTCTTGCCAGCCCCACCAATTATCAGGAAGGTGGTCATGTTGTGTTTCTTCTTCTTCTGTGAAGTGATGAAAACACCACAGTGTTGGCGTGCGCGTGCTCCATCCGTTTCCCTCGCGCCCCACCTCCCCGCCGTTCGTCCAATCACAGCAGAGAACAGGCCGTTCGGGGCCTCGCGACCGTAGAGCAGCGGAGAGCGGAGCGAGGAGACGGTGGGGGAGGGTCACGTGTGTATACACTGCAGGGCTCAGAGCACTCCTCCACTCCAGCGGCAGTAGTAAAGTCTCTAACGGTCGGCCCCTTTTCTGCGCAAGCCTCGTCAGAAAAGTTGATAAATGAAGAGAATTTAACTGAAAGGGACCATTTTCGCCGCCACAGGGCTTTTTGAGCACGTGCGGAGCAGAAGACTCATTTTAATTCGCGTTTTTTTTCTCCCCCCAAATGAAACGACTAAGAAATGCCTATGGAAATGCTACATCCAAACCCGATGCCGCCGTAGGTTTGTCACCCATCCAAACCTATACGTTCGAGGTGAGTTGTCTTTTCGTCTCAATTATTTTTGTTTTCTGCCCCCCCTAGCAATGTAGGTCTCTAATTTTCACCTGTAAGTTAGTAGAATTAAATGCGCCCCCGCAGCGGAGGACTAGGTTTGAGAGTGAGCAGCCTTTATTTTGTGCAAACAGACGCAGAAACGGTGGAGTAGCGTTAGAGCCGTGACAGCTATCCGCGCTTTCATCCGCCTCGTCAAGTGTGATGACACGGCGTCCGCCAAAATAAACACGGGCCACGGCAATTTGTTGTTTTCTGAGCCCCGTTCAGCCGCAGAGACTGCACTGGTTTTAATGGAGGGTTTATATTTGGGAACCAACACCTGAGGGTGTTTCTCACGGGATCACCTTTCTCTAGCTCTGGGGGAAGAGTTGTGGCACTTTAATCAGCGGCCTCTCTCAGGTCAAATGAAATAAAATACTTAATTAGCAACGAAATGTAGTTTAAAGTTGAGCTGGACTTTTCTTGACATGCGTAATGACCCAGCTGTTATCTTCAACTTGGACCCAGAACTGTAGTGTTTATAACATAAAGACAACTTTATGTACTGTATCTGTAAGTGGGCCAATATATTTTCTTTAACACCATGACATAATTAGCTATTTTTTTAGAAGTACATGTACATTATTGTGAAGTTATTAAGTACAAAGTACCAGCTCATGAACAGTTTAAAGCTCCTTCCGTTTTTTTTTTTTTTTTTTTAGTTCAGTGGTAACAATATATCTGATCTCCAAACGGTTATAACACCTTCTCTTTCATTACAGTTGTTTTATTGGTAGTGGTTACCACGACCTTTACTGTCTAATAAAGTATTACTGTAATATTATATAAGTCATTTTGCTGTATAGTTTTGAACAAACTCAATAACAAGGTCACTCAAACTGTAAAAACGCCTTGACTCTGTTCAGTTCTTCATTTTCAGACAGTCATAAAACCTCTTCCTTCATACTTTTGATACGTTATTGACATTTTAGTTTGGATAATAGATATCAATGATGTTGATACATATATGCCTTAATAGCACTGTGAACCCATAAGCAGCAAAAAGTGCCCAAAGAACACCAAGTCATTTACCACCTTACCAAATGTACTGTCTGTGTTGCCAGCAAGAATGATGCATGAACACTAGCACTGGTAATAGTGTTGGAAATGTTCCTACTGTTTTAATTTGGCCATACATCACGAAAGCTACGGGACCGTGCAGTTGCCACCGTCTCACAAACCGACTCTTTGCGGCTAAATCCCACCAAATTAAATGCATCTTGAGATTTAGGCCGTGCACTTGTTGTCCTCGGCTCCATCCATGTGACCGAAAAGGGGACAGGGCGTGTGCACTGTGGCTTAATGGCCGTAAGCCTGCTTTGTGCTGACCATTGAACTGCGACTCTGTTGATGCCTGGGACGGTTTTAACGTGTTGCAGAGGAGGCGGCCGTCCGGGCCTGACAGTGACCTGTGTTTGACCAGACGCTATTATGTGAGAACTAGGTGAAAGCAAATGCTCCCGTTGATCCGTCGCGGCGTGCACGTTTGAGTTTTTCAACATTTCTAGATTAACCGTTAACAGTAGTTTGTAACAGCATCTGTAGTTCAGAGCTGGAAACCAAAAACAGATACAGTTTTTGGGACGAATTCGGCACACAGTGTTTTAAAACCACGGGACTGGAATTCACAGAAAGTATTTTTAATAACGTCTGAGAGCTTAGCAGTTTTAATTTGCTAAATGTTATGCGGCGTTAGCATACACCTGAAGTCAGATCCCTCATTAATACTCTCAGTTAATGGACTGGTTTCCAAAAATAACAGTCAGATGAGAAGTAAACTAAAACAGGAAGAGATTTAGGGAACTTACTTAATAAACCATCGTAATGGTCTCCCCTACTAGTTTGGTAGCTTTATGGGCAGTTGCTTTGAAATATGAACCGTCACTTGCTAGAAAACGACGTGCATCAGTTATCACCGTGTTCCACTTGAACTCTGACACTGCCGCACAACCACAACGTGTCCAAAAGTGAGTCGTGTAATCTTATTTTCTTTCCGTAGTACTCCTGTCACTGCTTCACTGCACACGGCTGCAGACAGGAGTAGCGAGTCATGTGACATCACTCAGTGCTTTCTGAGAAGGGCCTGTAAATTCCAGTAAGGATATATGAGGGGTGTGGGCTTAGTATGTCACACTACTCCCATCAGCCTGAGAGATTTGGCTTCAGAACGCCGAGACGTCAAGCACGTGTGCGTCACCGTTACGAGATCATGTTTGGTGGGGCTCGAGCACGCTGAAGAGCCCCCTCCCAGCACCCTCTGGGAATATGAACGACTTTTGACATGAGGTAGTTCGGACCGGGCTTAGCCAGGTCCGCCACTGCAGAGTCAAAGTCATGGCCAAGAAGAATTAGACAAAGATCTTTCAGCTGGGGCTGTGCTTTTTCTTCCGTTCTTTCATATAGAGATGCAGGAAAGATCTGACAATATTGACAAATCGTTCCACTGGAAACTGATCATGGTGTGGCAGATATCTGCTGTGCCAACCGAATCACTTGGGTGGGTTTTTACGCGACGGTGTACAGATGAGCAACAGCCTGGTAGTCGCGCACGTCATCTGAGAACCATGGAGCTGATTTTGTTTACAACAAAATGGCTCGGATTGGTTGTAGGACCATCCAAATGTGCCCTCCGTATTGCTTGAAAACAAACGCAATAATGAAATCCAAATGTGGGGTTACCAGACTATTCTGATCAGAACTGAGTCTGGCTACACCGGGCTGTGTCAACTCTGAACTTGTCAACATCACTTCCAGCTGTAGTCATGACAGACTCTAAAACGGTCCTCATTACCCTGAATTAAAACAGACATAGCTCAAACAGCCTGAAGCTGCACGGCCTTCAAGTCAGGAGCGGACCTTTTCTTTCACCTCGTCTGCTTTTCTCCCGGAGTGGAAAGCTAGATATTTCATTATCATGAACTTTTGGCGAAATGTGCAGAGCTAAAGTGCAATGACTTTCACAACACCGTAGTGGACAGAGCCCAAAGTAAATAGGTGCAGATAGTCAACAGGAAGTTGACAGGCTTCTTATGAAAAGCAGAAATGTTTTCCTTGTTGATGGTGACTTGCAACATATGCAAAGTACAAAAACTAGTTTAGTCTTTCTGGACGAGTGTGCAACATATTAAATGACAACTACACCTGAGTAGTGTAGCCAGAATTTAACAATTTAACAATTTGAGATCTATTTTTGTTAACTGTCCTCAAATTTCATCGGTAACAGCTGCAGAATTAACGGGCTAAATATAGTAAGAGTTGACCTTATCACCCTCCATGAGATCATTAAAGACTCTAGGAAATACATCCATTTAAGCTTTTTATAACACGTATGGTTTTAAAACTGGTGCAGAGGCTTACAAAGTGGGCCAGGTTTAGAAAAGATTCAAAGTCTGCCACAAAACACAATACATTAAATGTCATTCCTAGTCGTTCACTGTTGGACCTCCCATGCTTTCAGTGTGAATTAAAAAGACCGGGGGCGTTAGATGGAGTTCCTAAATAGTCCGACACAATCCAAGGAAACGGGGGCCATTCTTTCTAACAGAATTTGAAATGAGTCCATTTGGTATTAGCTGAGAAGTTTCCATGGAACATGAAACAATGACACCTTTTTACGCAGCATTACATGGTACCCCGCAGGTATCGGAAGCTGCAGAGTGAGCCAGTGTTGTAATGAAAGGGTGCAAGGCTTTATACCGCAGGTGCTAATGAAGGGGGACCAGCACGAAGGCATGGAGCGCTTTTTAATCATGACTACCTTCCTTTAAAGTCGTTTTCTCCTTAAGCGACTAGAGGTTGCTTGAAGGGTGAAGGATGAGCTAACTGTAGACAGGTGTGTGTTGTATTAACAGCGGGAGAGGACCATTGCTAATTATGTGCTTTTGACAAAGGCTGGTTTAAGCCAATGAGTCGGCCAGCTGCTGGAGTTTAAGAGCCGTGTGTGCGAGAGGGCTGGTCAGCGCTAGTGCCTCGGTGACGGCAGTTTTCTTTGTAAAGAGAAACTCTACACTCTCTTCCTCCTGATCCACTTCCAGTCCAGCTCTGAGCTCCAGCCTCCACTATGGTCTCATTACTGCCAGCTGAAGTAGTATAGAGGAGGGACCCGGCTCTCGTGTGCGTATGTGTTTCTGAAGCTTACGGCCAAAACAGCCCCTCTGTAGTGGTGTTACGTAAGTGAATGGAAGAATGTTTCCCTTTTACTGGCAACGCTGCTCATCCTCCTTAAAACGAAACTGCCTTCCTGCACTTAATTCCAGGGTGTTTTCGTGGGAGAGGTTTCCAGTAGATTCTGCGCATATTGGCACACATTGTTTTTTTTTTTTTTTTTCATCGCGTATTTCATTATTTTTCAAAGCAGTTTCGTGAGTGGAACCAAACATGCGGAAACATAACAGTCAAATCACCCCTGAAGAAATACAGACCACAGAGCACTTCCTTTAAATACATCTATTTGAATAATATACTTATAATTTAGTTGATTATGCACTGGAGCACTGGCAAACTATGCTCCACATTTCACTCTTCATAGATGTCTCCATCAACTGTTGCCCAGTCAACTTGGAAGTAACTTGAACAGAAGATGAATGTGACCACTCAGACCAGGCGCACAAGATCCGTCTCCTCTATATATTACCGCCTGACCGTATATATATAGCCATCTATCGCTTGTGACTGTGATAGATGGACAAGGAGAGGCAGAGCAGGAGAGAAAAGGCTCGCCAAGGTGTCAAACAAATGCAGTGTTGTGTTCCTTCCACCAGAACAAGGGCCTCAGTTGCTGTGGCCGGTGGGGAGAAATCGTGGGTTTCGCGGGGCTGAGCCAGCGAATGAAACATATTGTGATGTGTTTGTATTCAGCCAGTCAGATGCAGTGAAGTGAAGTTAACAGCATTACCCGGGACATAATGGCGGAGTCGTGGCTGACGTGTTTTTGTGTCAAGGACTTGCCCGCTCCTCTAGCCAGCGCAGAAACCAGAGATGGAGGTTCTGAATGTTGTTCTTCGGTTACAAAAAAAAATAAGGCATTGCGAAACGATCACATACGTTGTAGAAGACTGAACTAAATAAACATACAGTGATACAGCCAGGAAAAGATCTGTGTGGGAGATGTTCACACCGCTGGAAATTTAGTTTAGTTGAGGGGTTGGCGCCAGGATAGAGTGTGCAAGAGTCGGGACAAGATGCAGAAAATCAAGAAAAGTTCACAATTTCTTCATGAACTTGTTTTTTTTACTGTTCCCAGCGGTGTCATCTTGGTGTAAGTGAACCTTGTGCTTCCCCCTTGGATTTATTTTTTGTGGTATTATGCCAGATCCATGATAGAAACATTAACACACTAACATTCCCACCAGTGACCTGATCCCTTCACTAACGGGCTCAGATGACAGTAACACAGGCTTTGTACTCGGGAGCTGGCACTGATTTATAGCAAATGTATATACAACAGATCCTGTAGGTAATATTTACAAGGCTGAAAACAAGTGATATAACTGTATTGCAACGAACTGGTGTCATGAATCAGCATTTCTTATCAGTGCGGTCACTAACTCACGTCTCCTCACCTCTCTGTCTGCAGTCAACCTGTTGAGAGTGCTCGAGCAGCGCCAGAGCCCAGCGATGTGGATCTGCATGGTTTACAATGAGACGGACACCAGCGTGGACTTCTGGCTCTGCCAGGACTTGGGCCTCATCCTGTCGGTCTTCTCCCTCATCTACCTCCTGGTGTGCTTCCCGCTGGGGCTGTGCTACAACATGCTGCTGGTGGTGGTGAACCTCTCCAACAAGGTGTCCATGACCATGCCCGACGTCTACTTCGTCAACATGGCCATCGCGGGCCTCGTCCTCAACCTGGTGGCGCCCGTGGAGCTCCTGAGCTCCACCTTCACCCGCTGGCACGTGTGGGAGTACAACAACGAGATCTACATCACCCTGCTCATCCTCTTCAACATCTCCTCCCTGGTCATCATGTACTCCACCACGCTGCTCAGTCTGGACTACTACATAGAGCGGGCGCTCCCGCGCACGTACATGTCCAGCGTGTACAACACCAAGCACGTTTGCGGCTTCATCTGGGGCGGCGCGGTGCTCACCAGCTTCTCCTCGCTGCTCTTCTACGTGTGCAACCACATCTCCACGAAGATGGTCGAGTGCTCGAAGATGCAGAACGAGGAGGCGGCGGACGCCATCATGATGTTCATCGGCTACGTGGTTCCGGCCGTGGCCGTGCTCTACGCGTTCGTGCTCATACTGCGCATCAGGAAGGAATCCACGCCTCTGGATCAGGACTCCGCTCGCCTGGACCCCTCCATACACAGGCTGCTGTTGGCCTCGGTGTGCGTGCAGTTTGTGCTCTGGACCCCGTACTACATGACCCTTCTGGTACACACCGTAGCTGGTGCGCCGGGGTACATTAGCAATTCGCGTTACTTACCTACCTATTATTTCCTGAGATGCTTGTCTAAGCTGCTGGCTTTCTCCAGCAGCTTCGCGATGCCACTCATGTACAGGCAGATGAACAAGAACTTCTCCAACAAACTCCAGCGGCTGCTCAGGAGGCTGCACTGTCGAGATCAGTCCTGCCCTCACGAACGCTCAACAGTGCAGCAAGTGGTGACGTGAGGTCACCCCTGGGAGATCACAGATGCCCCTGCTAAACCCCCCCCCCCCCCCCCCCCCCCCCCTCCCCTTTCCACCTCTTGGCCTAGCCGGCACTTACCCCGCCCCCCCTGCAGCGCTAGCACTGACTTGGCTCCATCGCCGATCTGGACTGTGTTAAAAGAGACGTAGCTAGCTGTGGAATTTCCTGTCACCTTCCAGAACGTGATCTGATCTCTCCAGTCCTGCAACGAGAGGACAAACCGGACAAAAACCACAAAGTGCTGCTTTTCTTTTTTTTTTTTTTTTTTTTTTGTCACTCTGTAAAGCTCTCCACCAAGACACTCGGGCTTCTAGTTCCAGGGCGCTACGTTTAGCAAAGTAAATCCCAGTGCTTTGATTTCTTAGAAACAGAAAATAATCTGTTAGCCAGGAACTTCCCGGCTATACCTTTGTTGCGGGTGTGGTTTCATATTAAGGACGTTCTGCCAGCAGTGTGGAAGTTCGCCCAATGCGCGGCTGCCGAAATTTCACTGCGAAGTGTAAATGTGGTGGTGTTTATTTTTTTTAATCTTTAAAGCTTCTTCCCCAAACACACAAGCAGAAAAAAACTAAGCTATACACTTTAATCATCGAGCGTAGCCAAGTCGTTCGCTTCTGAACACTTGACTCCCTCCTTCCCCCCATGATGGATGGCTGCTGGTACATCAACACCGCACCACCACAGCTAATGAATGTCAAGCCGACGCGCTGCCAGTAAATATCAGAGCGCGCTGCCCTCAAACTAGAAGCCTGGGCCGCTTGAGCGAGAGGCAGTTTTCTTTTTTTTTATGCAGCTCAGCTCATATTTTAACTCGGACGCGTTGTCAGTGATTCCTCATTATTGACTGAATACGCTCTCCACGGTCTAAAGCTGGAGCGCTCTCACAGAAGCCGTAGCTATCCGGTTCGTCCGCACCCGTTCCGCTGGCGCGACGACGTGTTCTCATTTCTCTTTTGTGGACTGTGTTTGGAAGTTTTCATCCACTCGCAGTCATGAAGAGCTTATCCTAAAATAAGTCTGTATAAGTCTGCACCACTTCGACGTCACACGAACCGCAATCAAATCTAAAGCTCGTATTCAGGGTTTTAGCCATAACCATATACCTCTTGTGATCTCTGCTGAAATAACATTACCTGTTCGACAATGTGCAGTTCTAATCAACCCGGTAACATCGACTCAGAGCCTCGTTGTGAATCTGCTAAGCTGTGTTTCTGTTCTGAGCCTGACGCGGGGTCAGTGAAGTCCACACAGGGTCACGGAGAGAGGGCCCTGAGGAGGTGGCATGTACATTCCCTAAATTTTATGAGCACTTATGAGTGGGTGTTTGGGACGTTTGTGTCTAGCGGAACCATGTAGACTCATTGGATCATCACAGAGGTGATGTCCGAGACCTCCTTAAAAATATGAAGAGGCCTGCCTCCTAAGCACCCGAGCCGGCGTGTCTGACGCAGAACGGCCGCGCTGCTCAGACGCATTAAGGTCTTCTGCACATTAATGGCGAAGCTGCTTTTCGTTTTGTGTGTCGCCCGTCACTTAGTGAGAGGAAGAAGAGACCGTAAAACATACTAAACACCTGTTGTTGTGTGAGGTCTGTTGCATCGCTGCGTCAGTTGGTTTGTTTTGCGGCCAGTCTGTTAATCACCCTGTCAACAGATGCGCCGGCGAGGTGGGGCATTCACTTGAAAGGAAATCAGTTTTTTGTAGACATTTAAAATAAACAATCTGATGTTAATGATAACTTGTTATTATTCTTTTTTTTTTATTATGATATTTCCATGACGATGTGTCCTCCCGCCAGACGTACTAACAATAATTTGTTGGTTTTCATCCTTGCAACTTAAGTTGATTATTACGGCTCTGAATCCTGACTGCAGAGCCCCACCCTCAATATGTGCATCTGCAATCAATCAGTAGGAAATATTTGCAGCTGAGACTGTTAGTATTTCGCAGTACGTGCTGCCCCATAACAATCTCGCACATATCGTGACACAGTTAATCAGTATTTGAACTCTGTTCAAAGTCCCGATGCTTCGCGTTCATTTAGGAATGGAAAGCAAACAGCAGCGCGCCCGTGGTCAGACGATACTGTAAAGGGGGGGGGGTTCGAGTGGAGGCTCGTAATGGTCTGAAGCGGGAAATTACGCCTGAATTAAAGTTAACAGAACTGAACGTTTCCCAGTTTTGTCATTAGGCGACACTTGAACGCCGTCGCTCGCAGCGGGGGGGCGGTCAACTGGAGCAAGTTAATTTAAAAATAAACAAGTTTGTCAGCGTCAGCCCGGGCCGCGGAGATAAGAATTAACGCCGATTTGAAACCGTCTCGCGGAGGTCTCCGTTAGCATTCGCCGCAGCTGGAAAATGAAGCCCGATCGAAGCCGAGAATCGCACCCGGCTCGGGCTGCGGCGCAACTTGGTTTATTATTTCACGGGGGGCCAGATCTCACGCAAAGTGCAAAGAAATTGTGATCGCTTAGATGCCTCCGAAGGTCTCGCGTGTTGAAAGCGTGTAGGTGCTATTTAGCAAAGTGTATAATACAAAATAATGTGCTGTATGTGAGCTACCATGGCAGTATTATTATTATTATGGAGATTTAGAGTAACTCTCCTGAGTCAAAGACTAAAGATTAAACAATAAACCAACATGGACGTGACCTTCCCTTCTCAGAACAATGAAAACATGAATGTATCGAAACATCCGCCGCGCTGCCTGTTGCTGAATAGCTGTTTGTTATCGCTGGTGGCAAACGCGCTTTTTCCTCGTCTAGAAGCCCAAACAGGGCATTGTTAATTTTCAAAATTGTCGGAGCCGGATTAGGTCAGGGCCTTGTGTGCAGGTTGCTCGCTCCCTCTGAGGGAACAGGCAGTGACAGTGGGTGTGAAGACGGATGCCGCAGCCCCCCCCCCCTGTCCCTCCTGCTCACCACACTGCTAACAGCAGATGGCTTGTGGAGGAACCCTTCGACCGCGGCGCACAAGACTGCGGAAAAACAGCGGCATTCCGGGCATTCTGGGAATTGTTTTGTCTTCTGTGGGCCTGACAGGAAAGACTGCTGCCATTCTCGATGAAAAGAGAAAAAAAAAAAAGTTGCACGGGGCACATCTGATAGCGACGCCGAGAGCTGAGGAGAGAGTTGCGACAGATGCAGCAGGAGCAGGGCTGGTTCTAGGGTCAGATTTAAGGGCTTTAATGTCAAACTACTGTGTCTACTGTTAAAAACAAACTTATAGATGGAAACGTCAACTCTATCAATCTGCGCCAGGGCTGTTTCAAGATGCTCCGGGGGCCCCAGGCAGGAGGCCCCTTGGACCTGGCCCCCCCACCACCCCAACAACAGGTTTTATAGTCCATGCGCACCTTGGTTCCGCGTAGAGCATGGGGAAATGCACTTCCCCTTTCTTGATTCTTACTTCTGCATAGAGAGTAGACGAGAATATCAGGAGGAAGTGTAAGCGAAGTCAACGAGGGTCTGCGGTTTGCACATAGAAATCGTAACGTAATATCACACTCATTGCGAACTGTCAGTGGACTTCTGCTGAACTTGTTACGGCCACGGGGCAACGCACCCGAATAACCTCTCAAATATATTTATATATCTTTACATATATAAAACCAAGCTCTGCAGCATGGCTCATCGGGCCTTTTCGGCTGCTGCTGCTCCGAGGCTGTGCAACGCCCTCCCTGACCACTTGAGGGCCCCACAGACTACAGATGTTTTTAAAAGAAACCTAAATAAAAGATCTTTTAAAAAGAGCTTTTAACTATTTATTGACCTTTTTGTTGCTCTGTAGCACTTTGAGATTGCTGAAATGTAAAGTGCAATTCAAATCATTATTATTATTATTATTATTATTATTATTAGAATTAATAATACTTAGAGGTGTTCCATATAGCTTCTAACTGATGGAGGTGACGTGTCAGGATGTGTGTTGTACAATAGTCATGTGCATTAACAAGAGCCAAATCAACGAGGCAAACAGCAGGATGCTGTCTGGAGTATTAATGGAGTGAATTAAACATGGCTGGACTCGAGTGTCAGGGGGCCCTCGGCACAAAGAAGACATTAGTTATGTAGTTGTGCGTAATTATGTTCTTTATCTCTTGTTTTAAAGAACAAGAAGCGGCGCTTATCTCCACTTGCCACGAGGCCGCAGGTGCACGAGGCCAAGGAGACATTAGTTCCTATAATAATAATGCTGTTTTTCATTAATACCGCAGACACTTAAAAAAAAAAAAAAAAAACACACACACAAGTAAAACTGGGTGCAGTGTAAACAAACTGCTTCAGAACTTTCACGCTGTTTTCCCCGCGCTGCAGAGCATCAAAGTGGAACCAGGAAAAGCTCTTAACTGCACTAAGCATCTGTCTGGAAACGGAGGGGGGGGGGAACGCTGACACCGCACAGTTTTTTTAATGCGCTACATTAGTCTTAATGTTGTTTTTCCCCTTCAGAGGTTCGGCCAAACCGAAAGTATGAGGGTCAGCACACAGACACACACACACACACACACACACACACGGACCACCTATGAGACAGAACATTTGGCTCGCGGCTTTAAACGTTTTATTTGGCCGCCGTCCACGCTTCACACACACACACACACACACACACAACCTTAACCTGCGCGGTGGAAGGACGAGGCTCCGCCAGACTAGGGCTGGTGTTTTTTAGAAGGCGTGATCCGCGGTGTCGGAGGAGAGGGCCGAGGTGGAGATGAATCCCAAAGCAACCCACGAAAAGCAAGATCCCCGGGGGACTGATTCATTATTAAAGAGAATATGTTGTGTGAAGTGATTCAGATGGCAGGAAAGAGAAAGCTTATGCAAGTTATTGACCAAGAACAGCAAAACAGAGGTCCTTCCCATGGATCCCATGTGAAATGTCCCACCCTGATGAATCCGGCAGGACACCACGAGAGGCTCCGGGAAGGAGCCTTCCTCTTTTGACCCACCGCATCACAGCAGCCCTGGGGGAGGCAAGTGGATCGGGGGCTGAAAAACAACGCTTGAAAAACAAACCCGCCCTTCCTCTCTCTTGCCAATCCTGTTCTCTGCTTTTCCTCTTCAGAGAATTATAAAAAAAAGAGTAACAATAAAAAAAAAAAATAATAATAATAAAAAAATCACAGCATAAGCTAAATATCAAAAATGGCCCCTGGAAGCAGTGACGGAGCAGGACTGGCAGGATGTTCCATTCAGAGTTTGCGGTTGTGGCTGTGGGAGACGCTGGATAGAGCCAGCGGCACATCAGGCTGGTAAGTGGAGGCAGATGAGGGTGTTGTGCCCTCCCTCCTCTAGACCTCCCACTTTCACTCCTTCAACCACAAACAGTCAAACCCCCCCCACGCAACCTCCCGTTAACAACAATCCTGTTCATTAGATGTCACTCTGTGGGGAAGTGTCGCTCTGCTTTCTTCTGCGTGGGGAGAAAACTTCTGCAAGCACTGTGTTTGCACAGTTTTTTTTTTTTTTGTTGTTGTTGCTGAAAGTGAGACCAAAATAAATGTTTAACTCTCCTCGTCATTTCCCGTGCGATGCGATTATTTTCCCTTCCGCAGTTCAAAGCCACGACAGCGTTTAACCGTCCTCCGCAGGAACACAGGCGGCAGTCAGTCACTTGCAGGACTCCTGTGAAGCCACGCTTCACATTTTCCTGCGTCTGACTAAACATTGCTCCAGTGCGCCACCCAGTGAAAATAAACAGGAAGTACACTAAATCCACTTTGAAAAGTCCTTCTAGCCCAGCGTTTACACTCAGATCCAGAAAAGGCAAAAAAAAAAAAAAAAAAAGTGAAACTAATCCAGAGGGTAAGGGGTTGGCGTGCTTGTTTTAGAGGCTTTAGAGCCAGTCACAATAAATCATCTCGTTTGCGGGCGCATCACATGTAATTTTATCAACACCGCTAGCACACGCAGAATCCTTCTTTCCGGAGGCCACATTTTCCAGATGAGGCTCCGGTTTATTTAATCTCACCTAATCATCTACTTGGAAGGGCTTTAAAGAGCAGAGAGATCCTCTGATCAGTCAGTGTCACAAGTCTTTCATTGTTTTTGGGCTGTGACGTAAGCACCGAGTCTGCTTCAAACACCCGAGTCGCAGATGGTTTTTTTAATTTACATTCGCGTCAGCGTTCTGTGCCCGGGAGAAAAAAAAAAGGGTACTGAGTCACTTTATTAACTCATCTCACATCATCATCTTTGCTTAATATGCACCATATTCCTCCTCAACCCTCTCTGACAGTCTCCAACACCTTTTCCACTAGGCTGACCCCTGCGTCCCTACTTTCCTCATCTGTGTGAGGACGTGCCGGCTGCATAACTCAGCCACAAGTGTACCTCACATCACCTCCTCTGCTTCTTCTTCGTTTCTTCTCCGCCTTCAACTGAAACCCTCCTCCCGCCGACTCCGTCCTCCGCCGTTCCTTCTCCCCTCTTGTCAAAACGCCCGGGCGCGTTCACAGCAGCAGGGCCACCAGCTGCCGCCCTGACCCCGTCCGCGCCGTCCAGACCATCGCCGCTGCTCTGCCGCGCCGTATCCCGATTACCGAAATCCACTTTCTCCGAGACACGAAGCCGGCCGCCATCTGCACTCAGGGTGGCGAGAGAATAGATACTCTTCTCCGAGGTGAAGCCGGAGCTAGGCCCATCTGTCGCGAGTCCCTTCACGCTGACTGGCTAACCAACTTTCGCTACTATTAAAACGCTTGCCCAGACTGAGCCGTCGGCGCACAGGTTCTAGCCCCCTTCCTTGGCTACCCGTGACACGCTGACAGCTTTAATTATGAAATAAATCGGGGGCTCGAGTGAGGCAAGGCATCCGCTCATGAAAAAAAAAAGCTGATGATGTCATCTCCTTGAGAAGCGACTGGCCGGTCTCAGGGGCAGGCTAGCATACGAGCGAGTATGTGGAACGGATATGAAAGGAAATAAAACTGTTCTAATAAAGTCATGCTCACATCTTAACTCTGTGTTTTTTTCTCTTTTGGTAACTTCTTAATCACACACCGAAGCACTGCATAGCATTATGACCACCTTCCTAATACTGTGTAGGTCTCCCTTGTGCCTCCAAAACAACTGTGACTCATCAGAGAACGGACATGGGCCTTCTGAGGGCGTCCTGTCCTGTGGTGTCTGGGAACAGAATGATGATAGACGGGGTCTTCTGGGGCCTATCGGTCGAGGGGAGGGGTCTCTGCGATGCCTGAGTACCATCCGCACGAACGCGAGACTGAATTGTCACAGGACGGTCAGTGTCATTTACCTCTAATGTCAGGGGTCGCGGCTGATCGGTGTAAATTGCCCGTGGCCAAACCTGAGACACGGACGCCGACAGTCCCCGTGACCTGCGCTCACTCCACCGGGTGTCTGCAGCAGTTGCTCGTATCGCGTTCAAAAGCCCCGGAGCTGCCGCACCAGTCCTGCCAAGAGAGCTGCAACCCCACACCTCCAGGCTACGATCCAGCCTCGGCCTTGACTTCCCCCTCCTCTGTGGCTGTCTTCCCAGCCACCTTAGGGCCAGGTTCCGTCTGAACCGAATACTCTCGCCGCTGTGGACCGTTTCCTCTCCTCTAATGAGCTTTTCCAGTTACATGCAGTGGTTTTTAAGGTGATTTTTCCCATAGCCGCTGCCGTTTTTGCAACTTCCTACTAATCATTTGTGAATGGCCGTCATTATACTAAGCTAAGGTATTAAAAAAAAAAATAAAAATTATGTAGCATCATCTAATATTATTTAATCTTACAGCTCTCCTTTAATAGTGACGTCTGCTCGGTATTAATGCACAGGTACATAGCTCTCTTGCGGCAGAAGATTATTGTTTGTCTGGAATTATTGTCCGACATCTGCAGTTAATCCATCCCCAGCTGTCAAAGAGACACCACAATAGCCCGCAGCATATGAAATAGGTCTCCACAGTCACAGTAAAGGCACATAAACGAGATTACATTGTGTTAGCGCTACTCCTTCTCCAGGAGCAAAGAGCCTGCTCTGTTTCAAACTTATTGAGCGCGAGGGCTTACATCAGTGTAATTGTGATATTGACAATCTTTCTGGGAAATCAAAAATCGATCCGTTCTATAAATATATTGATGAGAAGGGGTCACGGGCAGTGCGTTTCCGGGGCCCTTAAGGCTCCGAAAGAAGACGACCCAGGTGCACAAACACTGCCAAAAATATAAGTGGTTTCCATAACAACCCAACCGAGGCAGACTCCACGCTGCGCTCGTGTACCGTCCGAAGTTTTCTTTAAACTCCGTTCAGTTTCTGCTCGGCAAATCTGTAGAATCGCAAACAGGTGGGGTCCAAAATATAAAGAAGTAAAGACAAAAGAATGAAGGAGGCAGAGGGGGTGCTGAAGCACGGCGACAAGCCATGGGGGACAGATCATCTCTTGCCTTTCTGTTTCTCCCGCCCTCCTCTCGTATCCA
This sequence comes from Mugil cephalus, assembly GCF_022458985.1. NCBI lineage: Eukaryota > Metazoa > Chordata > Actinopteri > Mugiliformes > Mugilidae > Mugil > Mugil cephalus. The sequence continues at coordinate 15,913,379 of NC_061789.1, read as the reverse complement.
GGCAGGGTTGGGCCAAACAGCAGGTGGTGCAGAAGAGGAGCTCGGACATTGGATTTACAAATCTCTGGCTCCTGCGCCGGACAAGCATGGGGAAGCAATTTTAAAGTAAGTGCACTTCATCTTGCTATATGTCATGTGTGTTCATGTCAGTTTGCAGAAAGAAAAAAACAAAACAAATGTAGGTGACAATAAGGGCATGCATTTAATCACGGACAGTGAACAATGCTCTGTTATCGGTTCAGTTTACATGGAGGTGAAATGTTTGTCAAATTTTTTTGTGAATGTAGATGCACGGCTTGTGTACTACTTCCATAGGCGGCTGTTCATTTTTGTTGCATTGCACATCTGGAGTTGTGTTTTCTCTTGCTGATATTGGTAGGACATGGCAGAGAAAAAAGAAGAAGCACAGGGAAAAAAAATTATCTAAAAAGTTTAGAATGTTTTAGATAAAATATATTTTTTTTTCTCCTGAATAAATGTTTCTTTAACTTTATGTTACCAGGCAGATTGCTTGAGATTAAAATATCTCTTTCAGACCAGAAATTGCTTTTCAATAACAAGTGTATTTTGCCAAAATTGGATGATGCGTGAAACTAGTTTTTCCGGCCGTGGATTTTTATCGTATGTGACGAGTTCGTTCTTGAACATGCACCTCATGGTGCGGCATTTACCGTCTTCAAACTGTAGAGCGGCTCAAAGCAAGGATTTATGGACGATGGAGTTTATACAAACATGCGGTCTCTCCGGCATTAGTGTTGTGAAAGGTGCCGTTAATAAGAGTGCATCAGTATTTCGGAGGGTTTCCTCTGGTGGAAATAAATCCCAGAACGCCGCGAATATTTCCTAAAGGTCATGTTTGCCAAACAGTCTGTCTATCGCCAAGGGAAATATGAGATTTAGGGCCTTTGGGGCGATCACCAGCAAAGACGAGGACAGATATGTATATAAAAGTTTGCCGCGTTATTAAAAATAACGCACATTCGGTGTCATGCGCCCAGAAGTGAAGCGCGAAGTGTGCTGGCAGGAGGTGGCAAAGCGTGGAGGTTTGATAAATGTTAATGGCAAATACTTTTTTTTTTTTCACCTCATGAATTAATAGTGAGGAGTTCTGGACAGACTGGTTCAAGCAAGGTTGGACTGGCTGAGGACTTTAAAGGAGGATTTCAATGCATCTGCTTAAGCCCGAAGCTTGAATGTTAATGTGCTTACAAGGTGTCTGCCCTGTCGTACCCCTTCAAACTCATCACCAGTGTGGACATTTATAATTTTCATGCAACATTTGTGACAACACTGTGTCATATCAAAAATGTAGTTCTCTCTTTTTTTTTTTTCTTCCAAGTGTTTGCCCCTAATTAGCTCATCTTTTTGTGATTCTCTGCACTCCACAGCTCGGGTGACACGGCAATAGCGTCTCCGGCAGAGTTTGGCTGAATAAAGATGCGCGTGAACTTGGAGAGACAAAGGAGCGCTCAAAGCAAATGAGTCAGAAGAGGAGGAAGAAAGACGTCCTCTAATCTCAGGGCCACCGTTTGGTCAGCCTGCGCGATGTGAGTCAGCGCAGGCGAAGGCCGGGGGCGACTTCGGGACATGGAGGTGCTTCTGCTTTGCATCGAGAATTTACTGGTGGATGAGACTTGATGTCTACGTGGGGTCAGACAAGCCGTAAATGTTTCCCCCTGTCCCGCCCTCCTCACCTGACGTCTGTCAGAATGTCAGCGGCGTAGATGATTCAACCTCCAAAGAGACTCTGGGCGCTGACAGGGTTTAATGATGTAGCAGCTACAGGTGACTTACACGTGGCGTGTGATTTAAGACGGGTCAACCACAGTCAGTATGGAAGAGCAGACAACCTCTTTAGTCTGGATATATGTTAATGGTACGGAACAACTGAACAATTCCCACGGGTACAACGCCACAGTTTTAAGCGAGGACTCAGACAAATACCAGTCGTACATCATCGGCCTCTTCCTGTCCTGTCTCTACACCATCCTCCTTTTCCCCATTGGATTTATCGGCAACATCCTGATCCTGGTGGTGAACCTGAACCACAGGGAGAAGATGACCATCCCTGACCTCTACTTCGTCAACCTGGCCGTGGCCGACCTCATCCTGGTGGCGGACTCCCTCATCGAGGTCTTCAACCTGAACGAAAAGTATTACGACTACGCCGTCCTCTGCACCTTCATGTCCCTGTTCCTGCAGGTCAACATGTACAGCAGCATCTTCTTCCTCACGTGGATGAGCTTCGACCGGTACATCGCCTTGGCTAGCTCCATCAGCAGCAGCCCGCTTAGGACTATGCAGCACGCCAAGCTCAGCTGCGGCCTCATCTGGATGGCGTCCATCCTGGCCACGCTGCTCCCCTTCACCATCGTGCAGACCCAGCACAGGGGCGAGGTGCACTTCTGCTTCGCCAACGTCTTCGAGATCCAGTGGCTGGAGGTGACCATTGGCTTTTTGGTGCCCTTCTCCATCATCGGCCTGTGCTACTCTCTGATCGGCCGGATCCTCATGCGGGCCCAGAAGCACCGCGGGCTGTGGCCACGGCGGCAGAAAGCCCTGCGCATGATCGTGGTGGTGGTTCTGGTGTTCTTCATCTGCTGGCTGCCAGAGAACGTCTTCATCAGCATCCAGCTGCTGCAGGGCACGGCCGACCCATCGCAGAGGACTGCTACCACCCTGTGGCACGACTACCCACTCACAGGCCACATTGTTAACCTGGCAGCCTTTTCCAACAGCTGCCTCAACCCCATTATCTACAGCTTTCTAGGGGAAACCTTCAGGGACAAGCTGCGCCTCTTCATTAAGCAGAAGGCCAGCTGGTCGGTGGTAAACCGTTTCTGCCACCACGGTCTCGATTTACACCTCCCTGTCAGGAGTGAAGTGTCCGAGGTGTGATTGTTATGATAGGAAGAGACGATTACTAGCAAAACTGACTCCGAAACTTCTTCATATCAAAGTCATGTATCAGTTTCTGACAACTGTTATTTAGCTTTGCCTCAGAGTAGTCGTGTCGGTGTCTCAGTTAACCTGCTCACTTTCTGAACAAAAAAGAAAAACAAAAAAAATAACACACACACAAAATCGCCAGGAAAGCTAAAAATGACTCGACGTGTGTATCTCTTTTGTAGATAGCGAACGCACATACGGAAAGTTTTTTTTTTTTAAGGTTTGTCTGCACGTTCAGGTCTTTGCATAGTACATAGTTTCTGTGTGATAAGGTGGACCGCAGCAAATGAAAAGGTACTGACAAGCCCTTAAGGAACAGCCGAGGGGCCAAAGATAACTACGTCCCGAATGACTCTCGCAAGAGAGGACAGATTCTTGTGTATGTTGCATTTTGTGTTCAGTAACACCATTTGTTTTCAAGGACGTTTTACGATTGCGAGGGATAACGTGCAAAACAAAGCTGAGGCAGCGTGCTAAGAGGAATGGCTCCGTTACACTTAACCCAAAAGGACTACAGGAGAAGGTTCAGTTTCAGCCAAAAAAATACATGTGCTCACACAATGACAAATGTAAAGAAGGCCTTTATCATATATCGACATCAAAGCAGCAGTAAACAATGAAATTCAGAGGTTCATAGTTGGGGAACAAACTTTAATGACACCACTAGAACTCTGTCCTGACAATACCCCTTTTATTGCTTTGCTTTTCTTTTTTTTCTTTTGCTGTTCAGGAAAATGTCTTCATGTATAACCAGGCAATCCACCAGAAAAAACAAAAAAGTTCACAAACTTGTTTTATATTTTACAAATAAAGTGTTCCCTCTTTTCCAAGAACATGAGACGGAAGTCATTTGAACTCTTAAAAAGAGGCGTAACCGCCTCGGTCACGGTCGAGCTCCGAGGTGAGCTCGCGGCGCGCGAATCGCCGCGGCTGAGCTTTCAACATCCAACCTCCGAGCTCGCATCTAAGTAAGCGTCCGTTTCAAAGATGGCCGAGTCCTTACCCGGCTTGTCAGTTCCTGTTTGTGCGACGGAGCAAAGAGGCAGGTGTTGTTTTGCCGGGAGGGTTTGAGACTGAGTAAACACATAATTCAATGCTGACACCATGAAGCCGCACCGTGCTTTTATTCTATAACATAAATTACTTTAATAAACAGCGATGGCCAGGCGCGAGTAGCTTCTGCACATGTGGGGCCTGTTTTAGCGTTGCGCTGATTTCGTCATCTGTCTCACAGCGAAACATAACAAGATTCAAAGAGCGTTCACTGTATGTTCTGAAATAAAAATTAAGAGCGAAGAGTGCGACGTGCTCTGGAACAAGGTAGAGGTGGTTGTTCTGTGCAGCGCATACGGTAAACGCAACCACACCCAGGTTGAGGATTGTGTACCACTATACGGAGTATCTGTGTATTGCCAGCCTGCAGTGAGTTTTGTTAATCTGATCTGTCGTTGGTCGGAGATAATGGTGTGACCGGGAAAAACGGGAGTCCAAACCACAAACTGTTATTCCAGCTGTAACAGTCCGAGCGGCCTGGGAAAGCAACTCTAGGGATTGCGTCAGTGATTGTTTATTAGAGGTCTGCAAAAAATGTAAAACATGAAACTTAACATTCATTTGTTTCTGTTATATATTTTGAGGTTATTCCTCCTCGTTGTGCAGGTTGGCATTCAGCTTGCTCTAATCCTCTCACTTGTGTTTTTCCACCTTTTAATGAAGATTGCGCGGCTCGTACACTTTGCGTGAATCCAGACGCGCCTGAAGGCTACGCAATATTCTCCAAACGGCACACGGAGGGAACGAAAACAGGAAGACGGGCGAGTGATAATGCGATAAGGGCTGTCAAGTTCATTGATACAAACAAGCGGCACCTACACTCCGGAGCCAAGACCCACTGCATTGAGCCCCGGAGAAGAGGCAAAAGGCCCTCCTTTACATCAGCTGTGCACGACGCACATCTGCATCACATGTAAACATGACACAGTGTGAGAAGAGCTTGACAGTGAACTGTGTGAACAGCTGAGACCACTGAGCGGGGTTAAAGGTTCGCCGTGGCTGACGTCACAGAAGGAAAAAGGGTGTGACTTTTTCCCCTTCGCTCGCATTGACTGTTTCCTCTGGATGATGCCGGATGAAAATAAACGACTGCAGCACACGGCCGTGAGGATGTTCGTGCGTGACGCTGAGCTGATCATCCCTAAAGAAGGAAATGTCCATGCAAAAAAATAAAAATAAAATGAAATCATGATAAGTGCAAACTAAAGTTTTTTGATGACCGAACTGAACAAAAAGTCACAGTGGTTTGCCAGGCACAGTGTTCCTGATTATTATTATAGCTATTAAAGTGCAAGTGAGTTTGCGCACATGGCAAACGTGATGCAGTGAAGCATTATTCCATTACATAATGTTCAGGTTTCGGTCATCATTTTCAGAGGCTGCGGTTAGGGCTGCATTTGCACTGGACTGCATTACATTTCTAATATTTTATTTGCCTTGTATGTGACATGGGAAATGTGATTCAGAATACAAGTACATCAATGCCTGCGTGTCTGAAGCCGCGCAAATGGCACATAATTAGACTTTGTGGCAGATGTTGTGTACGTTTGTGAAGACACTGATTAAAATAAACCCAGCGACAAAACACGACGAAGGTGTGCACCTTTAAATGTTTGTCTCACACAGGAAGGCTGCAGGACGTGGTCTAATTGTAAGCGGAGTGCGGGTGGGGCGTGCCAAAGCAATTACAACTGGATAGTCCAGAGCTTATGCATAATTATAAGGCAATGCACTCGGTGGACCCAAGCAGCTGAATAATGGATTAAACGCATAATTGCATTTGTACATTAAAATCCCTTGCAGGAAAATAAGGAGCTGAATAGAACAGATTAGCTTCCCGGATACAGGAAAAAAAGAGAGAACGAGACTGGAGTTGCACGTGCTGCAGTAATCTGCATGTGGCCAATATACTGTATATTAAAGCGATCTGGAAAAAACAAAAACTTTGTTATCATATTTGTAATTTCCCATTGGAAGGAAGCAATGCAGTTGTTTTTGAACAAGCAGACAAACCTCCTGTTATAATTTATCATTGACTAAATTTTTATTAATTTAAAAGCTTTATTTGTGTGAAATAATACAGCACTCTTGTAAAACCAGTTAGATGTTTTTTGTTCCAGTGAGGGGTTTAAATAGAAACGCAAACCACTCAATTGTTCTCTTATAAATATACTATATACATACATTTTAGTGCAACATTCAACAGGGTTTTCAACTTATTTCTGATTCTACTGTTTATTTAATAGGGCAGGTGAACATTACTGCATGGTGATAAGCAGTTTAACAGTTCAATATAATATCAGCCACAAAACACACTGAACGGAGCAGATTTAGCTACAAACAACAGCAACAAAAACGGTGTCTGTTATCTATTCTGCACACGCTGACACATACCGTGAGAGTGTTACAGAACAGGGCTAAATGTACGAAAAAACAAACATCACAACATCATTCTGTTGTTAGGACATTTTGTGTTGTTTAAGTCACAGCTTCAGATGTTTACTAAGATTCTTTAAATTCGCCTACCTTGCAACTCCAGACAACACTTGTTGCTCCTGTGCCACTCATCGTTGGGATTCATTTATTTATTTATTTTAAATGAAATTGTCTCAGCAGAGTTTTTGTTTTGACTTTGACTTTGACCATTGCACAATCTATTTAAGATCAGAGTCATATTTTTAAATAAAACGTCTTAGGCCAACATAAATATAAACTAGGGGAGGTTATTATAGCGTATTTTCCTGACAGATTTACATTCCTTGCATAGCATTTCTGAAACCTTGGATGAATCAGTACACATTTGCGAAAGTTCCTCAGTGCCGTGTGTGTTGGGGAAATATTCTTGGTTTTTATTGCCTAAACATTGACAATAAAACTGTAAACCGAGTCACAAGGTGCAGCATGACAAACGAGCGGAGCTCTTTTTCGCAGCGCCCCCCTTCTTCCGTGTTCGGTGCGTGCAGTGCGCTGGCGTACGCGAGCAACAGATCCGAGCGCATGCGCACTTCATTGTTTTGACTGAAAATGCCGTCGGTTTCGAAAACGGCGGCCAATGCGTCTCCTCAAACCGAGAAACCTACCCACTATACGTGAGTAAACCCGCTGTGCACAAACGGCAAATTTGCTCGTTACCGAAGATGCTTTTTGCATGTGCACCTTTTGGGCGCTTGCATTTGTGGCATTCCCTAACTGCAATGTGTGCGTTAAAAACATGGTGCTTTTCCTGGCTTTGTGACTACCTAACGTTACATGGCAAACGACAACTGCACGCCAACGACAACAGCGTTAACGCGGGACCTCGTAAATCACTTAACTGGCAAATAAGCCGTTATCCGAAACGTGTACGACTATTTCGCACGGCCGTTTGACGCTTTTCAATAATCTAATGCATATTGTACCGTCAACTCCGTCTGCTAAATGATTAGCCAGGAACTCGCTAACCAGTCTGCTTGTAAATAGCTCGGCCTTATTTTGAGTTCCCTCTTGCTGCGCACATTTACGGACGTACGCTCACGGGCTTGAACCTGTGTTGCGACACAGTTCGTGCGTAGCTCGCGCTGAGAATACCGAGTTAACGTTTGTGACCCAAAATACTGTAAACAGTGGGCTACAGCGCGAGCAGCGTAACGCGACACTTAACTGAACTTTTTTCCTCCTTTTTTCTCTTGTTAGTGCACACTATCCAGTCTCATCCAAGTACACGACGACACATTGTTTTGTTTGTCTTGGTTGTTTCAGATACTTGAAGGAGTTCAGGACAGAGCAGTGCCCGTTGTTCCTCCAGCACAAGTGTACGCAGCACAGACCCTTTACGTGCTTTCATTGGCATTTTCTAAACCAGCGACGGAGGCGACCCATACGGAGAAGAGACGGAACTTTTAACTACAGCCCCGACGTGTACTGCACGAAATACGACGAGACCACAGGCATCTGCCCAGATGGAGACGAGTAAGTGCCGTTTCACTCGGGTGACATGTTGCAGCCGCGCGAAGTTGTCAGCGTGTCGCGAGGCAAAGCCGCAGACGCATGACAGATGTTTAGGATGAGGACCAGGTCAGCTTCCATTACTGAACGAAGGCAGTTCAATCAGCGCCTTTCTGTCTTCCGTCATTAGTCTCTGTGGTTAGTGGTCAGAACTGTGCAGATGCGCCTCTACTTTGTTTGCTTTACCAAAACTGCGCTTTTTCCTTGTACGTTGAATCAACCTATTTGATTAGCAATGAAAGAATCGCGTTGTCCGTTTGAGGGAAATAGTGGTCCTAATTATTAATATTATTGTAACTGCTCCCGTGGCTCCATAAACACACGTGTCCATTACAAGCAATCGCCCCGCTTGAAGCTAATTTGATAAGATCAGATCGGATCAGATATGTCCATTCATCCCACGACAGGGAAATTCTCATTGTTAACAGCAGCAGAGACATTCAGCAGTCACACGGACAGTGCACATGTGGGTGGACTATGTACAAAAAAGAATAAAAATAGGAAAGATATATTGCAAACAAACAATGCAGCATTCAAGTAGGATAAGTACGAAAATATAGAAAAGTGAGCGTGCTTATACATATATATATACACACACATCTACCGTTGGGAAGGGTGCAGACAGTGCAAAAATGCAGGTATAAATATTTATGTTCAGAACAGTGCAGTTGCGGATAAGAAGGAGTATTGCACATGAAACAGGATATTGCACATATGTTTTTGTCGGCCTACTGGAAGCAAACCTGATTGTTTGCCCTGACCTGATTGATCCCATTTATTTAAACACTTCCACATGTCCAGTTGCCCGTCTTTCAGTGTTTTTGGATGCGCATTCATTTAAAAACGACTGCCGAGATGGAAATGGAAAATTCTGTGTATTTTGTTTGCACGTCGGTGATGCAAGAGGCGTCTTTTTTTAAATTTGTGATCTGATCGGTAGCTGCCTGGTGAGCAGTGTTTATCATTAAGCAACCCGCGTATGATCGTTGCCACATATGTGCACTATTGTGAGGACAGCTGCTCAGGTTGCCCCTTTTGTTATGTGGCTTTTCTGTGCAGGGTGCGTAAGAGGAGAAGTGACATTTCAGGTTCAATTGTGTATGATTTTCACCGTTTTGACAGATAGGCTACTTGACAGGTCGACTTCGCTTTCCAGCATTAAATTTACAGCCACTGGCTAATGTCATTCGATGCTTAAACGTTTTCAGTGTATACAGACACTTTCCCACAGCGCGCTGTACACGATAGTTATGTTTTTTTTGTTTTTTTTTTTGTACACGTGACCACACAGCAGCCAGATTTTAGTCTTGTTTGGATTAAGTTTTTATTAGTTCCAGGCTGAATCTGTGTTTTATTATATGATAAAATGGACTAGAATTGCTTGGGGTGATGTTTAATTTTATTGTGAAGCTGATGACTTTGTGAATGTTTATGATTCACAGTCAGTCGCACTCTTAGTAAACACATGCACCACTGCCTCTACATTCTTGTTTAACAGAAAAGCTCAAAAAAATAAATACATTTCTTGTGTATTTATTTATGTTATGATTAATTGTAGCTTTATAATTTGAAGTCCTGTTTTCTTGCAGGTAAGCTAAGATGTGTTTTCACATCTAGTTTTATTTCTTAGTATAGTTATAGTTCACTTTAATAACATCAGTCCCGCTCTGTCACTGGAAAAACCTGTTTCGAATCCTTTTGGTTTTAGAACTCTGTAAGTGTTGACTCGAGTGTCACACAGTGTGGCAACAATGGCATTTCTGTTTCATTTGCAGCTCGTAGTATCACAAGTGTGAAAAGGAATGAAAATGCAGCGTGGTATCCGATAAGAAAATAAATACAGTTATTAAACCAATGCAAAGTGAGCAACTGCGATCCTTACAATTCCTCCTCTGCTAATGGAAGCTATTTTTGTATGACCTTATGTGTTGCTATAGCAACTGTTGCTACTCAAGAAAGGAAAATTTGGTTTATTCAAGAGGCTCATTGGCTGTGCATTTCTTGAGGCATAGCTGGTGTGTCGGCCCTGCATCGACAGTGGAAAAATGTTTGCAATTTGCTTTTTTTTTTTTTTAATTAAAATGTCTTTTCCCTGTGGGTTTATAATGAATATGTGTCTTTTAATAATCATTTCATGCGGAACGTTTTGTCTCTGTGTGGAATTGCACAGTGAAATCTTCATCAGTGATGTATTCGGAGGATAATATAAGCTATTTTTATATAAATGTTTTATTTCTTTCTTTCCTTAGCTGCCCTTACTTACACCGGACCACTGGTGACACAGAACGCAAGTACCATCTACGATATTACAAGACTGGCACTTGTATCCATGAGACGGATGCTCGAGGGCATTGTGTGAAGAATGGCCTCCACTGTGCTTTCGCTCATGGGCCACATGATCTCCGACCTCCAGTCTATGATATCAGGTGACATGCTAAGCAAATAGTGGCCTCCCTTATTCCTGCCGAACCTTTCCCTCCGAGCTGCACAATGCCACGAACAATATGCCAAATTGCCTAATATTAGACTTCTACAGAATAGCTCCATTATATGGGTTTGATGGGTCTGTTGGTTTACACTGTGCTTGCACTTGCTCTGGATACAGCAACAACCCAGTCAAACAACTGCAACAGAAATATTATGCTTTGGTAGTTGATTATCCAAGGAAATGACCAAATATTACATAATATAAGTGAGGGGCAAAAGTTATTTTTTTTGTTTAACAAAACAATCAGTCTGACCTTTTACAACACAGATAATTAGGTTTACCTTTTAGACACGAGGGTTAATAATAGCAAGTTGCATTTCTTTGCACAGAGAGATTCAAGCACAAGAGGCCCTCCAGAATGGACAGCTGGGCTCTGGGGAAGGTATTCCTGATCTGCAGCCTGGTGTTCTAGCCAGCCAAGCTATGATTGAGAAAACTCTGACGGAAGATCCCCGGTGGCAAGGCGAGTAACTCCTGCTGAAATGGATGCATCCACTAGTAAACAAACCATAGTTTAATCACAAAGGAGCAAGACATATTTTTGTGCAGAATAGACAAATGGGGCGAAAAAACACTAACACTTTGTGCCTCTTTTTTTGCAGATACCAACTTTGTTTTAGCCAATTATAAAACAGATCAGTGTACTAAGCCCCCAAGACTATGCAGACAGGGTTATGCTTGCCCGCACTACCACAACAGTAGAGATCGAAGGCGAAATCCACGGAAGTTCAAGTATAGGTGAGCTCTGTTCCAGCAGAAGTTTAAAATATCAAAGTATGTGACTGTGAAGTGTTAAAGGTTCTGACTACGTGTATGATGCAGGTCAACTCCCTGCCCTAATGTGAAACACGGCGACGAATGGGGTGAACCCTCAAAGTGCGACAGCGGAGACAGTTGCCAGTATTGTCACTCTCGAACTGAACAGCAGTTTCACCCCGAGGTGAGTGAACCTTGACTAGTATCAGTCTGAATTATTCAACCGCCTTAAAGTGAAAGTATTACTGCGGTTTGGATAAAAACAGAGGAGCTCTAACACCTTGGTTAACAGTTAGCAAAGAACGTTGAAAAACCGCTATGTATTAATAGATACTGGTCACATGGTTTACCACATGCTATTTAAACTCATAGAATAACAACTCCAAAGAAACAGACTTTTTAAAACCGCTACCCTTTTGTTAAATGAACTGAAATCCCACAGAAATGTTCAGGCTGGCTTCTAGGCTACTTTTTCCTTATTAATCACATTGTATAACTCAGTTCAAACAATATCATTTAGATAATTTAGATTAAGATAAACATCTGAATCGCTGATAACGCCGCAGTGTCGCTAATGAAACGCCGTGATCAGTCTCTAATCGGCTCGTGATTTGTTTGTCTCTGTCTAAGATCTACAAATCTACCAAATGCAATGACATGCGACAGACTGGATACTGTCCCAGGGGACCGTTTTGTGCATTCGCACACGTAGAAAGTAAGTGAAAATTTCTCCGTGTCAGTGCTGTGGTGATGAATTACATTTTCTCGCGATAAGGATTTTTAAAGCACACCTACTTTTTCCAAAATAAGCAGAGCCAACTTTCTGGTTGATTTAGAGCGAGGAATGTTACTGCTCTGGGTGTTTTTGTTTTTTTGTACATGAATACTTAATATTTATTTGAATCCTCCCAGGAATTCCATCTACAGAAGAGACCATGAGCTCGTTGCTAACGGCGATACAGTCGAGCTCCCAGTCCCAGCTGGGCTCTCAGCAGTATTCAGAGTGTTCAGTCACTGAGTGGAACAGTGGAGGAAACTCCACCAGCAGTGCAACCAGTAGCAATGGACAAGTAGGAAGTGTACGTTATCTCTGTCTCTTAGTGCTTCAGTAGGAAAGTATTTGAGGCTTTAGTTACAATTCATCAGATACAAACTAGCTACTCGTTGACATGTTGTCTACCATGCTCTCAAGTTTGTTTTATGTTTTTTTTTTTATAAATGTATTTGTCATCATTATTTTCTTGCTTTTTTTTTTTTTTTTTTTTACATTGCATTAATACATCATTTTAAAAGAATAGATGCAAGTTGAGTGATGAAGAGAATCATTTATTGTTACAGTCTGAATAGATTCGAAGTCATCACTTAATAGCCCATCCAGAATAATGGTTTTATTTACTTTATTTATCCTATTTTTGACCATCATTATTAAGTTCATGTGCACTTCTCTTTCTCAGGTTTCATGTTCTAATAGCTCAACTGTAACGCCAAGCTCAGGAAGCGACAGTTTGTTATCCCCAGTGGGATCCATCAGCAGGTCCAAATCCTTAACTAATAGTAGTTTATGTTCAGAGTCCACCACATCCAGTGTCTCATCTCTGACGTCTAACTATCCCAAAGCTCCGGGCTTTGAACGTGAGGATCAGGTACCCAGACTGCTCTCTTCAGCTTCAGAGGAAATAAAAACACTTAGACAAGTTAGGGCTTTGCTCTTTCTCAATGTGTCATTGCCATTTATTTTTAGTTACTGCTTATTCATCTTCTCTTCATTATTTGCCATGTCATTTTCATTTTTTATCAGTTTGAGTTGTTTTCATGTTTCACACCGTCTGAAGCATATTCTTCTGACGCTGTTTACACACTGCCAGGAGTGTTTGCTGTCCCACATAGAAAATTCCCCGTAAGCTGGGATAACTGCTCTGTGATGTTGCAATTGCGGAAGAATGCCGCCCACTCCCACATCTCTTTCATTCAATGCTTAGGCCTACTGTTATTCTTCTCAGAGCTAGCAGAGGCAGGCAGGGTCATGTCACGTGTCAAGTTTAAACACCTTTTGATGCTGACGAGGTGTAATCAGAGACACATTAACAGCAGCTACTAGTGTTTTTGATGGTTCTCCAGAGTTTACAACTCAAGGCAAGAATAATGATTAACGTCGTGTTTCTGTGTTGTTTGACTATTTGTAGATTAAGAACAAGGGACAGATGGATCAAAAATTCATGGACCAAGACAAACAGGTTTGTGGTTTTGTGGTTATGTTGAGGACTTGATTTTACAACGTGATACATAATGTATTTATGACATAGAAACATGTGGTAATCAGACACTTGCGCTCCCGTGCTTTTCTTTCAGACACACAATACTGTATTCTCAGCGGTGAACCCTCTGGCTTCGAGTTTTACCTCCAGTATCACGTCAAGCTTGGCTTCAAGCATTGGCTCAGATAGTTCTTCACCCACCACCTTATCAACGATGAATGCTAAAGCCACTCCTTTCTATCCGGGGAGCAACACGGTGGAGTCTGTCATCGGTGAGTGCATGTAAAACCAACAGGGAACACGTTGAAGCGACTGCCACCAGGCTGTGTTTTGTTGTCAAATTTCAGTCAGATTTTTTTTGTTTTCCTTCAGGATCCGCACTCGACCTGAACTTCAGCGACATCAACGTTGCTTCTCTTGATAAAGAGTTAGAGGAGCAAGATAACAGTGTGGGACTGGCAAGTAAGGACGGTTAGTTTATCGAAGACATTTCAGTTGTTTGGCAGGTTCATCATCAATGGTCCTGTCATAATTTTCTATATTTTTACTGATTGCCCTTGGTCCTTCAGGTCAGAGGGTGCTAGGTGGATCGGCGCCCGTTAACATTCCCGGCTCCCTGGCACGATCATCATCTTTTAATTCCTCGTCATCACTCTCCACCTCCCCACTAAGCTCCCTCTCCCAGTCTCTGTCACAGTCCCTGCTGTCAGGGACACTATCTCAGCAAAATCAACCTTCCAACATGTTGGCCAAGCAAGAGCACGGCCTCCTGGGAACACCCACCTCCTCTTCCCAGAACTCTCTGGGTAAGCTGATGTCATCAGATATTTTCCCCTCAAGTGTGCTGAAATCTACATACCTACATATCTAACACTTCCTTCAGCTGTTCTTAAATATTTAATCCAGTTCAGTGAGACGGTGTAAGACACAATATTTTCTTAATAAAATTAACTCCGTGGAGGCACTCTAAGGGGTGGCAAAATCTTTGGTTGATGAGACATTTTTTATACGTTTTTTTTTTTTTTTTTTTTTTTTTTTTAATTTTCCCCCACAAGTTAAATTTTTTAACGCATTAAGATGAATAAAACACATTTTAGTAAAGGGATAGCTTAATATTGAATGCAAAATGATAATAGTAATGTGTATTTCTAAAAAGCACTAGGAAGAGTTTAATATAGAAGTGACTGGGCATATTTTTCAATGCTACGCAAACTACGACTAACAATTTACCTTCGTGTTTTGTTTTACCGTGTCACTTACTCAGGCTTGAATGGAGGTGCTAGCAGCATTTGGGACTTTGTAAGTGGCAGCTTTTCACCAAGTCCATCTCCAGTTTTCAGCAGCCTAACGTCCACAACCAGCAGCGCCGATCTGGCCCGCCTTTTTAGAGAGCTGGATGAGGCGAAGAGGAAAATCAAACAATGGGAAGAAGCCTGGCATCAGGTCAAACAAGTCAGTATGGAAATGAATTCTCACTGCGACGTATGCTTCGGTCCAAATTATTTTCCTTTTTCTCTGTGGATGACGGTTAATCGCAGCGTTTGCCTTTGTCGCAGGCCTGCGAAGCGTGCCAGAAAGACGCTCATGAAGCGAAGGAGCAAGCGAAAACGGCGGAGGCAGAGCGGCAGCTGGCAGAGCAGAAATGGGAAGAAACGGAACGCAAGCTGAAAGAGCTCCAGGGAGACTTTGACGTGCTTTGTCGCACCCCTGGGACACCTCTTCTACGTAGCTACGGAGAGCTGGACCAGCTTCCCTTGTCAAAGCTTCACTCCATCCAGAGTCAGCTGCGTAATGACCTAGACCTTATAGACGGGGTAAGAAAGCCTAGATTACACACAGCATTTCACTTATAGCAAAGATTTCAAGTGGTTTATCAGACTATTAATCAGATCCATGTTTGTCACCAAACACGGTTTTTAAAGAAAAAGAAAAAAGTCTGCATGAACTGTGTTTCCCTAAGTTGCAGCTGATATCCATTCTTTTCTTCCCCCAACAGGTAATATATCAGCTTCAGTCAAAGAAATGTATAGTTTGCCAAAAGCATGATCGTTGCATTGTTCTGCAGCCTTGCCAACATTATGTACTATGTGAGAACTGTGCACCTAGTAAAACAGAATGTCCCTACTGTAGAACAAAAATACTCAAGTGGTGATGTACAATTACTCAAGGTACTATTTATAAAAGAATTAGCCCTTTGAAAAGCTACTTATGGATAGTACATTTTCTAAACAGCTGTTCTTGTTTTGTACAGCGATTTGATTAATTTAGGATAAAATGATGTTTGACTGAGAAAACTAATAGTATTATGAATCAGATTTCAAACAGAGGGATTAAATCATTATAGCTTTTGCTCATTTTATGTCCACATTGGACAACCGTATTGTTTTCTGTATGAAAAGCCCTGCACTCGAATTAGAATGTTACATTTCCTTATCAAATCTTCAGTCAGGCATGTTCAGATTTTTTATAAAAGTTTGTCTAAAGAAGATAAATATGCACCGCCCAGCCTGACGTACATGCAAAGTAACAGGTTAAAAAAAAATCTAAACTTGGTTAAAAGCTCGATACACAAGGACATTCATGAGTGTTTGTTTGTGCCATGATTTACTGTTTTCCAACTGGAAATAATTCACTACACTCTGGCATTAGTTTGGCTAAAACACTTAACCGAGAGGCAGCATCTTCTTTACTTTACTTGCACTTAAAGTTACCCCAGAGCATATTTACAGAGAATATATAAAACTGATGGAAGTGAATATGTCGCTTCACTAAAAGAGAAATGTTTCACTGTAGTCTATTGCCACGTTCTGTCTAAACACAAATTGAGATATTAGAGTTTTAAAAGAATAATGATAACCCAGATAGTCATAATTTTACAGCGCTTCCATGTAGTCCTCTGTTGTTTATACCTTAATATAGAAATTAAACCACAACACACAGTAACACAAGAAACACACTCACCAATATATCAGAATTTCCGTTTGGGATCTGAAACACGATTAAGTCAACTGTGTAACTGTTGCAAACACTGCCAAGAAACGCTGAATTCACTAACAGATTAAGCTGGTGAGGCTCAACATAAAATGGGCAAAACTCAAAGATGATTTTTCTTTACTTAAAGAGGAATACATCAAATAGTTTATTTGGGACAACATCAAGGAAGCAGACAAGCAAGCACCTGAAAATGACTGATATTTAATGTGAAATTTGTATATATGTTTTATCACAACTAGGGGGGAAAAAAAATGTGTTTACTGACACCATTTCACAAAGCGTGCAACTTCTAAAGCTGAAATGGCTCATTTATCCAGTTCAACATTTCATTCTTGAAATCAGCTTAAGTACAATTTGATAGCACTTAACATGGACGTCTCCAATCATGCTTGTGATCTGGTGGCTTGGTGGTCGTAAAATGTGACTCACCGAAGAAACGTCTACTGCCTGCTGTAGATTTGCATTGTTCCTCTTTAAATAAAGCCAGTTAAACAAATAGTCTTTAAGAAATTTAAAGTTAACCAGTCAAGCATCATTATTTTGACCAACTTTCTGAAGAAGTTTGATTTCTTATTAAAAGCACTTTGTTGATCTGGGGCTTTATTATTAAAGGCTATATAGAAATTTGCTTTAAGCTGCTTTGTAGGTATTCTTTTGTATTTTTTTGTTTGTTTGTTTTTTTTTAAATTTCTCTTTTTTTTCTACATAAGCTAATGTCTGAAGCTTCTGTGTGTACTGTGAAACATAATTTGAATATTTCACGTTACCAATTGTTAACTCGTGGCATGGTTCTGCATATTAAGGTTTCATAGAAAAATACTCAATAGTTTCTACTTTCTTAGTTAGATTTATAAAATTTCAATCAAATAAGTGCAAATTTAAATTGCATTTTAGTCATAACCAGCAGCTGTGATATCAGTAAGGCACATGCTACATGTTAAAGGCTGTTATTCAATCAGTTTTGTTTTGTAGAAATTTATATAGCCTATCCATTAGAGGAGCATGTATTGTATTTGCTAAAAGCCTGAAATGGTGATTTTTGTAGGAATCTAGCCTCTTAACCTTGTCTAGAACATATCGGCCTCTAACTCTAAAGTGCCTTGCCTTAGTGGATAAAGGTTATGTGTAGAATTGTCCGAGCTAACACAAGTAGTTGAAGCTTGTGCACAGGTTTCTGCAAAATGCATATTTAAATTTGCAGAAGCACCGACGTGTATAACTTTATGTGTATATATGCCAGAGTATTTGGCCAAATCCCATTAAGTATTTCTGCAGAAGATAATTGAAGATTGTCAGTGCCTGTGTCCTGACTTCACCTGTAAAAACGAAAACACCCAGCTCCCCCAGTCTACTACCGACCCACCCACTAACCTGCCCTCTCATTCCTTGGTTGTGGTGCTCTTTTGGTGCAGCTTCAGTCTTTGAAATTAGGTTTTTCAATTTAACATTTGGGAGTATGCAAACATAGGACAAATAAATATGTATAGCAACATACACAGTGCTTTTGAAACAGTTGAGTAAGAGCAGTTTGTTATATTGTAATAATTCTGCAGTGAATGAAGAATTCTGTAGATTTTGCATAAGAATTGTGCTTAGGTTCGTCTAATTCAAATGACCTTCTACTGTGTTAAAAAAAAACAAAAAAAAAAACAAAAAAACACCTTTTTATTCTTGCTTTAAATCCAGTAGAAAACCATGTATCTCCAGGTACACTTTTTGCTACTTATAAATATGGGATAATGCATTGTTTACATTCACACAAATGACAATTACGCAACTCAGAGGAAAAATATCAAGAAAGATTATGGTATTTTAGCATTTTCATGGTTATATTACAGCATAAAAGGCAGGCTAAACACTTCTGGTATTGCATGTTATGCGATATGTTAACCAGCTACAAGAAATAAAAAATAATAAAAAAAAATAAATATGTACGCACTGTGTCACACTGCCAGAATATTTGTATCGACTTATTTTAGTGTAGTCAAGGCTTAATAACTTCTGCGAGCTTCGCTGCTACTGGAAAAGGTATTAATGTAGTTTCTTGTTATACATTTAGATGTTTGAATGTTGTTGTGCACACACAGCTCAGAATTCAGAAACTATGAATAGTATGTCATCTGCATATAACCTGATCTTTTTTTTTTCTTTTCTTTTTAGATTGAACAGTTGTAAATTCATTTGAGTCAAAAGTTTCAGTACTTTTGTTAGTCACTTAGAATGATGTCATGGGCCTGTACTACTGTAGATTGTCCCTTTTTTTTTTAATCAGTTGGAGGTAAATGTTGTTATTGTTGGATTTCTTTTTTCCCGTACGTTGGACAACGGTGTATGATGCAGCTAATTCACAGGGTCTTTGGTCTGTTTTGTTTTGCCTGTGAAACAAACTAATTTAATGATGTCTAGTGAGAAAATTTAAAAAAAAAAAAATTAACCAAAGTGGTGTTCTTGTACAGTAGCTGTTCAAAAATGTATTGTGAAGGGAAAATTTACCCTCAAACAGAATTCAGATAAATGCTCCAAGCATCACTCAGATCAGCCTG
Source organism: Mugil cephalus (assembly GCF_022458985.1). NCBI lineage: Eukaryota > Metazoa > Chordata > Actinopteri > Mugiliformes > Mugilidae > Mugil > Mugil cephalus. The sequence goes on along the minus strand of NC_061789.1, from coordinate 15,894,357 downwards.
TAGTTGTGAACACGGGCAGGTCTTGCCCCAGACTATGAATAACAGGTCAGAGCTGAGATAAAGTCCAGCTGTGAGAGTGTCAGGAATTCTGTTTTTGGATGAATTTTGTACTTTAATATTTCATTCAGTAGGAAGTACATCCTCGAAGGGAGTCAACAACAGGACTATGCCAATGGCTTTTGCTTACAACATTAATGGACTAAGGCCCATTTTTTGCAGTTTTACCAAAGACCTTTATTGTTTATTTTCTACTACATTTCATTAATTGTTGTACTTCATTAAGAAACCTGCATTGATTTAAAGTCGTAAATCACCTAGTACCTTAAATAGATAACGTTCATCAACCGTAATTAATAGCAACCTTTTCTAGCTAAAGTTTTAGTGATACACACATGATCAAAAATGCATGGGTCGGATCCTAACAAAAACGTGTGTTTGTACATTATGTGTTACGTAAACATTGGCGTTTATGGCAGATTGTGCAATACTGGCTAGCACATGCTGACCTTAAGCGAGGATTCAGTGTCAGTTTAATTGTTGTCTACAGTGAAGGAATGTCACAGGTGAATGACATTTGTGCTTCTGAAGTGGCCATAGAAACTTCACTACAGTTCTGTTCTGAAGTAAACCTTGTTGATTTTGCTTAACTGCGTAATCTGAATGAGTTTTGACATTGATGGGTATGCATTATATACTGTTATGACGGGCCTGCAGTGACTGTAAGGTGCTCTCTCTTTATCAGAATCTGTTTCCTGTTTCTTAAAGTCGTGGTCCAAATGAGGTTTTGTTACTACAGGGACGGATGACGGTTGTGAAGCATCAATGGCAGATACAGACGTAATCACGATTGAGTTCTTAAGACAATTTGTTGTCTCTCAAGAGGTCTACTTGCCCCAACTCTTAAGTTTTCTAGGAAGAAATGTAAAAAAGGAAAAAAAAAACTGCTTGGTAAGCACAGCTTTTGTTCAATTGTATCTCTTAATGGACCAATTCCACTTTCAAATACATCTGTGCCTTCTTATAATTACACAATGTGGATCGATTGAAGGGACAAATTCTAACCTGTTCAATTAGAATCAAAATTCCAGTGCCTTACGATATTTTTGTGGACCACAATGTGATTGCCAAGTGTCCTGAGCATTCAGGCCACGTGAGCTAAAAGGAAAACGAGGCTAATATAATGAGATTTGCTTCACCACTTTGTCCGAATGAAGCTAATTGATAAGAATCTCAGTCTGTATTTGCCATGAGAAAAAAAAAACAAAAACAAAAAAAAACAAGAAAATGCAGCAATATCTAACCACTGAATCCACAGTTTTGATCTCGATTCGTCACCAAAAACCCAACTGTTTGTAAGGAAAAGCACCAAATAGGAAGAATCTTGTAAATGAACTGTAATAGATGTATCATTATGCTCTGCATTGGAGTAGTTTAATCTATTTTGCATTATTGTTAGTTGTTGTGTCTTCTTTGTTTTTAAGCATTATAAAAATGGAGCCAGAAGATTTATGCAATCTTGTACATGTATATGAGTATGGAGCTGTTCAAATAATAATAATAAAAAAATACTAGTAAAAAGACAAAAGTAAATAATCTGAATGTGGAACCAGATGTTCCATGTACTTTAGAAATTTCAGTAGAAATGTTATTATAACATTGAAGCCCTGAAATATTGAATGTATTGTTCTAAATTAGATATTCAATGAATAGGTCACTGGATATTATGGAGCGCAGTTAATTGATTATGATGTAGCATCTTAGTTGTGAACTGCTATTCAATAAAATTTATTAGAACTAAAACGAATGCAAGTTTTCAAGTTTCTATTTGTCAGCGTAATGAGAAAATATAAGGAAAGTATTTTTCTCAGGGTATGACGGCGATTTGATAGAGAATGTGTTAAATCTGAGGAAACTGCATTTCACGGATTTATTTACTTAACGTCAGTGGGTTTAGACATTATTTATAGATTTAAACAAATATATATGTCCCTTATTTTGTGACGAGCTGTATGCATATGTAGGAAATTCTATAATGATAATTGTAGAAATTATTCTGTTGGAATCGATATATTTTTTTTTTTTTTGTGTTGTGAACACAAAAGCAGGTGCAAGTCTTAGAATACTAGGTGTTTCTTTTCTACATTGAGGATTGTGTACCGCATATTTACCGTAGTGTATTACTAGTTTGTTAACACTTGTTAAATTGTTACACTACAGTTATGCAATGGTTTACAGAGTTCACAAAATTATTTTTATCATCTTGAGAATTAAAATAATTTTTTCATCTGAAATGTGTGACTCCCTTTTGTTTCGGACGCAATCAGACGGCAGAGGAGTGGGAAATTGTATTTGTTTATTGCTTTACTGTGGATTGAATGATGTGTATAGTATCTGGAACAGAACCTTCATTAATAAAATGAGTTGCACCTTGCATTTTCTTGGGAAATCGTGTTTTGAAGATGCTCGCAGATGTTGCTTACTCTAAGCCAAACAGGTAGCGTATCAGCTGTTTGGCCTGGTGGAGGAAACACAACATGAGTAATTTCGACATTCACATGTCTATTAGCAGCTAAAAGCAGAGTCTCCAGAGTGTTAAGAATACTGAATTATAATTTCAAAGTGAATGCTTTTACCTCTTTGTCACTTTCAGGGTAGACAACTGTTTTGGCCACTACTTCTAGGTCTGGCCTCTGTTTGGAAATGCTGTTATCAGGGGAAAAAAAGCAAAGGAAAAAGACGGAAAGTTATTAATAGGTAAGAATTATAAATTGTGTTTGATTTGTTGTTTTTTTTTTCCATACCTTTTAAGGATGAGCCTAAAGCCAGTCACAATCTCTTCCCCTTGGAGAGCCAGGATGAGACAAGGGGCTGTGTGTAAGTGAGTCGCCTTTTGAGGACATGAGAGATCAGGGAAAAATCAACAGCTGACAGCACTAACTGTCTGTAATTATGCTCTAAGAAACCCAATCACAAAAGCCTCCTCACCCTCGCCCTTCCGCTCGCTGACGCCGCCAGCGTCTCTGCGACGCGTCTTCGATGCTCCTCGTCCGGCGCGCTCATCCTCCCCGCCACCAGATGGCAGCCTGACCTCAGCAGCTGCTCCACCATCTCCAGCTGGGAAGGCGCTTGGCTGCGTGGCGGAACGTTCAAGGGTATCAGCAGACAGGTTGTCTGCCAGACGGCTCTGTCTGCCAGACACTCTGGTACTAGTAAACAAGCAAAAACGGGACATTTGTTTTGGGCGCAGGTTGCAAAGGTCACCTGGAGCTGAGTCACGTTGCAACATTTCCGCAGAGCCCCGGCCAAAAAAATAAATAAATGATTAAATCATGAAAAGGGAGCGCTTCCTCCTTTAAGTCAAAAAATATGCTTTGATTTAACACGGCGTTCGATGTAATTGCAAATCTCAGGAAGATGTGCGTTCCTATGACTGTGAACTCCTAATGCAACCTGAATATGAATAGGACATAGCTACTTTCTTCTCCGTTTTGAAGCAAAATAAAACCAGAAAATGAACGCACACCTGTGTTCAGTTCTGATATAGATGTTGGTAGACTTTCATGGGCCGCATGGTTCAGCGTGCAGCTCTGTTCACGCTCCACAGAGGCCGAAGGATCTGAATACAGACTGAGTACCTGGGCAAAAGAAACCACTTTTTTCATCATCTAGTAAGAACACAACCAAAGTACTCGAAGTCATTTTTCTGTGTACCTCTTCCCGGTTCACGGTGTCGATACAGCAGATCGCCTCTGGGAAAAGCCTCTTCACATCCTTAACTGCTTGTTGATGTGATGCCGAACCTATAACACCAACATTATCAACATGCAGTAGCGTACGGTACGTAGCAATATGTGCAGGTGCTGTAAATAGGTCGTACCATAACAGTTTATCCACAGAGACGAGTCTTCCTTCCTGAGCATGTCCAGCAACATCTCCACAGCATCTTCCCCCCGGAGGCAGAGAGCCACTGAGGAGCCAGAGCACAGACACTGCTCCCTTCCTGTAGGTAATAGCGAAGCAGCGTCACTTTCGTCCAGGTTCAGCACCCGCAGGCCCACCAGCACGAGGCCTCTCTGCCGGATTTTGCGGAGTATTTCAGCCAGGGCGCGACCCCAGTCCCTCGGTTTGAAGACGCACGCGGTGAGCAGCGTCCGTCGACCTGAGGAGGAGGTCAGCCCCTGACGTGATTTGATTTTTAGATTTGGAATATGCCGTTACATGACACGCACCGGGGGTGATTTCACGATCGGAGAAGAAGAGGCGGGTCTGTCTGAGGGCCACTTCGGGCGTGGGCGACATCAGGACGCTCAGGCTGCGAGGGTAGCTGCGCGGCAGGAGCCTCCTCAGTGAAGCGAAAGCGTCGGTCGCTCTCAGAGCGCACACCAGAGCGGGAGATGACAGCAGAGTGTCCACGCTGCCGTGGCAGAGCTGCTCTCCCGCCTCGTAAGGACTCAGTTCCTGGGCCTGAAGTCGAGTCAACGTGGGCAGCCACTTCAGGCCGAGCAGCTCGAATCCGGCACGCGGTCCGTAACCTAGAATATAAATTATATGTTAAAGCTGTAAATTATATTCACTCTTGTGATAACTAACGTGTTATTTGTTTGCACTACCAGTTCCAGTGCTAAGGACAGGTTGTGTTCACAGAGAAACAGTTCACCCACCTTTTGGACCATCTATCAACAATCTGTGGAGGAGGCTCAGGCCTTGGCTCATGTCCTTCCCGCTCAGGGTCAGAATCACCACCTGCTCCGTGCCGAAACTGGACGGACACTTCTGGTGGGAAAGGATCACGTGGGACGGATCTGGCACTGCCCACATGGGCCTAACTGAAAAGAGAGGGAAAAAAAAGGTATATAACACACATATATACAAACAGTAGGGAACGATCTCCTTCATGGCACCTACCAAAGACGTGGAACAAGTTACTGTTGTATGGCGCAGCGTGGAAACACAAGCTTGGCTCAAGTGTGCGATTGTGGCCGGAGTAGATGTAAGGCAGGAGATTTTGAGCTCGAAATTCCCTCATTAGGGCTGAAACAGTCGGACAAAGATTATCTCAAGAGCAGCGTGCAGACCGACTGCACTCTTACAGGCACATTTTTACATTTCATATTATTCACGACATGGAATTGGAGACCTGATGTTAGGGTGACGCAGTGACGCAGTGCGTTCTCTTTCCTCAGTAATAACACCAGACAGTGAGAGGGTAGTGTCAGCTGCTCCTGATCCAGGTGGTCAGCAGGCGGAGTGCAGAACACACCCCTCTGGGAAGGCGTATAAAAAGGCTTAATGGCACGAATCACTGGGTAATTGGCCCACATTTCCATGATGATACACAATAAATTACATGCTTTATATGTAACTGAGTGTGTTGCACCTGGTGGTTGTTAAGTCCCAGGACGGCGGCACCGTGGCTGTGAAGCTGTAGCCTCTGTAGCCCCCGGAGGCCGAAGCCTCTGCGTTCGCACACAGCCAACACTTGGCCATAGCAACACGGAGGCACCGCAGGCGACACCACAAGGAGTAAATCAGCTATCCACGGGGGGGACGGAGAGAGGGATTAGCACCTCCGCTCAAGTGAAAATCTTTTACCCCAATGTCCCCAAGGCAGCAAAATGGAAAAGTTTTCCCCCTCGTGACAGTTCTTAATGTACCTTTAGTCGTAGCGCACAGGAAGGAGGATGAGCTGCTGGAACTGAGCGAGCTGCCTCCTTCGCCATCAACTGAAGGTGGAACTCTGAAGAAAGTGGAGAGGGACTGATTGGAACAAGAGTAGCATTTCAAGTCCCGAATTTAAAAAACAGCAGCAAAAAAAATGCCATTGTTAATTGACTTTGACATCGAACCTTTTCAGACGCTGGTTATCATTCTGTGCACTCCCTCCCTGAACCCTTCCTGAAAACCACAAACACAGCTCTCCGTGGACCCGACCGGCCACTTGAGTCGCGTGGATGGGTTGATGGGCACGGTTTCTGCAGTGGAGTCGGTTGGTGGGAGATTGTCCTGCCCCTTTCCCTAGCAGAGGATCTAAGGAACCAGTTAAACCCTTCAGCAACGAGTGGGCATAAGGACCCCGAACGGCGATGGCAACGATGGCGGCCTGACCGGCCTCATCAGCTTTTGTGTCAACCGGCAGAACACCTATGAGGAAAAAAAAAAGTTTCCAAAGTTTATTTGAAACCACTGACCCAGACCATTATTACAGAAACATGGTGAGTTTTTATCTAATTTGGAGAGCAGATGTCATAAGTGTCCTACCAACACCGTCACTCAGGAGCTCCTGAGGGGGATAGAGCAGCCGCAGACCACACACGTCAAGTCCTGAGTCGAGCACCAGCTGGAGGGTGTAGTGTGTTATGAGAGGATGTTGAAAGAAGTCCTTGGATCCAAGCACAACCGATACCTATGGAAAAAAAAAATAGTTAATGCTCTGCATTCCTACATTCAAACATATGTTAATAAAATAAATCTTCATCCCACTGTGAGGAACTTCGTCCCAGACATTCACCTCCGTGTGCAGCTCCTGTGCGGTTTCTCTCCCTTTGCTCACATGCCCCTGAGTTTCCACTGTCTGCCAGTAAAACCCAGCGCTCAGACCGAATGTCCTGTCTATAACCTAAGAAAACAAACAAACGAGTCAAAAGTCGACGAAACCCCAAATCATCTCGAAATGTATTAAACGTCGCAAACCCACGTCTTCGCCGGAGTTGGCCGAGATGAAATTATTTAAACAGGAGGAAGGCAGGAGGACGTGGGAGACGTAGGGTTCCTGATCCAAGAGGTTTTTGAGGTGAGGCAGCCAGCTGGCAACTGCAGCGAGCGAGGTCTCAGACAGGAACCGGCAGACGTGGTTGTAGAATAGTGTATGGATGTCTGTATCTCTTTTCTAAAGAAATTAAAATTAGAACCAGTTTCAAAATTGTGAGACAATGCAATGCCTTGTTTTTTTTGTTTTTTTTTTTTTGTTCTTAACTTCTCACCCCTGTTGTGTAACTGCGACGGGCCACGGCCAAAACATGCAAAGCCAATCCATTCTCTGTCCACAGCTGCTGAAGTCCAGCCACCATGAACGGGACCTTTGCACCATCGTGGTGACATGGGTCTGTTCCGGCCTGGTGACGCATAATTAATGAACTTAGCTTCACAAACAACAAACTATGGGAGAGGAGCAAGTAGCCGCTCACTCACCAAAGACAGAAACCAGGCCACCAAAGTGTTGTAGATGTGTGATCCGGTTGCAGCTGGATACAGATGTTTTCTTTTGCCCTGAGCTCCGTCCACAACCACACCGGGGCTGGAGAGGTGGACGATCAGCAGCACGCACTGCTTGTCTGTAATGTCGGCCGGTAGTGTGCTGATGGACTCCAGATGAGACGCTTCCTGAAAAACAAGGGAAGGCAAAACGTTTCTGCGTGTAGCGCTGCTTGTTTGTTTATTTCGAATCCGCACCACTTACAGGCTCGTAAAGAACATCCGTGCCTTCAGCGGCCGGCTGCTTCAGGCGCACGGATTTGGTCGGACGACGCTTTTCCAGCTGTGCGAGAATTTGGCCATGATCGCGTTGAGACGTCTTCTTAACTCTGTGCTGGACACTGAAAGATTTGCAGATAGAGTTAAGATTTTTATTATTGTTGTTGATGTATGACTCACGATGTGATGTGTACCTCTGCTGCTTTGTTTCTTTGTCTGAACTTTGATGAACACAGCGTGGGTTTTCCATGTTTCTGGATTGGACAGGTGAAGGCTGTTGTCGCGGGTCCCAGCTACACGTAGCCTTCAAAGGCGGAGGTGTCTTGTCTTCCATTTCTTCTGCTTTTGTCTGATCTGCACATTCATCAGTACGTGGATTCCTATTTCTGTTCATCTCCCTTATTTTTTGAAGCAACATACCCTTGCCAGTCATTTCCCTAAAAGCAAAAAAAAAAATTGACTGCATCACCTGAAACAAAATGAGCTGAAACATGACAAATATATTGTGATGCAGGATAGATTTACCTGCCCCCTGTATGCGAGCCAGTGTGTGATTTGGGAATGTGTTTCTTTGCGGGTGGTGTTTCCTGGCGTGTGTTGCAACCCGAGGAAAGATTTGTGGATGTTCTTCCTGGTTTTATTGAGGGGTCAGGGCGACGCAGGTCAATGTAAACCGTGGGACGTTCCTGATGGTCAAGCTGCAGCATTGCCGCCATCTTTTTATTCACTCCGTTGCAGACATTGTTTTGGCTGAAAGAAACATTGCGATTGTTATCATTTTGCAGTTCTGGTAACAAAACCAGAGCGCTGACACGGCTTACCTAATGCAGTTTGGACTTTTCACAGGTTCTGACGCAGACGCAGTCTGGTTGTTACAGAAAGCAAGTAGTCTTTCCATTATTTTCCCTGGGGACCTGTCACCATCTCCAAACAAAGACAAGTGGATAATTTATAATGGAAATGTGTCACTATAGATGCAGTGATGTGTGTTATAATAACTTACTTGCATGCTTTTCCCCAGGTTCTGATACATATTGTTGCAGAGGCCTCCTGTTGACATCATTCCACCCGTCCAGCTGCTGAATGTAATTGACACGTGTAAAGAAGGCATCATTATTAATAAGCAGGTATAGAATATAGAGAATATTTATCTGCATCATCTTTAAGTGCTTAGAATTCTTACCTCAAACGAGAGAACGGGGAAACCCTCATCTGATTTTGTGCCATCAACATTTGGTCTAAACGGGACATCCGGCTTGGCTCCATTGTCCAACGCCGTTTCACTACTAGCACAAGCACCTGCCTTCAGTGGCGGCGGAAAAGAAAATTTAATTTTGTGTACCATGGTTCAAAGTCACAGGTGTCAGAGGGACATAGAAGACTGCAGTTTTTCACTGAAAATAAATGCTATTCCTAATTTGTCCACTGTTTTAGTCGGAGGGGTGGACAGAATACAACACTAAGCTCCAGGACTAAAGAGCAGACAACAGCAACATGCCCAAATTGCACTTAATTTCCTTTACAAATTTAATTTTTTGAAGGATAGTTGATTAAATGTAAACCTTCTCCTATTTACTTGTTCTTCTTTGGACTAAAACACTCTGGAGTTGTCATTGCTTGTGGGTTGTTATGCTGTTATCTTACTGGTCCGGCCTGCTTGAGATCAAATTAGGCTGAATGTGGCCCCTGAACTAAAATGAGATTGACACCCCCGATCTAAGCTCAGAATCACTCTTACCGGGATTATCTGCAGATATGTACAACCCACCTGAAGATCAGTTTGAGAGCACTGTGTACTCCGCTGAGTTATGTTTCTGTTTCCTACAGATCCATCTTCATCATCTGACTGCCTCCCAACCTCATCTGATGTCTCTGTCGCCGATTTCAGCAGCTCCTGGTTGAGAATACACCCACACAAACACACCACTGTCAGTTATTAGTAATCAAGTTTTTTTGGGGGGGACTGCTACTTTTCTAGCTTTGACATTTGTAAAGCTATAATTCACTAACCTCTAGTTCATCATCTTCTATTGAAAAACTGTCGAAGTCTTCTGGGACCTTCAGGGAAAGACCAGCAGGTCTTTGATATATAACAATCTCCTCTTTGTCGGTCTGTAACGTTCAAGGACACACCATTGGATGGTATTTGTAAGGTAAATATATATGCATAGGCAGTTGTGTTATTTGACATATATTTTTCCATCTATCTATCTATCTATCTATCTATCTATCTATCTATCTATCTATCTATCTATCTATCTATCTATCTATCTATCTATCTATAGTAAATTGCGTACTTCCGTGCCAGTTAAAATGCGTTAACACACTTTTAAACAGAAAAATAAGAAAACTAAAACAATAACAGCTTACTGATGAGAATTCCAAGTTGATGGTTGGTATTTGTGGTTGAACTTTCTCCAGAATTGAATTCCGACCGGGTGAAGGTTTTGTGTCCATCTCTGCAGGACTGACTGAGGACTTGTTGTATCGTTATCGTTTATGCGCCGCAGATTCCCGGTTGCCGTTGGCAACGAGAAGCTTCTGATCCCGGAACACGTGCGGTTCGTCAACAGTGTTGCCTTCAGGTGCTTCCGGAAATGTCGCCAAAGCGGGGCACAGTTCGTCACTGAACAAACGAAGAGCCGGTTGTGTGTGGAACGTGTTCGAGATAAGATAAGATGAGCCCATGCTAGCAGCTAGCAGGTAGTCTGACCTTTTTTTTTTTGCTAGGATTCTATGATAAACAAATAAATATATGCGTAGAGTGCTAATTAGTGTATCTGGGCTAGCCAGGGAGTATTTGTGCTAGGTGGCCAGTCATTGTGCTAAAATAAGGTGACCGTAGACCTCAACTTGTCCACTTAAGGTAACAGTTTTGTTAGTTTTACATTTTTTTTTTTTTTTTTTTGTCTGTTTTGTTTACGTTTAGGTTTATTTGCAATGAAGGCATTCTGCTTCCTTGTTTTCCTTTTCTTTTTTCATTTCCATTTAAAAGCCTTTCTTCTTCCACTTCTTTTTTAAATTTGTGATTGTCAGTATTTGAAAACAAGTGAAAGGTAGTATAAACAAAAATGCATTTAAAAACCAAACACAAAAATCACATGTGAATGTGTCTTTATTAAACGTGTCCAGGAGACCCGTCTTGAGCAACTTGTTGCCATTACAGTCCGTAGTACCGTCTCATATTAGCATGAATTTGATTGTCACAAAGCATTTGTCATGGATTGGTTGCATCAATTCAAATTGACATTTTGCCGGCCGTCATCACATTAATGCACAATTACACATCCGTATTTAACATAGCTCCATAAGGCTGATACTAAAAATAAAAAAAAGAAGAAGAAAAAGAAAAAATAGATTTTGAAACAGTCATCAAATAACAATTCGCCTGTTAAAAGTTGATTAGTAGAGTAGTTGACCTGAAACGCATACCAAAGTTACAGTTGTAATGTTGCAATAAAACTACTTAAATGTACACTGTTGACAATATACAATATACAGCACAGGTACATGTGTTGTACCCTCCTCTATTATTGTACTAACCAATTCTTAACACATCATCAAACAATGTGTGTCTGCCTAGCAGCCTTGGAAGGAATCATTGTCCACGTCCCGTAGGTCCAGACCAACTAGGCGTAGTGGGCTGGTGCACGTGATGTTGTTGTATATGATGATAGTTGAGTCGGGCTCTTCCCCTTCCGCGTGGGTCTCCACTAGTCTGGGTACCACCTGCGGATACCTCAAGCTGTAGTTTCTGAGCGGCAGGGCGCTGCAGTCACATTTCCACCGGTTCCCAGACAGCAGGAGCTTTTCCATGCTCCCAGAGAAGTCAGGGACCAGGGTTGTTAAGGCGTTAGCTCTCAGATCCATATAACGCAGCCTCGGAAGTGTCTGCTTTGTGCCGTTTTGTGAAAACTGCCGACAGTCGTTGTTGGTCAACAGCAAATACTCCAAATTCCTAAGGCCGGAGAACGTCTGGATTGTGAGATCTTCCAGCTTGTTGAACCTCAGGTCCAGTCCCAGCAGGCCAACCAGGTCCACAAAGCTATTATATTCCACCACAGAGATGTTGTTGTGTTGCAAGAAAAGCCTCCTTAAACCAGAAAGTCCAGTGAAAGCTTGAGCTGTGATCCTTGTCAGGCAACCTCTATCCAGATGCAAGCTGTGAAGCTTTGAAAGACCTTTGAACACTTGGTCCGTCAGACTGTGGAAACAGCTTCCAGAGAGATTAATGACGGCCACATGAGAGAGGCCCGTGAAGCTACCCACTTGCGCCTCCTGCACTTGATTGTGCTCCAGCTCCAGGACCTCCAGGTGGCCGAGCCCTTCGAAGATCCTCTCCCCCAGGGCTCTTATCCTGTTGTAGCTGAGTCGCAGTTCTTCTAAGTACTGCAGATCGCGGAATGTCCTGGGCCTAATTCCAGTGATAGAGTTGTTGGAGAGGCGCAGCACGTGAAGACTGTGCAGGCCCATGAAGGTGTCGTCGTGCAGGGAAGTCAGCTTGTTGTTCGTCAGATCCAACCACCTGAGCGACTTCATGCCTACAAAAGCTCTGGGTACCACTGTCGCGATCTGATTCTGGGCCAGGTAAAGCTTTTGCAGCTTAGTCAGTTTAACAAACACGTTAGCTTTGATGACCTTGAGGTGATTCCCTCTCAGATCCAACTCTTTAAGCTCTGCAAGATTTTGGAAGAGCTGTGGCTGCAAGTACGCGAGCCTGTTCCCCGCAAGGATCAGTTCTCGTAGGCCCTGCAAGTCGTGGAAAGTCGCCTCTGGTAAGACCGTTATCGAATTCCACCCGAGGTTGAGAAGCCACATTTGTGATAGTCCTGCAAAGAGTCTTTCCTCAATGCGACTGAGCTGGTTGTTATGCAGGCTGAGCGAAGCGAGGTTAGGCGTATTCTGGAAGACTATACCGGGTAACACCCTGAGGCGGTTTCGCTCGAGGTGAATGTGCGCCAACGATCTAAGGCCTTTGAAAGCCTGAGGGTCGATGGTCGCTAGCTGGCCACTTTGTAGATTCAAAAAGTCCAGGTTGGTGAGATCCCTAAAAGATGATGCTGGAAGCGAGGTGAACAAGTTGCCATCCAGCCAGAGAGAATGAGTGGGAGCAGGCATGTCGGTTGGTACTTTCGTGAAGTTACGGGCACTACAGTACATGTTGAGCTCTGCGTTGTACTCGTCAGGCATACAGGTGCACCCTTTAGAGCAGGGAATGGGGTCCTCTTCAACCTTCTCTCCTGCTGTGTCTGGGTCTGGCAACACCAGCGAGGTTCCCAGCACCCACACTACCAACAGCACGATGGTCTGCATTCCAGCTGTGGACAGAATGTTAAAATCTAAATGTCAGCTGTTTCCTTGTCTTCAAGAATCTTTAAGAGCACTCACAAGCATAAGTTAGATTACTTACCTCAAATCTCAGAGGTCTCAATAAAAGGTGAATGGGCTGTGGAATACTGAATGACAGCTCCTTGTGCAATTGTTTGTATGCTGAATAGACAGTCTGTCAAGCCCCAAACTTTTTTTTTTTTTTTTTAAGTCAGGTGCACTGGATGCGCACTGTTAACCCATTCATTTCCGATGCACTTGTCGGTCTAGTTTTCATTTTTCATGTGCTGACAGTTCCTCTCAGAGTTACCTCTAATCTTCTTTTATTTGTCCTGTCTACAGTTCTGTCTGATGTTATTAATGGCTGTGTAGTTATAAATGTGTAAATCCTGCGATAGGAGAATATACTTTCATTTGAATTAATATTAAATTTAATCTCGAAGTAAAGCATCCTATATACATGCACCTCAACTATTCAAACCCTTTCTCGGATATAATTTATTATCAGCCCAATTAAAGCTTTGACGTAAGTGGCGTGTTGAGTGTTTACTAAAGTCAGGGTCCTATCACTGATTTACATTCACTGTAGATTTTAACTGACAGTGGGTAAAGAGATTAGGCGAACCCAGTGCACTTGACCTCATTCTGAATTTACAACATTTTATTATTTGCATATATTTAACATTTGATTAACATAACATTACAGTAATGTTATGTAATATGACACAAAGTTGTATTTCATCATTTCATTTAAACTTGGAGCCGTGCGGCTTATGTTACATATCAATGTAACCACCTACCTTCTTTTATATTTGTATAACATAAACTGTATGTACCTGTTACCACTGAACTGAATGTGACTGACACGTTGTAAAAATTGCCCTGCCACTGCTGGTACCGCGTCAGTTCCAGAGGTCCATTTCCTAATCACAGCTGAGATTGCAATGACTAACTTTCTGTTTACTTTTTTTCTGGGTATCTGGGTTCTGTAGACAACCATGAACTGGCCATGATCGAAAGGACAGCCAAATCCAGATAATACTGTGTGCTTGCTCATGAATTTCATTGACTGACCTGCCAGTGGTGGATTCATTGTGAAGAAATGTGTTTTTAGAACTCAAATCTGGCCCACTTTAGCCATGAATAAGTAAGGGAAATGTTGCTGTTAAAAGATATCATATGGCATAAATAAATACATATTGATAAAGAGGATAAAGACTGATAAGAGGATCTAAACTTAAAAAATAACTGTCAACCATTACTGAAGAAACGAGAAACTCTTCTGAATTATAAATACATATATATATATTTTTTTATGCCAGTAGAGGGCACTGCTGGTCACATTTTGCTTCAACATCTTAGTATATCCTTTGAAAACAGCCTCCAGTGCTAAATAATATACTGTATGATTAAAAATGACTGTAGCAGCAGATCACTTTAGACTTACGTTGCATGTTGTCAATTAATATTTGTTTTTCTATGTCTCTGGAAACTGGTTATGTCGACAGTTGAAAGGGAGTTTGAGAAGCCCATTCCAAAGAGCGAACATCAGATCTTCTTACAAACAGGGAAATAACACGCTGTAGTTTTTTCCTGCTGTTTCAGTCTAAACATTGCCATGTGGAATGGGTGCCTGAGGGAGATGTTTCGTGATTGTAGCCCCCTTGACAAACACCTCTAATTGGCTCATTCCCCTGCACTCAACCAGGCAAAAAGGTTTCCAGCTTTGTTGGTTGCCGTAGACTCCCCTTAGTGTAAATAGTGAGTGGAGGAGCCTGCCTCTGTCGGTGTAAATGTTTTGACTGGGCTCTGCCTAGTTTCTGGAAGGCTGATTTTTTTTTTTTTTTTTTTCAAATGAAACTGGATAATGTTTGTGCTTCCACACATGCAGAGAACACACCTTGAAGGCACCGTGCCGGTCGAAATCGGCAGGTGGAGATTAAGATTTCGTAAATGTTCCTATTAAAAATAAATGTCCCTGTTTCCTAATTCCCCTGTGGATCATTAAATTCCGTCTGAGTCCACAATCATGACGCAGAGGTTAGCCCTGTTCTGTTTGATTTGTGTTTTTCATTAGGCTGCTTTCAAAGTAATTGCAAACCATTCAGCTTTTAACACACTGTGCGATCAATCAGGAATAAAAACGGTGTACTATTGTTTTACCTACTGTATTTTTTTATTTTTTGTAAAGCAAAGCTAGCCAGACACCACATCACATCCCACACGAGCCTCAGATAAGTACATAAAAGCCTGCTGAATGTATTAAATTGAACCTCGGGAAAGCAATGGCTCGATAATCGGCGAAGCCGAGCCGTAAAACAGCAGATTACTCCTCCTGTGTTGGTGCCGTGGGCCTCTGGATATGCATAATGTCAGACCCTCCTGTTGCTCTCATCTGTTGATTCTGACATGGTGCATAATGGTGTAGAGAAGACAGACAATCCCTTTGTTTCCTTTGCTTTAACGGTGCATGGAAATGAAAGGAAAGCTGGAGCCCCTTTCTTATTTTCTGCTGTTCGCTAAGTGGAAAGATCTAATTGACCTAAATGGTTTTCTTTGTCCTTAGCACAGACAAGTGAGAACGAGCAGAAAGCTACCGTACTTCAGATTTAATGACAGGCTCAGTCAACACTGCCATCCACTGGTAGATTGTTGGTCTTTTACCCTCTCAACAGTAGTTTAAAACTGAGCAAATGTGTCTTGTAGGAGGACAGATGCTTGAAAACAAGTTTTTATTATTTATTTTTTCACCCATTAAGGTGATAGTGATTCTGTGTTTCTCTGAACCCTAGTGCCAGCTCATCCCCTTTGACAGCCTGAGACCCCACACACCCCTGCAGCGGCTATTAATAACACTCAGAGCTCACACTCGACTTGGAGAGAGAAAGTGCCTTTGTCTCGGCATCTGGAAGGTGCTGGAACTTAGCCGCGTTGCGTTAATTAAATGTGATCATTGTGTCCGACACTCATTGCCATTTTGGCTCTGTCATTATAGGAGCTCAGGAATTCGTATTTGTTTCATCACATTAAAATTAAGTGTAAATATACACAGTTAATAAGTTAGAGATGTTCAAAATGTGCAGTGAGATTTACATCTGTGTAGTTTTACATCAGGGATTAACAAATTCTCATTAACACAGAATGTTCTCTAATTGAAAATTTAACTTTTTGTGCTTCTTAACATGACAAGACAGGAAACAAACTCTCAGGATTTTATTATTATAGGAGATTATCATTAATATTATTGTATTTGGTGAATGTGTAGTAGTTTACATTGTTCATGTAACACTTTTGTCATTGGCCTTTAATTCTGAAGTTTCTCAAATGCACATTTGCACTGTGTAAAGACTGACCTTTTATGTGCCTATTTCTAAATGGGTACAAAGATTCAGGAATATGTGTGTCTATATATATAGATATATATATATATATATATATTTGGGTAAGTAATTACTCTACATGTCATGGTCCTTATCCAGCCTTGCTCATCCCTGAATGGTAAATTAGAAAAGATTTTTAATTACATGAGTGGATGTCCTGTGCTGTTGTTTATATGTAACTCCAATTTTGTTGGTTGTGAAAGAAAACGTTTTTTCTTATTTAACTCCATTCAGATTTTACTAAAATAAACTAATTTTTTAGTACGTGTTCAACGTGTTCAACGTTGCTGGACAACCTTGAACACTGCCAGGGAATGTCGGCTTAAGATGGCAGGTAAGAGTGAGGCATAATTAAACGCACTCTAAAGCGTGTGTGAATTAGCAGCCAGGAGGAGACCTGGATCTCATTCAGAAGCAAACGCAGACAATGACTCCCAAAAGAAACTCATGAAATCCAAAGCTCCTTTTACGCCTCTCATTTACTGACACAGACAGGTTGACCTGAAAAAAAGGGCAGACTAGTACGAGGCTAAGTAATATGTTTAGATGCTTTTTTATTGGTTTGTGTATAAAACATACCCGTTGGTTGCAGTTCACTAACTGTCATTTGGATGGAATTTTCAATTTCTGCTGCTGTGTCGGAATATAAGAGTGATCAAATTTCAGAGGGAAGCCATCCGCTACTATGCATAAACATAACAACATGTTCACCTGAATCAAAGCCAGTGAAGCCTTTATCAAAGTCTTCTCACATATTAGGAATTTGCTTGAATTGTTAGCTCCTCTGTTTCTTTGCTGTGCTGCTAGAAATTTGAATTTATGCTTTTGATAGTAGGTCCGATGTTATTGTTGCTGCTTAGCAACAGCAGTCGCAGCTAAAGTATCAATTAGGGGCAGACCTGATATTGACTTTCTATCCAGTTAGTGGGTAAAACAATGAGCCACGCAGGTTTTCTAGCTGTTCACCACTATGTTTTTGAAGACAATCATTGATTTCAGGAAACAGCCACTGACTGTATATGGTATAAAGATAGATAAACCAACCATGACATCACTCACAGGATTTCTGAAGAGCAGTTTCAACTCCCGGCTGATCCAAAAATGAGCAAAGACGCAGAAAGACAGCTAATGATGCTGCCTGCCTGTCACTCAAATTGGCCACATCCTTAGTACATAACTTTCATGGGTGAGTTGATTTAAAGTTCATCTCTTTCACAGCTCATTCATGACTTCTTTGCATCAGACTGTAACCATGATTATTCCTGCTTTAAAGTGGTTCATATGAAGGTTCTCAGTCAATCATGATACATGCAGAAAAATAACACAGACTACTGGACTTGTGAGGTTTCATGAAGATATTTTACCACTCATCCATATCACCTCTTGAGTTCTAAATACTGAGGGGGAGTTGGGGCTTTACTAGTGTTGGGTTTTAAGGGGTTCAGAAAGGCCTTGGGCCTGTGTATAACACTGGGGAAAACAGGAAGACCGTTACTTCCACTATCTCACCATATAAGGAGGGGTCCACTACGTTGCTGCAGCTTGTTCACGAGATTGGGATACATCACTGATATTTCACACGTTGGAAATCAGCTAAAGCCAATTGGCTACACATGGAAAATCACTGAATACATGAAAGGCAGTGCTCCTCCTATTGTTTATGGGTGGAGCCTAGGTAGAACAAGGCCACTGTGTTTGCTTAGATGGAGGCTTTTGGTTTTTTCTACCCCTAAGGTGGACAGGCGGAAGTCTCAGCGCTTATTCTGTGTGTGTCAAATAAATAAACTAAACGAGAGAAGTTATTTCTTAAGAGTGATATCTACATAGTTAGATTATCCTTTTCTATAGGTATAAGATCCCGGGAAAAAGGACAGGAAAAATTCCTTCCTTTGACACTAGCAATTATTGAGAAAAAATATTGGAGAAATCTGCTTGGATCCTGTTTGCTTTCCCCAGTGAATGGTACTCTAACAACCCATCAATGACAAGAAGAGATTTTGTGGACAAAGTGGAGCATTCGGGGAACATTGGAGGCTATTAGGGAGTGATTTTGGACCCATCCTCAGATGGATATTCAAGGAACCTCACATGGAATCGTTCTGTGAATGACAGTAAAATAGCTTCTAGGCAGAATGGAACATCTCATTTGCAACACCGTGAATAGTTGAAATTTAAATATTCATCCTTGCGGTTTTCTTCTTCAGCTAGGCCTCTAGATTCACTTACATTTCTTTGCAATTCTCCTCTCAAAAAGATTAGTGTGGTACTTTAGCTGCCATCTTATAATACATTCAAACTGCTAAACATAAATTATGTGAGGTTGTAGTTCTTAACTTTGCTATTGTTGTGTACACTGGTGCAGCCAGACTCAAATATTTCATCAACTAGTCTTAATATGAGGCTGGTAACATGGTCTGGGGCCAACGTATGGGCCATGTTTCAACCGATAAAGAAAAAGGAATCAAAACTGAGCTCAAAAGCCAGGGTTGCACAAAATACCTTTCATTCAATTGTAGGTGTTTGAGCTGCAGTGAATATGCGTTGCTTTCAAAAAGGGAATTGTAGAATGGAAATCCCACGTGTGAAGCACACCAAGTCTGCAGGCATTCAATCTAACAACATTCAGCTTTTTTAAATTCGTGTTCCAATTCCTGTTCTTCCTCTGTGTAACCCTACCGCAGTGCCTCAACACCGTTTATTCTAAAATGACCTAGTTGTTCATCATAAATATGCAGGTGAAAATGTGTCACTGCAAGGTGATAAAAATGGTGGCGTGCCATCAATCTGTAGCCTACAGCTCCTGCTCCACATTTGGGGTAGTAGAGTGAATAAATGTGGACTGAAGTGTAGGTCAATAATAAAAAATAACACCGCGCCTGTGGGATGACAGGAACATTTTAATTGTTCATCTTCTTAGATAGGGATTGCGGCACACAGATATCACTTTGACAAGGTTTTATTGTGAAACCACATTTCTCTCTTCTAATGACTCCTTAATAGACTGCACATCACCACAGCACAGGGTGTTGTGTAAGCGTTTGAAACTCGAATAAAAGAGCCTCACCACCAAAGCAAGGTCTTTTTCTCTAGATTCGTGTGACAAATCCTTCGTATATAAAGAGTTACCCAAACAAAGATTATTGTAAGATTCCTAGTGGGCAAATTCTATGAAAACTTTAATTTGCTGAAGGTGCTGAAAAAATGAAAACACACACCTCTTCTTTGGCAGATTTACTGTTACAATAAGAATACAATATGCCGAGTGGCTAAATGAATAATTCACACATTCAACAGTAGTTTTGTTGTAGATGAGTTTGTTTTTGCTGACAACATGTGTCCTGGATTTTTTATATTCGTAACTGTTATGTTCCTCTGCAGAAATACACATGAACTATTTGGGCTGTAATCTTCACAGCTTTGTCACCCTCCGCACTGAGAATGGTTAGTGTAATGGGTAGCTGTCACTTACATAGTTTTACTGAATAGTGTAGACGCATTGCTTTCCTTGCCTGTTTCATTTGCATGCAAATGATCACAAGATGCTTTTGTTGTACACAAAGAAAGTGATTTTGTGCCTTTGGTATTTCATATTGAGTTCTAAAGGTGTTAATCTTTATGAAGCCGGACTGATTCGTGAATTTCAATGATCATCAATGCCTTTTTCATCTCAGGCGAAGGTTTAGGAATTTATATTGGTATCATACGACTTGGTGACTACGCTGTCACAATGGATGTTGGAGAGGCAGGCAAAGGCGGGGATGTGAGGCCTCTTACGCAATGACTGTGAAAGAAAGAAATGAGATAAAGAGCTACAGCCAGTCTCTGAGCACAAAGGGACCCGCAGATTATAAGCCATGTCTGTGATCTGAATGAAGTGTCACCACAGAATGAACCAAAAGAAAATGAAGGGATTTAAATAAGGTCATCATATGACATATTTAGTCCATCCAGGAATCTGTCTGTTTCGGTTAACTTGGCTGCACTAATAATGGTAAAAACCAAACGTTGGCAGATTGGAGATAGACAGAGCATCCATGCAGTAAAACACAATACTGTCACCTGAGTTGTTCACTTTCCAGAATCATTTCTTAATTTTCTTGTGACCCAGAGGGTTGCCAACCAAGAATTAGAAAATTACAGAGCTTTATTAATGCAAACCTAATTTTACATTTCATCAACTGGCTCTCTGCCATCACGCCTCCTTTCCATGACATTTCTTGATTAACTGTGATCAAGCTCAAAGAGCTCTGGTCATCAAAGTGTCTGTCACCACAATCAGTTTTAAACTTAGAATGAACTTTATGGAGTGATTTTACAATTGACTGTACTTTACAGCTTTGCAAAATTCCCACTGGATGACGCCATCGCTCCCAGTGTGTGGGCATTAGACATGAAGCCAGACTTCTATCCTCAGACTTCTCAATACAAACCATGCACTCATACAGAAACACACTGAGAGAGTCCCTCTGTTAAGGATTGTTTTCTCCTGTTCACCATACGTTTACCTTTAACGTATAGCTCCCTGTTGATAATATGTCTTTCTGTTGATGTGAACTTTTTCAAGATGGTGTCAGTGTGATACCCTCATAAATGGACCAGGGAATAGAGAGGTTTATGATAAATCAAAACCTCAGTTTGAAACAAAATATGGTGGGGGAATTTAATGATGCAAATCACTTAAATATGGCAAAAAAGACGTGAGTTCAAGATATTACAAACTTCATAAAAGGGAGAGTGGTGCAGTAATGATACCTTGAGGTTAAAAGTGTATCCTAACATCCCAAAATAACGTGGTGACCTTCCTTCCTGCCTTGCAGAAGGAGGCATCCCAGTGCCTGTGTCTGCTGCTGAAGCATCTTTTTGAGGAGCTCCACGTTCCTAATCTCTGTGCAACTCCTTTCAGAATCTCAGATTTAGCTCCATTTGTTTTTGCAGCAGCACAAGCATTTTGCTATGTTGCTCTCCCTTGGCCTGGAAAGTGGATTAATTTGGAGCACTGACAACCTTTTCTGGCCCAGTTGATGTCTATTTAAAAGACGATATTAACAGAGATAAACAAAGGATCCATGCAATAGCTTTACTTCAGGACAGTGGAAATTATGACCATATCATAATGTCTTCTCTCATTTCAATCAGTGCGTTTACATGCATGTGAAACAAACGAATTATTGCCTTAATCGGACTATAACAGGAGAACTTAAGTGCATGTAAACACGTTACTCTGATTAAAATTCTCGGAGTTCTCATTATCCGATTGAGACACCCAGATAATGCGATTGGAATCTGAGTTTTTTCATTGGATAATACGTGTGCGCATGCTCCACAACCACCACGCTGGCGTGTAACCCCGGAACAAACACGTCCAAGAAAGCCGACCGCAGAAGAAGAAGAAGAAGAAGAAGAGGAACGGAGCCACTGTCTGAGGGATAGCGCGGATCTTACCTGCACCAGAAGTAGCGCGAACGTTACGTATGAGTTTAAAAAATGTAGCATTATCTGTCTGGTTGTTGTTTGAAATGCCAGTCTGAACGATTCTTATTCAATATATCACGTAATAGGAAACCGGAAATTGGGCTGTATTAACGTGGTATTATCCTGCTGAAAAGACACATATCGCCACCTAGTGTGGAAAAGGGGAACAGTTATTCGATTTTCTTGCGCTGCATGTAAACTGGGACAAGGACTGTAGTGAGAAAGTCGAATTTTGAGCATAGCTCGATTAAGCTCTGCATGTAAACGCACTGATGTTAACATGGATCTTGTACATATTTGCTTTTGTTTGAAATAATACACTAGTATTAAACAGAGTTTCAAATTAGATGGTCCTTTTGTCCTCTGCCAGGTATATGAACAAGACTTTGTCCAAGTCCTTAGACTCCTCATTTCTCAAAAACATAGTGGCAGGATTCAGGAGATCCTCATATATTCTCTTTCCATCACCTGACAACATTCCTACTTTTGGTATGCAGTTCTCCTCCCAAACTAAGGGTAAGACCTGCTTTCATTCCTGAGGTGCCGTACAGTTTGCCAGAACCTCTTTAAGGCGAACGTCCTCCTCCATAGCCTCTCCAAACTCCTCTTAATTTTTTGTTTCTGGCATAATGGAACCTGTCTCCTGCTCCTAGAGTTCCCTGGGCCGACCAGGCTTTAAAGCCCTCCTTCTTTAGTTTGACAGCTTTCCTCACCCTTGGTGTCCACCTGCAGTACAGACAATAGTCTTTCCACAGCTCCCGTTAACTGCTTCTGGAGTGGAGGATTTGAATATGCCCCCCTCCAATTCTATGTCCTCAACCTCCCCCTAGGATACACAAGAAGCTCTTCTAGAAGTGGGAGTTGGAGATCGCGGGAACAGGGTTAGGGTTAGGGTTAGGGTTAGCTTCCACCATTCATTTTCAGTTACCGTTAACTATGAGTTTAGGTTTCTCGTGTGTGGCTGGCAGCTTTTTGTGCCCCCCTGATCCGACTCACCACCAACTGGTGATCACTTGACAGCTCTGCTCCTCTCTTCACCCGAGTGTCCAACACACACGATGAATCATTGACCTTTGGCTTGAGGTGCTCTGGTACACTAATTAGCCATTTAGACTGTTCCTCCCAGTCACCCTCCAAGTTGCTCCGTCAGTGCCTACATCGCCATTGAAGTATCCAAGAAGAATGATGGACTCTCAATATCCGGTGATGGTCAGTCTATGACAGCACAAGATGTCAGCACTCCTCCTTAATTATTTTAGGTTATAATTTAAACAGAGAAGTCACCACTTGTCTGCGTGTCAAATGCATCTGTTGGAGACTCCACAGCCTGTCCAGTAATGCATGTCAGTGACTAAGATATGTCGACAGCTTGTCATTTGAAGCTTCTCGCTCACTGGGCTCCTTTCGTTATTTCAGACAATGAAAAAGACTTGGCGTAGTCCTTCTCTATTTCTCTAGTAAGGTGAGATAAGGTAAGCATGGTAAGATAATTCTAATTGTGGACACACATGAAGCAGGCAAAAATAAGATGGCTGGTGAGATTAATAGCTCCGGTGACACAATCCATGGACCTGTTGTCGGTGAGACTGATGCCTGCAGATGTTTTTGATAGATGAGACTTGGAGTCTAAGTCATGTCTGTGTGTTTGAGTTTCATTCTCAAAGTACGACACACATGTCAATAACCGGATAACATAACTCTAATGTTAAATAAGCTTTATTTATTCATCCAGTGCTGTATTTTAACAGATACATGACATATTGATAAGCATTTCTGTAAATGCATATGAATCATTCAAAATCACACTTCTTAAAGTATCCTATTACATTGACACTGACGAGTCTGAAGTTAAAAGTAAAGAAGATGAAAGAAAAGGAGCTTGAGGAATCAGGCGGTATTGCCAAACGCAGCTTCTTTTTGAATATTTAAACTGAGATTGTATCTGGATTCAGATTTCTTTTTCCACCACCCGCCTGTGTCATCTATAACTTGATGTCTTTGGAACCTGTCCCGGTGATCAAAGTTTATTTCATTTAAATGACCTCATCTTCTTTACTGGTAGTATTTACTGTATTTATTTATAGTTATCACTGAAATGTGTGGGAGTGTTTAAACAGCAGTTTTTCTTGATGTGCAGTGACAAATACGCCATAAGAAATCATGTCTCGTCGCTTTCTCTGTTGCGTGTGTATTTGCAAGTCTGCCACCACCAACCTGTCCTCATCTGTACTGCGGAGAAAAAGCCAATTTCCTAAGGCTATTCAGAAATTTCCTCTGTAGAATTATACTTTAAAGCAGAGGCCTGTATTAACACACGGTGCTTGCTTTCGTGAAGTGAAAGAGATAAAAGCATGTTTCACACAATTCTCAGAATTAAAACCTGTGGCACAGTTAATTTTTTACTCCAGTGCATTTGTTGGTAACAGAAAAAACTTATTTCCTGTGTGGATTGACTCTTTATTTATTCGTGAGAAGAGGACAAACCTGCCTTATTTCAAGTTTGAAAAAATCACGAAGCCTTATATGTCCTTGTTTAAGGTTTTCTTCAGACCAGCACATGTCTGAGCCCCTCTGCCTGACTGATTTGGGTTATTGTTCTGATTTAATTTCCAGAGGGAAACACTCGGGTGGTAAGAAACATGATTTGCTAATTAACAAAAATGTCTCATGGCACTTTCAACAAAATGACGGAGCGCCCTGAGGCTTGTTAAAACTGAGGCTGTGATGGAAAGCAAGGCTGTAAACAGGAGTAATCTACAGTATCAAGTCCGAAATGGCTCAAAGTCTCCAACTGCTGCAAAAGTAGAGAGAAAAGCAAAGTGATACAAATAGGTCCCACGTCAGCCCTCTTGAGTTCCGTTGCTTTCGTTTTGCAGACTGTGCACTACTTTTCCCGCATGAAACATAATTTACTGTTGTTGACTGTTTCAATTATGTTTCCTCAAAAACATGTTGTGTTTCCATTCCCGCGCTAGGCTATACTACCGAACACATAATGAAATTAGTTCCTGATATCAAAACCTCCTCCTTTCATTCTCTTCTCTGATTCTATTTCAGTGTTGTGTTTTTCTACATCTGTTCTCCTTTTATCTAATCATGTAGTTCATCTACCCACATGAGACAAGGCGCAGACTCTCTCTGGACCTAATCTAACTCCATGAGGCATTACCGCTAGGCTGAATCCATTCGACACTTCTTTTCCTATTGAGGTCTCAACAGTTGACCACGTATTGGGTGTTTGGCATGACAGTAAGTGTGGCGACGCGAAGAAAATCAATGACTAAACCTATAGGGTTTGGACCGAACCGGGCGTGAAAGGGGAGGCTGTAGCCGACTCACGTACTTATTGTGTCAATTTACCGGAATTATCTGCACAGTAGCAGCTGTTGCAAGAAAAGTCTGGGGGAACTTTCCATGCGACAGCTGCTACTGCTCTATTTTTTGCTAATTAAATTCAGCTCAAACACATTTGCTCATTCTGCTTTATTTAATATTCAAATATAGATGTGTGAAAGTTTTTATGAGCGCACAAAGTAGGCATCCCGCTAAAAATATTTGCCTACAACCTTCAAAATGTTTTGCGTGCACCACAGTAATACGTAGTAGGGCTACATATCGTATTGTTTTCTTGGTTCGTAAGTGGTGATTGTTGGTAACTGAGCATCTCATCCACTTCATGTGAAATGTGCAGCTAAACACAAACAGTGTTTAAGCGTTATCTGTTATGCTGTTGCCAAGGATAGCATATTCATTGTCAGCCTAATCTAAAGCTAATGAGGTTTGTAGTAATATCGCATTGTATTGTCTTGTGTTCTATTATTTTGGCGACCCCAGTGTAGTCTGTGGGCTAGGCTAAATAACACCTTTCTGTTCAATTCAGTCCACTTCAACCGCATCACAAACATCCTTCAAAATGATCGTGCAGTTGATTTACCACCATTTTCAAGCTAAACCAGACTATTATATCAGAATCCATTCCTTTTCGCTACTTTACCTAATTAACTGGCAAGTGAGTGTATAAGCAGCATACCGTATCTTCAAGTAAGAATAAGGATGTGACGGGGAAAAGTCTTAAAAAACAGTGACACGAGAAATTAAAAAATAATTTTAATGTTGACAGCATAATGACACCTTTTCTACTCACACTAGAACAGACTGTAATGTATTATATGAGAGAGGTCCTTTGGCTGCACTCTGGGCCTCTTCCACGTTATGATACCATCTGGTGCGGTGTTGGAGAAGAGCGTCGGCCGAGAGAGCCAGACAGAAATATAGATGTGCTTTAATTTCTTTCTGCTGGCAGGTTCAGCAATCAGTCAGAGGTTTTTATTTCTAAATAAAGAGGTTGGTGAGTTGAACGAGCCACTTACAGGATCCAAAACAGCATCAGAAATTTGCTGACATGGGATGTTAAACGAAGTTCACCAGCGTGAGTTCACCAGTGTGAACTGGTGAGTTATAGTTGTTCACTGGCCAAGAACCTTTCCTGTAAATCTAAAACGTAAAAATAAGTTCTCATTGTTGACATGTATCATTCTCCAAAACCTTGTTTCACCGCAAAAGCTGCTGGGGAGGTTTTCCACGTTGAGAAAATGTTTCATGAGCCTTGGAACATCCAAGACTGCACTGAAAAGGAAATGTGAAATGTTTGCTTTAACAAAAGTAACCTTGTGTCGTAAATAGAGACATAGCATCGATTAGTAATAGTTGGGTAATCAAATGCATATTCAGATGAGATAAATAAAAAAAAAAAAGGATAACCAAAAGCTGTGGTAAAGGAGGCATTCCTCAATGGGTGTATGTTATACACAGCATGTTTTAAGTGGCGGTATTACACTAGATCTTTAAGTGTAAAAGTGTTATACTTTCATTACAGTGACTTCAGTATTGATGCCGAAGAAATAAAACCATTTGCAATCACAAAAAAATAACAGTCGGCAGTAGTGACTATACAGCATTGTCTTAGGTGACCGAACAGATGTCACAGAGCTGGAAAATAAACACAGTAAGTATGTGACAGGATACTTCAGTCTATGTGTACATTATGGAAAATTGTGCATACAGTCTGGTCAAAAGTTTGTGAGAATAACAACCACCCGAATACAATGTGCATCATTTCGGGCCTTGTTAAATATATATATATTGCACTTTTTACACCAGCAGGTTCCACTTCCCACTTGTGTAGCAGCTCTGAGTGCAGCCTTGTATCCAGCTGCTTCAAATAGTCAACCGCATGAGTAAGACTTGCAGTAAGGCGTGAACGAAATTAAACTGCTTGGCCGAGAAATCGGTGTAACCAAGTGTACTTCTTTCACCAAGTGTGGCGTGAATGTTGTTGAGTTGCCATTAGTTGGCATGAGTTTTCCGGCGACTTTCAGCTTGGAATTTTGCACAGTAGTTCAAGCAGACCTGCTAAACATTGTTGCGTTGCGGGTTGCTTGTATCAGTCAGCCATAAATGTTTCCGGGTGTGTTAGGGTTAGGGTCAAGGTTAGGGTTAAGGTTAGGGTTAGTGGTCCCAGAAGCAATGAAAAGAAAAGTAACTGTTAACCTCCAACACTGAATGCGCCAATTGCTGCTCCTTTCAGACTAGATACATTCATTAAATGTGAGATTAAAGTCACATAAAATTACATACATGTTGTATAAAAGCCAAGAGGCTTGAGTATGAAGCGAACTCTCAGCCACCACACTGAAAATGAACATAATGGATTACTAAGAATAAAACCAATCACTGTTCTAATACCGGGGCTTCATGTACAGTAGGATAATCACACACATGCTGATACTGGTGAGAGGCACTATTACACCAACACGACACAGGTTGTTCACACTGCAGCTACTGAATATTTCTCCTAGTTACAGTACGTCCCACTGTGATCTCTGTTCCCAATGCGTTTGGATCTTCTCCTTCAGTGTGACGTCTACCACTTTAAGAAAGTGACACTATTCACGATATTTAAATGGACATTTTAATGGGTGTTAAGTCATTAAATCAACAGGAACACTGAAAGACTGATCCCTCTATATATTTAACACTGAATGATTCAGCCTAGCTAAAGAATCTTCAAAAGTCAAAGGCATTTTGGAAACAAACCCTAACAACTTGCGCTTCTCTGACAGTCTTTTTCTTAAATAAGTACAGTTCTTACTTAAGTTTGAGTTTTGAGACACCGTAATACAACTGTAAGTGATGTTTGAGATGGCTCACATTGAGAGCATGGAACAGAAACCTGCTCCACTTTATCCAGCACCTATCGGATCAACACATTTGTTCTCTTCAGCACATGAACGCTTCTTGACGATTAACAGTATCTATGGTCTAGTTACAAATTTAATTGAAACCCAATCAACTGCAGGCAACTCAGATCTGACGAGATAAATAAAGACTTTTTTTCTTTCTAAATTACACAATGTTACTTTAATAAAAATGACATAATGTATTTTAACTTTAAGGACCTGATATCTCTTCAGTAGATACTGACGACAGTATTTAATGTGTCACGCCTCATCTCGTCTGTAATATATGAGCTATGTTGGATTACATCGATATCAAACACAACATATTGTGCCCTTCTGAGACACAGTGATTGACACACAGTCCCGTTACAGTACACTTCACCTTTAGGTGCTGTTTCCAGTGCTTGCCGTTACATACACAAATGCACATGCTACAGTCCATGCTGCTTTCTTGAAAAAGCTACCCACAGTGCACAGCTACTGTCTCTCTTAAAACGCAGACTAGTTTGAAGCCTGATGTTCAGACAGTCCCTCATACGGTCACTTCTGTCTTGCTGTTGGTGACAAAGTACGGCTGTGGAGGAATGTAGCGAGTGGTGTGCAGCTCCTTTTCTATGATGCAGAGTTTCTTTGGGCCGTAGTTCTGTCGGAGTCCCAGTGTGTCCTTGTTCTCCCAGGATCTTGGCACGCCCGGGCTGGCGGCGGTGCTGGAGCTGTAGGACAGTGACTGGGTGCTGTGGCTCCTGGGGCTCCTGTACTTGTATCCGTTCTGCTTTGAAGCCAGCTGTCTGGGCGGGCTATAAGGGTTACTCGGCTCTGGCTCCATGTCCACACCGTCCATGGGGAGGCTGCCCTTGGCCGTCATCTCCATCACTTGCCTCCGGTTGCTGTGGAAGCTGTCATTAGCTTTCTCTGCTAACAAATGCATAAATACACAAAAAGTAAATGTTTTGTACCTGCCCTTCTTTTCTTAGCACTTAACGCTTACTTAAAGTCTTCACATCTATTGCTGCTAGTTGTGGTCTGAGGTGAAGCGAGCTTGAAACCGCCAACAGTTTAAAGGTTTAATGAAGTTTTATTTATTGCCTCTGTTTACATTAAGTCCTTATACACTACACTAATTGTATTATACTGTTCACTTCCATGTCGTGTCGTCTCGCCCACTTCTGCTTTCATTATCGCCACTTTATGACATCATCCGTGTGCTCACCCACTCTGAAACATGTTACTTCATTGAGCTACTCCACAGAATGCAGTGTCTGCAATTGTAATCATCTAGTTACATATCATTTCATCCCATGCCTTTGTTTTAGAGGTCTTCAACCGACCGCAAAATCTTTGGTTGATAATATATAATATAATAATGTGATAATATATATTTGCAGTATTAGCAGAAGAGAAGCTAACGATACAGCTTGATCCCATCAACATCCACTCATCCAAGGTTAGATAAAAGTTGTTTAAAGTGCTTCTCATCAGGGACAGACATCTCACTAATGCGGGAGTATGTCTGCCATCAGATGGCTTGGTGATTCTCCGTCTCTACTACATTTAGCTATGTTTAGTTAAAAGTTAAAAGTTGAATCTCAATTGGGTATGTTGGGTATTGGGAATTGGGTATTTAAACCAGTGTGTTATTTATTATTATTATTTTATTGTGTAGAATAGCTTAAAATTGAATGCAAAATGATAAAATAATGTATATTTATGAATTGCACTAGGCCGAGTTTAATATAGAACACATATAGTAGGTGGGGGGTCCCTTAATCTGTCCGTCATTTTGGGGTCGTTGGCCTGAAAAACGTTTAAGACGATTGCTTTAGATAAAGGAAATGCATGTGAATATTTGTGGATTCATAGTTTAAGCCAGTGTTGACTTTATTGTTGTGCATTGCCTGTGGTAATTGAATTTCATGTTTCCTCATGAATGAAGTACCTGAGCTTTGGATCACGGCCGGTACAAGTTTACAGAGCAGAGATAGTGTTGTTAAGCAACAGCAGCTACTTGTGCCGTCGGTGGAGTAGCACACTCAGTACAATCGGACCCCACAGGCTCTCATAGATCCCAACGTGCAGTGGAGTTTGCATCTTACCACCACGCCTCCACTCATTTGTGTTTTGATTGCTCTTGATTGTCTCCTGTCCCCGGTCTCATTTGCTACGATTTGCTCCATTTACATTTTCCCTAATGATCAGTTTTTTTGACGGCACTTCAGTGGATTAGCAGTGGAGAAGCGTCAGCTGCCTGCGTGAGTCAAAAAGAGAGCGAGCCGTGATTGGACCTACTACATGCATCCTGATAGCTGTCATCACTTCCACGGTCAGGTCTGTCTCACGCAGCTGATTGAGCCAGGTAGAATCTATAAAAAGACTCAAATACCTGCACTACACACTTTGATGCTGTTTTCTCTGCTCATATTAGGAGCATTAGGAATAAATGAATAATGTGATGAAAACAGTGAAAAGGATTGATTCTTCTTATATTTTGTTAAACTCATTCTTAAACTTATTGTGCAGATACACCTGAATTACCCTTGTTATTTCAAATCACATTGTGAATACATTAGAAACTGATATTTATATTTTAATATCACAGAGGGGTCAGTAAATTCTGTAGTTCTGGTCTGGATGTCGTAGACGTCAGTGGCAGTACTTTTATTTGCATTATGCAAATTATTAATACAGATTAAAGACGTAATACTTCAAAAATGTATAATTAATATATTGATACTTTTGCTAACTGTGCTACAGCTTAAACACATCAATCAAAAAAAAAGTATTTAATTGAATTTAGCACCACAGCCGCCAAGTGTTACTATTTTTAATGGTTGCTATTATTGCTCGCTGATATTCCAGGCACTCACCGCAGACTTAACACCCTAGAAAAACAATAAACTGCCTTCTATAAATAATCTTTCAGCTCCTCTCTCTTGGCATTGATGGACTGTGGATTCACTCACAAGGATTTCTGTAATGGAGATTCAAACCGACTACATTACTATGCAGAAATATACGCAGTTTTGATGCACATCTGAAATTCCGTGTTGCGTAAACCGCATTCTTAGCGTATCTGAAGTAAATGAGAAACAGCACAGCCAAACGTCTTTCAGATTGTTAAATTAAAACAGCTAAGTGAGATAACACAGAATAAAGCACACGTGATATGAAATAGGATGAAATATTTTAGTTGAAAGTTGTTCTCGGGGGAAACCCTGATTGACTGTGCAGCTCTGGAGTTCACAGGGTGTGTAATTGTTAATAATCAGATGAGAAGTGGTGAATGCCAGGTGCTTTTTTTTTTTTTTTATCGTTACGGTTCAATGTAAGCGACGTCTTACCGACAGCCTTGAGTGTGGAGTACTTGTTGAGGTCCTTGACAGGCTTCTGTTGTTCATAAGGGCTGGTGATCTGGCCCACAGCTGGGTACGGCTGACTGATCAAACCTGCTGCTTGAGCCACATTGTTCATCTGATTGCTGTCTAAAGGAGGGCAAACACAATGCAGAAATTGAAACGTCAAAGGAGCATGTGACAAGGCGGTTCGGCTTTACTGACATTAACACTGAAATGTATGAGCTATTAACATATATATAAATATATCTGTAGGTTTTGTATTTCATTTATTTATTTGGTGTAAGAATTCCATTGTATGGTCTTAACTGTATACGACACATTTCATGTTTCTTATTAATTGTTATCATAGCTATATGTTTATCCTTGTTCTTTCGTTCATTTATGCCGGCTTCGTTTTCTCTAAGTAGCTGCTGCGTGACGTTCAGTTCCCCCGAGTGAAAATCTGCTCGACGGATTGAAGGATGGATGTGACTATAGAACAAGTGTTGCTCCAACTTGGTGGTCTCTCTTCCCCTAAAGTAGGCTTTTCTGGGGACCCAGCTGGGGAGCCAAGACTGCTCTTTGTAAAACTGTACTAATCCTACAGTAGACATCTGGTAAATTAAGGGGTGCGCGGCAAATAGACTGGCCCCCTGCCTACTGGCATGACAGAGCAAACAGATGTTCAGAGTGTCTTCTCCTCGTTTAGATTTAGAGGAACGTGGCAATTCACAGGCGCCGCGCGCGCTGTGTTATACAGTATGTATGTCTGAGCAGAGACATCACTGTATTTCCGGATCGCTACTCGGAATTGGTTTTGACCGTTCATTCCAAAATTCGTCCATCAGTTGACTGCAAATCCACCTTCAAAAAAGAACTGCTAATGACCTCGCCACCGCTATTGTTTATGGCTGAAGTTTAAAATATGATGAGTCCGTTGGTCCTTGGTCTAGAATGTGTCGTGATGAAAAACAGATCATTAATACAGAAAATGGGTTAATTAGGCTCTTATTCCCCACTGGTCAGCAGGAAACTTTATTCCTGTGCTAATTAAATTGGAAAGTCTCAAATTGTCAATGCTGTCTCATGAAATGATGCAGAGGACAGCTCCGAGAAACCTCTCACTTCACTGCACCTCGGCGAGACGGTGGCGGCGAGATCAGAGTTGGAGGTCCGTCTAAGTGGCAGAAGACGGATGAAGGCACAGTAGTGTTCACTATACAGCAAAAACACCTCTGTATTATCCCAGTTTAGTGGCTACATAATAACTACATAATCGTATGATAATGGATTCGTCGTCATAAACCTTTCAAATTCAGTCGCTGTGTTGTGAAGTGCAATAGAAAAGTTAATAATCCTTCCATCAAGTTTATCTGTCTTAAATTGCCAGCTTCCTTTTTTTTTTTCTGAGCTTATTGACCTGTTTCAGTTTCATGCCGTTCGTTGTAAGTGGGCCATGCACACAGGCTCTCATTTACTGTTATCTTGTTTAAGATGATAGTGAAAGGAGATCGTCTGCTTCCATAGTGTACCCATGTTCAATGACTTGTAATACTGCTTTCAACAGGTACACGTACTTTAGAAACCACACAAAACACGGCACACACGGAACAAATGTAGTTCAGGTAAGTTTCGTCGAAAACTATTTATAATGTTTGAAACCTGCACCATTTGTGAGGTCTCATCTGTCTGTTGTGCTTAACTTATAACCACGTCAAGATCAAATTCTGGATATCTATTCGAAGGTAGAAAGCTCCAAATGCAAATAATCTTAATAGTCGCACTGTACCATCTTGTTTGGACATCTCAGCTTTTGTTCTAAAAACACGTACACTAAAATCTAAACTGGGCTCGCACTGGATAAATGGAGACAACGCTTTTCTCAACATCTGATGTTTCTTTGCTATTTCCAGAAACTCAGTGCAAACTGAGATGCTGATGTGTGCAGTGGTCTATCTGCCTCTGCCTCTCGACTGAGTGATGTGTGTGCTTGTATACTGTTGTCAAAGTCACGGCTTTTATGTTGGCTGCAGGGAGAAAGTAGGACACTTCTGGAGACTTGTGAGGTTAAGGACTCCGTGGTTGTTGCGGGAAATAAGCGAGTTAACACTCCAGACACAGACACCTCCCTGGAACTCATAAAACATTTAAGAGAGTATTTTGGGAGCTGTATGCCCCGATATAAATGGTACAAGGAGAAGGGCGCTCTTATTTACAGGCAGCCCACTTTCAACGTAGTGATGAAAATATTCTTTTATGTCAGTGTTTTGCCAACAAACACTACATAAATGAATCACTCCTTTATAGTTGAGATTAGGTATTCTTGAACACGATTGCCAATTACTTGATTAAATTTGTTACTGATTAGGTCAAAATAATTTCTGTACAAACTGTGTTCATACAGATTCTTCTTTATTTACTTTCTTTATTGACAATTAGAGAAATGCATTCCCACAGTCCATGCAGAGCTTCCAGTGATAGCATATATACAGAGAACATCCACAGCATATACACAATCATATATACATACCTGTAAACGTGGGGGGCCTGGGGTCATGTGTTATGGTGCGTGCTCTTTGTGTGATGGCTTTGTTGTTGAGGTCTGAGGTGTTGGGCGTGAGGAGGCCAATACTTTTGAACGCATTCTTTGTAATGTGTCCGTTGTTAACAAGCTAAACCTTAAAGTGATTCATAAAACATCTTACACACTTTTCATTCGCATTTTCAAATGATAGCATTGTTCTAATACTTAAGTACAGTTTCATCTCATCTCATCTTACTTATTTTTACTTTTGGCACTTCAACAGACTAAATGATTAGATCTGCTGGAGAATACTGGAGCTCCATTTTTAAAAATATTTCAAATGTTAAGGCAAACTAATGTCTTTGAATGTGAAACACAATCAACTCATAGTGATATCAAATTATATTTCATAACAATAGCCTGGTGTAGTGAGAATTGCTTCTTATCAGAATATGTAAGAGTCTGGATTTCATTATGGATCATGTTTGAAACAATTAAGAGGAAAAATTACTTCTAATTAGAGCAATAAATAATGTGCCGTAGTGTATGCTTCTTGAAAATGGTTTTGTATTTATACAACTCTTTTCTACCTATTGGTACACAAAGCACTTTACAGTCACAGTGTCACCTTTAACCCATTTATTCACACCAGCACACACACATTCACACCCCAGTGCCAAGCACTGAGAGCGACATGTGGTCAGTGTACCAGAGATCAAACCGCTAACCCTCAGGTTCATGGTCAGCCCGCTCTGAAAAGAGTGACTCACCCACTAAAGGTTTATGGGCAGGGATAGTTTAGGTTGGCTTTCAGACCAAGTAAATATTGACACTTGAATTAATCTCCTGAGACCCTGCGTCCTCATATAGGGACATTAAGTTTTAGGTTTTATTGCAGCTTATTCTGCTTCATTTAAACCTGTTGTCCTCGTTAGTGGACACTTATTCTGCTATCTTGTGGTCGCAAAGGGTCAATACACTAGTCTGTAAAAACATGATAGTGGGCATTTGATCAGATTCATTCTACAGATGATCACAGGACAAATCTAATTTATTTATGCTTATCAACATTCCTAGTTTGATACGACTCACAAATTTGACAAATTTAATCAATAGAAACCAGCGACAATGACACTAATTAGCAAGTACTCGTTTGAGGACGTTGGGACTTCATTGTTGGCAATTCTGGTTCTGCATTATGTTCAGGTATTAAAATAAACAGTTTTATATTTTGTCACACATTGGTGACTATGTTATAATATAAATATTGAAATAATCCAAGTGTCCACATATGAGGACATTGTTTTTTCCAAAAACTACTATTTCCTGTTGAAAGATGATGCTTTATACATCTTACTGATCCCAAATACCTTGGAGAAATTAAAATATGCATAGCAAACAAAAGCTCAGAGTCTCAGGAGGTGACGTTATCTACATCCGTGTTTGTCAGGATATTTTGTAGTAATATTTTAGTACTTTCATTTCAATCCCTGTGTATGATTGGCCAGTTTCCCTTTCTGGGATTACAGCTCTTGATCACTTGCCATAACTATACGCAGACCACCTAATGAGAAAGATTGTTCAATGTGAGTCAGATACACAAATATACAGCATCCCGCTGAACAATTACGTATTAATTGTTAAGCAGTACATTTTACACGTTGGTGTGGAGTGTTAGCAATGACTAGCATGTTTACCTCAAGAGTGCCGAGGAAGTCATAAGAAGTTGAGGAAGGCACTATTTAATATGAAGAGGATGGGTAAGTTTAGTTCCAAACTTTAAATGTAACCGTCATCATTTCGCTTCACATTCTTACAATCATTGGCTCCTAATGTGACTAATATTTGTCCGAAATAATGAGAGAAATAATGGCATATTTAATAGTCTCACCCAGGTCCATCATTTATCACAGCAACAAATAACTGGGAGTTTGCACAGCAGGTGAAATGTTGAAAACGATAAAAATAACTTTCCAGGCACGTTATTGGGTAATGACCCCACTTGTCAGCGGCTGAAAATCAAAGCATAAAGTCTGAAACACAGTAGTCACTTATCACACACTGTTAAGTCAAAAAAGCACCCCGCTACCACCAACCAGATATTTTTAAGCGTTCCGTCTGTTTTTAATTACATCCTTAAAGCTTTGCTACTCGGGGTACAGTGTATGACAGGCGGAAATAGAACCATAGGTAGGCTCTACATTTCAGCTGCTGTCAGGAGGAATGCAACTGAAATACATTTCTATCTGGAATTGAGGAAATGGGGCTGTCATGCAGCAGTGGAGTGTTGGCAGTGAGCGGAGACTTTGTTCTCTCTGGCTGACGGCCTGAGTAAAAACATGGCCACACTTCACAAATGCCCCATGTACACAGATGTCCAGTAGGATTTGAAGATGATAGCGCTGGTAGTCAAAGATACCCAGCTCACAAAACCTGCATTACTGGCGTCTTGAGGAAAATAAGTGCTCATCGCCCAGTCGCCACAGATTTTTGTTATCTTTGACGGGCAACAGATGAGGAGCGGGGTCCCCCTCTGGAACATTTCACTCACTGCCTTGCACAGCTGTCTGTAGCAGACAGTGACTGTTATAGCTGGGGCACGCCACGAGAAAGCTGCACAGCTGGACAGGACAGATCCGTGTGGCAAAAAATATCATCTCACCTCCTGTACCCTTCCAAGGGTTGCTGTCAAGAACACATCAATCAACCACTGTGCTGCTGCCAACTCAATAACACTGAATCCCTCTCATACATCTCTGTGAGCCGCCGTGCCCCAGACCGCCATGCCCAAGGTCACAAAATAAAAGGAGAGCTGCAGCAGGCCTTTCCTTGGAATACTTAAGTCTTTCCAAGCCAAGCTTAAAGCTAAAGAACACCTACACTTTTTATCTTTACAAATATCAAAATGTAATTTCTCTTGTCTGACAGTGCACTTGTTTCAAACAGCAGTTTACAGGCAGCGCTGGTCGTCCCACTACGCAGGTATCATGGGCGGTGAAAAACAAATCAGTCTTACAAATTGAACGAGAAAGTATCTATTTCTGAAGACCAGCTGACACGCAGGGCTCTTGTGGGTATTTAAAACGAACTGATAATTATTCCGTCAGTATGCGCACAAAAAGAAAAAAAAATATAGCACTCGGATTTAAGAATAATTATTGTTGTGCTGAGTGCTGTGACACCTCACCTCAGCTGATTTCTGGGAAGTGTAAAATCATCTCAGCTAAAAAAAAAATAAAAAAAAATGTGTAGCTCTCAATATAGAACTTATTTCAGAATTAAAGTGGTCTTGCTTGAAGTTGCAGTAATTAAAAAAGTGCACACAGTGTTTTCAGGTGACATAAAGAACTGTGACCTGATTTCCTGCTCAATGTCTAATAATATATGTGTGCATTTCAGTTTACACATTTAGATGAACTAAATAAATAATCATTCATGCCAAGAACAAGCAGGTTTTGCTTCCAGTCTCAAAATATAGAGTATAAATATTTTAACTAATTCGCAAAGCTTCGAAAATAATCACCTGCATCACATCTGGACTTGCTAATCTACCATATTTATTTACTGAAATAACGAGACGCATGATGACTGGTGTCTTTAGTTATATAAAAATAAAACTTTCCCATTCTGGACGGTGAACTGAAGAACTGAAAGATGTGTATTTGTTTCCACATGTGGATAAACAAAAACAGCCTGATTCCCTTGAAAGAAAGTCATAATGTCATTACCTCTTATGTGGACAACCGGCAGCAGCCCAGCATTCAATTAGAATATGTTTAGAGATTGGTTTTAATCAATCTATGCCTCTTATTGTGTATTAAATTCAATTTGGTTTATGTTTTACTTATGGATGACGCCAAAAAGATTTTTTGAGGACAATAGAGAGGAAGACAGTGAGAGACAGGAGGATGACGACAGTGAAAAGAGAGACAGACAGTAATTAATTGTACGTTCTTTCCATTGTTGCCATGTGTGCTGCCAGGACCACAATTAAAACTTATGTCAGTGGACATTTCTAAACAGGATGCAGGGAAGACAACGAGGGAAGAAAAGCGAGACTTGCTGAGAGGTGAAAGAGGGACAGAGCAGACCGGAGAGAGACATATGATGAGAAGGAGATGCTCATCAGTCCCGAGCAGCAGGGTTTCGAGACGTTTCATTTGGTTTAGGGCACAAGGACGCTGGGATACGCCACCCCGATGTGAAACTTAGCCACTCACCGTGTTCCCCAGAGTGGGATAAGTGAGAAAAAGCGTTTTTACATCAGTTCAGGCATTGTCCCAATCTGGCAGTGCAGCTGTTAGCTTTAGCTTGGCATAGGCGTTGTAATGTAGTGTCACCAATTAGCCAGTCATTCGCAAAAGTGATAAATAAACTCAAGAATCTTCCTAATTACTTCTTGTGACCTGTACATTTACATCAAGTACAAATGTCACTGCAATTAACATGAAGGATTGCCCAGGGAAGATATAGACTTGGGAATATATTCCGGCAAAGCACTGGCAAAGCACCACTGCACTACCAACACAACGCCTATGCTAAGCTAAAGCTAAGATTAGGACAATACCTAGATCAATTTAAAAACTCTTTTTCTCACTTATTCAACTCTGGGGAATATGTTGAGTGACTAGCTTTAACATAGGGGTGGCTAAAGCTCTCAGTATCCACAGGATCAATTTAAACCTTAAGTATGACATTCTGATCTGGGACTGAGCCCCCCGGAAAGCCCTGCTCTTGAACCGCCCCTGCCTTCAGATATTAAAAAAACAGCCAAAAATGACTCCTTCACTGTGTATATTAAAAACCTGTTTGTAAGATGCAATCCCATTTTCCATAATTACCCAGCTTGCAGAGAGAGGGAGGGGGTCAGAGAGACCTTTGATGACTACAGCTGTCATGGCAGTAAGCAGGTTGGCAGTACGCAGGTTAGCACTAATAAGAACTCTTTTCCGTCTCTGCGCATCTGCGTTGGCATTGGTGCTGATGAATGGGAAAATGAGGGTGCGATGTTATGTGTGAAGCCCGTGGCATACAATAAGTACTGGCTAAGAAAGGGCTCTAGGTTGTCAGTGGTAATTAGTGTCGGTGTTAAGTGACGGCAGAGGGTATGACTAATTGGTTCACCAGCCTGCAGGATTTTTGATGGATGATTTTTTTTCCCCCCTTCGATTCCTTTCCGTTCCACATTATATTGACGGGGTTAGGCAATCACACATACAGGCTTTCAGATGAATATTAAACAAGGAGTTCATTAGTAGCGTTGAAGTGGCAATTCAGCGGCGAGCACTGGTCAGTGGAGGTGATCCACAGCACCAGAAGCACATGGCAGCAGCACTCGTGATTAAACACGGGGTATGGCGCCGAACTCAACTGTGCTGCCGTGCAAACGTGTGAGCAGGTAGCTACTTACGGAAACTGTCGACCGTGACTCTGGTTTGTATGTTCTCGTAGTGCTGACCGAGTCCGATGTCGTCTGTGTCTGAGGCAGGGTGCCGGATCACATGTGCAAGAGCTCTGAGAAGATGAATACAAGTAACAGTAAATATGAAAGCATACTAATTTTACAATGCTGAAAAGCCGGTTTTAATAGAAGACTAGGCTAATTCACAGTTCCACAGGAAACAGGAGGCTGCAGAAGAACCTCGTCTTTCTTTAGACCCTCTCTCCCTCTTGAAACCCTGTACCCCGCACACACCACGTCTCAGCTCAGTCTTTGTTACGTTTTAAGTTACAGACCCGGTATCGAGGTTATTTTGTCACACTGGAACTGTCAAAACAGCTTGTCATGTGGTTGCATAGCTTCGGAAACACCCCTCCCACACACATGCGCGCACCTCTCCACACATTAGGGAGCGCTGCATCCAGCCACTCTGAAAGCATCAGTCTAACGTTCACACCCGCTTCACGGCGTGATTGCCCACCTGTGCAGGGGTGATCAAGGAGCCAGGGCTCGGCCATCTTCCTCTGGCTTGCTTTTTCACTCTCGACAAAACTATTTCTGTCACTTTTCATGTGAACTACCAGGTGCCATACTATGGACTGTAACTTGCAGGAGATGCTGTTGGAATATACACCAATCGTAGCACAGCATAACATTATGACCACCTTCCTAATATTGTGTATGTCTCCCTTGTGCATCCAAAAACAGTTGTGACGCGTCAGAGAATGGACGTGGACCTTCTGAGGGTGTCCTGTGGTGTCTGGTAAGAGGATGTTGTTAGTGGGCGGCTTTGGGTCCTATGGGTTGAGGGGAGGAGCCTCTGTTGATCAGATTTTTTCCCCCAGTGCATCCCACAGATACTTGATCAGTTTAGGATCTCAGGAATTTGGAGGCCAGGTCAACACCTTGTGCTGTTCTTCATGTTTTTTTGAGTTGTTCCTGAACTGTTTTTGTGTGTGTGCCTGTGTCAGGGTGGGGGTGTCTGTTCTGGTCTAGCTGGATGGTACATGTCTAAGTAACATCCATATGAGTGCTGGTTCCAAAGTTTCCCAGCAGACCACTGAACTGTCTCAAGATAGTCAATGTTATTTATATCCAATGTCGGTGGTTTCAGTGTTGTGGCTGATCGTCTTTATCCCTAATCTTGGGCAACAGATAAAATGTGGTGACAACATTTGAGGTCTATTTGACGACTATTTAAGGTCAGCAGGAGACAAGATGTACAGCATGTTTTAAGGTATAACAAGCACAGCTAAATCATGTGTTTTTCTAGAATTACTTTCTCAAGCGCTGTACTCTTCAGGTACAAAATGAAAGAAGAGGGTAGAAAAATGATCTCATGTCACACTGTATAAAACTCAATCAGGTCTCAAGGATATCATCTTGTGCTCAGTGAATCTATAACCCAAATGTCCTCTTCAAACGTAGCTTTCTGTACCTGTGTGGTGTAGCCTGAGCACCTTCTCTGCATTTTCAATTCATTTTTTTTTCTGCTCAGACTTTATGAAAAACACTGCGAGAACCCATCTCGTGCTAATGTATCTGATTGTGACACTGCTTCAACAACATGTTGGCTTTACAGTCAGTCACACAAAGCACAATTTATTCACTCAAATCAATGTCACGTTTCCTGTCGGTACAGATGTTCCATCTTTCGGCGTGTTTTAAAAGCCGAAAGCTTGTCCTTCACGAGTGTCTTTCAGGAAAACAATGACACACAGCATATCCTGAGTGCAACAATGCTGAGGGCAAAATCACTCTTCTGAGTGGGCAGCAAAAGAGTAGTGAGCCTCTGTGTGTGCATGTATGAAGTGGTGTGTGTGTGTGCATGCAGTAGGGATGCAGCACTTAATATTTAAAAAAAAAAAGTTTGCACCTGTACATCTGCCCATTTTCTTGGTTTCAGGTAAAACATGATGAAATATTTTGATTTATGGTTGGTTTTAAGGTTGATTTCACTTTTTTGGCATATAAGCTACATAGTTTAATGACAAAACGACGTGTTGCTTTTTTTTTTTTTTTTTGCTCTTTGTCAGCCTTGTGGTTATTTTGTTCCACGTATAATGCTCCCTGCTACTCCCAAATGGAAAAGTAAAAGTCCAAACTTACCTGGACATGTTTTCTCTGTGCGGACGGTGCGTCTTTTCCAAACCAAGCTTGGTGAAAATCCCTATTAGTGCCATTATGGCCACGACTCCGCATATGACATACACGATGAGGTTGGTCTTATCCTTCGCGGATTCCAGGGCCACGTCCACTTTCGGCGGAGGTCTGCCTGTCATCATCCACGGCGGGGTGTCGTAGTTCTTACAGGTGGTCTGGTCCAGCCGGGAGCTTTTAAACGCGCAGCAGAACCTGAAGCCACAGGTGCCGCAGCAGTACAGGTAGCTGCCCGTCCTGCACACGAACGGCGGGTCCCACTGACCCATCACGTCGTAGTAGCCGCGACACTTGTCCTCCGTGTGCGGGTTCTCCGTGACCTCGCTCTCCTCTTCCTTCGAGTCGTTAAACCCGGTGACGAACATGAAGTCGTCGACGGTTTGACCCGGCTCGCCCTCCGCGTCGCACACCATAACTTTAACCAGAAAGTAGCCGAGCAGAAGCTCTGTGCCCCGCATCGTTGCTCACTTTTTACACCCTTCTTGACGCCCTGACAAGCTCTCATAAGCCCGGCAGCATCTTCCGAAAAGAAGAGATACAGCCATGCGTAAATGTGAGCAGGCTGGTTCCAACCTCCATGCGTAAAAGCACGGTGCCAACAGAAACTGTCTTTACTCGGTCAAAAAACAAAACAAAACTGTGGTTCTGGGAAGGTGGTTGAGCCACCCGCAAGGGCAACCTGCTGCAGCGAATATCTGGAAGATCAGCGCAACTGTGCTGGAGGGTGTGAGTGCGCTTCACTCCACAGGGTCCGTCACAGAGACGGAGAGAGTGGGAGAAAAAACAACGCGAAGGACCCGATGAGTGAGTGAATCGGGGGAGAGAGGGAGAGAGCCAATGGGAGGGAAAGAAAGAACTGTGTGCAATGGCTCTAATTACAACCCCTTACAGCTCATTATTATTGTGTCGCGTCGTAAAATCGACCGTATAACGGTGTAATCCGTCATCCAAACCAGCCCAACAACTACATTTTAACACAGACCGCAACGCACAATCGTTTGTATATTGACTGACAGAACTTTAGTACAATCATCACATAGAAAAAAAAAATGAAATCCAACTTACTGCATCAAGGGCAATGTCACTTTAATCAATTTAACCAAGTAGGAGGCTGCTTAAACCCAGAATTTGAATTTTGTGTATAGCTTTTTGCATGTGTTTTGTTGGAGAAACTGGTGTTGATGTCCATTCAAACGTCCTTGATACACAGAAAAGTATCTCACGATCTCACGCTTTGAAGATCTCTCTGATAATATTTCATGCTGCAGAAAATTATCTCAAAAAACCCCATGTGAGAAAAAAAAAACAATAAGGGACAGATACCGTCATAGAAGTCTATCCATGGAGTACGTTTGAGCTTAGCAGTTTTAATTAGCGCTCTGACCCTCCTGGCCTCTGTCGTTGTCGCTTCACCCACGCAGTCGTAACACAAGGGATATCTAAGGAACTACCATTCAGTTTTTTCTCCTCCGCTGAGGTTACATTTCTGTAGAAAGTTAATATTTGCCATTGTTCGTAAAGGTCAGATCAAGGGAGTACAACAGTGTATGGTGCGTATTCCAAGCCACTGGTGTTCACGGTCGTGTCAAGCTCAATTTAAATGTGCTCTCGCCACCATTCAGTTATATGTTGAGTTTG
This sequence comes from Mugil cephalus, assembly GCF_022458985.1. Taxonomy (NCBI): domain Eukaryota; kingdom Metazoa; phylum Chordata; class Actinopteri; order Mugiliformes; family Mugilidae; genus Mugil; species Mugil cephalus. The sequence goes on along the minus strand of NC_061789.1, from coordinate 15,851,374 downwards.
TATTACAGAGCCAATAACAGTCCATGTAGTCTGAAGATGTGTTACAGAGGCCAGAACCTGAAACCTGGTAAACAGGAAGAAACCTTGAGAAGAGCCCGTGCACATATGTGGAGACCTATCTGCTCTAGGCCAGAGGGGCAGAGGCAAAAACAAAAGGGAGATGGCACAGCTAATAACGCTTAAAACACTATGATCTGAATGTCAGTTTGATTAACCTTTCGACTGCTGTTTATTCAGATAATCGTATGCAGATCACTTTATTCCAGAGTTCATTTCATGCGGCGGGCCACGTGTCGACCTCAGCTATTAATTACCGATCACTTACAAACAGTAACAGATGATGAAGGGGCCGATCTGCTGCAAAGCGAGTTGCCAAATTATTTTTAGAGGAACCTTTTCATCTAAAATTATGATTAGCGAAAGGAGGCTCACCGCCCGCCACCTGAGAAATCTCAATCTCTTTCGTTTGATCTTGAATCATCTCGTCTACGGGAGGCTACTTTTATTTACAATGGGCTGTCAGGGGTGTTTTTGTTTCGTCTCGTCTTCGTGCATCTCTAAAGTTCCCTATAAATAGCCCGCACAGCTCCCAAGGGTGAAACTTTAGATAGAGTTCCTTCAAAGTGAAAACAATGCAGATTTATTAGGAAGAGGCGAGCTCCAGATGGTGACTTCTCATTTAAAAGGTAGCCGTAAAGTGCAAAATAGTGAGTGACTAAGACGTTAGTTATAATCTTGTGACTCCGTGTGGGGTATTGATATTGTGTGAAACGGCTGATGAGTCAACAGTTTTTAATTTATTCGCCATCCTACAGTTAGAAAAGAATCTCCTCGGCTTCATTAGATGCAAAAAAACAACAACAACAACAAAAAAAGAAATGGTACGTGCTTATGTTTTAACAATCCTCCAAGGAATCCTGAGACTTAACTGGTTTTATTTATCTCAAGTTCAAGGATGTTTCAAACGTTGGTTGCCTTGTTCAGTCTGCATTATTTGCCATTTGCGGTTTGACATTTCAGCTTTCACCAAAATAGAGTAAGTAATGAACAAGGTGGAACAAATGAATGAAGTTTTTGGAACAAGTGACATTTCTGCAGGACTGTAAATGTTCTGTGAAAGTTTGTTCTCTGGGGCACGACAACTGCTTATAGTGCAGGCGCGTCATTGGCCAAAATTCTGTTGGCACGCGTCGCTCCGTGCCATGCTTTAGGTGGGAGCAGGTGGGAAAAGGGTTGGAATTCTCCTCAGACGGCGAGAGGGCCTAATTAAATGCTCGCACGGCGGGGGATTTTATTATTATCCTGTTTTGTTACAGTTGAGTAATGCAAGTGTCACATGCTCACAGCTGAGGGAAGACATAAGTGCTGCTGTTACAGTGAGCTGGAGGCGCTCTCCGCACACGAAGAAACTTGTAAAGCCCTCCTACGGATGCTTTAAGCGCCTCACGGTAAATAGGAATTTAAAAACATACGTCGGTTTTCCATATGGTTAAATATTGACACCCTCTCGGATGGGCTGAAGCATTTTCTCTCTGTTGTCTCCTTTGAGAGGTTAACTCTTTGATTATACTTTCACTTCTAAATGTCAGCAGGGGTCTGTTTTTTTTCTGCGTGTCAGACACACAGAAAAATATATTCAGTGTCAGCAGCAGTGTCACAATATGCTGAAGGAGTTTTGATGTTGCTTAATTTATCTGCATATTCATACCTCTCTGTGACAGAGGGTTGGATCTACACTTTCCCCCCCCCCCTAGTCTTGTCTAATTCTGTTCATTAGAGCTCTATATTTATCTGTCCTTTTTTAAGCGGTTGCCTTTACATGTCACTTAAACAGCAGTGTTTTGATCAGCCTGAACAGAATCAGTAATAACACCGAGCATGTAGCATCCCCGCCTGTAAAGGACTGCAAAAATACTCTGCAGCGGCCGAAGCAGCAGTAAAATGACCTATTGTAAAACCCAGACGGTAGTTGTTAAAGATAAATAAAATCCTCCAAAAAGAGGACAGCACAAAATTGCTTGCTGACCTTTCTCATTCTGCAACACAATGCTGCAATATCGCAACAGTAACATGTCGTGGGAGCTGCGTAAAACAGAACATGTCATGCAGACAGTCATTTGTCATGTGAACCCGCGGTAATGGTCTGAAGCTCTCCACTTCAAAGCGAGACACACAAACAAATGCACCCGACCTTACGACCTTGTCAGCTCAGTGGTTTCTTTTCATCTCCGCGTTGTCTCGATGCTGAATGAACTACTCACTGTTACATGAGGCACCGCAGTGTGTGGACGAGACACAGGCTTCCTGCTAAGGACTCTTTAAACTTTTAGATTTTCCCTTTTGCCGACCAACCCTGTGGAATTTCTGACCACAAGGAGGACTTTAATTTCATTCACATTCAGTCGCCGACAGGCGCATGTACAAGGCAATGTGAAAGTATCAATCAAATCAAATCAAATCATACTTCATTTATATAGCACCTTTCATGCAAAACAGAAAGTGCAACACAAAGTGCTTCACAAAAAAAAAGAGCATAAAATATTACAAGAAACAAATCAAGAACAAACCCGTTCCCACCCACACCCACAAACACACACACACACGCCCCACACATACACACACACTCAACCATCCAGGCCGAAGGGACCCAAGGGACGGCTCCCCAAGCGTGGCAGGCCCCCGCGGGGAAACACTGGAGAATTAAAGACTAAAAACAGTAAGATGTGGTAGGGAAAATAAATAAATAAATCAAATGATAAATAAATGACATGAAATGAGTAATTAAGTAAGTAAATGAAATAAATAACTAACTTCTGGTTTCATGTTATTGATTGGCACATGGCACATGAGTCTCTTCAGAAAATATCTTTGCAGATGTCTTAAGAGGAAGGAAATGCATTCACAAACAGAAGTTTGAATTGATATTAAGTTTTGAGAATAGCCACAGAGAAACTTCCTTATTTAAACCCCAGCTTCTCACCAGTCTCTCAGAACTGAAGAAGCTACTTGGATGAGCGGCGAAACTTCTCAAAACTCTACAAGTCTAGTTGCCTTTCTAAGCTTCTTTTGGATTATTATGACCTGGATGAGAAAATGAGAAACTTCACAGACCGTTGATTTTAAGAATGAGCAAAATACCATTTACGAAGTCACAAAGCCGACGCTTCACTGCAGATCAGGGGTCTTCAATGTTTTTCATGCCAAAGACCCACAAGTAACAGAGAGGTTAAGTAGGGTCCCCCTACCTACTATATGTGTTCTATGTTAAACTGGGCTTGTGAAAATTATAAATATCATTATTGTCCTCATTCTGCATTCAATTTTAAGCTATTCAAATAATACAGAAGTTCAAATATTCATTTTTTGTTTCACATTTTATGTGCAACAGTAGGGTGACCATGCATCTGCCGTAAACATAAACATACCTGACTGGTATAAACAATTGACAGATAAAGAAAATAATTGACAGATTCAAGTTTTAATTTTACCTGGGGACTGAACAGACTCTTGGCCAATTGCAGGGAACCTGACAGAGTCAGAGTGTCATTTGCTAAAATATGTTGGATTCATTCAATATTGTGGGGGAAAATCAAAGAAATATATATAAAAATGTCTGATCAACCAAAGATTTTGCGATCTCCCTGCAGTACCTCCGTGGACCCTCTAGGAGTCACGGACCCTGGGTTGAAGATCTGTAAATATAAACTATATACTTTATTCCACAACTGGCACAGTCCCACAGAACACTTTTCCTAGACATGATATGTAGATAGTGTTATTTCACTGTTCTTTTACAACTCTTAAGAGACATTTGTGCCAATGTATATGTCCGTAAGAGTTGATTTAGACCTATTTTTTTGTGAGTTTCCTGGAAACACTTGAAAAAAAAAATAAAAAATCCAAACTTTCACACTCAACTTTTAGACCTTCCTCCACAGGCAGCCGGGTTCTCAGGTCTGTTCATCAAGTCTTATTGGGTCAAAAAGCTGTTAGCTTTCACTTCGGGCTTTTGGACCCAGAGGGGGCCTTGGTGAACATCCAGTGCGCTTGTTTTCCTTTTCCCTTTGTCCTACTTATGAGAAGTACGAGAGGATACTGGAAATAGTGGGAGCAAAGTCGTGTGTTCAAAATTTGAAGGTCGCTCTAGTAAGTGCAGCCAACAGTGTGCAACTGTACGAGCTGCTGAGGATTTGAGCCACCTCCGAAACATCCTTTAAAACCAGACCTGAGCCTCGCACCATGTGACTGGTTCCATTAACGTCCTATGACAGTGAAGGATTGACATACTTTTCCATGGCTATAGATAGACAGCTACACGGAGACCGACGCTGGTGAGACAAGCAACATCTCCAACACAACGCGGGGAGGCTTTTAAGTAATTTGGAGACAAAAAAGGGCCAGCCAGTGGTGACTGTTCGTCGGTGTTCAGTCTCTGCCTCTCAGCGGCTGACATTTTTCCCTTTGTCTTCTTGTTCATTTTCCACACAATCAAGAGGCAGAGGAGTGCAGAGAAATGTTGTCATGGTAACGGGAAAAAATAGCCCGGATGACCATGAGTGAGACAGACCTGATGGCACACTGTACTGTGCAAGTGTTTCATGACCTGATGCTAAAGCTGCAGGATATTACTTTGAGATTTGCCACAAATGAAAAATAGCCGAGAAAGTAATGTGAGCCTCAAGGTCACTGCTCTATTGGAAACCAGCTTTTTTTTTTTTTTTTTTTTTTTTTTTTTGAAGGTTGTGATTGCCCTGCGATGTTGTTAAGAAATTCCTGGCTTTTAAATATGCATTTGACATAAGCAGCATGATTTGTTTTCAGTGTGTCTTGAAAATCACTTTAAAACTGCAGGGCAGACGATAATCTGTAATTCATTTTATTTGTTGTTGTTTTTTTTGTTTTTTTTCTTGTCTTGTCTGCACAAATCACTACCTGAACCGGTGCCTTAAAATGGTCCAGCCTTTTTCGGAATTATCTTTGATAGTTTGTGTGCTCAAACTATTTAAATTGAGCTGATTTAAAACAGCAGTGTTTTAAAGTAAATCTGATTAGTTGAGTGCCCAGCTGACTTTCATTGTGTTTAGGTGACACACATCGGAGTAAGGAAAGCTTTTTAAGATACCAGACAGAATTTTATAATGGTGTCACAAGATTATAGTTCAACCTCTCATGATTTTCCACATGTTGTAAAAGGCACATTTAGGATGTTAGTGCCTCATAAACCAAGCTCTTTCGTCCGCTCTTTGTTCGCACATTCCTGACACGAGAAGATTGTCTGTCTGGTCACTGGCATACAAACAGGTGTGTCTGCTTATTATTCTGACAAAGTCTGGATAGAAATACTTCTTAGTATCTGACTCCTCTGTGGCTGGAAATAGCAACTGGAAAGACTTCAAACTCTGTCTGAAGCAAAAAAGAATGTTAGACAGAACTCCTGGACATCGTTGTTATTTTGGAGATATTTCTTTTCCTTAAAAAAAAAAGAAAAAAAAGGCAGAATCGCAATAAACATAACTGTACAACATATTGATTGAAAGCAGTGTGGAAGATTGTATCAGTATCTCTAAGCCTGAACAAAAATGTCATTGTTTTAGATAAACAATGCACAGACAGTGGCATGTGTGGGAGTTTAAATATGGTAAATATTCAAATCCATAATGTGTTTTTTTTGTTTGTTTGTTTTAAACCATAAATTCATCCATTTTGTTTAAATGTGAACATGTGGATGCTTTTCTGACTCAACAGAAGAGGGCAGGAAACGCACAACATACATCATACAAAAGATGTATTCAAAGTGCTACTGCTATTATTATAGCTAATTGTGTAACCCAGAGAGTCACAGAGATTTTGGATTTTTTTACACTGAACAGACTATAACAGACTATTTGGCTATAGCAGAGAAGCACAGTTACTATTTGTTAAGACTTTTGGTTTTCACACTTACAGTCTTATAGCTCTCGCCAGCGGACACACTACACCGAAATCCAAAGCAGAAGAGTTGAGGATGAATGTGATTGAAATATGTTTGCCTGAGAAGTGTTACAAAGCTACATCTAAGTCAGCAGGATTCCACAGAATCCACACTGAGGCATTATGTAAAGATGGAAGAGACTCGGAAACAATAGCGAATCCTCCCAGAAGCGACCAGCCCTCCACAATTACTCAAAGAGCGTGTCGACAACTCATCCTGGAAGTCAAGGCTAAACCATATCTTTGGGAAGAATATCCTTTAGACCATAGGTCTTCAACAGGGGGTCTGTGACCCCTAGGGTGTCCGTGGAAGTACCACAGGGGGTCGCAAAATCTTTGGTTGATTAGACATTTTTCATTTCTCAATTTTCCCCCACAGATTTATGTACATTTATGTTTATGGCAACTGTTAGGCCACCCTACTGTTGCACACATTTGAAATAAAAAAATATATATTTGTGTATTGTTTGAATAGCTTAATATTGAATGCAAAATGATAGTTTGGGGGACCTTGGCCTGAAAAACGTCGAAGAGCCCTGCTTTAGACTGACACTGATGCTGATGAGGCAAAGGTTTAGCTGTTTGAAGGTGAAATCACAGAATTCCACCTGAAGCATGGAGGTGGCAGTATAATGTTGTCTGGATGCTTTGCTGCTTCATGGCCTCAGTGATGATTAGTGATCAGTGAACTGGAATTGAAACCCAACTGGATTAATCAGAGGAACATCTAAATGACTCAAATGAAATAAAGTTTTGGAGTGGACCGATCTCCAAGTGTTAGACTTTGGTTGGAACTGTAGCAATTCTAGGGGAATTCTGCATTAAGTACAATTAGAATTTAATTGTAATTGTGTCTTTTTTTATGTAAAAGGCTGCATTTGTTGGCACTGTGTCTGTCTAATAGAAATCATTTCCAAATGTCACACCACTCATTAGAGTGGATGCTCGGTCCAAACGATGGTCTATTTTTAAATATTTAAATTCTATAATTACACTGGAGTAATATATTCTGGTTTTCTGACATTTGCCAGTGCAGATTACAAGGAGATAAGTAGATGATAGCGGTGACTTGCTCGACTCACGCCGATCACATCCAATTAACACTATATGCTGCACAGCTTCAGTCATTAACCCAGGACGCCCCGTTGCCACTTGAATGAAAGTTCAGTTGGACAAAAACGCCGTAGCTTTTGCTGCACCATTTCAAGGATTACAGCTGCAGGGGGTTATTTTCCGGTGTCATTGGCTATTCACCTTGCCTTTCAAAAATCACTCTTGCTGTAGGCAATGCATTACATGTGACAGACCCAGATATGTAGGTCTGGGACTGTGGAAGGGCATAATGCTTTTTGGTGCTGGGAACATTAGCTGCTTGGAGGGGGAAAAACCGTGGTCCTGCCACAGCAGAGATATCCAGAATTGGGTTGGCAGCCTTGGCACGTATCCCAGAGAATTGGGACTCAAGTGTAGCAGCGATGTCTGAATGTGAGTCCAGTCCGTTCCCAGGTGAGCAAGCCCACAAAAAAATGCACATCACTACATGCACAGAGCCTGTGGATGCATTTAGAGCTCTGTGACAATAAATCAATTTTTATAAATCCATATATACTGACAGAGGAACGCAATGTATTAAAATAGTAGAGTATGTTCATCAATGGCAATTTCAGGCCAGGAGAAGAAACAGAACGTTTTATATTTGCGCTGTCCTTGGCTCTAAGTTTACTGTGGCGATATTGCGACCTTGACTAGCATCTTATACGAGCCCTCTGTGTGCTGCTCCGGAGGAGTGGAGACCTCAGTCTAGAAAAGTGAAGAGGGCATCGGTAAGAGCTTTCGCTGCACGGGTCTCCTGTGCAATGTAATATGAAACACTATTCTTCGATCAGGCCTATTTTGGGCCCACACATTTTACTGGAGCAAAGCTGATCTCCCTGACATGCACTCTGGAGGAATTTGGCAGGAGTGCACACGCGCACACACAGACGCAGCAGACACTTGGCCGGGTCTCTCAAATCAAATTGAGGCTAAATTTGACCTTTGAGGGAAAGACTCAGGTCTGCCCAGCGCGGCATCATCTGTGAACAGTATCTGAAAACATCCAGATCTGCACGGTCACATCAAAACACAGCGAGATGATGTGAGCTTCATATTAGTTTACAAGAGACTTTAGCGTCTCTCACTTATCTGTTGTTTCATTGATTCTGGCTTTATTTCTCTGTGTCTTTGCATATCGAGGGGAGGAAGCGGAGTCATTTATATTTCGACTTTCATGTATCGTATCGACTATTTTATTGGGATGCGGCCTCAATGCGTCAAAGTATAATTTATTTACAACGTGATCAGACCAGACAATCTGCGTCGGGACGGGGACAACTTTTTCTATTTACGACAAATGGTGCTTTCATTCACCTCAACTCCTGTCAGGCTGGTGCTTTGCGCAGCATGACTAGACGTTTGTTTTTTCCGGCTGTTCCGTTTCCATCCGCAACTTTACTCTCGCCAAGTCGTATATCTGTCCGTGCCTTTCCCCTACCCAATATTTTCTCGGTTTTATTTCTGGAGCTGTTCGGTGGAGGTGAATTGAAACTGACAGCCGCAGGCCTCTTAGCCGTAAATTGCGTCCATAACAAGTGTTTTTATGATCTGTTTCTCTCGGTGCGTTTCCTCCTGTGTCGTTCGGATAGTTTCTTTTACGCCCACTCAATCCCTAATCAGTGAAATATAACACATACATATAGGTGTATACATTTCCAGTGCTGATAAGCTTTGAAAATGACCATGAGCTCTTTTGTAAGCTCTGTCACCGGCCTCTGTGGTCAAGTTAGAGATGTCAGAAATGCTTTAAGTACAGTTATCTGGAATCAGCCAGACAGATGAAAAAGGGAGATATACAAAGCCCAGAAAATGACCCAAAATACTGCAGTCTTTCAGAAGTCAAGTATCGTCCCACATGACCAATTTCCTGGTAAAGCATGTGAAGCATTTGATGATGTTTTAATTCCAGCTGAAGGCTGATTAATTGAGTTCTTGGTCAACAGAAAACTCTTTTGACCAGCAATCAGTAAATTCCTTTTTAGCATTGTACATGGGAAGGTCGGTCTGAGCGCCGGGCTCGGTTGTGACTACTGCCGCAGATATTTCTTAAATCAAAGCTGTTTCCCTGAAAAAAATCCCAAACACTCCTTTAAAAACCACAATGACAAAGCGAGTTAGGGTTACCGTGGGCTGCAGTGAACAACTACGAGCTAAATAGTGTAAATGGTATAAAGAACAAGGCTGATATTTCACATCAACCCTCCGAGGCTTTTCTATTTAAAGCAAAACGCTGTGTTCCTCCCAACGATAGCACTCAGAAGTCTCCGTGGCTCCAGTGAAGTTTTTGCCAAATGGCAGTGTCTGTCCCCTCAAATAGTTCTGACATTTACGTCCAGTGAGAGTCAAGCCGGAGCTGGTTTATTCGTGTAAGCCGCAATCACGGCTGCAGACTCTGATGACACATTTGTAGTCGCTGCAAGAGTGGAACATACTGCCGGAAAATGAAAGGACTCTATTGAAATTACTCATCGAGCTGGCATGGTTTGCTTTCAGAAAAAAACAAAAAAAAAAACAAAAAAAAAACACCAGTAACTAACTAAAAATACTACATGCCTCCTTTCTTTTGTTTAGCCACTAGAGAGGGATATTGCTTCTTCTTTGGTGTTTAAAATATAGAAAATCTAATAAAAAAATCACAGTTTATTTTACTGCAGGTGCTCGTGGGGACATGGCTGAAAACAGCAATTTTCTCTTCAAATGTAGACACTTTTCTCTCTAAAAAGCGTCTGGGGTGAAAGAAAACATGAGCGGGCTGATGAAGAAAATGTCACTCTTGTGCAACTTGTTTGATTACGAGGATCGCCGTTGCCTAATGTTTGCTACAAGTAGAGGCTTCATTTCGGCATGAGCACAGCGAGCATCTTTCCCCGGACTCCCGCCGAGACGAGGACTTTATTTCCTGTGTTTACTTGTTTGCTTCTTCATTTTTACAACTTAACAACGGTTTGATGGATTTTGATGTCATCTGAGGGAAGTTGGGACCATTGAAAGCAATAATTTAGTCTTACATGTACCCAGACCCAGTAAGAAATGTTTCCGATTTTACAAAAATATGAGGAAAGTTTATTTTGGGAAAGTTTCAAGTTTGTGCAGAATTTACAATTTATCGTACATTGCTTAGTTTTGTGTAACGGATTTGTTGTAGTGAAGCAGCTACGGAAGAAACTGACGTCTATCCCCCAATTTGTAAAGATAACACTTTAAAAATGACTCTGAGTTATCCTGATCATGAGCAGAATCTCCGTTCTTTTAAAACACACATTGCAGAACAGATGAGATCCTGCAGATTCACGATGGAGTCGCTCCAACCGTTTGCCTCCAAGGGAGAGAATCACTGACTAATATTATCACACTCTTACCGCTTCGTACTTGGCTCCATATTTGGGGCAGAGCTGATGGAGGGCATGTGAACTGAAAAGATTTTAAAATTATCACTGAAGCAACACTTCGGATATAATTTTAACCTCCTCGATGCAAACGCGCCAAGCGGCGAGCTACTGCCGAGAAAGACTTCGCCCTGTTGTGTCTGCGTATCCAGTCCACCCCCCTCGCTATGAAAGGAGGCTGTTCTTTATTCCCTTATAATTTCTGTATGTGAACCGTTGGACATGAAACACTAAATTCATGCCTCCAACTTTTGGGTGACGCTCCATTTATCTTGTACTTCCCACCGCGGGAGGTCACGTTAGTTGACACGCGTGCCTCCGAGGAGCGTTTTGCTAATGGGCCGCACCTGCTTTAGGTTTCAGTCCGTGCTAAATGCTACGCTAAGATGTCATCGTTTGCTGTGGACCAGCTGCAGCCATGATGTGTCTTTAATGGGGACACGTACGCCCCCTGAGTAGTAGCAGGTCGGGGACGACAGCTTCCTTCTCCTTCCTCCACCTGGCAGTATTTGGAAAGAAAATCTGAAGGATATAGGACACAGGTGGAAGGCCGACGTAGCAGTACTGTTTTCTCACACTAGATGGCAGTGTAATTTAAAAAAAACTGCTGTATATATTACCTGCAGTAAATCACCAGAGTGGTATTATGTGCCAGCTCACTTATCTAGATGTCATAAGTGTTGACATTACATTATTGTGATATTAAATTAATATAGAAATATAATACCCTGTTGCTTAGTTCTGCCAATTAGCCTAACTTGCTCACAGAAATAACATATGCAGACGAGACGAAGAAAAAAAAGAGGTTTTCTTTATTCATTTTTGCAAGGCGCATATTATATGACGGAGCGGAGACGTTGTTATAAATATGACGAGAAGAAGTGTCTCATTGTATTTCCTTAGATTACATAACAAAACTGTAATCAGATGGCTGGTGCAAGGAGACAGGCATCCCTGGTATGCCTGTAAATAATCAAAATGTGACAACGTGAGGCTGCCCCGCAAACAAATAAATTATGGTGAGCTCTTAGTGCCCCCCTGTGGTGACACTCGCAGAGAATGTGGGACATCTTGTTGTGCTGGATATAATTAGATGAGCGCTGGGCACCTTGATGGAGAAACAGTCCTGCTTTAATGGATATCTGGAGCACGCAAGATTAATTTTCTTTGTTTTTTTTTCTTCTATGCTTTAATCCAAGGTTAGTTCATAATTAACAATGATGAAGACAATAACTTCACTTTTTAGAGTTTTGGTTGTCCTGATGATCCAGTTCCTTTGGGATTTAAGACATCTTCAATAACCTTTTAACCAGCTGAAATACATCAGAAATTGGATTTTTGTCACTAGCTTGGGGGAAGTTTGGAGACTTTCAGAAGGCCCCAGAGTCAAAGGGGGGTCTCTCTTGGGAGAGTGGATCATAAATTCAGTCTTTGGCCTGGCAGCAGCACCGTGGATTCAGTCAAAACACAACCGTTTGCAACCAATAGCAACCAACCTGGTCATACTGTCTTAATTCCGTCTCTTGTGAAACAATATTTTTTTTCTGTCTGGATTAAGAAGAAACTACTCTCCCAGGAACCCTTGGCCTTTGTAACCCGTGATGCATATGCCATGTGGGTGTGGGATCTGCAGTTTACTGCTTCGGGCCTGAGTAAATAGTGCGGCCATTCCAGGCATTGCTGTGAATGGTGGAGGAAGGAAATGTCTGTAATCAGGGTAACTTCACTGTTTCCCATAGCTGAGTCAGGAAGTAAATCAGTTTCAGGGAGATGACAGTAGATGAATAGGGGGAGTGTATCTGACAGACATAAAAAAGGGAGAGGCCTTAGGTAAGCTTATGGTTTTCAGTTGTTTTCAGCTGTAATTGATTTCTGACATGTGCACCTCTCCATCTGGGATGAGATACGTACAGTAGGTGATGATTGCAGTGACTTTTACTTCACTTCACACTGCCTCTAGTATAGAGAATGCATAATGCATTGCCCATCGAAAGACAAAAGTGCATACGTTATATTCCTGGCATTTATAGAGCCATTAATGCTTCCCCTGTGGTCTGGACTGTGTTCTTTCAGCACGCTGCTCCAACCATGTGTCTCTCTGGAGGCTGAGCTGTGGTCACACTGTTATTCTTACCTGTTATTCCAGAGAACAAATATTATTCCTGATCTTTTCCTGGTGACGAAAAAAAAAATGTATGCATACCAGTTGGATGTGTTGGGTACATTGTCAGGGAGTTCAGGAAGAAAATGTTCAGAATTTCAGATTTAAGAAACAGATAGGCTTTGCGCACTGGATGCTAGCCCCCAAACTTAAAGGGAAACTGCACTTATTTTCCCCATCGAAGTCTGTTTGCGTGTGTTTTGAGCAGTTAAAGTTGAAAACCTTCCTGAACCTGATCAGTTGTTTGAAATAATGCAATTTAAGGCAGCATCAGATCAAAATGAGGCTACATTAACCGCCACCAGCGCGATATCCGAGTGAACTGGCAGGAGTTGTGTTTAATGTGCGGTAGGAGCGACTTTTCAACAGGACAAGAACGACTCATGGAATAAAAACTAAAAAACTGCAGCATCAGTTTTCAGCCTCTTTTAAAGACTCAGTAAATGTTGTGAGCGCGCACGGGAGTCTCCAGAGTCTGTTTTATCCGCGCACCAAAACTGTGTCCTGATACATGATACCGAGCGAGGAAAGAGGTTTTCACTTTCCACTCAGGCATGGAAAAGGTATGCGGTGCCACGCTGCCCCTGCGTACGCCCGGTACATTAACGGCAATTTGGGGGTAATGACTTTTTTACACTTAAGCAATCCCGCAAATCTGTTTTTTTTTTTTTTTTTTTGATGACGCCATCACATTAGATTGTGACACACTAAAACCAGGTTTCTGTTAATGTCATTTGAATCAAAGCCACATACTGTACATTTAATCCAATATAAAGACTATAGCTGATGAAAACTAAGAAGCTTTCCTTTTGAGTCAGCAGCCTTGTGGTTGTATTAAATGAATTATATCATAGCTTAGCCATCTGCTAAGTAGTCTTTGCACTCTGATGCAGAATTCTACTTCCAAAGGTATTATTCAAATATTAGCTTGTAAAAATCGCGCTGCATCACATAAAACTTGTGAAAAAACATAAAAAAACATGCATTTAAATATGCAAATGACACATTCAAAGTCCCTTGCAGCGATAACATGATTGTTTCCTTCCTTTTCTTGAAAGATGCCTTCTACAAACGGCATCGCCGTCACCGTTTTTCTAGATTTGCTGCGATACGAAGCGACCAAAACGCGGTCTCTGTGTGACCCTCGGAACGACACCACGAGTTGCAGCATGCCAGCGAGCAAACAAGAGGTTATTTTTGTCCGTGGTCGACCCTTAAGCGACCCCCTGCCAAGCTCACTGGAGGAGAGAATGAGAGAGAGAGAGAGAGAGAGAGAGAGGGAGAGAGGGCAGAGCTCAAGCTAACTGCTGTAAGTAGCAGCCACTTGAGGGTTAATTAGACTTATGGGAAAGTCACGGTTGTTGAAATCATGGAATGTTAGAGGGGAAGTGTGAAAGAGCTGCACAACGTTTGGTGCAACATTGTTGTTATCCCCCCCCCTCCTTTTTTTTTCATGTGATGTCCAGATTGTAGGGATTCCGTTTTATTCCAGACACACACATGCACACACACACACACACACACACGGCAGAACGGAAAACTTTTTTCCCCCCTCTCTTCCAGCTGCTTATTCTGGCTATACGATCTCCTATTTTTAGCAGCACAGTCTGCTGCAGCTTTACGGTGCTGAGTTAATCGCTGAATAATGCGGCGTGTTGTTCCGTGGCTGGGTTTTTCGTACCCCCTGCATTTAAACATTTCCTGGTATGTTTCTGCATAGCTCCTGTTACTCATTCAAAACAGTTCAGCGGCATCCTGCCTTTAAACATTGATTGAGCCGCCTTGAAAACAGCCCGACCCAGCTGTTCTAACTTTGAGTGGCTTTCATTTTAATCCTTTTACAGAAAGAGTTGGCGTCCGTTGCCGAACATTGTCACAATTTGCATTCGCAAATATACCCGTGCATTCAAACTTCGCTGTTATTCATTTTACTTAATTTGTTTAGAAGTACAAGGCGAAGTATGAGCCCCACGAAGTGGATCATTGAGCAAACGTGGAACGGTAACAAAGGGATGTGTTTCCACTTAAATTAGTGAGTAAATAAAGCTTTGTGTTTTCGAATGCAGTGGTAACAGTTGAAGTGTACAGTGCTTCCAACGGCTTTGGGTCAAACACCAACCACAAGTCGATCAGTGTGCGGGGCGTTTCTCAAACTTGTGCCTGGCAATGATAAATAAATGCATCCATCTGATGTGACTCAGCCGAGCCATCTGGATGCATTGCACCATTATATTTTAGTCATAACTATTGTAAAGCAGTCCACTCAGTTTCCACTGTAAATTGATGTCATGGGAAAACATAACAGCTTTGGCTACGGCCTCTCTATGCGTTGTTGTAAACACTGACTGATTGCTGATCTTAATGAAACAATTAGTCAAATTTAGAGTATCCATATTTGCCGACGTTAAATCATGGGAAGGAATGTACGTGTTTGGTTTCCCCTGTTAATGTTATTCATTGCTGTACAAATTATATGCACAGTGTGTGATGAAATGTAATTACGGTTTGCCTGCTTGCAGCTGTGAGCGAGTTTACTTTTGAGGTAAATGTACTCAACAGCTTGTTTTTGGTGATGATGTTAATGTGGCCAAAGCTGCCACAGGCCTGCCTTTTTTTAGCCCCGGCCCCGGCCGCTGCGTGTAGCTCAGCTTCAAAGACAACTGGCAGCCTACAGGGATTTCCATCTGGCTTTCCCACCATCTGCAGAGGCCTGAATGGGATGTAATAGTAAAGGGTGCTGTGAAGACTCCCCTGTGAAAGTGAACATCCAGAGTCGCTGCGGCCGTTTTCGGCACATGCAGTCCGCCCCAGCGGCATTTTAGGGATCAGCTAGCATTCAGAACATTTTGATTTACATCATTAAAGCACATTCTTGATTCCTAGTCTTTGACTAAGCTTAGATCCAGGTTTAATTTGATACACGTTGTGCCTTTGCTGAAGATAATGCCGTGGCAGCCATCCAGACTTTTCAACAGCATGATAAATAACTCTAGGTTTAAAATGTCAGTTTTTCATAACCACGCAATTAGTCATCCACATCCCAACACCCGATACTTGGAGAATTGATTTGATTATCAGATTTGTGCATTCATTAAACCGAACATCTGTTTTTGGTGCAACAGCACGCGCTCGACAATGTGTTCGCTAAACTTGAATTAGTCTTATTGAGTCGGACGACTCGGCTCGGAGCGGGCCAAGAATGAGCCACGTGTTATGGAAGGAGCTGTCTGCTGTGCATACCTGCACCTACATTACCGCTGCTTCACGTCTCACGCTGACCTTCCCCGAGATTCCTCCCGTAACCACCTCCGTGAAAATCCACAAGGAATTTGACGCATTCTCTGTTTTCTAGGAGGACTCCATGTGAGCTGGAAGAGGCTATATGGATGACTCCCTCATCTCGGTGCACCTGAATTTGATTACAGCGCGCCGATCAGCAGGCACCATCAGACGTAGGCAGAGTTACGACTAAAGCCTTTAAGTGGTGGTTTCAAAATCTACTTATGGAGTGTTTTCGCCTTGTGCGAAGCGCTACACGTTTGCTGCAAGATGTTGTTTGAACTTGGCACTGTGCTGTGAGCATAAATAAGCTGAGCGCAGTTTAGTAAATCTCAGCACGTTTGATGCTTCGCATGGGAGCTGATGTTAATGAGAGCTTTGATGTTCAAAGAAACTTTATCCTGGGGAGAAGAAGTGTGGATTTTGGCTCAGAAGAATAATTTGGCGACGAGGGTCAAGTGCGCTTTCGCGCCAGGACGAGATTGTGACGGCACAGCAGCAGCATAAACTAACTATCTGACACCAGTTACAAATAATCTTAGGAGGCACTGGAATGATGAATGATATTCGCCATGTGTGCTTGTTTTTATACACCTGTGGAAATTGTATGTGCAATAAAGTCCAGAGCAGACTAAAAGGAATAATGTCAGCAAAAAAGTAGAAAATATAAAAATTTTTTTTGCTTGTTTTACATCCAGCTTCTTTAAGACTCTTTCACCAACCTGTCAGCACACTGCAGGTGTTAAGTGTGGAGTCCGTTTCAGCAGCTTAAACTCTTAGCGTAACACATATACCGCTAACACGGGCCGTCAATTCAGAAATTTGTCAAGGAGACTCACGCTTTCAAAAGCCTTAGCATTCAAGTCTTGATAGAACGCAGCTGAGTGACGCTTAAATAGCTCGACTCAACGCTGAAAGAAAGGACAGATAGTTCCCTTAGCTCATGCAGCGAGAACCCTGAAGCAAAGAACAGATGGCAACAACTCCAGTGTCGATGAGTAATTGATGATCAGTCGCTCAGAGCCCTTTTGTTGCGTTTGTGAGACTCGTAAAAAACGAAAGTGTTGACAATCTTGCTATAACTCCTCAATAAATCATCTGTTTTTCTTACAGCAACGACTTCACAGCCGACCTACACTCATAGGCCACTTTATTAGGTACATCTCGCTAGTAAAAGGTTGGACCCCTGTTTGCCTTCAGAACTGCCTTAATGAGGGTAAATCACACAGTTGCTGCAGATTTGTCGGCTGCACATCTATGATGGGAATCTCCTGTTCCACCCCATCCCAAAGGTGCTCTATTGGACTGAGATCTGTTGACAGTGGAGGCCACTGGAGTACAGTGAACTCATTGTCATGTTCCAGAAACCAGTTTGAGATGATATGAGCTTTGTGACATGGTGGATTATCCTGCTGGAAGTAGCCGTCAGAAGATGGTCCACTGTGGTCATAAAGGGATGGACATGGTCAGCAACAGTACTCAGGTAGGCCGTGGCATTTAAACCATGCTCACTTTGTACTAAGGGACCCAAAGTGTGCCAAGAAAATATCCCCCACACCATTACACCATCACCACCATCAGCCTGAACCACTGATAGAAGGCAGGATGGATCCATGCTTTCATGTTGTTTACACCAAATTCTGACCCTGCCATCTGAATGTCACAGCTGAAATCGAGACTCATCAGACCAGGCAACATTTTTCCAATCTTCTATTGTCCAGTGTTGGTGAGTCTGTGTGAACTGTAGTCTCAGTTTCCTGTTTTTAGTTGACAGGAGTGGCACCTGGTGTGGTCTTCTGCTGTTGTAGCCCATCTTCTTCAAGGTTCCATGTGTTGTGCCTTCAGAGATGGTATTCTGCATTCCTTGGTTGTAACCAGTGGTCATTTGAGTTACTGTTTCTTTTCTGTCATCTCCAACCAGTCTGCCCATTCTCCTCTGACCTCTCAAATCAACAAGACTTTTTCGTCCAGACAACTGTCTCTCACTGGATAATTTCTCCACCAACAACCACACCACGTTCCAAGTCACTTAAATCGCCTTTCTTCCCATTTCTGATGCTCGGTTTGTTTTGATAACCTCTACATGACTAAATGCTCTGAACTGCATCCATGCAATTTGGCTGATTAGCTATTTGTGTTAACAAGCAATTGAACGGGTGTACCTAATAAATTGTCCAGTGAGTGTATAGTACGTCCTCTGTGGTACTATGAAGTCATAATCAGAATTCCTACAGCCTCTGATGAGAGTATGCGCTGGGTCTGACATAATCAATGTTAACAAGAGGAATTGGGAATCAGAGTATATGGGTTTAACATTACCAGCAGACTGAAGGCTGCTCTTAATCTCATCAGACTCATGTTACAAATTGCCCTCTCACATCACAGCATGGCACTTAAGTGTTGTTTTGCTACCCATTATACATATTCTGCTCGTCAAATTATCATTAATCGTCGCGTCTGTTAATGTAAGTTCTGTTTTGTTGTGGGATCATCATCTTTAGCATTTGTGCAACACAACTGGTCCGTCATTGAAAAACCATTACACTTAGTAATGGAAGAGATTAGTATTGTATTGTCCACCCTTGGGGAATCAGCAGCTCGTAATTACAGAGCTTCTCAGCCAGAAGGGGAGGTTCCCAAATGAAACTGCGCAGAGTTTGGCTCCGTGTCACAGAAATTACGAATCTCAATCATTTTCCACCACAAGTTTAGAAAATAGAAAATCAGCAAGATGTGCAGTGTAATCATACAACAATAATACGTGTGCATGGATAATCAATATCTGCATACTTTCTTCAGAATACACCATCGCATGATTATAGCTCAACAATATTTGATTGGGTATAAAGTCAAACATTAGAGCCACACTTGGACCTCGACAGCGCCAGACATCAGAGTTTGGTTACCCTTATTGTACTGTGACCCTTTATGAGTAAGGCCACTCTTGAATAACAAACTATTTCCAGTCATTTGTTTTTGGAAAGAAATAAGGAATTAGACCAGGATTGGCTTTGGGAGCCAAAACATAATCACAGCTTAACTTGCGTCTAAAATCAAGAGTCTTGTTGGGAACGCAGATTTGTTGTGTGTATACAGCAACTAGTGCTGCATGATTGAAACACTTCGATACAGCGTTACGAATGTTTATCTGTAATTATGTGTCTATGCCAAGGACAGCCAGGGCTGGAGGCATTAAATTTCTCGGTTGTTTGTCCCATTTATTTATTTTTTGTTTCAATGCATTATCCCAGGACTGTCTTGAAGGAGTTTCTTTAAATTCGGTCATCACTGGTGGTTCAAGGTCAAGACCCTCTCAGAACATGCATCCCGCGTCAAGAATTCCCACACAGAAATGCCTTAAAAGGTAAATTTATTAAATTAATTTGCGTCTGGTTCTCACTGAGGTTTAATGTTTACTCACATGATGCACAACGTAAATGCTCACTATGTGCGTACTGATGCGAATATGAAGGTATGCAGGAAGGCGACGAAAGTCATAGAATAAAAATTTAATTTCATACATCAGAGGGATGTAAAAATAAACTTCAAGAAACGAATAAACCGAGTCTAACGTCATAACTTAATTTAAAATTAGGAGTGCAGAACATGAGCTGCATTATCTGTGAACCACTGGTTTATCCTCAAACTATCCCAAAGTTCTGTATCACTTAGCCCTCGACAAATGTGACTGACTAACACCGGAAAATTAGCTGTCCACTTCA
Organism: Mugil cephalus; assembly: GCF_022458985.1. Taxonomy (NCBI): domain Eukaryota; kingdom Metazoa; phylum Chordata; class Actinopteri; order Mugiliformes; family Mugilidae; genus Mugil; species Mugil cephalus. The sequence goes on along the minus strand of NC_061789.1, from coordinate 15,831,761 downwards.
TTTCTTCAGTGAGCAATTTGGGGGACTTCCTTGTGTGTGTATCTTGTGTGACTAAACACAAGATAGCGCTTACTGGCTGCTTTTTTTCCTTCTCAAAACTACAGTTTACCGTAGAAAGCGCTATAAATAAACAGAGGGCAACGGAATTTATTTCACATGGCATGTTTCATAGAAAACCCTAGTAAACCCCTCTCTGCCTGCCTTTAACACGAAATATTCTTTTTAATTTTATGTACAGGAGCTGGAGCGTGATTTAAACGGCTATAATTTAGAGCTTTACGTGGTGTAAATGATGAAATTATTCCAGGGTACTTAGTTTGGTTTGTCCCAACTGCGTTAAACGTGCTGTGTGATTCGTGTATGTTGTTTTACGGCAGAATAAAACCGAGGAAAAATCCGACAGCGATCGCTGGAGGATAGTAAACAGTCAAGATTGCCCGTTTATGTGGAAGCTAAATGAACCAGTTTTAGAAAGTATGTCATTTCACATCAGGAAGTAAACCAGCATTTAACCCAATCCAACAAGATAGCGGTTAAATCCTGGCGTGCGCACAACAGAGACTGGTGCGCTCAGAGAGAAAGTGCTGCAACGGCGTCTCTCTTGCTTCCTGGTTAAACAAAACATGATCAGGCTGCATCTGAATCCTGAGAGGCAGTAAATAAATGTGAAACCCACTAAATGTGCAGCATGACTTGCTCGTCAAGGATTGGAATTTGATTTCCCCACAGTGGTCCACGTCACTTTGTTTTCTCCTCTTGGCTGTAATGGAACCAGTGTAAACTTAACACAAAACAACAGTGTACAGGTTGTTACTTTACAACACAAACTAGCACCAAACTCTACTCAGTGACTGAAACTCATTCCCTGTACTCTAACTGACTAATTGCAGACGCTGCGATAGGGGCCAGAATGGGAACCAGATGGATGTAATAATATAATGAGCGCGATAACCATCAGGTTAAAGCAGCCAATCGAGAAATTTCTGCAGCGCTGGACGGAATCCAAACAGTAGATCATCAATGAAAGTGATTATCTGAATGCAGTCAAGATCAGTTTGATGTTAAGTGAAGACATGTCGAGATAACACAAGACCCTCATATTTATTACCACTGGTGATCAGAAACAGCACGATTCATGACCATTTATGCAGCAGTTCTCACTGTGGGACAACACAAGTGTAAAATATATTCATAAGGTTTTGCTTCAGTGGCCAGCAGACAGGATTATTTACGGATGATGTGACATGAGGTAAGATGGTAAGATGTTTTTCCACATTCCTAAAGCTCACTACTTCTCTCGCATGTTTTTTATCACCTAGTTGTCCACCATCATTCAGCCCCAGCGGTGAGCTGTCATAACATGTCGTTCCTTTGCCGTTCCCGTTTAATTTATCCACTCTGTGTTTCCACCCCGTCCAACTCTGTTAATGACAGGCATATTTCTTGATCCCTCAAGAGAACATTATTAATCCAGAACACAGCGGACCAGTCCTCCACACAATAGAAACGGCCGGCGTCTCATCAGATCCCGCGTGGGATGACATCCTCGCCAACCTCCAACCGGCCTTTCCGGGAAAATTGATACGCAAGAAACCCATCACAATTAACGCATTTCCTGTATCTCATTTCCTGTTGGTGTGTTTTACAGTCATGGATGGCGTCTAACCAGAACTGAAGGCCATGACTCGGCTTGTTTTTCAACGAGCCGCTGCATATCCTGCTCCTCTCGCCACAACTGTTGTGTTAACAAGCGCTAACAAGCAGATGCGCTGGGAAACGGTGGAAGAGCTAAGGTGAAGCCGACGGTGGCGTTGCAGTGGAAAAACAGCAGAGGAACTAAAAGTATAGAAACCTGGAGCTAATCATTAAGAAATAAGCCCATGTCCGTGGAGACCCAGTGTGTTGTTGTCAGTTTTGTGCAGCCAAAAGAATTTACACAAGAAAACATTGTTCCTTATGGAGACGTGCTCACTCCAACAGCTTGCTTTGATTGACTTTGTATTGGTAATATGGTCCCCAGCCGAGTGTAAAAATCTGCTCTTCAGAAGAACAGATTTAAATCACATCAACAGAAGAAAACAAACAAAAAAAAAAAAAGAAATGAAAAGTACACTGTGGTTTTGTGTTTCAGCGTGATTCCACTGTAGGCAGGCCAGAGTGACCTAGCAAGGGTTAACGCGAGCAGCGCCGTGTTCCCTCCTCCTGACGTTGACGGAGCACTCACGCATAGTTACACACACACTTTCTCCGCCGAGGCCAGAGAGAGAGAGAGAGAGCGAGCCAGCTGTCGTTCACTCAGAGCCGGGGCCTTTTTTTTCCGTCTCCCTGACTCCCTGGCTGCGTTCTCCACCGGCCTCATCACTCCATGGGACTGCAGACCTGGCCACCAAGGAAACCACCACCACTGTCCTCTATGGCCTGCCTTGATGTGGAGACCCCTTCCATCTGCAGGGGTAAATTCAAATCAGGTGCTTTTTCTTTCTTTCTCCTTCTCTAACCTGCATGTATTTCTATCATATTGATAAAGGCCTAACATAAACTCTAGTATTGCACTCTTTTGTTTTTTTCCCCTGACGCTAGCAGCACTGTTTGGGGGGGGGGTGGCAGGCTGTAGTGATGCAGACATAGCCCTAACAGGAAATGACAGTAAAGCTCATCACAGTGATTCATGACAAGCATCCTTCTTTCCAGAGCCTGTTTCTGTGGAAAAGAGATCGTAGACTTTTTCATGTGCATGTTTATTTTGGCTTTCTATGGGAAACACAAGCATGACTTCGCTCCAGTAATGCACAGCATGTGTACACAATGAGCCCCATTCAAAGTGCAGCAGTCAGACATGCTGCTGATCAAGATTCTCATCACCATTTGCATATCTTAATCTTCCCCGTTTGCATTCATCAGCAGAAACGTTCTTTCATTAGACCGGGCCCTCGGGCTATAAAATGCAACATAGCTGTGCCGTCTCGTTACCGGTCTTACTACGTTATGGACATACTTCCACCGTTCCCGGAGTCGCATTCGAGCAAATTGGCTGTCAATCACCTCGTTTCATGACAAGCGGTTCTTTCGCACACTATTCACTAACTCTGACACTAGTTAGTTCATGAGCAAAATATTCCCTTTAGGGTCATCTTGCAATACTTGTGTGTGAAACGTTAAGTTCTGCTATAAATAAATGATTATTCATAACCTGACTAACTCTAAGCAGAGCCAGATGACTCTAGGCACACAGATTTAGAGGAAGTGAATGTGTTATCTCATCACTTTAAAAGTGGCTTTATGTTTTTTGCTTTGGGAAAAATGTTACAAATCCAGCAAGCCAGACGCATCCACACAGCCAGAAGCCATTCATTACACAGTGCTTTATTTAATATAAACGCCTAATGAATGCTGATGAATTGCCAGCTTTGCTGAACTGTAGGATAAAATTACCAGTTACATAATTTAGTCAGGAACCCGCATGTACGTTAACCGCCCGTCTGTGCAGTCGCTCTGTCAAAGTCAGCAGGCAGTGGGTTTACAAACCACTTCAGTAACTTAGAGCTTAGCACTGGAGCGTTTTGTCAGCTAGATATTTACTGTCACTTGGAAGCGATAAAGCTGAACGGTTCACTCACAAATGACCTTTTTGACGAATGACTGTTATCTCCACGGCCATAGTTTAGTCTCTCTCTGGTGGGATTCAGTTTGGAGTCTTTGATATTTATAACTGCAAAGTCAACAGTGTCAGCGTGAACCCGAATTCTGCTTTGTCTGGCAGCACCGCTTTATATTTCTACCATTTCCACACTAGAACAAAAAAAAAACAAAACAAAACAAACAACTAAAAAAAAAAAAAAAAAAAAAAAAAAAAAAACACATCTGATGGGCGACCTCCAAGGGTGATTTAGTGAGAAGAACATGGGTCCGGGATTAGAGATTACATCAGCAGGCAAGGATTTCAGGCAGAGCCCCCTCTCTGTGCTTCTCCTCCAAAAAAAAAAAAAAAACCTCTGTTTACGCTTTGCTGGTGAGCAGGAGTGCGGAGCCAGTTCGCATCACAGGGAGGTTAGCCAGGGTTCAGGTTGAGTGCAAGATGGCATGAACTGATGAGGAGGACCCCGGGCGTGAGCTGTACCCCCATTGTGATGCTCAGCTAAAACCTCGCCGTCTCTCCTGGCCCTGGAAGGCAGCTTTTCATGTTATTGATGTATGCTCTCATAAATTGTCTTGCTTGTGGCATTCTTTCGCTCTCACAGTGGATATAAATATTGAGACAAACCTTTTTTTTTTTTTTTTTTTTTTTTTTTTTTAACAATCTAGTGGTATGATCTGTCTCAGGCTGGCCGTACCCCCCCAAGGGCTTGTAATAGGAAACACAGCAGGCGGAGCAGGCACACTGTGTTCTCTGTCCTGGAGTTGATGTTCTGCTGTGTGCACTCCCACCCTTTCGCCTCAGCCCCTGTGTCACTCTGCGTTCCCGTGCCCACCAGTAGAGGCCCCGTGGACGTCCCCTCGGCTCCGCGTACAACTTGGAGATCCCACCCCCTTAACTACCAACCCCCCCCATCCACCCCCACCACCCCCCCAAATTTCATGGTTCCCAGGCCTTGTTCTCACAGCTGCCCGGTTTATTTTTGCTACAGTGAGTCACAGAGGCCTGTTCAGACGCAGCGCCTTTCCCAGGAGAGTTGAGCAGGTCTGCGCGTGCTGCATGTTTGCGCGTGAGCGAGAAGAGAGGAGCCGTTTCCTCCGAGCCTCTGAGCAGATCCATCTAAGCCGGCTTCTCTTTTCACTGCGGCGACGGTGACGCTGCTCTCGCCGACGTCCCATCCCTCAACATCACCCCCGTCAGCGCCCGCTTCCAGCTCTTTTGTTTCTGCACTGAGCACTGTTATTCCACCGAAATAATGTCCACGCTCATTTGTTTATAAATGTTTAAACCAGGATCTTACTACAGTTTACATTGTTGGGGAAATAACACCGAGGACCATCCAAGTACTGTATGCGGGCTTCGCATGCAAGACTCAACAGTTTCTTCTGGAGGATAGTCATGACTTTGATGTTCCACAGAAACATAACTGATCACTGCTTATCCATCCCAAGCAAGATTACATTCTAAAAAGTATTTAGTAAATAGACACAGCTCTCCTTGGCTCCCCACGGAGGCTCTCCAGCTCGGGCTTCGCTCATTATCACGACTGCCGGCCTCACATTAATCCCTCTTTTATCTGTTTGTATCCTGTTCTGTAGCTACTTTGTTTCTGCGGTGCATTTGCAACTCACACACAGATATTGCCCCACATTGGGCAGGCTCTCAGCCAATCACGCTGTTCTGAGTGTAACTGTAGTAAAATGCGTGGTACTTTTTACAACCCCCGGTTAAAACCAAACAGGAAGTGAACAGAATATCGGAGGCGGCGAACGGGGGTTTACACAGAAATATTAAGTGCTTCATTTGACGTCCCGAGAGCTTCGCTGTTTGAGGCCACGGATGGCTGGTAGGTGACTCAGCTGAGCTGGCTCTCGGTGGCAAGAAGTTTAACTCTGACCCGTGTGCGTGTGCTCTCTCATAGTCCTCCAGCTCTGTCTGCAGCAGAGGAGGACTCGGGAGCAGCTTGTGGAGCAAGGCATCATGCCACGTGAGTATCCACATCACAGTGGCAGCTCTTCCTCGCTGCAAATGCAGCGTACACCAGTGGAAATAAACATAAACAAGATGCGCAGGAACCAGTGAGTGGTTCCCTACTATTATTGTTAGCAGTGTTTTTCCCATGAGAATAGCACAACTACTTAGACTCTGCTAATATCTCACTCAACCGTTATTTTTTTTTAAATGTTTTCTTTTCTCTTTTTTTCTTGCCGAGACTTTTTTTAAAGTGTGCTCACAAAGCATAGCAGCATGTGCAGTGCCTCTTTTTTTCTTTTTTTTTTATCATGTATTAAAGTTAATCATACTTTATCTGCGAGAGGAGGAGCTAATACTGGCCAGTACATGACAGTGTGTTTCCTCGAGGACAATGAAAAGTAAAGTGTGGCATGTACCTTTTCTTTCACTTTATTTAATTAACTTATTTGAAGTTACTATATAAGTATATAAATATCAGCATTTAAGCTTTTAATAGTTCAAACTGAAGTACATAATGCCAATTTATTCCTTATTTATGTATTCATGTCCCTAGACAGCATCTAATGCAGTTCTTGCACCTTTAACGCTTATTTCATTGAACTCTTGATGCAGAGCGTACACTTGCTGCAGAATGTGTATCTTTATTGCGCTGTATTGCTAGCACTGTTTCGGTATTTATTTATTTGACTACGTCTTCCTCCACTTATAGGGGTTTTTTCCTCTAAAAATAAGGCTCAGATTTCCAATCATTTGCATGTGAAACTGCTTCACTGTGGAAGCTAATGTTAAATATAACCGTCGAGCCGATCGTTGCCTCATTGAACACACGTTGAACCTACATCGACCGCACCTGAAACTACTGCCGCCCACAACCTTCATGTGATTTGACAGTAGAGGAGCAGACTCAGTCACCTGCCCTGTGCGAGCATTGCGTTTAAGAATACAGCTAGTGGAAGAAAAACTGAAACTATAACCTACTCATAGCTGTATAGGTACTAAAAGAAACAGGCACCCTCTGTGCACAGTTCTGTCCCGAGAGGCCTTTTGCAATCAGGTTTTTCGGCTCCACTCTGGCTCCTCACAGCCACGTGAGTCAGTGACTCGGCCCTCAGTCAGTGGAGGTCAGTCTGCGGCCTGACCGAGCGTGGCCTGCGCGCAAACCTCCCCCGGCCATTCACCACTCCTGTGCTCCGCTCCTCCCACACTTATATGCTTATGATGGCATGCAGTGGGATTAGGTGATGAGTGGGAATGTTTTACTTTGCTCCCCTGACACACTCCCCTCAGCGAGCGCACCCCCTGGACACTCGCCTCAGCCGAGGTGATTAGACGGTGAGCCAGCCGTCGCCCAAAGCAGAATGAGTTTATTCCTAGAGATCAAAGAGTAACACTCTGCGTGGAACGATCTCTTTGAGTCTGACGCTTCCTGTGTGACTCTCACGAGCTGTCACATTCATGCAGCCCAACAGAGAAATATGAACATAAAGACGGAAAATCAGGCCGTGTGGAAAGTAGAATCGCATTCCGAAATGAGGCGCATCACTTTTAATGCGCTTTGGAAATAGGCAGAGGGAGAAAATGTGTGATCATCTATTTTGAAATGAGAAGGAACAGTTTGTTCATGCATGTTAACGGATTTGCTGTATCTTCTCGCAGCTCTGAAAACACCTGCTGCCTTTCATGAGCAGATCCGCAGCCTGGAGAGAGCCAGGGTAAGACAGCTACTTATGCCCTCAGCTCTTCACCTCATATATGTATATATATACATATATACAAACCGACATATAAAAGATATAGACAAATCCTTTCTTTTGTTCTTTAACAGACTGGGAACTTCTTAAAGCACAAACTGTGCAGTAGACCTGAACGCTCTGAGCTGGTCCGTATGCACATCCTACAAGGTAATCATCTTCCTGGGGGGTCCTCCTTGGTAAATGTGTCTGGATCTGAGAAACCAATGGGGTGTTCATTCATCTACCTGCCCTCAATTAACTGTATGCTTTGAGAAAACCACGTGAATGTCTTTTCCGAAGGCTGATGAACCTTCGTGAGGTCTGGCTGAGCCTGCTGTGACTCATGCTGACAAAGCAGGGGAGAGACTGTCTGGTGCAGGACATATCATAGATGAAGATCCGCTTTGTGTTTATCAGAGACGCAGGCGGAACCCTCCCTGCAGGCCACACAGATGAAGCTGAAGCGGGCCAGACTGACTGATGACCTCAATGAGAAAATCTCCCAGCGGCCTGGGCCCATGGAGCTGGTGGAGAAGAACATCCTGCCTGTGGACTCTGGTGTCAAAGAGGTTGCTAGTGGTAGGTGCTCATTAGCTTTAGCTAACTTAAAGCTTCATTATTAACATTATTACACTTTTTTTTTTTTCACTCTTCAGCTCTTTATCAGATGTCTGTATTGATACTGGTCCTACAGGGGATGAGGCAGACAACTCTAAGAAACCAGATGGCTCAGATGTGTATAACTTTGACGAGGACAGCAGCGATGCATCATCGCCACAACATCCCGCCAGCCAGCGATCTCCGAGCTCCACCTCGGCGTCTCCACGAGAGTCAGGAGCGACGGAGGCCACGTCCTCAAACTCCAGAACTCCCGCACAGGTACTCCAACACCAGAACGTTAGCAATCAGTAAAAACTTACACTCCCAGACTCACCTTCTTGACAAATAAGCTAACTAAAGCAAGCGTGCTGTGATCTATCTTCCTTCCTTCCTTAGCGCTCCCCACCGCCCAGCTCAAGGTCCCCATCAGATCTGGTCAACCTCGTCTCCACCAGCGAGCAACAGAGCAACCAAAAGGGAACCGTTCCTCAGCCTATCACCACTGCTGCCCCGGCTACTACACCAGGGCCAGTCCTCGTGAAAGTATGTTGAGTTTTGTAAAAGCTCAGTGGTTTTCGTTCAAGTGTTCTTCAAGCGGAAGGGAGTAGTAGGTTTTTTTGGTTAGATATCTTCATATTGTTTATGATGACAGTATACTGAGACCATAATTTATTGACTGCGTGTGTTTTGCTTTTAGTTCTGTTCCGTTTTCTTTGGAAATGTGATGAGAGAGAGTCTGTGGTTTGTCATACTAAAAGTCACGTTGGTTTAGGGGTGGATGAAAAGCGGTCAAGGAGTCAAAGGCAGGTCAGAGAACAGCAGGGTTTTAAAGATGTTTCACACATCCAGGGGCTTAAATCTGTGCCAGCCACAGTTTGTCTTCAATTAGGGTCAAAAGACAGGCTGGCCTCCCTCATTCGGCCTTTTTAGATTTAAAGACAAAAATCAAAGGACGAGAGTGAAGCGAGTCCTTGTGCATTTATCATAATCCACTTATCCTCTGAGCACAATGTGAACTGTTCCTCCCTTGGAATATGATATCAGAATGAATTTGACAAATTGGAGCGTGTGTGCTTGTTTAACCCAGCCTGCGTTTCTGGTTTCAAAGCAGCCTGCTGCTCATACGCCAAGCCATTTGTACTATATCCTGCAATTGCAGGTGGTAGAACAATGAGGGTCACATTTCCACTACCTGTTTCCTCATCCTGCCGTTCCCAGTTCTCATTGGGCGTCAGAACAATGTTCCACTTCAGTGTTTATAGATATAGTGCAAACTGTACTGCTGGATCAGACACAGGGAATGAGTACTCACACCACATGGTCCTCTCCAGGTGCCTTGCTCATGCTCTTTTTTTTTTTTTTTTTTTTCTGTGTTGTGCTCTGCAGCAAAGCTTGGTCAAGCTAACCACCGATAAAAGCCGCAGCAAAAAGAGCAAAGAGCCCAAGCCACGGGTGAGAAAGCTGAAGTACCACCAGTACATTCCCCCGGATCAGAAGCAGGAGCTGAGCGAAGCGCCGATGGACTCGGCCTACACTCGCCTCTTGCAGCAGCAGCAGCAGTTCCTGCAGCTCCAGATCATAAGCCAGCAGCATCAGCAGTTCAGCTACCAGGCCGTCCTGCCTGCCACACTCAAGTACGACTCCGTTCAGCAACGCGAGCCTTCCACAATCACACACAGAATTTCACCCATGTTGTTACCACCGTGGCGTTAATGCAGCTCCCGTCAAAAAATAATCACCGTATTTAGATGTGAATTTTATAGAACGCGTAGTTGTCATAACAGCTGCTTTTTGCCCCAGTTAGTTTCCTGCCCACAGCTTCCTACTCAGACGCCACTTATTGTGAATAATGTGCAACAGATTTACTCTCCTCTGAACTCCCCTTCTCTTCCCGTCTTATTACAACAGAGCAACAACTGAGGTACAAACCAGCTGTTCCAGTGTTGTCCTGAGCGGAAACGCTGCGTCTGCCCCTGCGCAGCTCCCCCACATTCTGACGAACCGCAAGCCGGATCATTTACCAGCTAATCTGGATGAGATGAAGGTGACACGTTGCAGCCTGCACGCGGCCTTACTGGAATCAACGTATGAACGCTCCAGATGTGAACAACAAAAGGTGTTTTATAATCCCTTATCTTCACAGGTTGCTGAGCTGAAAATGGAACTGAAACTCAGATCTTTGCCAGTCTCTGGGACGAAAACAGATCTGATAGAGAGGCTAAGGTTGTACCAGGAGAACTCGAACATCCAGACTGCTGCTGCTGCTGCCGCCGCTGCCGCTGCCACGGAGACGACGGCCATCGCTGCGGCCGCGCAGTCCGAAAACGCGAAGCTAACCCCACCCGTGTCGCCCATAGCTTTGAAGGTGTCCAGTCTAGGCATAGAGGACAGCAGCACGACTGACAGCCCAGCTAAGGCGCTTTCAGATAGCCCCCCGCAGAGGACGCCAAACGAGGAGTGTCCCGCGGAGGCGAAGGACTCTGAAAAGGACAAACGTCTGCACGAGAAGGAGCGTCAGATCGAGGAGCTGATGAGGAAGCTGGAGCAGGAGCAGAAGCTGGTCGAGGAGCTCAAGATGCAGCTGGAGGTGGAGAAAAGGAGTCAGCAGGGAGACTCTCCAGCACAGCTCAGTCCTCTGGTTCCAGTCCAAGTCAAAGAGGAGTACAGGACGCAGTCGAACTGCTCGGTGTCCTGCAGCTCCCCTGGTCTGCCAGTGTTGGTCAAACAGGAGGAACCTGCTGACCGGAGCCATGCGAGCAGCCCATATCCATTCATCACCGGTCACCAGACCATCACAGAGCCTGAGAGCATGCAGCCCGTCCAGGCCGGCGCTCCGGTCCTCCTGCCCGCATCCCTTCCTGCCTCTGCAATCACTGTCCAGCTCCCTGCCAAAGTTATCAAATTACACACTACTGTTAGCGGCGCAGCCCCGAGCCTCATCCAGACTCCTGGACAGGTGCCACAGAAAATAGAGGACTCCGCCGGATTACAACAGCAGTGCAGCAGTCAAATTCAGCCCCCGACAAAGGTAATGAAACACTCGCGCACGCCGCCTCAGTCCACCTCCTTATCAGTCGTCACCATCAGCTGTGATTTTGCACCGCCGCCGCTCGACCCCGAGAGCGTAAAATTGCGCCCGATGTATCGCGTTTCACATCTAACAATGAGTTACACGCCGCCACGGGTAATACGTCTTCCTCGCTGCCGCGGTAATAACAGGCCTCGGCCGAGTGGTGAAATCTTTCCGTGCTCACATCAAAGTGAAGCCGGTGGAAACATGGTGAGCCAGAGCAGGAGCTGAGTGAGGCCTGCCCACGGGCGCCCTCGGTAACCTCTGTCGCTCCCCTGCTTTGAGCCCAACATGCAACCAGACTTAGTAACAGAAGCCGCAGCGCTGCACAAGTCACACACTGCACAGCACTGCAAACGTCCTAGTGGAGCAGAGGACAACCCCAAAGCAAGTTTAATTGAAGCTTTCTTTGCATAGAGGCGGTCCAGAGCTATATCCTTAAACCAGCTTCACTTGATGGCTTCCACAGAACTGACTTGAACAGAGTGTGCGCGTTCAGCGATCTGCAGCATTTTTACACCGATGCCTCGGCGCTGACCCGTCTCAATTTTCTCCCCAGGCATGGGACATGGACACGACAGCAGCGCCAAGCTTAATCAACACATTCCCAGCAAGCGGATGCGCCGCCGGAGGCCCCTCTAGGCAAGCTGTCCCCGAAGGACCAACAAAAAAGGTAGAGCACACGAGAAGCGCCGGTGCCCGTTTAATTCCCAGCTGCATTTAAATGACATGTTTGTGTCCCGTTCCTTTTTCTCCCCCCCTCCTCCGTTCAGCAGTCTCCCCATTCCGGCCAGTCCCCTTCCATCCTGCAGCAGCCGAAGTTCCCGAGCCACGTGTCAAAGTGTAAAGACCCGCCGCGTTACGAGGACGCCGTCAAACAGACGCGCGGCATGCTGACAGCTGTACAGGTGAACATGAAATACGATACCAGGCGCTAAATTCTATTTGCTCCCAGCGAGGCAAACGTTCACGGTTTTATCTTGCGTGGCAGGGTCCCACTGTGGCGAGCCAGCAGATGGACGACTTGTTTGATGTGTTGATTGAGAGCGGAGGTGAGAAATAACTGCGCTCATTTTAGCACCGATGATCTGGAAGACACAACCCTGCCGCTGGCGATGCGTTGATCCTCATTATGTTCTGTATTTTTTTTATTTTTTCTCTCCAGAGATCTCACCTTTCATCAGACAGGATCCCCCCAGTCTGGACAAGCCTCTCCCTGTGACAGCCAGCGTAACCACCCTTCCCATAAACACGGTCCTGTCTCGCCCTCCACCCTTAATCCAGGTGGCCCAGCTGCCCGCTGCGCCACTCACCCCCTCGGTCGCCTTGGCGGCCCTGACCTCCAACGCCCAGCTGGAAACCCTCCTGGACGGCACGCTGGCCGCTGGCGCGGAGCCGCAAAAACTGAAGCTCATGACGGAGTTACACTCACCTGAGGTGGCGATGGATGTAGACTTTAACGAGAGCGCGCCGCCCTGCGCTCTAAACCTGCACAGCAGCGGCGGCATAGACGGTATGGACTGGCTGGACCTCACGCTGTCCGTGCCAACGGAGGGAGTAAACCCTTTGGACATGTCAATGCCAGTGGGCGTCTTTTCCTCCGACTTCCTGGACTCTCATGAACTCCACTTGGACTGGGACTGAGCGCTGTCAAGGTGACCCCCTTCCATCCGTCAGGCAGTTTTACACAAACACATTTTTAACCCACGGGAGTATTGCTTTTGTTTCCATGAGACAATGAGAGCTTTGAGTAGCCCTGCTCTGCTTTCTGGACGGATAAATCAGCTCTGTAATAATCTAGTCATGCAGTGTCAGTTTAGAAGCTGCTGAATTACTTCCTTTGAGGTCTTTAAATCTTCTGATTGCACGGGGAGACAGATAAAGCAGGACTGGTACTGGCAGTCGGGGCTAAAAGTGGAAGTAGAGATTTCTCTCTGAAGTCGTGCCACTGTTCTGTTCTCGGCCTCTTCTCGTATTATTGACGTCCGTACGCCCTCCAGCCTCGGTGAAGGTGGAACAATGCACTTAGCGTAGTGTCGACGCAGACAGGGCAGGGAAATGTCCAAATCCTGATTACTAATGGACAAAAACTGCATGTAGCCGAGGGCTGTTATGCAGTTTACTCCACCCTGTCCTGGAATGATTATCACTATCAAAACAGATTGTAAACACACAACCGCTACATGTCCCTTGTTTTGCTGCACATAAATCAGATGTTTAACGGAATTGGGAGCGGGAGCTGAATGTAACAGCAGCAGAGTGGCCCAGAAACTGCCACGGTGCCAAAGTAGCATTGACTAAACCCATCTCAGTATTTATTAAGAATGTTCTGCTGCCATTTATTCATCTCTTTATAATTTCTGTCATGTCTTGCCCTGTGCAGATCAATTTTTGAACAGAGAATCCAGTCGCTTACAGTTTAGGGGCGACCGCTCGCAGGAGCAGCATTCGTTCACTGCTTCAAATTCAGGCACGACAGACACTTAACGGGCAGAAAGTTCAAACTAGTCCGTTTATTCATTTTCACATGGCGCGGTCTGTGCGGACAGCCTAGCAAGCAACAGGCACACACAACAGTTATCTCAATACCCGGTGGTACGAACCGCTGCTCATTCCATTTCATCCCGACTGCATTACACTTAAACTGTACTTTAATGACACCTGCTGGCCACGTATGATTCGGCAGCCTCTGTTATGACAGTTTTTTTTTTTTTTCTAGCAAATTCCAAAATCAGAAAGACATTATAACTGAGAACATGATGCACTATACCGCCGTAGAGTCCGGTTCCTGAATGAATTGTTGTGAAAAAGACTTGTGTGATTTTTTTTTTATTATGTTTTTATTTTTTTTTATTTTTCATCTCTTTTGTGCCTCATTTGACAAACCAAATGTCCCCCCCCTCCCTCCGTTGGAAGGGGCTAAGTGCTGGAATGAAAAATGTTTTTGTCTTTACTATACTAGTATAACTCAACACCAAAAAACATTGTAATGCATAGTTTGTATGCCGTACGTTTCACACATTCTCTATTTTGTAAATACAGAGATTTTTTTTGTGTTTTTTTTGTTTTTTTTTGTGGAGGTGGGGGGGTGGATTCCACTGTCGGGAGCTTTGCCACACGCCCTTTACTGCTTGTCATTAAAAACAATTGAAAAACAGAAAAGTCTGTACACATGTAGTTTTGTTTAATGAACAATGAGAGCTCACCACGTTTCTAAATCCATATAAGACAATTAAATGATGCAGCAGTAGGTTAACTATATTATAAATATCTATTTACACCTAAAATCTATTATGATTCATAAAGGCAGACGCCACCCTTTTCTTCTGACATGTGTTTCTTTAAAACTCTACACTAAATGTTTGCACCCCTCAGACATTGGGATCAGATGCACCCTGCACATTGAAGGGTCCTATAAAAGATCAAATAACCCCTGCTGAATATTCAGATGTCACTCACAAACTTGCAACAAGTGAAAAAGAGAAACAGTGGAACAGATACAAAACAAAAGACGTAATTGCGTTATTGCATGCGCCCCTGGACTAACACTTTACTTGAAGCACATTTTGATTTGATTACAGCAGTCTAGTTTGGATGAGAGTCCGCAAGCTTGGCGCATTTTGACTCGGTAACATTTTCCAAGACCTCTCAGGTTTGCGAGGACATGCACGTTCCTGGCCCTCTCCCGGTTCCTTGATGGATTTTCTGTAAGATTCAGGTCTGGCTTGCTCCAAAACATTTATCTTTAACACTTTGGATCACCGAGCGTTTTCAGCGCCTTCAGCCAACCTTCTAGCGCGCGCGCCAGACGTTTCTCACAGTTCCTTCCACCTTAAAACCAAACAAACCCCCCCAGTTTGTGCTGAGGAAAATGGCACCGCAAAACAGCCCGTCGTGATTTATGGCGCTCCGCCGCTGGTGTGCATGCGTTTGCGTTTGCGCCAAGCATACCTTGCGAAGGTTTTGGGCAGAGAGTCGAATCTCCGTCTCTCATCAAGAACACAACAGATCTTTTCCACATGTTTCTGGGGAACTAGAAGAGTACTTTTGTAAAAAAAATTTAGATCCTTTAGGACAAGCCTGCGTCATGTTGCCTCATGGCCCGGACAGATGAGGAACAGAAAGAAAGTCGTCACATAGTGCGGAAACTGGCTGTTAAGAGAAAGAGCCGCGGCTCTTTTACTGACGTCAGCGTCCTTGTTTGTCCTCTCATCGGTTCTGGAGCGACTCCCATCTTCGTCGATGCCATATTTTCTCCACCTTCAAGTGAAGACATGTGTGGACTCTTCTGGCCACATTATTTAGTTACTCTTTTACATAAAATACAAATGCTGTTATGATGATTTATCTATGTTTGACTCAGGGGCGTTTTAGGCCTTTTTATACCCGCCATAAACTCCACGTTGCTCCAACGTCCAACATCCTGTTAGCCCGAGCGTGAGTCTCTTTTCGCCACTTGGTTTCCTCTCAGAGCTGTTTAATAGTTTGGATCGATGCTCGACACTTGGGGCACTTGTGCGTGATGGACTTGAACCTCTTGACGCAGAAGGGGATGAGGCAACACCCCGCCACGCAGCTGCAAGAGACGGAAGAGGAAAGAGGACAGAGCGACAGTTGTAACACAAACTGCACGAGCAGAGGCCCGCGGACAGGGACCATGCAAATGTTTTTGGCGCGGACAACAAAGATTAGAGTTGTCTACCCGAACAGTGCTGTCATGAGGCACACCAGCCAGGTCACGCTGCTGACGGAGCTTTGGGTCTCCGTCATGACGTACTGCCTACACTCCGGACACTGCGTCCGGCACGGACACTTCGGAAGATTTTGCACGTCCAAAATCACCGTGGGGGCTGTGAAGAGGAGACATGGGCTGAAACAAATTTTCACCTGTTGTTTTTTCTTTCCCCAGAATAAAAACTAAATTTTAGTCCAAACCCAACACGGCCACAGATACATAAATGGTTTAGCATAAATTTAACCTTTTTTTGTGTTTTTGTCTTCTGATGGGATGGGGAATTCTAAGAAAATGCCCTGATGCAGATGCAAATGTCATTATATCACAGCAACACGTATCATTTATTCGTTTATTGCTGTTTGAGGATATAAAACTCAAGCTGATCTGTTAGCATCAGTGTTTGCCAGCTCACCGGGGATGGCGGGCGGAGCCTCAACAATGAAAATGTTGCCGTAAGCAACAGGCTCGTCAGGCTCCTTCTTGATGCTGGATGCAAAACTAACCTCTAACAAAGGAGAGAGGAAATGTGTTTAGCTGTCCAAAATCTCACGACGGGCGCTGCAGCAAAATGTTTGACTTGCCTTTCTTGCCACTCGCGCCTTCGGAGCTGAGGGCGTCGTAGGTGTTCTGGAGTTCCACCTTCTTTTCAACGAGCTGTTTCAGCTGGTTGTCAATGTTATCAATTTCCTGTTGATTAGAGGCTGCTTCCTCTGGAAGAAAAAAGAAAAATGGGGGAAAAGTTACATAGAAGGAGAGAAATACAAAAAGGCTATCTCACTGATGTCTCTTCTGTCACCTGTTTGTGCGAAGTCGGCCCGTTTCCTCAACTCCTGGGTTATGCACAGAATCTTCTTCCTCTCCAGAAGTTGTTGCCTTCGCATGGAAACGTTTCTCATTTCTGCAGATATCTTCTTTAGCTGTGTGTCCGAAGAAGTCATGGTGGCTGCTGGGGGACGGGAAAACAAAGCGTCGCCTTTTTTTTTTGCCCTCAGTTTGCCCTCACATTTTACAGAACAATAAAGGAACAAAACCACTGACAGAACAAGTAAAGAACACTGGTCAATTTGTGACGATTCAGTGTTCTGTTGGGAAACGTTTGGACCTGGCATTCATGTGGACATGCAGCCCTCCACCACGCCCTATAGCAATGACACTCCCTGATGGCAGCAGCCATCACCGAACAGGCTGCTCAGGCGTACACTAAAAAAAAACTAAAAAAAAATATAAAGAACAGCACAAGGTGTTGACCTGGCCTCCAAATTCTCAAAAATATCTGTGGGATCCACTGATCCACAGAAGCCCCCCCACTAACAACATCGTGTTTCCAGGCCCCACAGGACACCCTCAGAAGGCCCATGTCCGTTCTCTGATGAATCCCAACTGTTTCGGAGACACAAGGGAGACCTACGCAACATTAGGAGAGCGGTCGTAATGTAACGCTTGACCAGTGCATTCGATGTGCTCGAACCACGTTGGATTTCAGTCAAACTGTTTACAGCCAGACGGAGCACGTCTCATGAAAAACAAATTCAGATCTATAAATCATTTATTGCAAAAATACACAGACAGGAATCTGGCCTCAACGGGGAGTGGGTGGTGAAATATGTTGTTTATCTCCCCAGTGACATTAAAAACGAATTTACAATAGACAAATTGGTAACAGCGGCCAGCGGTTCACACAAGAAAAAAAAAAAAAAAAAAAAAGTGTTCACGATGATTTATCCTCAACCAGGACAGCTTAAAGCAGACACCAAACCTGCTGAAATATTACGCTTTGACCTCTTTGCGCTGAATCGCCAGGACCATCATTTATGTTATACAACAAAAATCGAAGGCAACTAGTCCCAAAGTTCCCACTGCTGAGCTATTAGTGCAAAATTGAATCTAACAGTTTCAGAAAGTGCAGCTTAAGCGTTAATAATATATTAATAATAGTATCATAATGACATATTTCAAAGAGAGAACGGCGGTACTACCGAATATCTTCAGCTGCTCCCACTCCCACGTCCTGTCCAGGTAACGTCCACACTGGCTCAACAAGGGCACAGTGTTCACTTTTATGAGGAAATATTCAAATTGGCAGGTTCTGTTTATGCATGCAATTTTTACAACAGAAGCCACTTGTTTAGATGAAAGCTTCAGTTAAACACAGAAAAGGCAAGTGCACATTAAACAAAGGTGTTTTTATCCATTTTTATTCATGACACAACTGTACTGTAACTGTACACACACAAAAAAGAAGAAAAGGCAAAACAAAAGTCAAGATCCGTTAATTTACAGATAATTTACAGATAATTGATTTGCAGTTGGCGTCTGGGGGTGGTTTATGTGGACCGTGTCTGGGGTCAGGTTCCCAGAGAG
Organism: Mugil cephalus; assembly: GCF_022458985.1. NCBI lineage: Eukaryota > Metazoa > Chordata > Actinopteri > Mugiliformes > Mugilidae > Mugil > Mugil cephalus. The sequence continues at coordinate 15,813,654 of NC_061789.1, read as the reverse complement.
TTTGGCACTGCAGAAAATGTCATCCCGAGGTAGCAAATGTCGGCTGTGACACGTCACTTTTTTCGGAGTCTCTTCATGAACGTCACTTCGTCCCTGTTCCTGATGCCATAGCTGAAGAAATAATAATAAACATGAGTCAGAGACAAAGAGTCATTTTGTTTTTGTTGGCAAATTGTTGTTTGTGCCAGATTTACAGTCTTACTCTTTGAGCCTCATCTTGTCATCTTCAAGCTTCTCGCCCTGAAACACTAAATGATACGTTCTCCAAACATACCGCCTGTCAACGAAAAACAGAAACAGAAATGTCACGCCTGATAAACAGCTATTTCTTTTACTTCTGGTTTATGCTGTAGAGTCTGTGATCGTGTTCACCAGCTGATATGTTTCACTCCGCCTTCACGCTGTTGTTTCAGCTCCGTGAACCTGGCGATGGCCTTCTTCAGATCAATGACTGTAGCGTTCTGCACCACCACTATGGCTTAAAGACAAAAATTGTGATGATCAGTTATTGAAAGCGTAAAAGCTGCGCAGTGCGGTTCACAAATTAGAGTAAATGTAAAAACACTTACGCATTACTTCCCCGTCTGCCTTTAAAACTCTCACGGTCATGGCCTGGCCGTACTCCAGAGCAATCTGAGAGTTGACCTCCTCCAGAGTCACCTGGACATTAAGACGACCCCGGTTTAGAAAAACTTTTCACTCTGATGACTTGACCTACTCATTAACTCTTCTTGTCTTCATATTACATAAACATTCCCATGTACCGTGACAAGTGATGTAAATCAGTATGTATCCTTTTCAACCTACTAGCGCTCAGTAGATCATTGTCACAATGACACAAGCGCACACAAATTCACACAGTGGAATGTGGTCGATACCAACTGATGTGATGGTGGAGTTTGGTTGAACAAAGGCAGGATTTTTAAATTCTTTACAAAATTTTTGAAACATTTTGCACACTGATGCATTTTGTGTAGGAAGATGTCACTCCTACCTAGACATGTTTTTGGCAGAAACTTTCCCCTTCCTCATCTTTAATGCCATGTTCCTCAAATCTTTTGAGAAATAGATCAGTAGTGTTCATTTTGTCTTTCTGGTTAATATTATGTCACCGTTTTTTCCTCAGAAGGAAGGCGGAAATTTCTGCCCAAACATGTCAACGTTTTGTCTTTTTTCAGACACTGATTTCTTTGACTAATAGGAAGACGTTGCTCCTACTTTGACATGTTTGGGCAGAAATTTCCGCCTTCCTTCTGAGGAAAAAACGGTGACATAATGTTAACCAGAAAGACAAAATTAACACTACTGATCTATTACTCAAAAGATTTGAGGAACAGGGCATTAAAGATGAGGAAGGGGAAAGTTTCTGCCAAAAACATGTCTAGGCAGGAATAACATCTTCCTATTAGTCAAAGAAATCAGTGTCTGAAAAAAGGCAAAACGGTAACATATTATTAACCAAAAAGACACGATGAACACTACTGAGATAAAATATTAAGTTTAGGAATAAATCATATTTAATCCATAATTCTAATGCATTTAAGTGAAATTAGCCTGGAAAGGATCCTGAGATTAATGCTGTTTTTTGCTATTACAGTTTAGTTGTGGAAACCTCAGTTTCATTCTGTGTCTCACTGTATAAGGTTAACATATACACTGTTGGAGACAACACCTGGATTGGCAGATCGCAGAGCAAAGGGTCCTGCACGAGCTGAGCAAGTCCCTCCTCAAAAATATCCAGGATCTCTGAATGAGGGAGAGCATCCACGTCCTCCTCTTCTGCATCTACAGCAGCCATGTCCGTCGGCTTCTCCTTGTCCTCGTCCTCATCCTGATCCTGTCCTCCTCCAGAAACAGCGGCAGTGCCCGGACTCTGCTCCACCTCCACCTCCATCTCTATAACCACTCAACAACCGGCAGTCTCGTCTATCCAATGGGTGACGACAAATAAATAAATAAATAATCTATTATTTAAAAAAAAAAAACTATTAAAACTTTGAACTAATTTTAATGTCGGACTCAAAGTTTTCAAACATCACCCCCGACAAACGTTTTAATTGGAAACTACTTCTCAGCGAGATGCAGCGGAAGTAAACAAAGTACGTGCACTACAAATTGTGTACCGGGAGGAACACGGACTTCGTTATATATAGTTCCCCCTCAGGAAAGTGACCCTCTTTTATAATTGATTTAAACAACCGAATAGTCGAGTGATTTGCTACTTTTGACAGTGTTAATATTTGTGTGTGATTCTGTTGTTTTAAAATCATCCTATCGCATTGTTTCCCACCGAGCTGCAAAAAGGAGGGTACCCCATTTCACCGGCTGCTGCACTTCCGCTAGTCCCCATGCGTCGAGTTGTTTACAGCAAACGCTCTGAATTAATCGTTAAATTATGTAATTTAACCGAGTCTGGTACTAGGCAAGTAGCACATTAATTTACCGGCAACATGCTGCTTTTCTGTCCAACCTGTGGGAACGTTTTAATTGTCGAGGAAGGACAGAAGTGCATGAGATTTGCTTGCAATACATGTCCATACGTACATAACATCACAAGGAAGGTGAGTCACCATGAAATATACCTACGAGTTTTACATACTACACGTGGGTTTCAATTGAAATGTGTCGCTTCTTTTTCACATGTGGCTGAAATTTGTATGTTTGTGTTTTTCCACAGGTAAATAACAGGAAGTATCCTAAGTTAAAAGAGGTGGATGATGTCCTAGGTGGGGCTGCAGCGTGGGAAAACGTGGACTCAACTGCTGGTAAGACACTCATTCATATTGATATTAGTATTCATCTGTATCTTTTAATTCAATAAAAAGATAATCAAAGCCAACAGCATCTGTATTCAGGACGCAAAAATCCACAGAGTGGATCTGTTGTCATTGTTGAAAAGTCAGACATATGAGTTAAAAGTGTAATTGTTCAAAGCTGCTAACACAGGATTTGACTTCTAGTTCATTTAATAACCAGTCTGCAGATATTTTAAAGACTTCTGCTGAGGGATTACAGTGGCTTTGAAAAGTATTCAGTCCCTTGTGAATGCGATGCACCTATGGCACCGAGTCTTTGTGGACAGGCGTCAGTCAGGCTTTCACACCAGGACACTGCCGTTTGGCAACGTTGCCAAACGTTGTTGGCCAAAGAGACAATTCTTACAGGAATGCAAGAAATTAGATTTTTTTCCCAAATATATTGGATATTTCAAATGAATAATGATTAACTCAACATATGTTTTTTAAGCCCAACCCTAACGTTTCAGCTCATTGTCATTTTGGCAAATAAATCTTCCTTATATTTTGCTGCATTCATTCTACTCTCTATTAGCCACCCACGGCCTGCTGCACCCACACAGCATGATGCCACCACCACCATGCTGCACAGTGGGGGTTGCTTTGTTTCTGCTGATGTGCAGTGTTTGTTGTCCACCAAAGCATTCAGCTTGGTGGCAAAAGGTCACTTTTGCTCTTCTTAGGCAAAAAAAAAAAAAAAAAAAAAAGTGCTCCAGCCCAATATGAGCTTTACCACTATCTCATAATGTGACTGCCTGGTCTGGATAGTTTTACACATCTTCCGTGTTTAATTTCTTAATGATGGATTTAACAGAACTGATCGGTATGTTGAGTGACTTGGATTCTTTTTGTGATGTCCATCCCACCTTATAACATGACTCTCCTGAATACCTGATTCTGATTGGTCGGGTCACCAATATTCATGGGTGTTCACTGCTCAACTGTTCCAGGCAAACAGCACCCAACATGAACACACTTCATTATTGTGTGTCACATTATTTAATCATTTAGTTGTAGGCCGTGTTCTAAGTGGGATAATGTATAGTGAGAGGGTGATTAAAAAAATTACATTATCTCTTACTGAATTAGGTCTCTTTACTCCATACTTGCACAGTACCGGAACTAATTTCTGCTTCTGCTAATTCAAATAATGTGTCAAAGAACACATTGGAAATGTTTTGCATATTTTTCCAAAACAAATCTAACGTGCAAGTGGTCGTCTTTCCAGATTGACACTTTTCTTCTGTCTTTTTTTTTTTTTTTAACAGAAAAGTGTCCTAAGTGTGAACATCCACGGGCATACTTCATGCAGATTCAAACCCGATCAGCAGACGAACCGATGACGACGTTCTACAAATGCTGCAATGCCCAGTGTGGACATAGATGGAGAGACTGACAACTTTGCACTTGAACTGAAGAGGAGTATTTTGATGATTTCCAGTTTCAGCTGAAAAACTTTATTCTTTCTTCTGGATACTCAACGTCTGGCCATGATTTGATTGTCAACACGACAGCAAAAGTAGTTTCCTTTGTGTTTTTTATTGATAAAATAGTACCTGTATACAACAAACAGATGTTGATTTACATAGTTATACATAACACAGACATTTAGAGCAATGTAAACCAGCAGTATCCACAACAATGGCATACAGTATTTCATATTAAAATTTCAATGCAATCCTTCAGCTCAAAATTGATTTTCTTGCACAACTCGGTTAGCCTCAAAAGGGAAAAACAAAAACAGATGTACAGTTAGTGCCTCATGCAGACAGACTGTACTTAGTTGAGAGACGGTGTCTGATGGACTGGGCATGCTGTCGCGGAACAAGGTCAGTTTACCGTTAGTATTAAATTCAGTGGAATCACCGTGTTGTTTTGTCAGATGCATTCATCATTTTTTAAAGCTTGTTCCTAACAGAGCTCAGCATCAGCTAAAGGACATTTGTATTCATCTAATACGCAGCTGAGAAATGAAAGCAATCTTCAAGTTAGAGGCTGATCATTACATTATTATAGTAACTTCATTGTAATTTGTCAACCTTTTTTTTTAATTTTATTATTAATTCAACTATATGTCTAATGGCATCAGTGAGAGGATAACCTAGCTTGTAATGGTGCATCAGACTCACTCTGAGATGGCATGCATTATTTCTCTATCAGTAACAGTAGTAAAGCTCCACTTTGAGTCTACTCTGAATAAGTGCAAATATGGTAAGTAACTTATGTTAACTCCTAAATATGCTCTGCTTTTACTAATAAGTTATTTTTTTCCCCAGACAAATGATTAATCAATATTTTTTATGAAAGTGTCAGAGGAAAATCTTCAACTTAAAGTGCAAACGTTGACTTCATTATCAAAGACGATCATGGACAGATGGCGCTGATGTGTAACAGATTAGCAGTAAGTCACCAAACGTCCTGTGACTGCTGACCTGAAGATTAAATATAGCAAGTAACATCCACCTCGGGAATAGCCCCCGAAAAGCGTATATTCGTTTGCTGGCGTGAAAATGATCAATTCTAAAAAGTGATGGTGATAAAAGGGAAATGTGGGGGAAAGGTCCATTAGAAGAAAACTATCAGACACGGACAAAAATGTTCACAGTTCTCAATATTGTTAAAATCGAGGATCAGATATCTGAAATAAACGTTAAAAACAAGAACCAGCATGTTTGAATACACTTGCGTCAGGGCAAAATTCACAGATGAAATTAAGTAAAGTGACTATTTTCACAGCTTTCTCTAACAGTATTTTTTTTTTTTTCTTCATTCACATGCATTACACCACAAGCCTTTTTTTCCCCAGGGTTCTTCCAGGATTAGATGCACCTCTGTGCCCGCTGCCTACCCATCTCTGTGGATAGGTACCCTACATCCTGTGCAGTTAAGCCAGAGATTTCTACATGAAAGAAGTTTGCTGAGAGAGATATATACAGTAAATATTTTGTGCACTAATGAGAAAAACGCACAATTTAAGAGGGCTACACAACACTTTGCAAAAAAAAAAAGAAGGGAGAAGCCTGTCACTACCAGCAGGAGGAGCTGTGACTTTATGTGTGTGCATGTACATGTCTCTTTACCATACGGCTGTCGGTGGTTAGCATACACGCTTGTATGTGTAGATGTAGCCCTTACAGTAGGGGCAGGTGTGTGTCACATCCTTCAGGTCATCGATCAGACAGGGAATCAAGCAGCAGCCCAGATCACACCTGTGAATGAGAACAAACAAAATGAGAAGAAAGCTTACATAAAAGTTTTCATTTCTGTCTAAAAACCACTCAAATCGTTAGTGGATACAACAACACAAGTCCTGAAAGTAGACAAGGAGAACCCATCCAACGAATGATATTGATACATTGTACTTGTACATTAATCTATTGGAGACAACAGCGAGTTTCAAAAGTAAGTAAACCATCGCTTTCAGTTTTTGGTGCGACCTCAGCTATAAGCACAACTGAATTATTCCTGCAGCAGCTGAACAGTCGTCTACAGTGTCTAGGTCAGATTTTAGCTCGTTCCTCATTAGAGAAACGCTTCAGTTGTGAGATGTTGGTGAGTTTCCTCACACAAACTGCTTGCTTCAGGTCTTCTCAAAACATATCTAGTGTTTGCTCTTCTTTAATCATTGTCTTGTAGAACAACTTGCGTGTTTGCAGTCGTTGTCGTGCTACACAACCCAGTTTCTCTTAAGATTCAGCTCAATGAAAGATCCCGTCAGACTTGACTGGGCCATCAGTGAAGGCACCTTGTTCTGGCCCAGATGCATCAAAACAGGCACTAACAAGGATGCTACCACCATGTTGAACACCCCATGTACACTTCCACAAACGTGTTGGGAAGATCAGCAGCAAAACAAGGCACTGAACAACAGTTGTGAACAGATGGACTTAAAAAAGTATCACAAACATGACTTTTTGGCCCCTTTTTCTGAATACTTTTAGTTCACTTTCAGGACAGATGTTTTGAGTCATTGTGCAGAAATCAAATCAATCAGACTGTGGTCAGATCCCCTTGTGTTAAATGAATCCCTTTAACAATGTCATCATATACACATTTGCCAGTTCATTAGGTACACCTCTGAATGCAGTAACATAACAGTCCTGCACTAAATCTTTGTGTCATGGAGGTTATATGTTCAGCTTATGTTGATGCAGCGTCCAAAAGGTGTTGATTCAACTACATGCTCATTTTTGGAGGGTGTAGTTTGTGGTGCTGTTAAACTGGATTAAATTAAACGAAAGAGAAGTGTTTGTTATTTAGCCTCGCCTGCTGACTACAATGTGGTCAAAATAACAGATACACCACAGTTCAACAGCAATGCTAATCACAGCCTGCACAATGAAAACGCAGTTGAATCAACAGCTCTCTCACTTATATGACACAACATGTGGATACCACAGACTTCATGAAGAGAAGATGTAGGACTATTCTATTAGAATGAATTCACTTTCATTCGTGTTCCTAGTGAACTTCAAAGGGAGCATATGTCTTTCACTATATGTCAACTAAAAAACATCATCTGACCCAACAATTGCACAAAGGTCATTTTGTTGGAGTCGGAGTGAGATATTTTAGAGTTTGTTTGTTATCTAATAAAATGCTTTCTTGAATCTATCCCTCCTTGTGTGCTTCTCCTTCACCAGAAGTGCTTCTGGCTCAAGCTGAACATGTAATGCGTGTGGTGCCTTCTTGGGAAAATGGATCTGTTGCAATCACTCTGCAAATCCATTTCATAATGACTTTAACAGCAAAGCTAATAGACTTCTGCAAAACTTTTACCACAATGCATCCACGCAGTGCAGGCATTTATCATGTACCAACAAAGACGTCACCGCGATACACTGGAGCATAAAAATGTCTTATATCTTTCAGATATCACAAAATTATCTCTGCATTTGTAAAGGTGACAAACTTTCTTACTCTCACTCACATTAGGATGTAATATAACACATTTGAAACACGAGCTCCGTGACTACGGTCACAACGGTATCAGACCTCTCTTATGCCCAGCTTCTGAACCCTGGCCCTACTTACCCTACGAAGAAGCAGAAGAGGCAGAAGAGTGTGTTCATGAGGCCGACATCGTGGGAGATGCGGGTGATGATTGCCTGCTGACAGTGTGGACACACAGTCTGCACCGGCGAGGTCTGGAACATTTCCCCCTGCAGTACGGTCACGGTCGTGGCTGCTCCTGGAGGAGCGAGGACGGTCGCCGTGTGACCTCCCATGTGGACAAACTGACCGGGCCCAGGCCCCATGTGTCCCGGCATGGGGTGATGAAAGTGACCGGGTGGCAGCGGCGGGCAGGCGCCACCTGCAGAGAATGAACGTGGATCTTAGCATAGGCAGAACTGCAGGGGGAACTAATCTAGCCTCAATGTGTTGCACAGATTACTTAAAAAATTAAACACCAAAGCAATTAACTGGTTTGAACTGAGAACTAAGTGTTCTTTTTACTGCCAGACATAATATCGCTCATGTAGCATCCTTAACTTTTATTTTCTAGCTTCTACCAACCAAACCCATGATGATACTATTTGTGTTGATTTATGTTTGCAGACAGTCTGCAGCACCTTGTAGCGGTGGAGGCATCGGCATCGGCATCGGCATGGGGCCTTCCCCGGGGACATGTGGGGGCAGGAAGCCTGGGTGTGGCCCCTCATAGGGTGGAGGACCATAGTCTGGAGGCAAGGGCTGTCCCTGTGGAGGACCAGTTCTTACTGCTGAAAGACAGTGCACATGAGAATATTGGCACTGAGGAGGAGAGCTCTACACTGCTGTGAGTCAACACTGAAATAAATGATCAAAATGACATCTGACATACAGGAAATACACCACTGAATCAATAAAGCACACATTCAGAGTCACTGCACTGGGACATCTTCTCCTGGTGACTTTCTGTGGTTTATATACAAGACACTTTATGGTAGCACAAGTGTTTCAATAAAGTCATCATGACTGATGCACTCACCGATCACTTTTTTTTTTTTTTTTTTTTAAAAACCTCAGTGGTTGAAGCTTGGTCTATTATGGTCTATGAGGAGCTAACCTCAGCCAATCGTTTCACTCAGATCTTAAATCAGCACCAGCGCTGTGGCTGCCTGCTAACATTTAACTACGATCCTGCGTGTTCGGCTACATTACCAGGCTGTCCGTTCTTCTCCTCGATGAGAGGAGCGCTGGGGCCTCCAGGGTACGGAGGGGGAGGATCATTGGACATAATGGCCGGATGTCTGAACGAGCAGATGGGTCCAAACGTGAGGTCCGCTCACAGTTCCAATAGGTCGCTTTTTGCTCTGCAAGAAAAAAAAAAAAAAGCACAGTTTGAGTCCCTTCGCTCATTACTCTCTGACACAGATTTTAAATGTTCCAACAACAGTCACAGAGGCTAATGAAGAACTTGATGTAGCGAAATGAAGGGGAAGTTGTTTAAGGCTACTTGGAGACAGAGAACATCGTCTGACAACATATTTTGATGGCCTGATTTATTGGAAGATTACCTGAACAACAAAATGTGCTGTAAGAAATGTGTCAGTTTAGAAGATTGAGTGACACCAAGTGACAGTACAATTTAGGAATTGGTTTTCATTGCATCTTCTGAGTAAAACATAACCCAACTTTACATAGTAATTCTCATAACACCTGGTCATGAGAGTGATTAGAAACAGAAAAAAACAAGTGGGCAAATGAGAACTCCTCCTCCTTCCAGACCCCCTGCTAAAATTTCATTCTCTCCTTGGCTAAATAATGCACGCTGTGGGTAAATGCAGTGTTCACCAAAAGTCTTAGGAGCATGTGTAAGTTTGATCTCTGATGACATGACTGTAAATTGCGAAAAAGGAAATCTGGAAATGAAGTGTTATGTAGCTGTATGACCCATGGACCAAGTGTTTGTTTTGTCAAACAGTTGAGGTCCTGAGGTGCTTGCTTTCCGGGAGTTCAGACAGGTGAAAGCATGACACACACTGGATTACACTGCACATGTGTAATCTGTTGTGGGTGTTTACCTGAAGCAGACGGGAAAAGGAAGGAGTCCACTAGAGGGAGCCGGCAGATGTGCCACAACCTGGAGGAAAGGATCAATAGAAATGGGCAGGATCAGAATAAACAGGAGAGCTCTCAAGTCTCATGCACTGAGTGTGAGACACTGGCATTTCAATACGTCCACGCAGGACACATGACATTTCTCATAATGAGAAGTGATAAAACTTGCTGCACATTAGTAACATGGACATGTACAAAAGAGATGAGTTATCTATGGATGGATGAGGGGAAGGCAGACTGTTCTGCTTGAATCAGCGACTGATCAGTCAGTCAGAAAACACTTTTTCTTGTTGCCAGAAAGTCGCAAATAAAACATATTTGGTTTAAAGGGATTATCCTCAAACACTTCACCCTTGTCCGACTCAAAAAACAAACAAACAAACAAACAAAAATCTCCAACCTAAGCATAAAAATCGAGAGCCCTGATAATAAAATGCTGTGGGATGAAGTAAAAAAACACACACCCCTTAACGTGGTATCCTCAATAGTAGTACTACTAGTAGCGACAAGGTCGCTTGTGTGACAGTTTAAATATGGAAAAACAAAAATGACACAGTAAATAAATATTAATGTTAGTTCAATGAGAACATGTATCTAATTTCTTAGCCAACCTACGAGCTACAGAAGCTAGCTGGTGTAATTTCTTTTAAATCCCGTCGCCGTTAATCCTGCTGAAAGCCACTTGCACAACTAATCATGAATAACTTAGTTACGTAATGCGGGCCAGTGAAATAAAGCTCTGATGTTAACACAACCTGGTGATTGTAGTGTCAAACAATTATTCCCTTTAACAATAAACGGAGCTAACGCGAGAGACAACACGGACAGATGTTACCGTTATTAGCTAACTGTCAGGTCACACTGGTTCCTGTTTCACACCGTTTTTAATCATCCCAGGGACGATGTAAAGTGGATGCTTGTGTGTGCTCATGTCTAGGGTCGCGTTTAAGACAAGTAATGTGTTTGTTCAGCAACAGAAAACAGCAAAAAAAAACATCACGTTAGCTCGCCGGCTAGCCAGCTAGCTGCCGTTAAACGGCTAACTAGCGTCGCCATTCTTGACAGAGAAACAACAGACCGACCATGCAGCAGTTAAAGGAGTAAACAAGTCAACGAGTGAGGGGAAAGTTTCCCTGTTTATGAATGTAGTGATGCAGCTGTCAGTGTGGGGTGGAAAGAAACGCTAACTTACCTGGTTGTGGGAGAAAATCCCAGCAGCTCTCTTGCTGAGTCTGAAGTTGTTTGACGTTAGCAGCCTCCGACCTCCCGACCGAGGAGAGTCAACATCCGCCGAGACGGATTTACGCCTGGCGTCAGTAATCAGGACGTAATCATGCGAAAGTGTTTATTACGTATTTCACGTTTCACTTTTTTTTCATATTTATTAATAGAATCCCCATTAGTCATCACTCTATTATAGGGGCAAGGGCTATTCTTCCTGGGGTCCAATATTAAATTATTATCAAGACTGCACGAACACACCTTCCACGTCAGTGTCAATGCAGTAAGACGGTGTATTGTTATTATTATTATTATTATTATTATTATTATTATTATTATTATTAAAATGCATTTACAATTGTATGAGGAAAACCAGAGTAAAATAACCAAAAGAATATAAAAAGTGCTATGTCAAGTAGGTGTCCAAACATTATTAAAACAACTGTTAAAACAATGCTTGTTGGAGCTGTTAAAGCTACTTCTATTTGTTGACTCTTATTTATTATGTGTTTATTTTTTGTCATTAAATAGAATTATGCATTATAATTATCATCGTGAATAATTTGTATTAATGCCGGATGTGGCATATTGCATTTCCTCACAGTGTGAGACATTAATGCCACCAGGATTATAATGTTTATCTGTGCATGTCGGTATTGAATAGTGACAGAGCAGACTGATCTCCAGTCACCACCAGAAGATTCGAGGAGCACAGAGGATCATGAGTGTGTTACTGCCCGCTAGTGGTCACGACCAGAAACTGCAATATTAAACTGGTCAAATTCAACTTAGCAACAAAGCATCTGTGAAACAATGCAACACTCTCGGTAAAAAAAAAATCAAAAATCATCTACCTAAATTAAATGAATTTTATAATTGAATGTTTTATTGATCACAGTTGAGCATAGTATGAAAAGGAGCACTTGGCTAGCTTGGAAACCAACATAAAATTACTTTCCACATTGTTACTTTGTACCTAAATTTGCTATGTGTGGTTTAGCGTTTTTACTTCTGCTTCCCATTTATTTTTAACTGTTGCCACGTTAAAATGACCGAGCCGCTGACCTCTTCCCCTGCTGACCTGACTTAAGTGGCTCCGTGCTTCTCTCCGGACGGTCCCTTCACACAAAGCGAACGCCCTTGCGCGAGGACAGCCTATCAGGTTGACTCCCTGGTTAGCACACAGCTCTGGCACAACAACAGCTCCCCTCCCTCGGACTGCTTCCTGCTTCTTCGCAGCACAACAGACGACAAACACGGCGTTTAAAATGTCAAACTAGCCGAAGCTAGCTTTTCTTTTTTTGGTAGGTGCTGTATTTATTAGGACGTCGGCGTCGGCCCAGGTTAGTGGTAATAGCGGCTGCTGACGCGTCGTTAGCTTTTAGCTGAACGTAGCTAACATCGGCGATCCAACGGAGAAAGATGGGCTCCATCCTGAGTCGCAGAATCGCTGGGGTTGAGGACATCGATATCCAGGCCAACTCGGCCTATCGATTCCCACCTAAATCTGGTAAGAGATCGACAGTGCAATCAGAGTCCTAATAAAGGTTCGCTTAACCATAACAAACAGCAAAACACCGAGCGCTACTTAGCTAGTTGTGGTTTCTGCGTATTTTCTATCTACGATCGTCAGCAATTGAGATCAATACTGATTGTAAACATCCGTGATGGCATATAAATTTGCCAGTGTCCTGGCCAGAGGTCATATTTGTCACAGTCTTGTTATGACTAGGTCGCACCTAACGTTGAGGTCTGTCAAAATAGATCAGGTTGACACATTGTGAAGTAATTATGGCGCCGTGATCTTCTTTATTCTCTTGTGTACGAACTGAGATACTAAAGATCATCCAGCCTTTAATTTAAAAGCGAATAAATCACACTTTTCTGTGCTGTTTACTCTTTTAAGGCTGCTCACAATAATGTTTAACACCTTTAAGAGAGACAGCAAAGGAACTGCTCAATAAATGATCAGGAAACTTTCGAAAACCTATTTAAAAAATGTTTATTTAACATACATTTTCCCTTGGCGGAAATCTAGACCTATTTAGACAAGTGATAATATTATGTTTTCAAAGTTCTTCTAAGGGGTTGAAAGTTCATTGAGGCTGCATCGCTCCTGTCTCTGAAATGACTGAATTATTCAACATTAGCCTGCTCTTTCTGCTAAAAATAGTCCCGGCTATTAATTAACTTATTTCCCCCTCATTTACAGGGAATTACTTTGCCAGCCACTTCTTCATGGGAGGAGAGAAATTCGACACACCACATCCAGAAGGATACCTTTTCGGGGAAAACATGGACTTGAATTTTCTCGGAAATAGGCCAGTGCAGGTTAGAAACCTAAGCACAACTACTGTGATGCAGTTCCACATGTCCTCTCAGTGATGAGACTGATCCGTGTCAAATGTTTTCACTCATTTGGTTTTGTCTTTCTCTAGTTTCCGTATGTGACGCCTGCGCCCCATGAGCCTGTGAAAACCCTGAGGAGTCTGGTCAACATCAGAAAGGACTCTCTGCGTTTGGTCAGGTAAACGAAGTGAGGCAGGAATACAAATTGCACTCAAGGTACACGCTTGTAACGTTTGTCAAACCTCTTGATTGCAGGTATAAAGATGACTCTGACACACCAGTGGAGGACGGTGGCAAACCAAAAGTCCAGTATGGTGTGGAGTTCACCTTTGACGCTGATGCTCGGGTGGCCATCACCCTCTACTGCCAGGCCTTTGAGGAGTTCTCCAACGGGATGGCTGTGTATGACATCTCAGTTTTTTCTCTTTTTAAAGAATGATGATGAAGCTTTACATATTTATAAGCCAACCAGAAAATAATCTGGCCCTTAATTGGTTATTTTATTCTGTCTGACACACCTTAGTGCTTCATTTTGCTGCCAGAGATGTTTATACCACATTTTTATGAGGGGCGAGATCGAGCCTCAGTGCTCAAAGTCTAGAATAGATACTTTGGGTCCTTAGCAACCATCAGTCACCATGGATACTGTAGATAAGATGGAGAAAGATGAAAATAAGAGCCACCTTATGATGAGACTAAAAAGATGATGTGTTTTTCCAAAATCAGACAGATTGTGTTGGCGGCACTAATGAACTCACTATTACTTAAAGATCTGTTAATGTCCAATTGTCAAAACCAGCTGGAATAATGGCTCCCCTCCTCATGTCTCTGATAAACACATTTTTTATTTTTATTTCTGCGCTACAATCTTTCATCTTCGCATACACTGAGGGTTCTTCTCTGCAACTGTTCATTTCCAGGTACAGTCCAAAGGATCCATTATTGGCCTCTGAAACTGTGCATTACAAGCGGGGGGTGAGCCAACAGTTCTCCATGCCGTCTTTTAAAATTGACTTCAGCGAGTGGAAAGAGGAGGATGTGAGTATCTGCTGCTGACGTTCAAAGCTTATTTATTCATTCACACTTGTACATAATTAAATACATCTATATTCTCTCTTTGTAGCTGAACTTTGACCTCGACCGAGGAGTGTTTCCTATGGTGATCCAAGCTGTGGTTGATGAAGGGGACGGTAAGCGTCACTGCTTGTAACAGTCCAAATGAACTGCACTGATGCTAAGTACTAGAACTTCATACAAAGTTTGTTTTAACTTTTTTTTTTTTTAAGATTGCCTTGGACATGCCCATGTACTACTGGCAGCCTTTGAAAGAGTACGTATACATCACAACGAGCGAGTGTAGTCTGTTAAAACAAAGCAGTTTGTATATGATCCGTCTCTTTTTGTCTCCAGCACGTTGATGGCAGTTTCTCTGTGAAGCCCCTGAAGCAGAAGCAAATTGTAGGTTTATGAATGTTTCTATTTCAGCATTGACCTTTGCTGTTTGCCCTGTTATTGACGTGAATAATGCAGTGTGCTCTGTAACGTGTTGGGGTTGGACATCTGACGTCTTGTTCATCTTGATGCAGTGATTATATTAAGCAGGGCTAGGAGTGCATGCAAAAATAAGACAAAACAAGCCTGTTTAGAATAACAGTACTTTTTGTCCACATGACACAGTATCAGTTTTAAGCCACAATATGATATTGTGATTTTAAACCTTTTGTCATATTACAAGTATTGTGAAGGGAGAACTTTGTCAAGGTCTAAGATGTGATTTAAACGTGGGTGCTGTGAAACAAAAGCACCATCTCATTGGAATCATTCAAACCTCAGCAGAATAGTTGCACACTGTTTATCTGAATTGTGATGTTTTCTCATGGAAATCATTGCAGCATTATGCTGTACTGAATTGAACTTGTTATTGTGGGTTAGTGGAACATGAACATTAAATGTCTGCTTCTTTAACTTTCGTAGGTGGATCGTGTGAGCTACCTCTTACAAGAGATCTATGGGATTGAGAACAAAAACAACCAAGAAACCAAGGTTTCAGTGAAAATATTCCCGTACATCGTTATGCAGTAGCCATGTGTTGGTTTGTATGGATGGCCTTAATTTATTTTTTATTTTTTTCCGTAGCCATCCGATGACGAAAACAGTGACAACAGCAACGAGTGTGTTGTGTGTTTGTCGGACCTGCGAGACACACTCATCCTGCCCTGCAGACATTTGTGTCTCTGCAACTCCTGTGCAGACACGCTGCGTTACCAGGCCAACAACTGTCCCATCTGCAGGCTGCGTAAGGAGCACGACATTATATGTGTTACACAGTGCTCTGTGGGAAGTTTAATGCGGCTTCACTCATAAATGTGTTATTGTTGTTGTTTAGTGTGACCTTTGTTTCCTCTACGCAGCCTTCAGAGCTTTGCTGCAGATCAGAGCTGTGAGGAAAAAGCCTGGTGCTCTTTCTCCCGTGTCCTTCAGTCCCGTTCTGGCTCAGACTATGGACCACGACGAGCACTCGGTAAGTTCCCAAAAGTTCAAATTCACTCCACACACTTGGAAGTTTAAAGTAAGTGGGGCAGCATTACATCTTATCTTTTTTTTTTTTATTGCTCTGTTTGCAGAGCTCTGACTCGGTTCCTCCTGGCTTTGAACCTATCTCGCTGTTGGAGGCTCTGAACGGTCTGCGGTCGGTTTCCCCCCCCATCCCGTCTGTCCCCCTCTATGATGAAATCAACTTCTCGGGGGGTCTGGGGGGTGACAACAGACAGCTGAGCTCCCCAGAGCATTTGAGCGATGGAAGCCTGCAGAAAGGCAAAGTCAGCAAGTCACCCGACAGGTAACCACACAGAGAAAATATTTACATATACGTAAAACCACAACTGCACGACGTCTGGTTGGGACAGAAAGTTGGACTAAATGTTAAGATTCATATTCCCTGGAGCTTTATCAGTAATCAGCTGTATACCTTAACACATTTCATTAGGTATTCATTCTGTCTTCCCTGTCTCTCCTCCAGCACCCTCAGATCTCCATCGTCTCCCATCCAGGAGGAGGATGAGGAGAAGCTGTCGGAGATGTCAGATGCTCAGCCGCACACGATGCTGTCCAGCAGCCCCGCCCCCACAGACGTAAGCCGCCACTCTCCTGTCTGGCCCTTTAAACTTCCTCTCTTGTGGACAAAAAAACAACACTTCCTCCTTTCTCTTCCAGGCCACAGCGACCGAGGATGTGGCAGAATCCCTTTCTCCAGATGACGGTGAGGCTCGTGATTTTGCGCTCGGTGAACCACGATGCCCGTAATGCGTTTGACGAGGTTTGACGGTGTTTGACGGTGTCTTTCTCTTCCTGATTGGTTAGAGGACAGGATGCACTCTGGAGGAGACATCCTGCAGGACTGCAGCAGTGAACACAGCAGCTTGACCAAAACGGAGAGCGACCCGCCGGGTGACCTGTCTCTGCCAGGTGAGAATGCTGCGCCAGGAGCGATGAACAGATATCATCATCTCTGAACTTCTCTAAACAGGAAAGGGATGAAAGAAATGGGATATGTATTATATGTGTCATCTTTTTATTCGTGGGCTTTGACTGCATCTCCTGGTTCGGGACTAGATGTTAAGTCCCCACTCTGATACTCAGTCTTTCTTCTGACTTTAAAGACTTTAAAGCCGTGATTTCCCGTGCTTTGCCTCTAACCCGTGCTCCTGTGTGTTTCTTAACGCTCCCGTTGTGTCCCCTGTCACCATGTCTCTCTGTACCTCCTCACTTTGGGCAGCTCTAGGTCCCGATTCCTGCTCTATTGGTTTGGAGGAGTAACTGTGGTATGTAGGCTTTCCTGTCTGCTCTGCTTCTCTGTGTACGAGCGCTACTGCTCTCTCTGAATCTTGTCCTCCTTATTCACGGATATCTATCGCAGCTAGAAAAAAAAAAGAATGTGAGGCCTTAAGCAAGTTTTAAATGCCCGTCTCCCGTTAGACCAGGAGACTCCCCTTCGGGCCGTGCTGTTTATAGGTTGATCGTTTCTCTCCAGGTTCTTCGGAGTCGACAGAAAGCCTGAAAAGTCAGAGCACAAACTGCTCCAGCCAGCCTCTCCTGTGTCCTACGAGCAGCCTTCACATGGAAGATGAACACCTCAACCCGTGACTCTGATCCAGCTTTTCTTCACAAAGATCATTCACTCCATTCCTTCCTTCCACCCCCCACCCACCCACCCACCCAGCCGGCCAGCCAGCCAGCCAGTCTACCCAGTCTTCTGCTCGTGTGATTACAGCCGACAACGGCCAAGTAAGGAAGGACGAGGGAGGACTCTGTTTATTCCATCACTGTCTCTTCTCGACATTACAAAACAAATTCGACCGCGGCAACGCGGAGGTTTTTGCTACCTTACTCTTATGACTCATCTTTAAAAAGATATATTGTTTCCCCGGCTCTGAAAACATTTCATTAGTACCTGCGTGTTGTGTGGCTCTCGACCAGAGTTAAAGTCTTAATAACGTCGGTTCCAGAGATTTCTCACTGCCTTTCGTGGTGGTGCCTTTAAGCACACTTACTTTCACTTAACTCTGTATCCATTTCTTGACACTAAATCGCGAAGAATTTATAAAATGTAGTTTGTTCTCAGATATCAGCTGCGACGTTAGGCATAGTAACTCGAGGACTGTTTCCCTGTCCGCTTGATTTGCTTTATATATTTGTGTTACTTGTGTATCTTTGTGTAAAAAGTGAAGTGATTTTGCGCCTGACAAAATCCATTCCTTATAACAAAAGTATATAATGAGATTAGTTTAAGCTGTCTGCTGTCTTAAACAACGCTACGTCTGTTTTCTTACTTCAAATGATGATGTGATATCTGTGTGTAATAACTACCAGGATTCTACATAGTTCCTCCTAAAATTGTCCACTTGCATATTATATAGAAAACAAACCCTGCAACTGAAGTGACGTAACTAGGTTCAGTTAACATGCACATTATTTCAAATAAATCACAGCTGAACTCAAAGATGGCTAAAGCCTGCAACAAGCATAGATCCTCCATCTACGTGTGTGCTGACTTAGTGTGACACAGTAAGCGTGCTTGGCGTAGATGTGGCAGGTCTCTGTACAGTTGTCCTTCTTTTTTTTTTTTTTTTTTTTTGTGGCGACGCCTGTGTCCGCTTATGTGATGTGGCTGCAAAAAAAAGGGGGCCACGAGTTCGTGTGGCTGCTGCGCCTTTTACTTACCTTGGTCCTGTATGAGTAGCGCCATGCATATAGATCTATATGTGCCTTGAAGTAATATGGCTGCCTGCTTGTCGCAATGGACATTAGTGGTCTTAAACAATTCTACGATATACACAGCAGTTTCAGCCCCATTGTTTGATTTTTTTATTTTTATTTTTTTTGATGCCGATGTACAGAGCCTTTTTTTCTATCGCAAACTTCATGCTACTGGAAAAAAAAATGATCTCGTTATTGTTATCGAGCAATATTCGATTGGAACGGTTCATTCACTATGTCACGGCCACGCGTCAGTTTATGCATTTAATATTAGTACTTAGGTTTAAGTGGACTCTTGTAACGTACGTGTTATTGGAAGGAACACATCCAATGCAATAGGTGCAAACTTTGCATTTTAATAACTGGGCTCGCATTTTGCATGTGAATTCGTGGAGGCCCCGAACCTCTCAATGCTTTTAAGTAATGTGCTTATTTTGTCCCCCCCTCCCCTCCCCTCCCCTCCCCTCCCCTCCCCTTCTGTGCCATTTCAACTTGACACTGTGCCTTCCTGTTCTGACCACTATTGACCTGGTATCCAGGATAACTCCACAGTAGGTGGTTTGTGGCTCTCTGTAGAATCAATACTTGTCTCTCCTCGTGTGTACAGCAGCATGTGTATAACAATAAAGAACAAAGATCCAGTACTTCAACTACGAACTGTTCTCTGATCCGCGCCAATATTTATATATATCTTAGGACGGACAGCTCAACTACACTGATTCATTTCAAAGTGAAGAGTACACAAAAATGATCAAAGACTACCATTACAGATATTTTCAGTCAGTGTAGATTCCTGATAATGATGCGTCCGTCTGGGTAAACGCTGCCCTCTCCTGGCCAAGCAGGCAACGCAACTGTACGTCTGGGTCCCGCTGCAGTTTTGATTGCATGCAATAAACGGACCATGGACTGCAGTGAAACCTGAGCTCAAGTTAATCTTCTACCTGAAAACACTTGACATTGAGATTAATATTTGAGCTCTGTTTTATGTGTTTAAAATATCCCCCAAAAATATGTGTCCAAATTGGGCTTTAAACTGTGGATAGATTGTAAATTGTAAATATTAGTTTAAAGGAAAAATGTGAGAAGTTTATTTATTTAATCTGAGAGAAGAAAGGAAATGACGAACACACACACACCTGTGTGCCTATTTTAATTTTAAAGGCACAATCCGTGTTCCAAACGTGAACCTGCTTTCACACATGTGCGACCTCTGTTTCTAACGCATGGAGGAATTCTAGGCAATTTGAGTTTATGCTCACTTTTGTTATTTTGCTTGTTTATATCAGAAATATTAGCGGCTGCATAGAATATGTATAATTAAACTGTAATTTATTTTTTATTAATTTTATAGTTCAGACCTTTAAGATGTGACAAAATTCTCATATTGAGGTTTATTTTTTTGCTGGGTTGCAAGAGATTGCGTGTTGCAGGTAGATCAGATATACACACGACTGGAAGTGCCTTATTCCTCGTGTACGGTCTACTGCATAAACCTGGATTTCATATTAAATCAAACACATGTAATACGTGGCGGAAGGAAGGGCCAATCCACGAGCGACGCTTGCGGGCGACAGTCCCCATCGGGGTGTATTTCACTTTCTACACATCACAAAAAGCTGTTGACAGCGAAGGCATACCGCAGCGCTTATGATTAACTGTTGCCCACTTGAAGCGACAGGTGTAAACCAGTGTAAAGTTTAATGAGGGTTCGCTTACACCGCGGCTGCGGGCTTGCCCGTAAAAACATAATACAGTGCAAAAAATGCGCGCGCCGGCATACGCTCACACGCACTGAGATTAGAGCCTGTGACACCTTGAGCCGGAAAAGGTCAGCGGGTGACGTTAAACTACTGTACACACACACACAAAGTCAGAGTCTAATCAGGCCGCATGTGGTCACGGACTCACGAACCTGCTCTGTCCCCATTCCTGAACTGTATATGAATTAGCATAAACAAGATTTCTAGGAACCTCAAGTCTTAGCTCCGTCATTTCATTGGCTGCAAGAGTTTGTTTAAAGAGGCCACAGGGTATTACTGAAGAGAACGGCTCTTAGGCCACACGGAGTGATTGAATTCAAAGTCACAAAGGATAATTTCATTGGGCAGCCACCTATGTGATTGCCCCTTACAGCACACAAGGATCTATCAGCAGAGACGTTGTCGTATTTGTGAGTTGAAGCAACAAGTAGGGTGAAACACTAATCCTTCAAACAACTCTGTTTTGGTTTGACACTACGTAAAAAAACTAAAAGAGGTTGAAAAGGTTAAAATCCACACACACATTGTATTAAAAAAAAAAGAATAAGATGTATGATATAGAGCACCGCACCATGGGATTATCTTTCAATAGATGAAGAAATTGTATTTATAACGAATTAAAAAATTGCCCATAGCAATTAAAATGTGCCAGACGAGTCTGTGCAAACGGGTTTACCACAGGCCAGGTCGAAGCAAGCGCTCCCTCATTTAATTAGCCCGCGCTAAATCTCTATGAGGGATGAAATCATCCCGACAGCAATCCACACAAATCCCCCCTCCTCATTTAGAAAAAGTTAAATCAGGCCACACGCCCTTGATCTCCCAAAACGTGCACGGTCCAGTCACAACCACGTCTCGCTCGTAGCACCCCGGTAAAAAACCCAGCCGGGGCTGAGAGGACGGGCCCTTTTTTCAAGTTTGTGTTTGCGCGAGGAATTGCTGCGACTACAACTTTGTATGTCTGCGAAGGATGGTTTAATCCAGTAGGAAACACGCCAAGAACAAAATGACTCTCGGGACAAATCGGGGGCGGGGGGGGATTTAGAGACTTTGGAGACATGTGCACAGACAGCAATCCTGCTTTGAGACAACCACTTTGCGGTATGAGATCAGATAGAGAGAAGAGGAGGCGGAGAAAGCCGGAGAGGCGGGAAGATCAGCGCCTCGCCAGCAGAGGACAGTTAGATCAGCCGGACCCGCGGGACAAAACGGAGCACCGGAGAAGTTTCGCTCGCTTGCAGGCTTTCGGCTTCGGCATTGATGTGTGTCAGAGTGAGACTTTCACAGAACAAGATAACACACAGCGGTGAAGAAGGAGCAAGAAGAGGAGCCCCGTGAAGCATCCAGAACCTCCTAGCGTCGCCGTATCGGGGCACCATGACACAACAGGTCAGCGGCTCACCGTTCCTCAAGCCTTTCTTTCAAAAGGCGCCTCTCCGGATGGTCAGATCCCAGCAGCAGAGACGGCACACGCTCCCTGCCAGCGAGTTCAGGAACCTCACACCCCAAGACGCCATCAGTGTGTTTGAGATCGAGAGAGAAGGTACGTCCAGCTTCTGACAAACCGATCCGAGGTGTCTGCTCGGCGTCCGTCACGGGCGCAAGATTTGATTCGTGTTTCGTATTTCTGATTTCTTTCACCATTACTTTCACAAAAAATGACAGATCTCAACGTGTCTTTTCACCCCTCCAGCATTCGTCTCCGTGTCCGGAGAGTGTCCGCTCACGCTGGACGAAGTGCTTAATTTCCTGGGTCAGTGCCCCGAGCTGTCCCTGGGCTGGTTTGAAGAAGGACAACTGGTGGCTTTCATCATCGGCTCCGGCTGGGACAAAGAGAGGCTTTCGCAGGTATTGACACGAAGGGAATATGACCAAACTCTGGTGAGATTTTCTTAAAACTGGGTGTTAACATTTGTGGCTCATAACGCGCGCATATTAATCTCTCCCAGGAGGCCATGACTCAGCATGTCCCGGACTCCTCCACCGTGCACATCCACGTGCTGTCGGTGCACCGCCACTGCCGCCAGCAGGGCAAGGGCTCCATCCTCCTGTGGCGCTACCTGCAGTACCTGCGCTGCGTGCCGGGCCTCCGCAGGGCCCTGCTGATTTGCGAAGACTTCCTGGTGCCGTTCTACCTCAAGGCCGGCTTCAAGGAGAAAGGGCCGTCGGCCATCTCCGTGTCCAACATGCGCTTCCTGGAGATGGAGCACACGCTGGACGGACAGGCGTACGCGCGGCGGAACAGCGGCTGCTAGCCCCTCGAAACCTCCCTCCACTCGGTCACCTCTGACACGGACTCGGAGCGGGCAAACAAAACAGCAGATGGACAGATAAAAGGGACTGGGTTCAGCATCCGTCTCCCTTGAACACACTGAACAAGAAGCGAGGTTTTTGTGAAGGAATTTTGTGGCAAAATAAAAGAGTTTTTCTTTTTTTTCTTCTGCATTTAATAATTTCTTAATTTCATATGTCTTCTGTCTCCCGTAGGACATCAGTTTTGCGAGCCCTGTGTTTTATCTCCTCTCATGTATTTATAATTTCTAATGAGGAAACTGATTAAATCTTCTCGTGTAAATACAATTCTATTTTTGTAAACTGTAGAAAAGAGAAACGCTGAATGAAGTATTAGTCGTCAGAGCTACATGCTGATCATTCGGCCACCAAAACACATGTATTGTTTGTTTTTTTTTGGACTTTTTAGTAGAAATCTTTCTGTTCCCATGTTGCTTACTGAGAATAAAGTGTGACACAATCTTCACCAGGCATTTCCTGAGTATTAAAAAAAAGTTACAGACGTTTCGTTTTGTAGATTTTTTTTTTTTTTTTTCAGTTACACGTGAGTAGACAGGTAGCTAAAACACTACCGCAATTCAGAACAATAATCACTTCTCGAGAAGCAATAAACAAATAAAAGGAAACATTCGAGTGCTCAGCTTAATGTAACAAAAATATGGCAGTAGTTGGTACATTTATCAACAAGGCACCAAAGGTATCAATATTGGATTATTGTCCCTGCTTCTGTATGAGGTTGCCTGGATAATAAACTCTATGTCTGGAGTGTGAACATTAAAAAGAAACAAGAACCCTTCTCTCTGTACCAGTGTTGGCTTCACTTATTCCTGCCTCACATGTAACGGGCAGCTGGGGCGGGCGACGGGTTTCGGAGGTGCCATACTTTTGTCTTACTGGACAGTGAAGGACAGTGGCCGATGAACAGGGAGGTGACTGAAGGGAGTCCTTTTCATGAGTGGTATAGGTATTCGTATTGACAGAGTAAAAACAACACAAGCACATCATCTTAGTTCACAGAGAAGGGCCAGTCTACATCCCTTGACCTGATTCCTCCCTGCTGTGTCCGCACTTCAGTGAAGGTGAGCGTTGAGGTCGTACTTCTCGCAGAACTTGTCTGTGAAGGGGATGCACGTGAGCAACTCGCACCATTCACACTTGATCGGGTAGACGTAGAAGAGCACCACGAGGCCTGAAAAGAGCCCGACAAACACCAGCAGGAAGACGATAATCTGACAGCGCTTGCGGTAGAGGTCCATGCGGCCGAAGCTGATGTAGGGGAGGAAGGCGAAGGACAGGAAGAAGCCGGAGATGAAGCCGCATATGTGGGCGAAGTTGTCGATCCAGGGCAGCAGCCCGAAGGCAAAGAGGAAGAGCACCACGCACAGGAGCTTGGTGAAAGCCCTCCAGGGCTGGGCCAGGATCTGCCAGCTCTGAAACAGCTCCACGAACAGGCAGGCCAGGATGCCGAACTGAGAGCCCGCTGGACCCACCTGAACAGAAGCAGAAAAACACAACAAAATGTTCAGGAAAACATTCCCTGTCTCCCAGTGTGATTTCTTTGGACACATGACACCATTCGTGAATGTCTTATTTAGCAAAGCATTTAACCGGCGGGTCACCTCCGCTCTGTAGGGCAGGAAGATGGCCGAGGCTAAGTTGCCGGTGATGCCGCTGAGGATGTAAATGATTGAGATGCGCAGCCAGCCCGCCAGCTTCTCCAGGTCCCTCAGGATGGTCATCTGGAAAGCCACCGACACCAGGCAGTGAAGGATCCTGGGGGACAAAGACGTGGACAGGGCGTGCACGCGTGAGTGAGTGAGTGGCGGCACGTGTCGGGGAGATAATCCCCGTGTTTAGACACGGAAGGCAAGGCCCTCAACAGATGAGGAGGGATGCCACCGTGCAACAACAAAATCAAGTCCCTCTCTCTCGCACTGAAGATTAATGAGCTTGTGGCGGGGCACTTCGTTTAATTACCCTGGAGACAGATAACAGACTATATGAAGATGAAGCACTGCGCCTCTTAGCTGGGAGGTCAGCTCTTGTTTGTGCTGACTGACTGACTGACGGGTTTAAACCGCACCAAAGGAGAGCCACTGGTCTTAGCGATGATTGAATGACTGGAAGTATAGTTCACCTGATAATGAAATGTCCTCCTTTTCACTTATTAAAAAGTATTTATAGATGCGCTGTCATTATATATTGTCTTGCATTGTTTTGTTCACTTCTGAACCATAACTGTCCCCCTTCCATTTCCTCCTCTAGCTGTCCATTGTCCTCCGCTGTTATCAGTCTTTTTCTCCTGTCCCGTATCACCGGGCGTGTCTTTTTATCTTTGTGTGCTTTTGTTGTGACGCGAGTACATCCTGAACACCGGCGTCAGTTTCCTTGCGCTAAATATATTCGACCAATGAGCTTTCCTCCGATACTGATCTTCTAATCATTTCCCTGTGGGGCTAATCACTGATGCGGGCTGACTAAGAATTTCTGGTTTTGTTGGGAAAGTTTAACTCATGCCCCTGGTTGGAATGACCCGCTCTCGTTTGCACTCTCGGGTTCGTTACTCATATTTTCTGCCGACTCACCCAGCGTGCAGGAAAAGCGAGAGCCAGAGCCTGTAAAACTGATCTGGGATCTCAGGGTTGAGGAAAGGCAGCAGTCCGCATACATCATCCATGCAGTGCACCTGAGGAAGAACACACAACGTGGCACATTGAGTAACGGCCGACGGCCGCACTGAAATTCACGAAACCAACCGCGAACGCATACATGTGCAGTAAAAAAATGACAAAGATCGCAAATAACACAGACTCTTTCTTGGCAAAACGATGCGCTCGTTTTACCAATCTGTCCCCGCAGAAAGAACAGATGGAAGAGACATTTTCTTCCTTTTTTCCCTTATGTGTGCAGGAAGTCTTGAGCTGCTTACTTGAGAGCAGAGAGTAGCCTCCTCGTGAAAGTAGCCCTTCATGAAGTCGCAGTATTCGCGGGATGTAATTTCACACCTGGAACAAAAGAAACCAGCATTTAGTGAAGAAAAACGGCAATTAGCCAAGAATAAATGTCTCTCTCAGAAGTTCAGAAGCTGCTCCTCACCTCCCTTTGGTTCCGATGCAGCAGGGTCGGCCGGTGATGGTACAGTCTATGTGAGGCAGGTTGGTATGGTTCCCTGTGTTGTACCTGGTACAAATCTAAAAGCAGGAGCGGAAAAAGAACCGTGAACTCTCTTAGAGCTTATTCCACACAGGGCAATAAACGCGATCACTTCACTTGCCCCTCTTTTACAAGATTTAGTATACTCACTGGCCACTTGGTGATGTCGTCAGGCCATTCGTGAGGCGACACTGAGGCAGGCTCTAAACATATCCTGCAAGCACGGGAAATAAAAAAGCCCTATTAGAACTCACATCAGTTTCTAAATACCAAAAGCTGTAAGTGGAACCATCTGCCGGTCGTACCTGGGATCCTGATGACACACCGAGCCGTGCTGTCTGTCTTTGCCATTTAGCTGGGGAGTGCTGGAATGACTCGGCCACTTCACCCACACAGCTAAAGTACTCTAGGCACAAACAGGAATGGACCAGAATTACCCACGGCTTCTCTTTGACCTGCAATTATGAAGGTCAGGAAGCACAAAACTTGGGTTATTTACATACCGAGCATTCCTCCTCTGAGGTTTGGACACAGCCAGAGCGATCGTTCCGCACGCAGCAGGCAGAGTTGCGTTCGATGGCTCTCTTTTCCCTGATAAGATCATGCACCTGCTTGTCTTGCCGCATGCATGGAGAATATTTGGCCCCCAAGTGGATCAGGGCTTCCTGGAAAAAATAGATAGAGGCGCAAACTGAAAGTTGAGCATTTATTTAAAGGCGCTAACGCACAAATCTGCAAGACACTGTCAAAAATAAAATGCATTAATAATTATTAATTAAAAAAAAAAAGGTTCTTACCGAACTAGGCCCGATCCAAAAGTTCTCCTGCTGTACAAACTTGACATTTTCATACACACCTTTGTTTCTTAAAACCTAAATCAGACGACACCCAAACCAGAAAGAGCACCGTCAATATCAAAGGGGCGGACAAAGACACTGTGGACAGAGTCACGTTTGAAACCGTACTCACAGAATCAACCGTCTCGTGCTGGGAGAAGCCCACCGGAGCGATACCGTAAATGCATACAGCCAGGATGGTGATGAGCAAATGGACAAAGGTGATCCAGTACGTAAAAAAAGGTCTAGGACAAAGAAACAAAGAACGGGAATTAAAAAACAGAAGAACCACAGCACCAGTCGTCCATCAGTGTCATCCGCTGAGGGAGCCGGCGTTTAGTACCTGTGGTCGTCCATATCCTCTATCTGCCTCTTGACGTAGCTGTCAATGCGCTTGCGGTAGGTGCGGTTTGTGAGCTTCCCCACTATGCCCAGCCCGTACGGCCTCTTCTCTCGAGCGAAAAGCTTCTTGACAGGCACAACGATGCGCTGCCCACGCCGCTGTCCGTTAACGCTCACCACCTCCTGCCGCAAGGGGACCTTCGGTGGTCCTGGAGTTCCTTCTTTGGCTTTACGCCACCCTCGCTCCAGAGGTCTGGAATGCAAGAGAGGAAGGCGAGTAAGCGTGATGAGGAAGAATTAGGATGTTTATTTCTCTTTTTCTTCATCCACACTGCCTGGTGTATGACTATGATTACCGTTGGTCTAACATTATATGCATTCACGTAGGAAAAGTGCTTTCCAGTAACAAGGGCCAGTGTTTGTCGGCGTGTATTTATTTTCAACCACTAACACTCTGGCCACAGCGACTCACAGCATGAGATGACTTCTCTCCAGCTCCGTCTTATCTAGGGCGCTGCCTGTCAACTCGGTCTCATCCTTCTTGCTGCTGGGCTCTGCCTCTTTGATGGCTGCCTCAGACGGCGACTCGAACACCTCGTCTGCGTACGTGGACAACTCCTCGTGCATCAGAATATCCTGAAAAGAACATTGCAGAAAACAAAAAGTACTGAATAAGAACTGAACCATTGGAGTGGTTTTTAAAATTGAAATTACACCCACGGGCCGGATTTTAAGGCGCACCAGTCGTGCTGCTTGTTGACGCAGCCAATTACATGGCAGATCCTACTGAAGACCTGCGCTTTAAGGAATATTTCCAGCATGTTTTCGAATGTGTGCCATGGGGGGATCAAACCCAGTACTAACAGCGATAAGTTATTTGTCCTGACTTACTCTGGCAAAAAAGGATGTGTCCAGTTCATCAGGAAAGTCAACCACGTCCTCCTCCATGAAGCTGGCAGGGGTGAAGCTTCTTCTTTGGGCACGTCTTAGAGTGCTCTCCCGTATTGAGCGGCCCTGAGAAACACACACACAAACAAAGTGACACAGTGCTAATAAAGTCCTGTAGCGCGCACAGGGTGCGAACATGTGTTTTTCCCTGTTTATTTCTGGTGCACGGACCTTGACCAGTGCCGCCGCGGCCCTGAAGCTCATCTTTGCCACAGACTCCCTTTTGCGTCGGCGAGGCATTCGGTTGAGACCTGAGCGGGAGCTGGTGAAGGAACATAGTGAGGCAGCTCCGGGGGTGATGGGGGTCTGAGGCACGCTGTAGCCGTCCACCTCCTCCACCATTCGGAAGGCTCGTCCTCGCGCCAGAGGGTCCACAATCTGGAGACCAATGAGGCAGATAGAGATTTTTTTTAGCTAGCTGATAAAAAACTTCTTATTTATTTCTTTTCCGGTATCCATATTCACATGACATATCATTTAGCAACCTATATATCCTTTTACCTTTTGCATGCCATGCTGAGAGGAGGGGACATAGAGAGGAGGGGGCGTCTCAGTGCTGGTTAAGGAGATGTTGTCCTGGCTGGGCAGATCCATCTCCCGGATCACCTGCGGTTTCAGCTTTCCGTAGCGCAGGCTGCAGTGGCGCAGACTTTTCCTCTGCCATTTCTGCGTGGCGTCGCCGTCCTTGCTGACCCCAAACCAGTCCGCTGTCCCCCTAATGCCACAAACAGAGTGAGGGCTGAATCCATTTAACTTGCCAAGGAGATACAGAGCCACGCACCGAGGGCCGCCTTAAGAGCCCCGTGTACGGAGGAGCGGGTCGGCAAACATGCAAAGCACTGATAAGACTACACTTCACAGGATAGGAAAAGGTGCCCTAGATAGTTCGAGTAATGGGAATGGTAGAGGAAACAAGCCCGGGCATGTTTATGTCCAGACACACAAGGAGAGACACACACACACACACTGAGAGAGTGTACTTTGTTCAAAGAGATTTGCGGAGCTTTGGTGTATTTATTTATTCTTTTTTTTTTTTTTTTTTTTATTCTATTTGTGGCCTTCTCCACTCCACACACAGGCAATTTCCACCAGAATCTTAATGTGCGTGCTACCAGTCAAAAGTTTGGACACATTTTCTCACTGAGTTGAATGAGAAGGTGTGTCCAAATTTTTTACTGGTAGCGTACACATGCAATCACGGCGTAGCCGAGGCCTAATAAGTACCAGAACAAACAATGTTACTGCCCCCCGAGGCCAGGAAGAGGAAGTAGAAACATTCTTCAAAGGAGAGTTCAGAAGCGCTGGCTGTTTCTTCACTAATTAGCAGCTGCAGAGTTAGTGTTGAGTGAAGTTTGGTTATTTTTTTTCTCACTTGCTCGGCTCACTTCTTT
The DNA here is from genome assembly GCF_022458985.1 of Mugil cephalus. Lineage (NCBI taxonomy): Eukaryota > Metazoa > Chordata > Actinopteri > Mugiliformes > Mugilidae > Mugil > Mugil cephalus. Next base: position 15,784,264 of record NC_061789.1, on the reverse strand, counting down.
CTTTCTTTCTTTCTTTCTTTCTTTCTTTCTTTCTTTCTTTCTTTCTTTCTTAACTTTCTTTCTTTACTTTCTTTCTTTACTTTCTTTCTTTACTTTCTTTCTTCATTTGAAAGAAATCCTCAGCTCTTAAAATGTGTCCTCACTATCCCTAGTTTCAGTTAAACATGATCATTGCCCAGCCTTATGTAATCATCCACTAAAGGGGCCATCTGATCCAGAATGCAAGCTTTTTTTAAAAAACAAAAAACAAACAAAAAAAAAACTAACAAGCACAACTCAGAAGCAAATAGTTTGAACCTGTCTGACAGATGTGTAGGGAAATTAGTGCTCCCACTGCCAGGTCGGGTCATTACTGAAATATGTAAATTACTGAAGAATTTGTAACAGAAAAAAAAATGGTTTTGGTTTCAGATCTGCTTTTGACTCATTTAAAAGGAAAGCTTTGTGGCATTGACCGGGTTCACAGAAACTGTTCTTGTGAATCTCGTGATGTAGCTCTTGAATGTAAAGCTCAGTTGTTGTTGCTACGCTCACAGCGAAAATAAACTGATACAAGAAAGGAAGCTAAGCATGACACACGTACATGCAGCCTACTCACTTCGCTCATTTCCTTACAGTAAGTAATACAGGCACACACACGACCGCCACCCTAACCCCTGACTGACACAGTCCGGTGAGGCACCTCTTGCCGTACCTGAGCAGAGTTCTGGAGAGCGAGTGGTGTTTCCTGATGCTGCGGCGCGCAGCCCTCTGCCCTTTAATGGGCACCGTGTTAATCCGCTCAAAGTGAACCCTCCTGCTGCTGCGACCGAGCAGGGCAGGGCCGCGGGAGGGGGACAGGATAGGGACGGAGAGAAGGAGGAGAAAAGAGAAAAAGGGCAAGTGAAAAGTGCAGCAGGACGGTGCTGTGGTCGTCATGCGGAGGGGAAAGGAAAGCAGACAGGTGGCTGACGTTTCTCGTTTAGATTGGCAAAACTGGGAAAGTCATTAGCAGGCAGATGGCAAGATATTAATCAGAAACAGTGTTGAAATTTAAAAAGAAAATAAGGAAAGTAAAGAAACTAGATACTAAGGAATGTTTTTTTTTTGTTCACTGTAGTAATTTATGAGCGACTTATATTACACTGGATGTTATAATTTCCAAAAACAAAACACACCTTGTAGAAGAAAAGAACACTATTTGCTGGGTGGTTGTAGGTGTTAATACAATAAGCCACATATATGCCAAAGCATAACTTTACCTCTTAATGGTCTGAGTGATGGACGACTGGCGTTGTAAGACGGGCCGCCGGGTGTCAAACAGGTCACGGGGTGGAGACTGGAGGTGAGATGTCTCCACTGGCATGCTGATGCTACGCAAGAACCCCTGCCTCTTCACCGGCTACACAGAGGAAAAGGATGCGATGGAAACGCGTCAACACAAGGCACGAGGCACGACATAAAAATCACACAGGTGCCAAATACTGAGAGGGGGCATTGGGTGAGAAGGAGCACCTGGACGAACGTGGGAGGCTCGTCTAGCGACATCTGAGCCGTGGGAATGTCCAGCCGGAGCCAAGGAGGTTTCTTCCTTTGCAGGCTGCTGGTGCTTTCCCGCCGTGTTTCAGCCATGTTCTCTGCCCCACCCCAGGCCTGCCAGCTACACGGAAAGAGAAAGAGCGTTATTTATATGAGCCTGTATGAATCCAATGCCATCTTAAGAAGTATTATACAATTTCAATCAGAATTTAAGGGTTTGTGTAATAAACACGTCGGCTTTGTGCTGCAAAACTGTTTCACAAGAGGGTGCTAAGGCCCCTTATTTGATTCAAACAAGGGCGTTCACATATTTGTGTTTATTAGACAGTAAAGGGGAAACCACTGAGAACAACATCACAAAGATCTCAGTCATTTAAAAAGAGCACAGAAAAAAAAATTGTGCTGAGATTGGGGAAGTTTGCAGTCTTAAACTTAATCCCATAATTCTACAGTTAAAGTCAAACTTAATTCTTCTTCTGGTGTTCAGAAGTAGCTCTACATGCAGCAGACGGCTATTAGAGACAAAAGGCTGGACCACAGGAGGCGCACAGTAAACCTCAGCGTCAGACAGGCTGACTGTAGCGGCAGCCTTGTTATCTCCAGCCCTTCATTTTTATTGTCCCACCATCCAACCTCACCGCTCCGGGGTTTGTTTCCCGTCTTTTCTTAATTCCCATTTTCCTTCACAGAGAGCCAAAACGCTATTACCCCACGACAGCGTGCGTTCGCACTTCGAACTAAAACCGGCATCCCAGAAAAAAACAATTCATACGCATTCGCCAGCCTCTCACTCTGCACTGGAGAAAAACAACGAGAAAAATAACGAATGCATTTCTGCAAAGTGCAAACGCGCGAGCTTACGAAACAGGGTGTCTCCTCGGCTGTGGGGCTGTTGCGAAACCCAAATAAATTTTAAAAAATCCCCTTTCTGTCTGGATGCTTGCGCCTCACCAAGTTCGGATGCCTCCGCAGGTTACTGACACGGACCCAAGCCTTCGGAGGTTCTGGGTTTTCAGCGGTCACGCTCGTTTGCATCGTCACTCCTCTTGTTACAGTCCATGGCTTCTTGTGACCGCATCTGCTTCACATTTGAATGGACCGCAGGCTTCTGTTTTAGCCCAAGTGATGATGGGAAGTGTTGTCAGTGGATCTCAGAGGAGATGAAAGGAAAGCCTCACGCTGACGGCAGCAGGGGTCACCACCACGTGTTAACGTTTAAACAAGGTCTCACCGACAGATCTCTCTCAATTTAATGTTAGCCACGTTAATTAAAGGGCGGCGGCAGGGTCACTGTGTCATATGCTGACATTTCTACGAAGACAGACAAACTAGAAAGAGTATGTAATATACTGTGTGCACTGTCGGACTACTTGCTTACTTGTAAATCTGTCATTGACCATCTACCTGGAAGGTTTGGGTCACGTGTACCTGTTTGGTATTCATCCGGATGTGGTTCGACCTCCAGTGACATTGTCTGGACTGTGATACCAGATTAGCAGAGCCAAATAAAGCCGGCTGGTGCGGAGTCAGAAATTCAGAGGGGAAAGAAAAAGAAAGTGACGACGATGGACAGGCTGAATGCAAGCCGTCATTTTTAGGTTTGCTCAATCTACGGTGTCAACGCGACTTCACGATTCATTTCTGTTTTCACAAATAATACAGCAGAATTACGTGCATGTTAAATCACAAAGGAAGCATCACGGCCTCTATCTCGATCACACATCGGGCGCAAATGACACGGAAATGCAAATGCGACACCAGTATCTGAGCCTGTGCAGGACCCGCTGCTGCTACAACAGTTCTCCCTCTTGCCACGGGCTACAATGCCCAACATTTAATTACTTTTGCCATTCGTTGAAACAGCAGGGCTCCTGATATAGAGCGAATCAGCGACGGGAGGGAGGGAGCATCCGCTTCAGGGTCGCAGATTGCAACAGATTAGAGCCGGACTGAAAGCAGCCAGCGAGGGAAGCTAATTTTCCTTCATCTTCCAACGTTGTTTGATTGCTTAGGCTTTGGCTCCTCCTGCCGTAACTGCGTTTGTCCTGAATGCTGCGTCGGCGGCCTTTACAGAATTGAGGAGGGTTGAGTGTCTAAAATAATAAAACCGGCTCTTTTTGTTTTTGCTTCTTCTCCTTCTTTATTTCCTGCACACCATCTCCCACTTAAATCCTTCTTATTTGCATGTGATGTGTACAAGGGCTTCATAGTTCTGCTATCTCACCCGCTAGCCAAATTAAACCCACACATGCAGACTTGAAAACTTTTGAAACTATGTAAATGAGGTGGGACGGCAGCTGAAAGTCTGATAGTGAGACAAGAGTCGTTACCTCTACATCACAGATGGAGCGATTCTAATCACGTAAAATACACAAAAACATGATAAACACAGCCATGCATCTATTCTATCGCTAAGGTTTCCATTGGTCTCGTGATCAGTGGGTTACAGATCAAGGTGAACCTCCAGCGTTCGACTGGCAGCCAAGAGCCCTAGAAATCTGTCATCCACCTTCTCCCTTGCTCCCCTCCAAAGTCAACATAGCAGCTGAACTGGCATGGGATTGTGACTCGTGTCTGAGGAGGAGTTTAGCTGGAAGAGCTGGCAAAGTAATTGCTCAGACAGGCACCAACGCATTTTTCCTCTGAAAATTAAAAATCAGCGCACTGAAAAGGTTGCCCTCAGGGCTGGTCCCTGTCTGAGAAAGAAAGGGACTCAGGCAGGAAGTCCTCCAAAAACAGATATCCTTGGGGGGGAAGAAGAGTTGAATCCAGTCTTTGGCAATTATCCAGACTTGAGCATTAGCTCTTCCTTGAGCTGATCTGGTCATGGTCAGCGTTTAGTTACAAAAGAAAATAAGTCTTTACGGAATGACTGGATAAGACACAGCTGTATTCAAACTATTCAATCTCCCATTGTTAAGCCAACGCACCGTAACGTCTTATCCCACCCTCGGTATTATTGGGCTTGTTTTTTCTGCCCGAGATAGCGTATGGCAACAATTTGAAGCGTGTAATAGTTTCCCATGGTATTTACATTCCCAGTGCCCTTCCGAGGCTCACATTCTTTAGACCACTGCGATTTGATCAAGTATCTCAAAGAGATTTGTTTTGACTTCAAGATTCACATCTAAAAAGGGAAAACACCCACATCCATTACAGGACATTGCAAGTTACAAGGCTGGCTTGATGCCGCCATGTGGAAACAAAACCCAACTTCCTACTTAATCATGAGACTCATGACAACATGGATGGATTGGATTGGATTGTTTTTTTTTGTTTTGTTTTGTGTTTTTTCATTCTGGGCCTGCCTGTTCAGGATATATTAGGTTGCAGAAGACAGACAGGTCAGCAAAGCACAGAAGACAAGCTGACATCTCTCCAGGTGTGGGACCACCGAATGGGCAATAATGACTGTGGCTGACAGGCATAACTGCACTCCCTTTCTCTGTCTAGGAAGCTGCAATCTGTTGCATTAAATTATGCATACCAATTTAGGTATCCTGAGCTATCATTAATAAAATGACTTGGTAAATGGTATCCTGTCATACGGAGAAAGACACAGTGGCAAGGTTTTTACATGTGAGGCAAGACAAGCTGAGTGCGAGGAGCTCAAAGTGACACCCTCAAAACACCCCAAGAACCAGAGTTAACGGCTTAGGGGGTTATGCAGCTACCGGGGGGCCGTACCATGACTTCATTTTTTGAGTTGTTCATTGCGTACAACATAGCCAGCCTTCGCCTCTTAGGCTACAAATATTCGCAGAAGCCTTAAAAGAAAGCACCGCTCTCCTGTTTCACATTCGTCATAAATAAAACAGTAACCTGCCTGTGGACCTCTTTTATATCGGGTCTGTCATCTTTTCTGCAGATGTCTTTTCAAATTCTCCAGTCCACGGTCACTCCCGCAGAAAAACATAAATTGCTGGCCGCATTTTTTCTATTAAATACAAACTGCATTTGACTGTACCATATCAAGCGCTCTTGACAAACGCTCCATGGATCAAGCATTCCTGGGGTAGTTAGTCTTGCACATTCTTGAAATCTTCTCTATCCATGGACATTTATAATCTCAGCCCATGCCATACCCACATTCCACAAGATCTTCGGTTGAAACTGAACCGAGCAAAAAAAAACGATAGAGCCCGGAAAACCACATGAAGTCTAACCATTATGGACAGGAGTTGGCTGGTTTGCGGGTACTGTGTGTACTCTGCTGCTGCGCATTACTCCACAGGAGGCAGACCAACTGCAGCCACACTCGGGGCGCCTGAGAGAGCTGTGTCATTCAGACTGGCAGAGCCTAAGGTGCCTGGCCCGAGCGGGGCTCGTTTCGCTTGCAGCAGGGTTTGTGTAGGCAGGGGTGGACAGTAGGAAGGCGGAAACACTGTCCGGCGTGCACATGTAGGATAGGCGACCTTGTTAATGTGGGTAGCGAGGAGTCAGGATACCTCATTCTTGATAGCTACAGTGCTTCCTGGCCTCGGGCCTTTGTTCCTCCTTTCATCCCCTCTCCCTTCCTGCACGCTGTTTTTCTTTCCGCTACAGGACAACAATTTAAAACACGTCATGTAGTGTCGCTTCACATTCTTGTGTGTATTAGCAGCCTTTTCAGTCCTGAAGGATGTGTCACAGTTCTGTGTAATCCGTACAGGATCCACAGATGTACTGAGACAAAAACAAGTTATGTTTTGTTTTTTTACAGCTTTTCCCCATACTCGAACAGTTAGTCATCAGTCATCACTGTTGATGGTCCTGCTATGGATTGTACCCATGCCTCTCTCCATGCCGGAGGCAATAGAGGGAAATTATGATATTCAAGCACTCACTGTAGTTTTACTAGAAACATTTTTTCTTAATTTTATTCGTAATATGAAAAGGCGTACAAAGCAAATCACACGTCTTCTCACACGAAATGTTCTGCAGATTGGACACACCAGTTCCCTTAAATGTTATTTTGTAATGCGGAGCACAGCCTCATGACTATACCGTCATTCCAGTAAATGGGTGGAAGCAAGTCTGGCAATCCATAGCGACAGTGAACAATCTAAACATAAATCATTTGCACCTATTAACGCCGTAGGCATGCGCCTCGTACATACATCTGAGGCCCATCTGAACAAGAGAACAAGGCTTTTGATCTTTATATAGCACATTGTGTGCCTCCAACTTTGATGAACTGACAAGCTGACTACAAAGCTACTGATTTTTAATGTGAGTGAGGAGAAGAGAAACGGAGAACAGGAACAAGCGCTAAAAATAAATGTGTTATACTGCTGAGCAGACATTAATGCCAGGTGACTTCACCAGTTGTGGAAGTTGTGATTTAGATGTAGTTGCAAGGATTATGTAGCTAAGAAACCAACTGGAGCATTTCCCGTGTCACTAGTTTTCCCGCACCACGTTTTTGCGCTACAAATCAGAACTAAAGCCCCTCTCAATATCTCTTTCTGCTCTTTTCACAGAGAAGAAATCACAGTGCAACACAAGCCGAAGAGTGAATGCATCTGAGCTCCAGTGAAAGCTGCAGTCATACGAATTGACCCTAGTGACATGTGACAGGCTGTCACACCAAAGCGGCCCTTACGGCATTAAAAAATACACACGGAGACAGCAGAAATATCTGTTGCAGCTGACCCTGTGATCAAGTGTCACAGCTAGCTGAGGGGAAGGCATGGTGGGCGGGCGAGGCCGCGCCGACTGGCAAGGTAGATGGCAGGCCTTAATGACAGACTCAGGGTGGAGCAGCTTTTCCGGTGTTTTTTTTTTTTTTTTTGTTCTTTCCTTTCCTTTCCGCAGCCTTTTAGCTCGGGCTCTCGTAACGTGGTCGGGGCTTCTTAACAACGCGGACGTAACCTTTCAGTTGTGGCGATTTTAGCGCCGAGTGACAGGTTTGTATTGAGTCTAATGCCAGGCTCCCTCTCTGTCATAACAGTGTTTACTAAATGACAGGCTCGTGAGCCAAAGATATGAATAGCTTATAAAAGTATAAATGGCCTCCTACCAGCAGACTGCGTTCATGTGGGCTATTTATGGAACCCAATTGCAAATGTGCGCCTGGATGAAACGGCAGACGAGCTGCCATCTACCATCTCTGACAAAGGCAAACATGAATGCACCTCTCAAGAGCTGCTCACATCAAGTTAGTTAAATGAACACCAGCTGAAGTTATATCTGTATTTGCCGTCGCGCAGTCCGCACTCCTTCCCTACCTCTACAAAGCCTTATATATTTCGAGGCAAATACAGGAGCTGGAGAATTGTTGCCGCTATTTTATCAGCACAGGGCCAAGCCTTTCACTGTGCAGCAATATCCTGCACAGGAAATCAAGAGGAAGGGCCAGCGAGACGTGTTATCCCACAAAGAAAACCAAGATATAGAATGACTTGGTGTTTACAAGCACAGTATCAATCAACTGATATTAACCCTGCTCGAGTACAAGTTTTCTTCCCTCGTTGCAATAAATAAGAAACATTAATGCATTAGTGGCCAATTCAGCACTTGAATTATTTAGTCATTCTGAACAGGTAAATTATTTACAACATACGTCCTACTGTATCTGGTGTGCATATGCGGGGCCACTTAGCTCATGTGAAGTTCACACGCCTGCCTCAGCTCACAGCGGCAGAGACCGAAGGCCTGTCCTCACTTTGGTGGAAAAAGAAGTCTCACTTAGAAAATCTGTATAATGTCTTAGCCCAGAGCCGTGTTTTGTGTCTCTAATCTTCAGGAAGCAGCTGACAGCAAAAACTCCCTCGCCGTGCGCTATATATGCTGCACAGGTCAAGAAAAAAAAGACAGGCTTTTACACAGCAACAAAAGAGTTGGCTGTGTGTGGCCCGCCCTTAGATTCGGTAGCCCTGACGTCGCATCAGTTCGAAGGAAAACGGCCTGGTTCGACTGCTGTTGATAAGCAGCTAGTTTTGTGTTTCAGCTCCAGCTGCCAGGCCTTAATCGCAGCATTCGTTTGGCGCGGATGCTTATCATCGTCTTCCCGGATCTGCAGATGTAGCCCACTTGTAGAAGCTCACTGGAGTTCCTGACCTACCGTGGAGAGTATCTGCCAGCACGGACAAACTGCATGTTGGGAATGAAATTCAGCGAAGGAACTGACCTGACTGGAGGGGGATGTCGAAAACAAACCAGAAAATCCAATTTAATGCAGTATAATTTGCTCACAGGGTTAAAATGGATGTTATGCAATTTGGTGAGGTAGAGCAGACATAAAACTGTCAGCATAACTAAGTGATAAGATGAACATTGTATTTCAAATCTCTTTCCCAAACCACAGAAATTTAATTTGTTTCCAAATTAAATTTCCAATAAAACAGAGGTCGTCAAGCCAGATGACCCAAATCATTACCAATGTCAAAGATCGTTATTTGCTGGACAAAATGAGGAGAACGACATCAGCATTAACAGGACACCTTCCGACAAGAGTGTAGGTTTAAACCTACCCAAAGTATAGCTTAAAAAGAGAAGACGTTTCACACAATAAAGGGAAGTAAGCATTGTGCCTCAAAACTCCCAGCTCCCTCGGAGGTTTCCCTAAGGCTCCGTACAGGCATCTCATTGTGCGTTGGAGGTTTGACATTCTCCCGTTAAGTGAGTAAGAGGAGAATCTCAGCAACAGCGTGCCCTGACAACATGTGATCGCCGTCTAAAAAGTTTCCAGCATGATATCAGCCTGAATCAAGACTACAAAAGGCCTCATTGTATGGGCTGATGTAGACCGGGCTGAACAAGGGTCATTGTACAGCTTGATCGTAGTACCAAAAAAAAAAAAAAAAAAAACGGTGGAAATAGTGCAGTAAGCAAATTCTCAGCTCAGATAATTACTCAGGGTGAGGCACAAGACGTGTTAACACCATTAGCAGAGACATTGCATGCGGTGTGCATGCTATAGAAACTGTATCGGTATGCATATTAGGTCATACAACTTGTTTAAAAAAAAAAAAGGTTTGTCAACGACTATTAACTGTTCATGACCTAATCAATCAACAGGGTTAAAAATACTTCACAAAGGACAGCCATCAACCATGTCCTCTTACATCCTCTGTGGGACACTAGCAGCATGGAGAGGTCAGGTTACTGCTTGTTATACTGAGGAGCAATGGAAGGAAGGAAATGAAGAGCTAAGGAGGGGGGGCAGCGTGCAAATGAAGGCAGGAAACACGCTGCAGACCGGGGCGTATTCTCCGTGTCCGCTCCACACGACCACGGAAACAACATAAATTTTTGCTCACATGCACAGGAACACATCCACCGGCGCGCACGTAAACATACACATCCCATTCCTGGTCACGATGAAGAGCGCGTCACCGCACGCCAAAAATAATAGGCTTCATTTGAGTCAGGGCCTGCCGCCTACTCCAGCCCCGCAGAGAGCGGCCAGAGCGTGAGATCTCAGCGTAGTGCGATATTGAAACTGACATGTCTATTGAAGTGAGCGCATGAAGTGCGGCCTGTCGCAGCGGGACAATGCGAATTAGCCGCGTTACCACGGACCCTAGCAGAGAATAGCTGTCGTGTGGTTTTCGATGACACGGGCCAGTTTTTAAAAGGAGTTTCAAAAGAGGATGAGATAAAACTGAATTCTGTTATTTCAAAAATCCTGACGAAAGAGTGTCATTTTTTAAATCACTTAGGTCAAAATCAAAAACACATTGCTCAACACATCTGCAGGAAACCATTCAGTCATTTCCTTTTTTAGAGATTAAAATATGTATAGATGTGTACTGTAAGTGAGATAATTCATAAATGTACCGTACATCTGGGCAGAAAAAAACAGAAGCACCGAAAGCAGCTTCCACTTACTAGTCCCGCACACATTCTGTTTATCATCCCATCTAACATTAGAACATTTAAATACTTCACAAATGTATTCTCTGCAACATGAAGCACCTCCTGCTCTGTCTTTAATGCCATTCAACGCCTCGACAGTTTTCAGCACAGATTGACTCAACCTTCATAGCAGGGTCTAATTAATGTTTTTACCTTTTAAGTCTTTTAAGCGTTTCCCTCCATGCCCATGCTACGATTACTAAAAAGCCCCCAATGGATGTAACCTTCACACATGTCTCCTTGAGCAGAGCACACCGTACTGCTTGCTGATTGATTGGCTCCATTGATTATCACTTACTCACCGCAGGCTGTGGATATGGACACATATGCGCACATGCACGCAGGATAGCATAAAGCTCCCTTGTTTGGATCTCTCTGAGAAAAACACGTATGTGAAGGAACAGATGGAGCTGCCGTTAAAGGGAATCTTTGCGGAGTTTGTCTGGCCGGGCCTGATGCACGGAATGTGAATTGATATGAAGTAGTAATAAGTCCTTATCCACAACCTACAGTATGTGTACTAGTCCCCACTGCTGCATGTGGTGAAAAGAGCACACAAATCACTGACACATTCCTAAGTAAAATAAAACAAAACAAAATACAACGAAAGCAACCCAGATTTCCAACCCAAAAGAGAAATCTGTGGGTCTGACGGTTAGTTGGTCAGTGTGATGGGAATCAGGTCACAAGGCATTTTTATCAGAGGATGTGGGCAAGGCCGGGGAGCGATGACTCAGAAGGTTCTGTGGTGAGTGGTATATGTTTCTCTGTGTTATTTGTGATTAGTGGTGTCACCTCTTCGGATAGCTGAGAAAAAAAAACACGCCTTCAGAGGGCACAGAATATTCACTGAATTCCCAACCTTTGCATTACATACATACATTCGGGGAAGCACACAGGTTTTTCCATTACATTTATTCTCATGCTTTATAATTAGAAGTCATTTAAAGGAGGATTTTTTTTTTTTAGTAGCAAATAAAACTTAATTTACAAGATATACAACTCAGCCCCATTAGCTCATTACCTAACTCTGATGCAGGCTTTCGCTATGGAGGTGGTGAAGCCACGATCTTTAAGCAGGAATCAGAGACGTGAAGGGAGGATAAAGGGGGGGGGGCGTAGGAGGACAAATGAAGCCTTGCAGCTGGACCGACAGATCAGTGGAAAACTCCCACAAAGCGCAGGAAAACTGGGACGACTGGGGCAGGTCCTCCGGGACCGTCGCAAGGCCCAGTGAGGGGAAGGCCTCCCCAGCCCTGATGTAACTGAAGAAAACACACGGACCCTTTGTCTGAACAACTTAACTCAGATTTTCCCCCCTGGTCACAGGGCGCACACATAAGGGTGCTTCCACACTCTTTTTAGGGTTTGGCAACCTGTCACGCAGGAGTGACAACTCATTAGGAAATGTAATTCTGGTGAGGAGACCGAATGTCTGGGTTAGACAACATGAGAGAATTTAAACTAAAAATAACTTCTCGTTGGGCGTGCAAACTCAGAAATGCCCCAGGAATAAATTACTTCTCGTTTGTATTACTGTCCATATGTGCCTTTGCCACTTTCTGAGTGAACATGCTGCACCACACATTTGGCTTTCCGCGTGATGCCTTGACTATAACTGGGCGTGATCAGCCGGGCACCAGAAATTAGAGGCTTTACATCATTTTCCCTGGCACACCGCGTTACAAGCTCTGTCAGCTGCCAGATGGAAAGAAAGAGGTCGGCGGTGAGAAATAGAGGAAGTAGAAAGGGCAAGTTGAGAGTTACAAGATCAGATCGTTTCAAACACGCAAATAGTGTGGGGTTTGATGACACGTCACTCGCTCTGACTGACACACTGATTAAAATCTCTCAGATGTCAAATACAAGCTTTTTGTACAAAACACTTTTCCAGGGTCATATTTTGAAAAGATGCACCACCGGTGACTCCTCACCGCTGGTATTTCAACAAATAAACGGTTCTGTGTCAGCCCAAAGAATGAGCGTTCGCACTGACTAAGAGCCACTTCTTTGGGGAAAAAAAAAAAAAAAAAAAAAAAGCCAGTAAAAAGACAAGTCACAGGAGCCCAAAACACACCCTCGTTTCTGGGAAAGCGGCTGGAGTGAGTTTGGTGCGTGGTATGCAATTTTGGTGGGACTGCTGAAACTGTCCTGATATAACTGTGTGTGTGCACTTCCATTCAGGGAACAGTCAACTTGAGTTTAGCAGCAGTCTGGCACACAATGAGGATTCACAGCCTCCGGGTATGACGACTCGCTGTGCCAAAGATAGAGGGGCGGGAGTGGAGTGGACCGGGGGGTGGGGTGGGGTGGAGGGGGGAGGCTGGGAGGCTGTTGTGGAGTGGGCCTGGGGGAAGGCTATACTATTTAAAACAGCGCTCTCGTTGCCGCTGTAACAGCGCTGCGATACTGTATCAGTCGGGGTGTTCCTTGAGCTGGCCCTCGCGCCTGACAATGAGCCCCGGGAAAGTAAACAGACAGTATACGGCGCTGCAGGTACAGCAGTGAGGACTAGTAACAAACAAACAAATCATGAAAATGTGTAACTTTACATCTGTGATAAGTCAAACTTTTAAAATGCATTTATTTTATCATCCATATAGCATTCACAAGGTTTTTTTTTCATAGGTTGCCAATCACGTTCCAGTGCCGTAATCCAAGCCCGTGTGATCCTCTCAACTGTTAAGTAATTTTACCTCGGTAAAACTCGGCAATTGCAACACACCCGGTGTGCATGTTTCTTTCCGTCTCGACGCTCGGGGTAACAAAAATCTCCACGGTGTTATACGCAAACACGCCTTCCAAGAGCTCTTCACACTCAAACAGGAAGATCAAAGTTCAAGGAGTCATTCACCGCCGCTCGTCTGCGGCGTTGGCCTTCCGGGAAAAAAAACACACAACATTCCCACAGCCCTGAAAACGAGCTTTGCCCTGAGGTTAACCAGCCTCAGACACCGTGTCAGAGAGAACTCGAGGCCACGAGACCGAGAACACCCTCTAACTACCAATCCTAAATTAGATGTTTTCATCTTGGCTGCAGACTAATGACGGCTTCGGGCAAATGGCTGTGAAAACAATTCGCAGCGACGCGCATTTTCGAATTTGTAACGCACACGCCGTTTCCCCCCAAAACCTGTGCGCGAAAGGTTTCTAGTAAACTCAGAGTATGCCGGTTCACGTATGACTGTCTGGCCCATGACAGATGAGGTGCTGACTGAGAGAAGGGCAGGGTGGCATGCTGGCAGATGGAGGCCTTGGAGGCTTAGAGGTAGACCTGAAATAGCCCTGCTGCTGCATTACAGCATTACATCACATCTGATTTCATCGTCATGGCTGCCGCCGCATCATGCAGCCACCAAGGTGTCATGGGATGGGGAGAATTGGATGCATCAGCTGTGAGTCACACAGTCAAGCCGTCGACAGGGGAAGCACTCTGACATTGTGTATGCCCTGCGTTTCCAGCCAAACGCCACACTTCCTGTACAACTGAAATTAGCGAACCGCAACCCGGCGCAAAATGTGTGCCACTCCGCTAACTAGTCGGTGTCTGATTACATTCCACGTTACATATGCATAGGAGATGCTAGGGACATGGCACAGTTTCTGTTTTGCCACAAATCCCACATTGCTTGGCATGCAAGAGGAATCGCTGTTCCTTGACAACTCAGTCAAAACCGTACAACCACATCAAAGTCAGGAGGATCCGAGCCGAGCGAGTACAAGTGAGAACTAGATCAAACAATGCCCGCGGGCTCCCTCGCCATCAAACATACCTGACGTGCTTTTAAGTTAATGTCCGGTGGAGGCGTTCAGTTGTGGGAACAGTTGTAACGAATATATTTAGCAGGAATGCGCGCGTATTGTTTGTGAAGCGGCAGAACGGGTTGGTTAGCATGTCTAACCTCTCCAGGTGCTTCTGCCGTGCCCCACATTCACAAATCAGCCCGGCAGACGAATCTAAACTGCTGCAGTTGTCACACAAAGCAGATGCCGGCGCGAGACGACAGACAGTCTGAGAGACTTGTGTAATTCGGCTCAACAATAGCTCGTCATTAATCTTTTACAAACACCGTGTCTGCAACACTACACAGTCACGGGGAAAACATTCAATCATTACATATGTTGAATTTTGTCAAAGGGATTATAAAATAGGGCGCAAAACTTCTGTAATTATGCCCCTGTAGTGCACTGGTGCAGCCAGGCAGTCATAAATATTTCAATATTTTTCTCTCAGACTACGAATTAGGTTCAGAGAAGAGTCAGGCGTAGCAACAATGCAAGATGTGCAAGATTAGAAAATATTTTGTTTCACTTTAAAATTGGTGAGTTGAGTGTAGAATCTGAAGCGTGTGTTTGTTTAACACTAAAATAATAATTAGGTATCAACTAAACATATTGGGCAACAATGGTGAACTCCTTTAGGTATACACATCCATTTTGATCATTGTAATTACAGATAGAGACATACTTATTGACTGATTTAATGTGATTGCTACAGTCCTGATGATCCGGGGGCATAACGGTCCGAGCGAAGTTCTACATAGTTAGGGATAAATGTGAATTCATGATTTCAGGATACACAGGGTTCTCATGAGACCAAGCCTTTTGAATTGTGATACAGATGTGTCTTTTGGTGAGGCAGCCTGGGGTTATTTAGAGAAGCATGTGCTCCGCACACATGGAACTGCTCAGCCCGGTGACGCTGATTTCATATGAACTCAAGGGAACTCTGACCAGGCGGACTGAAGAGGATGACCAATAGGTTCAGAGAATACACCCAAGGTTTTGCAGTTCTACTGAGAACTGCGTAATCTCATCAGTGGAGCATCGAATCAACAAAAAAGGAGCCAACTGTGAGCTTAATAACTGCGTCCTGAATGTAAATATGTCATATTGAAGTGATTATAGACCGGATATGAAAAACATCCCTGAGGTGCGATCGCATAGCGCGGCATGCTTCTGAAAAGCTGCACTGTGCAGAAAACGGCAACGAACGTAGGCTGACATCGCGGCCACCGAGCATGAAATCCTGGTCTGTAGTCCTTTTGAAGGCAGCACAATGAAGCAGTGGCTGTGCACTTGGCCAGGCCGGCCGACAGATAGCACACCATGAGTCATGCAGGCATGACTAGAGTGTGGCCCCCATCAGCAGCCCTCTGAAAACTCGCATACCAGCCACTCAACAAAGGCCGGTCTGGACTGTCGACCTGCTTTGGCAGAGCCGCCTCCGAGTATCAAATACCCACATAAACATGAACACACGTTGGGAATATTCTCTCCAGAGTCCAGTTGGAGAAGATACAGAGGACGAGCATGACTGCCACTATCAAACATGGGGGGCTTGCTTTATTGGTGTGATTACATCACCCCAAGCTATGAGTGCCCCCCCCTCCCAGCTCCATGTGATAAGGTTTCAGGAACACTGGGCACACAAACCAGGCCATGTGCTCCTATGTCCCGTCTGCCAAAATAACTCAGCAGTTTTTAATACAGTGTGTCTACGGTTTCACGTCAGTCGGCCCAAGTATTGTAGAAGAGTAGCGCGCGTAACCTTTCTGATGTCAACAACATTGTGGTTTGTTACTGCGTCCCACAGCTTTCGACTCCCCATGAGTCAAATCTAGCCCCTCCGCGTGCGTGATTTTGTGGAATCTGCGCCTCATTCAACCATGAGTCACTTTGAGTCACAACGCGTTGGTGCCTCACGAAAGCCGCAGTTCATGAGAAGACAAAGATCTAAGGATAGCATACATTCGAGGTTCAAAGAGGGTGTGAATGTGGAGGCATGACGAGACCAGGCCACATTTTGGTCTTTTTACGCAACATTTCCCATGAATTTTGTAAAACCTGCCAGCCGACTCCAATGTCACAGCAAAGGAAGTGTGTGGTGCTGTTATTAAATCCTAACACGGGAGATGATGGTGATGCTGATGATGGCTGGAGGGGGGGAAGGAGTGGGAGGAGAATGAGGAGTTTCGGTGGGACTTTGCTGTGGATGTGTGGCTCGATTGTTCAACCTATTAGTCACCCAGGTTCACTCCTTTGTCCAGAAAATTACAGCTGGCCTAAGGCTGGACCTTTCTTGAAATCACATTAGAGCAGGTTGCCTGATCTTAAAAATAAAATGCCTGTGGCTCATATGGCTCTAATGAGAGTGACCTGAATTTGGCCAAGTTGAGATGAAAGAAACTGTAAAGTAAATTGCGAGTAAATTAGCTTCTCAAGCACTGCGTCTCCTTTTGGACATGAAGCTCATTTCACGCCCCATTAGCTCCACTTCAGCGTCCCCCTGAATGTGTGTCTCAGGCTACACTTTTAAAACAGGTGATGGGGCCTAAAGGTGAACAATTACACTACACGAGCACTTTAAATAGCCCGCGTCCACCAGCAAAACTCCACTGCAAGCAGCGCAAACGGCACAGCACCCCGCCAGCTTAATGATGCTGGCTTTATTATGTAAAGCCTGGATGTGGAGGCATTCCCACGTCGACCAATTAGCCGGTAATTCCATCGACTAAATAAGCCCGTTTCGTGCTCGATCACGACGCGTGAGCGCTTCCTCCGACCGCTGCCTTCCGTATGGGCGACCACGGGAGACAGTCACGATATTAATGACACAACTTACCCTTATAACCACCAGCTCAGTTGATCTCCAGCTGCGAATAAAAATCCGGTTTCACAGATGTTTTCCCCGACGTCAAACGAGTGTCACATCATCCTGACAGCGGCAACAAACGTGCGTCTTTTTTTCCCACCCCGCAGATGTTTTTTTTTCTTTTTTCTTTTTTTTTAAGCCAATCCCGGCGCCGTAGTATTAGATCCTGGTTACTCTTGAGCACAACTGCAGCCGAGACAGCCCAGGGAGATGTAGCCGAAACGTGGCTGCCGTCCGCTTCTCTGCTTCCCACCTACGGACACAGCGTTCCCACACTGCTCCATGGATCGACCCGGCCGGGGTAAGTTTTCTTCCTCCGGTTGTAGCCTAATTCAGTTTGGTGGAGAGTCAGCCCCGCCCTGGACTGAAGACGGTCTGTGGAGAAGGCAAGCCCGTCGAGACCGCCAACCAATCCGTGCGTACGCAGGGAGGCGCTGCTTCTCTCGGCGAGCGGCGGTGACTAAGCGATATCCTCAGACAGTGCGGGGGTCCGGGGGGCCGGAGCGTTTAATGCCCACCATCTACACAGATTCACTTAAACATTACACCCTCAGTGGGACCCTTTAAATGAAATGACTGTAGCCTATCCAACAATAACCGTAATTACCTCACTGTTACACCATCACCACTGGACTACTGGACACTTTACACAATCTCTTTGCACAGTACCATTGAATATTGTACTAGTTTAGTAACATTAGGTAGCTGCTTATTATCTGTATCACTTTATCTGTATTTGTATTGTAGCTGTATTGTTAATTACGTCATAGTTCCTGTTTACAGTCTATTTAGATTTGACGCACAAATCCATCCGTACAATTACCTCAAACACTCATGTGTACATTTTGCTCACTCACCTGTATGGTCTCACCTGTACATTGTTTTCCATCTGTAAATATTATCCATATGCTATAAAAACTAATGTACTGTAAACTGTACCACACTGCTTGTGTACCATACTATTTATTCACTTACTGCTTATTGCTTCGTTCCTGTACATGTGTAATGACAATAAAAATTCATGGGATTCCTGACAATAAAGTTGAATCTTATCTAATCTCATTCCATGGGATAATATCCGGGTGATAAATGGGATCATAGCTGAGCGACTTATAGAAATCCCCAAAAATGAATTCAAACACATAAGTAATTGGATTGTTTCCATTGACGTTCACTTTTAAAACACACAAATATCCAGCCACGTGTAACACAGCACGGCTGAAATCCCTGCTACCTGTTATCTGGCCCAGGCCACTATATCTTCTCTGCGTGTGTTTTATGACCTATGAACAAACCAAGTAGTCACACCAATATAAAGGCGGATTTCAAAACGAAAGGCTCAATGATTTACAACGTTGGTGCATAATCATAATAATAAAATAGATTGTACAACAACCGCACTTCCTGTGATTCAGTCTTGAATGATGTTAAATTGGTGCTATCTGAACTTTCTTTTCTCTTCATTTCACTGCACATGGTGTATTTGTTACAGACAACATTAAATACTCTACTGAAAGAAAGGTTTAGTTTAACGTTTAGTTTAGTTTAGTTTTTTTAACATAAATTAGTACCTAGAAAATGCAATCCTCAAATAAGTGTTTTTGGATGCATTCCAGGAAGCTGTCGCACCAAATCTGAACGCGTTCATACCTCACTGATAACTACCTAAATTATAATATGGCATGCCTCAAAGTGATATTTCAGGAGTACATGAAATGAAAGTGTTTCTTTATTTCTGTTCTGTGTGCCTCTCTCTAACGCGGCAACCATGCCTTTGTTAAGCATTCATCATATTACAAACTGAAAGAGTGTGACAAATGCATTACACAAACTAAAAATTATACAGTCCTGCCACATGACCGAGAAAACGGTTGCTGACTAAGTCCTATACATTTTCCTCAGTTCAGTGAGCATGTGGGGCATGTGTACACATCTGGCATGGCTGCTCTATGTGGTTGGCTCGAAAGCAAGTTCCTCTTTCTTTTAAACTGGAAACTTAACTTGACTTAATGCGGCTCTTCTCCGGCGGCGGCTTGTAATCCATCCGGCTGCTCCATCTGATGAAAAGACCATTTCAGTGCATTCCACCCTAGCTTCAGTGAGAGCTCAGGTCCAGCTTGGAATATTATTCTCAAGGAGAGTGATGGATGCTAGGAAGCAGAAGGTTTCTGAGGTGCTGACAAGGGGCACCAAGCACAGAGTTTTCCTCAGATGAGGTCTGTGGGGCTGGAGCATCTCAGGTTTCTGCAAAGGTCTCCTTTGTGGGTTGCTTTGATCCACTTCTTTATGAAAAGCACCAAACGCAGCACCTTTGTGGCAGTGGAATGCTGCAAGACACAATATAATTCCTTTTTGCACTGACATGCCAGATGATTTGTTTGTATTACTAGTGCAAGGGATCATGAGAGTGGCTCACTACTTGTACATTCAATGAGATTCTGGTCAAACCTACAGGAAGCAGACTTCTGGAGATTTATTTATCTTTGAAGCGGAGGGAAAAGCACTGAAACCATTCGGTCAAGTAAAAGTAGCGACGCTGTAAATAATTCATTTGACCATGTTTCAGACAAAGAAAGTAACCGGATTTTTAGATTTTATAACCAAAGATCGTCTGGATATAATCAGTTCAAATGCAAAATTAAAACTTAATATACAAGCAACACAAAGGAGACAGGTTTCACAACCGTTATCCACAGTAAGAAGAGTAAGCGCTTCCTCTCGGCTCAGCCCTCCTCCCCGTCTTACACCCGTGGGTGTCGTCCATGCCAGTGTGAGTGATGGGCCACATTCCGAATCGGGCCCAATCCAAGACATGCTCTTAAATTAGGCAAATGGTGGCATTCCTACCTCATGCATGCGCTCATTAGACTTTGTCAACTCTTTTGCGTGCGCTCATCTGCGTCAGGACGGTTCGGTGGCTCACCAGGAGTCCCTGATTGATATACCATGAAGTCACAGTAATTAATGGTGGGGGTTCCCCTGGGACGGAGGAGAGTTAAAGCTGGGTCAAAAGCGCCAATTAGGAAGCAACGCAGAACCTGCAGGAGCACTCACGTCTCCCTGAAGGCCCATCAGTCAGACACAGATAAAAGGGTTGAGTGTAAGGATAATGTTTAACCAAAAGGACGTTGTCAGGCGGTCCATAAATGGCTTCCTCTCTTCTCAGCTAAGCACTGAAGCAGACGGGAGACCATCGTTTCAGAACATGGGAGACATTTACGTGACATTTACTATATCCTCGAAAGAGGCCATCTGCTGCATCCTTTTTAAAGGATTCTTCTCTGGATGTATTGATTCTTTCTTGTCAACTGAGTTAGCATCAGCGCTATCTCAGAACATTGTGCACACAAGAAACGTTCGATCGGTTTAGCCCACCATGAAACTATTTTCTGCCAGCACTGATCACAGGACCAAGCATGACAAGTATATCTGAAGCCACAGTGCATGCGTTCATTCAACTGAAGATCACATGCATTTCTAGTAAAAAAGGCCGCCTACTGCCACAAAATACCACAACAGCAGGAGGCTGAAAGAAGGAAGAAAGTCTTTCGATGTGCGGTCGTGTTGTCGAGCAGCTCCTACCGAATTGTTTTCGCGATGTGACCAACAAGATCCGGAAGAAAGCCCTCCCTCCCTCGCTGCCTGACTCAACAGTCATTTCCCCGGAGAGCTACAGGTGTGAGCTGAGACAAGGAAGCTGCTATCAGAGCGGGCCGAGAAAGGTCAGGCGGCTGGCAGTTTTAGTGCACGTTCAATCAATAAAACAAACTGCTGGAATTTTTAGGGACATTTAATAACCTACCACAGCAGTCGCCTGTGACTGGCTCACATATTTAAGCTAGGAATCCTCTGCGAGGAATAAAAACTGTTAATGTGATGATTTAATTCACTGCTTTGTTGTGAAACAGGATTGTCCCTATGGTGTGTTTCTGCTGAGCGGGTGCGAAATGAACTGACTCGCGACGTAAAAAAACGCACCACTAATTTTCTACAATGCAGAACAAACTCATATATTTGGTCTGGGCAAACAAAAGGAAATCCCCAGTGGCACACACACGCACATTTACAGCCATCCATAACCGGTGGTTGTGTAAGAAACTGTAGGAATAAAGCGCCAGATGTGCAAAAAAATAAAAAAATAAAATCAAATAAAAATAAAGCCCTGTCTCTGTTGCGCAGGTGTGTGAGAAGTAATCCTCTTGTTTCCATCTCCCAGTGAGAGACCAGCCACCTGTGCAGCACACACCACACCTCTGCAGCAAACAAGAAAAGAGGCCCATGAATCATTAATTACCATCAATTAATAATTAATCTCATCATGCACTGAGGATGCACATACCAGGCTTAACAATTAATATCAGTGAGAATACTGCATAGGGTTACAATTTGTGTATGGAGTAATGTTATTTTTCACCAAAAAATGAATGGAAATGTAATTCTCCACCTGATTTATTGTATGTGTAACTACAGTAGCTCACCAAGAGCACAGGAACAAATAAATAATACATGGTTTTAGGGTATGTGCTAGTTGAAAGGTCATAACTCACTAAACATGCCTCGTAATCAAACGCTGATTGCCGGGACTTAAATCTTCTCCAAAATAACCGCTTGTTTTTTTTATATCTCGTTTATGATGATATCATGTAAGCGATACACATTTAAACACAGACTGAGACATGAGGTTATCCCAGCTCCTCAAACGCTGTGACACATGGCCACTAATAGTTGTGTTTATTTACACCAGCAAGCATCAATCACGGGGGTCCGTTTTTAAACCGTGACCCTCGTAATAGAAGTGTCCGGTAGTTAATAGCAGCGCAGCTGAAGTGCTGCCATTGTGCTACTCGTGTTGCGTTTGTCTGTTTACTCATATTCCTTTCAGACGGATGCAGGAAAACAAGAGGGAAAAACAAGTAAAAGCATCAATCAAATCAATCCAATTTTGTATTTTGGATTAAACGATTATTATATTTGTCTTTTGACAGATGAAGGCATGTTTCTATATCTGTATTACTACAAATAATAACTTTACATCCATGGCAACATTGCGGTAAAAAATTCTGCTTTGACTGGATGTGAATAAAAAATGTTAAATCATAAGCAGATTGAACACAGTGATCATTAGTACTCTATTTTCCATTAATACTAAAACACCAGCCCTTACAACCGAAGCTGCTGAAGTGATAAACGGCAATCATATTATTATTACTGATGGGAAAATGGAAAAAAAATAATAAATCGTTCAATGCAATGTGACAGCCTAGTCATTATCGCACTGTTAATTTACCCATTGAACAGGTCACCTTAGTCATCATAGTAATATTGCCAGCACAGCCATGACTGAGAAATTTGCCAAGAGCTGCTACGGTTTAACTGGCAAAAGACAAGTTGGCATTTGTTGCTAAGTAATCACAGCAAATGTAATGTGTCGCCTGTCAAAAATGCACGTATAAAATGAGACTTTTTGTGCATTTTTGACGTCAAATGAGTTTTGCGGGAAGTAATTAAAGAAAAAGGAGCAGCCCACTTGCATGTGAGCTGTTAGAAGTAGGGGGATCTCTCAGTAGGTTAACCAACTCCCTTATTAACTGTGTCCTGGTGAACTCATGTTGCTCTGTGCATCATAAAATCATATATTAGTTGCTCACCAAATAATGGAAAGGACCAATGCGGCCATTTTATGAAAGGATATAAGTACAAAACTACATTTAGGGTTAACATAAACCAGTATTACCTGAATGACCTTGCCACCTTTGTCAAGTAGTATTACTTGTCAAGTAATATTTGAAAACCGGTGTGACATGTTGACTTTGCCAAGGCTGCTGCTGTCATTAAGAAAGAAGACAGAAATAGAACTATCAAAAAATAGGGGCAATATTTTAGTTAGTTCATTTTTAGCCTTGCGTTCCAATGTGATATTTTTAAAGTGCGTGTTATAACACGCACACGTGACAATCTGCTACTGCAGAGAACCATACATACACAATACAAACATAAACTACAGAACTAAGTGAAATCCTTAATTATTGCATAGACTTTATTGTAGATAATAATCACCAAACAGCCACTTCTTTAGCTGCATAACAAGAGAATATTCACCGCAGCAGATCAATCCCCATTCTTTATGGGGTTCTCTGACTCACAGTGTAGTAAGATATTTTTAGTCGGGCAACATTCTGCTCGTCCATCTGCACGCACAGATGAGTCTCTCGTGTTCCTGCGCAGCGTCACCATCGGCGAGGCGGCCGCTGGAGTTGAAAGCGATCCAGAACGCAATGCTTAACGGTGGCTGCTAAGATTATCAGTGGCAGCAACAATGAACGTGGCTTAGCCCCAGACCACAGAGCTCCCGCTGAAAGGCAGTGGAAACACACTCACGGCAAACAATGGCCTTCACTGGTTCACCAGCCAGGACAGAGTCAACAACCCAGGCCATGAGACTTCTGCTGAACATGCTCAGCAGATTTCTGTCTGGGACTTGCCCTGGCACAGGACTTGTTGACTCTGCTGTTCTGGTTCCACAGTTGTAGGACAGGATTATCTACTTTTTCTGAGTAAATATTAACTTTGGAAAAAGAATCTGAGCCCAGAATTCAGAGTGGTTTAGGATTTCAATCGCAGTTGCCAATTTTATAATACAAAAGGCTATGATAAGGGATAACGCATAACTTAAACTAGCCTTGTAAATATTTGAACTTTCAGATTCATGTTAAAAAAGTCTGACTGGCAAAAACTACTGAAGGGATGCACAGAAATACACGCGGAGCAGGAGAAAGCGCGGTAAGATCTGCACCAGAACATCACCGAAATTAAGCGGCATGTTCTGGTGCAGTGGTGTGCGAAGCTACAAGCGTAAAGCCTAAAAAGACACCAACATGCATTTCGCTAAGACCAAGAAGGCCTTTTTCGGCTGGAGAGGAGTCGCTTATGTGTGGGAGTGGTGGGAAACTCCCACGACACTGCAAAATGAGCCACCTGAAGAAGATGTAACCCATAGAACCACAGTCAAAATTCAGACTTTCATTGATTTTAATGATGGGTTAGAAAAACAAAGAAAATTGTAGATGAGTATTTCAATATTTGTCCACGTGTAGTTGGGTGATACTTAATATCACCATCACAAATTAATGCAACTATGTACTTTTTTTTTTCTTTAAGCCTCCTGAACAGCTATAGGCTCTGGGGAGCTTGTACTTCCCCCGTGAAGCTACAGTGGCACGATCATGTCACACACTGTTAGTCTTCCAGAAAAGCCACATGGACCCACAGTGCCTGGGGCCAAACTGGCGCCATTCACTTCCTGGGCACAGGCAGGCAGAGCACGCCGGGCTCTATTTATAACCTCTTATTATCTAAATGAGGTTGAAAAGATATGACAGCAGCAGGAAAAGGGCACCAGTTGCACGTTTCCTATCAGCACAGTGAAAGTTATTCTTATTGATCTCTTCTTATTTTGAGAATTTTACAAGAAAAGCACGCGTTGGATTTCAGAGAAAGCCCGACAGCGAATAATAACTTGCAAGACAATTATCCAACTGCTGGAAAATGTGCGCGGCCCCTTTAAGAGAAACACAACATTGATTTACTTCCTGTTTGCTACCGCATGAACAGCTACTGATGGAAAGACGTAAATAAAAAAGCAAATAGTTTCAAATATATAGAAGTATTAAAGGGTTTATGAAAATACCATTATGGTTTCGTAGGATATTTAAAAAAAAAAAAAATCATTTTAATCTTCAGTCCGGCGTGATCTGCGACAAGGTTAATGGCAGGGAGAAAACGAAAGGTGCTAGCGTTGACAGCAGCAGCAACTGAACACAACAGTCGGGCGAAATCAAAACTCAAAGTTGCACCTACCTGTCAGCGTGAACATGCTCCAAGTGTTGAGACGGAGCGAAGCCATTATTTCGCCAATAGTGAGCTGCAGCCGAGACTGGGTGAAGAGTTTTTCAAGCAGCCTTGCATCAGTTTGGCTAAAGCCTTCCTCGGGAAGGTAACAATGTTATTTCACTTCAGTCGGTCCACAGGTTGCACCAGTGGCATTTTAAAACAGTTTCGCAGTAGCTCTTCATGAAGGTTGTGTCAATTAGCATTTATTTAAAAATGACAGAGCCGTGGATTTAACTGTTTTCATTGTGAAGACTGTGGTTTGTGCTACTATTGAATCTTATGGTGTTGCACTGACACGTGTTTCTAAATAACACTTGATTCAATCCAGTTGAACAGCACCACAAACTACATCCTCCAACACGATCATCCATCTGAATTACCACATTAACGCGAGACACGACACTTAACGCCAGACCGGTTTCAGAATGCATTCGTTTTCACGTGTGTAGCTAATAATGTTGTCTCTGCGTTACTTCTTTTGTGGTCTTGCAAAACTGCGTGAAAGATGGTAATTCCACATGATCACAGCTTCAGACGTTGGCTTTGCTGGATCAACAATCTAAAACCATTATCTTTTTTTTTTATTCACGAAAGAAGGATCAAAGCACACTTGCAGACGTTCACTTTTGGCAAATCTGCTTTATTCATTCTGTGTTTCAGGCAGCATTCTGATAACTTCTGTCCCATCGATTGTCCCCATGTCCCTGCAGGTGCTGGTCCGCAGGTGTGCAGATGGCGCCGAGCTGCGTGGGAGAATAGTGGAAACTGAGGCTTACCTTGGAGGGGAGGACAAGGCCTCACACTCAGCTGGAGGCAAACGCACCGAGAGGAACAAAGCCATGTTTATGAAGCCTGGCACGATCTATGTGTATCCAATCTACGGCATCTACCTCTGCATGAACGTGTCCAGTGAAGGTAAACATCCTCCGTCAAAGATGTACCTATCATACAGTATTGTGCTATATTTATGTATGCGTAAACACACCGATTATGCCTGCGGATGAAAGTAAATGCAAACATGTTCTGGTTTAATATACCCTCCTCTAATACAATGTTAAACCAAGGGCAGTTTGTGTTTTCTTCCATCATTGAGTAAAGGGCATAAAGGAAGGAGACAGAGTGGAGCCTTGCTGACTGATGCATATTGTGTGCTGTGTTGCTCAGGGGAGGGGGCCGCCGTGCTGCTGCGCTCACTTGAGCCCCTGCAGGGTCAGCCCGTCATGAGGCAGCTGAGGGCGGCCAGACGCAAAGAGGGAGCCCGTCAGTTGAAGGACAAAGAACTGTGCAACGGCCCTTCAAAGCTGTGCCAGGCCCTAAATATACCCCGCTGTTTTGACTGTCGAGACTTAGCCTCGGACCCGGAGGTGTGGCTGGAGACGGATCCGGACTCGAGTCCGGTGAGACCCCTCGACATAGTGTCAGCGCCGCGCATCGGAATCGAGTCCCACGGGGAGTGGGCCAAGAAGCCGTGGCGGTTTTATCTACGCGGGCACCTCTGTGTTAGCGTCGTGAATAAAGAGGCAGAGAGACAGTCTCTGTCTGGAAATGTAATGAGCGGTTTGGGTCCCTCAGATGTGCAGTCTGCCACGGGACAGCACAATGGGGAAAGGACTTAACAGGAATACTTCTGAAACTACTCTGCCATCTGTTCTCCACTTAAGCAGAAAAGAACGTCTGCCTGCACTGCGGCAGCGTGTGACTAATTACACATATGAAATTAATTAAAACTGAAGTTATACCCTGTTATTTATGGGTTCGTAGTTTTGAGAAAGGTGGTAGAATAACTTCCAGCTCTAGGGTTAGAGCTACACTGAAAAATGGTTTTGCATTATACATCACACACTTGTTAGTGTTTTGTTTCATCTGCATTTTTTTCTTTTAATAAACCTTCAAACTGTGAATTCACAGATGTTTGGACCGCTCCATTTCCCTCTGAGCAAAAACAGCCCGTCTAATGTTTAGACTCTTCCCTTTCTTGCCGTCTTTCTCGCTCCACCTCTGGGATTCCTACGGAGAGGTAGCTGGAGGTCTGGAATGGTCATTACTCACTGTGCCCCTCTGAGGCCGGCACAGATGATCTAACACATCTGGGACAGGGGGGAAGATGAAGTGGAAACCACGATCCTCTCAATATTTACAGTGAACCTTTAAGGCATGTCTGGTATGTACAAAATAATTTAATATTGTAAACAAACATTTGGCTCTCTATTTTTTTGTAAATCTGCACACAATAACGCACTGTCACTGTCTGTTGGTTTTTAAAACAACATCTTTGAGCGGCAGCACTTAGCCGTGAGCACGGCAGGCTTTTACCTGCTCTCAAAGTGGTACATTTTCCAGTTGGGGGCGGGTTGGGGGGGGGCCGACACCGTCTCGGTGCCACTACTCCATGGGTGACTGAAAGATTGAAATAATGGGATCCTCGTGGTTGGTCACCACGAGCACGCTGCGGAATTTGTCAAACAGCGTCTTGAGCTGCGAGCGCCTCATGTTTTCGTTGTACATGATCTCTTCCAGGTGGTGATGTCCTCGGAAATAGTGCAGCAGCCTAAAAAAAAGAGAAAATGGATTATTTATTTATTTTTTTTATCATTAATGTAGATCAACCGTGAGGTAGGACGTCTCACATCTGAAGCACTGATGACATTTTATGTTACAATTCAACAGGACAGAACACTGGTTACATTCCAGGTGATATTCAATGAATGCAGGTAAAGTACGATTATATTCAAAATCCTCGCAACAACACTGTTATATTATAAAGAGACAAATAATAAATTAACGGTGACTTATAGGATATCAATAAATCCCATATGTTGAGGGGCGTTCATGGACCAAATGAAAGCAGGGAATGTGTTCAAATTACTGCATGTCACTATGCAAGATAGATCTAAATCCATCTGTCAGATCATGATATCCTGAGTAAAGTCAGACTATGCAGTGAATGTATGGCGAGCAGAGGCGCTTCATCTACAAATGTAGGGTTTCCCAAACAATGTCAGTGCTGTGGCACCCAGCCAGGGTCTAATTTACTCCGCTATGGTCTCATAGCGGAAATATTATTGTACGTTTCAAACAACGTCGAGCTTGCGTTGTTTTTCCTATTGCTCCTGAAAGCATCTCTCCCTAACTTTCCTGCCCCGAGCGCCTCCACACACACACACACACACACACACACACACACGTCGCTGTCCTGAATTTAACCTGACGGAGAAAAAGTCACAGTCAACTAACACAGCATGAGAAGCCATTTGTGTTGTTCACTACAAGAAAAAAATAAAAATAAAAAAATCTGGTTTACCACCACTTTTTAAAACCAGATGTTTGTGCTCTCTATTGTAAACCATGGACATTTACAATCATTTAAAGAGAAAATGACTCCGTTAACTAGCTAAACTTTATAAGCACTAGCCAGCAAAGTTGGATTGAAAGTCAACAGTTTACTGTGAATTAGATTTATGAGCAAATAAATAAATAAATAAAATTCTGTGGGAAACATCCTGTCAGACTGATTGTTCCACTCTGCCATAGATTCTATCCCCTCCTTATAACAAACAGTCTCTGTGCTACTGTAAAATGTTTCAGTTTTGACATGTGTTAATGTCTAATGACTCTGGAGATTATCGAGGATCTTCTTCGAGTATAGAAAAAGTCACAGGGATATACATCTATCTGCTCCCAGGAACATCAGGGCGATTAAGAACAAGAAAGCGCAGAATAAACTCTGGTTGCCTGTTAGAAGTCCGCTTAGTTACCTGGCAAACATCCGCAGATCCTCTGGATTTTGTGCGGCGGGGATGTTAAGAATAACCTGCCTCTCATGCTCCGACAGGCTGGCAAGCAACGTTTCTGTCATCCTCTTGTTGAGCGGAGAATCTCCACCGGGCAGCAGCTCCGCGCTGGAGTTGTCCATGCTGGGGCTGGTTAAGGTCATGTCATCACTGCTCGCTGCGTACAAGTGGAAGACAGACACGGCCAGAGATCATGTTAGAGCTGGCGCAACTGTAAGCGGGGAAGCAGAGAAGAGAGGAGGACGTACTTGGTGAACCAAAGCTGAGAGCGCTCGGGGTGCTGAGGCTGCGGCCTCCCACTCGGGCGGCTAGCGGGGGGTCTTCGTCCCTCAGCCCGGGCTCGTCCTCGCTGGGCGGCACCAGCAGACAAACGTAAGTGTGCAGCTGGATCAGCAGGCGGCGCTGCAGCATCCACACCACCATTTGGATCAGCTGCGCCTGGTCAGGAGCGGGGCAGCAAACACGGCTTTACAAACGGGGAGCAAGCGAAAAACTGAACATGCTCGTGTAACGAGGTCAAAAGTGTTCCAAATCTGCCACGGGCGCCTTATAAACTCAAAATAGAGCCACCAGAGAGAGCCTCGGCTCTGATCTCGTCCTCATGAAAAATGGAGGATGCAGACGCCGGAGTTGATGTCCCTTTGTCATGTATAATTCATCCATGGAGGCTCTGCCCAAACAAGACGGGTCAGTGGAAAACACCAAATGGTCCCGCTCTCAAAATACAGTAACATCCCTGTAAATACTGGGCAACAACCAAGAAACTAAAAAAATTAAATTTTATTTACTTTCCAGACTGCTAACAACTATTTTCCATAACACTATCCCATTGTTTTTTCTCTCTGTCATTCTATTATTTGGCTAACATGGGGGGAAACCATTAAAAATGTAAAACCAGGGGAAGTGTGACTGTTAGTATAATCCTACCTCCTGTGCAGGAGCTTCCAGCGGGTTTCTGAACTCCGCCAGTGAGACAGGAAGGGAGAACTTGGCCAACATGGAGGGCAGATCATGACCGGGAAACTGCTTGGCAAACTGCTCGGCCAGAGGGGAGTAACTATCCCAGGAGAAATGGCACAAATAGTCCACAACACTGAGCGTTTTGTTTGAATTCATAACACAATGTGCTGTAAGTTTGGTCAGAAAAAAACATTCCCTCAATGACCCAGTTTTAAAAACACAGTGTATGGTAACTTAACAGATTTAGAAATCGTTTAATATTGATTGGATGATTAAGCCTTTACTACTCACAGGCAGATGTTGGCATGAGGAGACAGCATGTAGACGTTATTCTCACACAGTGGGTAGATGATGATCGCCTTACCCCAATAAACCAAGTGGGCAGCGATTTGAAATATCTGAGTGAGGAAATATTTTTTTAATCATTTGTATAGCAGGAAGTAACACGATCTAGATATATATTACAAGTGAAAGAGTGCTGCTGCTGACGGAAAACACACTTGCTAGCTCAATGAAAACAAATGCATTTAATGTAACAGCACGAAAGCAACTTGATGACTGTTGTGGAGGATGTGGGTAAACTGAAAATGGTTTCTGTTATGTGGCCTAGCCCACTGCGAATGGGGTTGTCAAAATAATAGAAACATATTTTGGTACGACGCAAAAGAGTTCAACCAATTCAACAAATGCTGCAAACTATAACATTCATGAATCTAAGGATGAGTGGAGGACTGATAAACTATATCCATTCAAACTTGCATTATATATATTATCCACTAGGTGGCAGTAAGACCCTATCAATGGTTCATTACAGCAGATGTCACACACACAATAAGATAACAGATAACTTGTTTTATATATTGTTTCCTTTTCACATTTTCTCATTTTAATAGTATTTTGTTGTATTTTGCCACATATACCTAAAGGAGCAGGAATTTATATTTGTCTATATTATACATGTATGAATTAAATGCATTTTATTTTTTCCATAAAACGTAAAAGAAAATTATTTTGAAATGCACACCTAATTGAACCTAAATCTAAATTTCCTTTTTATTTCTTCTTTTTTTTTAATTCAAATTCCTTTTAACACCAGAGGAGATGTGTGTGTTACAGTAGTTTGACTATTCTGCACCTGAAGTAAGGCCAGGTCAGCATCCTGGGCGAGCTGCTGCAGGTTTTTCACTGCCGAGCACGTTTTGATGAGGCGCACCATCGCCGGGGAGCAATCCAGTGGGAGCTGGCTGAGAAGAGCCTTCTCACTTTCCAGCAGCAGCAGGGCATGATAGGGTCTGCAGGGTCAAACGCATAATACAGCCTCTGAATCAACACAAGTCTCCTCATTAGAGAGAAACCAGGAGGAATTATTTGTAGTACCAATCTGTACAAGCCTTGATAATTAAAAAAAATATATTTTAAACTGCACTCATGCTAATTTGTCATTCGCGTGTTCTGTTCAAGATACAGAAATACAACACACATGTATGTTTTGCCAAACTACAGCACAGTACGCTGACATGACAATAGGTGGCAGTATGGCTCACAGAAAACTCTGAGGCTACAGACGCAAGTAAACATCTGAACACACAACAGGTGGATGATTAGATGTTAAATTTAGAATGTCTGCAGAGATCAAGAGGTATTTCTGCAATGCTTATTGGTCGCTATGTAAATATGGCACACAGGCGATGTGTGTGTGTCTTCGCTTCAACAAGTCTTTTTAATGTTTTTCTTGTGTTTTGCATGACATTCAACCAACAAGCCAACATTATGAACATAAGGCAAATAAAGAAATTATTGGTCATCAAGTTATTTTTTTCAAGACATCAGAGGTTAAAACATGAGTTTGTGCAGAGAGGGGGCCGTAGGGTGGGGTACCTGTGGTTGGCTGCGATAGGACATTTTTAGTATCAGCCTACTAATGCTGATTAGGGTATTGCCAGAAGTGTAATTTTATTTTACACACTTATTATTTTGCACACTAAAAAAAACAAACATGGGCCTAATCTGAGAGACTTCTCGTAAACATGTCTGGTAAAACATGTGTGAAAATGAAAAACAACGGTGTATAAAGGGTTCAAGTGTACCTTATGGCTTTAAGGCTGCGCTCTAAAGCCTCTGGGGGAATGTGGTTACCGCCAATCCTGTGGATCTTGTGTGGCAAACAGAAGCTGACCTCTAGCCAGTTGTTTATATGTAGCCGCACCACACCGGTTGTACAAAGGCTGAAAACGCATCAATAGCAACATAAGCTTTACATTCAATATATAGCGCACAGAAAATAAACAACAAATGAAACAAATATATTCGTGTTCACCTGTCGTAAGCCTCCTTCAGGTCCCGGGCTAGCTTACATTTTGGAAGAATCTGTCTAAACGGGGACTGGGGGCTTCCATCTGCTGACATCAGGAGAAACAGACGCTTAAAACTTAAATGTGAGGGACGTATGATGTAAGCACGCGTGCATTAAATACATTAAATATGTCAGAAAATGCAAACAACTCTATGAAGCTGTCCGACAGACAGACAGAGACAGAACGTGACAGGCGCTCTCACTCTCTGTCATGGTGGTGATCTCGTCCTGGACGGCCAGCATCAGCTTGGCCTCGCGGGTCAGGTACTGGCAGCGGCGCTCCTCGTGCTGCAGGGCGATGGCGATGCGCCGCGACAGGTTGTGCATGCAGCTGATGACGGACGGGTCGGCATTTGCCTGCGGAGGCCAACATGGAGAGGCAGACACTTTTTTAAATTTTTTTTAAATAAAGGGTGACTAACAAAGAAACAAGTTAGCATCATGTATACAACTAACTGATTATCTCTTAGACTCTTAGTTTGAAACACTGGGCCTTGGCAGCTTTGTACCTCATTTGTAGCTCTGTAAATGTTCAGGCTATTGGTTTTTTTTTTTAAACTATCAAACATATATGCTCCTTAATTTCCACTACTCCCATCAACTGTGCACATATTCTGTAAATATTCTGTATATAATATGACACCATGTGCATTCTGTACATAACACAAATGTATATATATCTCTAACTGTGTTGATACTGTGGGACTGTGGGACAAAGAACCACTTAGCCTGAATACTGTTACCCCCTGTGCATTTCTTAACTTTAAGTAATACTTTCTTTGCACTTCTGCTTAGAAGCTAATTGTATTTATTCACTAGTTCTGTACTCAGCACAATGACAATCTAATCCAATAATGTACTATATATATTTAATAGAAATAATATTGTCAATTAAATGCAATTCATTTAAACCCCCTGCAAGTTAACTGGCTAATAAAAATGAATAACAGTTGGAAATTTCCACAAGGCAAGTAAAGCAGTTGCTGGGCAGATAAAACATGACTCAGCACTTTTCGCCCTCCTCAGGCCATACTGGTATTACTGGGTACAGTGACTCAGCATGGGCAGGAACGGGCTCTGCCTTGTTGGGGCGCCATGATTAAGCATAATAAGCTGGCCCCTCCTCCCTCTGTCCTCCCATGCTCTCACAGATAGAGTGGGCTGGAATATTATCAGTCACGCGCACCCACACACACACACAGGCCTCCCATTCACCGCACACACAGATTAACAGATTAACACAAAATCAACGGGTCCCACCCACAGTCAGCTAACCATCATTAAAATGTAAATATTAATATACATTTTAAGTAGCAGTGTCTTTTAAACATTTTGACGATAAAAACTTTTTTTGTTTTGTTTTTTTGTACATACCCTTAGTGCAAACACAACATTAAATAAGATCATTGTTGGCATTTCCCTCTTAGGCGAAGGATCTGTTTTAGAAACCTGCACAGAGAGAAGACATACTTTTCACAAGATGCAAAAATAAAAAAGTCTTTACAACAAAATGCTAATCTGCAGTTGTTTTCTATACGGTACAGTCAATGCTTCAACTCTCAAATATAGCACAGGAACATTATTCTTACTTATACATGGGGTTAGGGTTAGTTAATTATTCTGCTACTTTTGAATTAATGGCATAGTTTAGTAAATGTAATGTCAAAAAACAAACCACTCAGCTCCCCAGTTTAAGAACAACAACAAAAAAAAATAATAATGATTCAAATGTGTTATTTTGTGAAGAATTATTTTTATTCTTTTTATTCTCCTTTTTTTTGTAAATTACGTAATTTGGCAAAACATATTTAATTTTCAAAGATGGCTAAGTTTTTCATTTAACAGGATAATGTTTGTAACATAAAGGGACTGATACAATGAACTTGTTAAAACGTTTAAGGGGGGAAATAAAAGATGGGCACACACAATGTCATGCAGCTCTGTACAATAACTACATATACACTGAGCTTATCCGACACTGAATGTTTGCAGTGAGTCTGGTTGTATTGCACCAACCACAGAATAATTAAACTGCTCCTGTAATTGTCACTTGTGGCTTTCATAAGGAAATAATGAAGTGCTTTATGTTTTCTCACATCTTGTCACACACTCCACCCCAGTATGAATTACCACCCTCTTAGTTAAATAAGCTGTAAACAGTGTGTAAATTGGGCTAAAAACAAAAAAAAAGTCAGTAGGGGGCACCACTGATGTTAATACATACATTGAATGTAAAGAATTGAGGAGAAAAAAACATACAATACAGTGTCTTATGAAGCTACTGTAAAACACACATCACAAATATATATATCTACAACTTTAAACTCTGCAGCGATATATACCACTCTATATGATATATACCACCTGACCTACTATTTGTTTATTCTGTGCAGAACTAGTCTGAGTTCACTATAATATTTTATTGTATATACAGAATATGTATTATTTTTCACCAGATGGGGGAGGAAGAGGGCAAGTCATGCTTGTATTCTTATCTAGCTGTGTGAATTGACAAAACATTTGGTTTGTGGCACAAACCAGAAGGAACTGCTAAGTCTTTTTACCGGGGTTCCTTTCCTCCTACCTGAATGATGGGAGGATGCTGAAGGAGCGTAGGGTGCCCCACAAATCGAACATTGTCTATCTTCAGCTCGAACTTCTTCCCGCACATGTCCGACTTTGTGGCCAGGATGGTGGCCAGGATGATGTCCGAGAACCTGAACGCAGCACGGACGCAGTGAGAAAGTGTGCGCGGCGGCACGAGAGGCTGGATCAGAGAAGCAGCTGAGACTAGTGTAGGAGGTTCAAATTAGCTCGGTTTTCTTACACGTCCCTGTCTATAAGAGGGACGGCATTAATCAGATGCATCTGTCTGTGATGTAATTCAACAATCAGAGTATAAGTATTAAAAAAAAACAAAAGCGTGTGTGTCTACTGGAGAAGAGAAAGGAGGAAGAGTTCTCCTTGCAGAAAAAGTGAAATTGCCATATGAATGAAGAATGTGAAAGACTCATGCCGGTTTGACTTAAGTAACTCATGCTGCAATCAAAGGGATAAAAAATAAGGTGTGAATATCCAGGAAAAAAAAAATGAAACACACTATGGAGTTACTCCATCACCACAATTTGAAAGGAATGTGTCGTTATTTTTATTGTAGTTTGCATTTGATTTGAATTTTGTTCTGTAAAGCCGAGTCTATACACTAATGTAATCAAGACGAATTAACAGTTAAATTATAGATCTTTATTTATTTTTTTTATTTTTTATTTTTTTAACCCAAGCACAGATTAATCCTCTATTGATCATTTACGAGACGTTTCACTGAGATTAGGGTTGGAGATCCATATAGGACACAAAAAAAGGAAAGAAGGGGATAAAAAAGACAGGGGTGATCTAAGCGAAGGAAAGGTGGTTTAGAATGATTTCATCTTACCCTGCTACCAACTGTTCGTCAGTTAGTGGAGTTTGTTCTCTGAAATGGGAGTTGGGCCACAAAAAAAAAAAAAGAAGAAAAAAAGCAAACAAAAGGAAAAATGCAACACACAGTTGGGCTAAATGCATAAAATGGACATCAAAAACAACCCGAACAAACATGTGATACTGTGAGGTGAAAATGCTGGTCTGCATGTTGAGTCAAGCAAATTTCTAGTTTAGGGTTGATAGATCCAAATCTCTGCTTAATGGACATATGAGGGATATAACGTCTTTCTTTCATTATTAAATGATGGTGTTTTTCTGTTGACCTGCAACATGTGTTCAATGGGGGCCTGTCAGTGTAAGTGAAACTGGCCATGACTTGCCTACAAAAACAAAACAAATTCATAGCAGGAACAATATGAGCGACCAAACAAACTGTCTGATTCATTCCTAGAAAGGAAGGAACATACTGGTGAGCTCAGCAAAAAAAAAAAAAAAAAAAAAAAGGGGTTAAACAAACTCCTTCACATGCAAAGAACACTCTCTAGCAGGTATGCATGTCCTCATCCAAGTCTACTGCAACCAGAGGACTAAACTAAAGGGTTCACCACAGGGTTCATTCTATAGGTTTGCACACCATTCACTCTGTGGTGAATTTGTACAGTTACAAAATTGGGAACTCTGTATCAAAATGGTTGTAATTCAAACACCATTAGTCCAGGTTGCATGTGAATACCCTCACACTACAGCTGAGAGTTTGGAGTTTAAGGTCGCTGACCTTAAGGCCATGTTTAACTTGCAACTGTAACTTCAGTTTCTCTTGGGGGTCGGGGGCTCTATGATCTCTTCCCAGTTACAGTCTAGTTATGCTTGTAAATTTGAATCGATAGAAGAGTATTTAATTCTGCCTTGTAGCTGCTTCTGATGGACCAGTGAGGATCTTCAGACAACTAACAACCCACCAGCATCACTGTCTGTGAAGTGGCAGCATGATGTTACTTAAAACTGTTAAGACTGGAGGGTAAGATTGTTATATGTGTAATCGCCATCGACAACAAATGAAAGCTGCTCTAATACATTTTAATTATCCAAATTCATGATGTTTTGAACGCACATTTTCATTTTCTCCGCTTATGAAAAAACCCTGTATTGCTAACTTTTGCTACATGCTACTGTAATTATGAGTGAAGGACAGCTTCTTGCTCAGATATTCAGAATATTGACAGACCGTTGTGATTTTGAAAATGCACCCAAAAACGATAGAAATAAAACATTAAGGAGGAGTTTCAGAGGCTTGTTAATTTTTCACCAGTTCAGATAAGCGAGTGAGTGCAAACAGCAGCTGGGCCTGTGACTAGGGCTGGACATACAGTGACGTTATAACTTTGTGTTGCAGGATTTTGTTTTAGGTAGCTAATTTTATTCTAGAAGTCTAATAATGGTCAGTCACGTGGTCTGAATCAACCATGACTCTGTGACCCTTGTTGGGAAGTTTTGGCACAGGTTTTCGGAGGAGAAAAAGATCCAAAGCAAAGAGGGAGGGGGACGACATAGTGAGCTTAAGATCTCATCTGGATCTCAGAATGGGTGCTGTCACTTAATGAGCAATTTGAAAGTCCAGGAACATTACACAAAGAGCAAATTAAATACCTTGAATCGCCATCCTGGTCATCGAGAACATCGCCAGCTGTGTTCAGTGCATACGGACTCCGCTGTTTTGCTTGAGGACAGAAATCCGAATTAGTTATTATGACTTGACATTAATAACTACGTGCTGAGATACCAAGGAGAGAAACACAACTAGAGTGCTACTGATTTGACACTGATTTTCAGTAGGGGTGCAACACATCTTGTGATGCTTTTTATCTGGGTCTTCGTATGAGACAGTAGGAACTTGTAGGAAGTGTTTCACTAAAGCAAAGTTTGCCATATACAGGAAAATCTCAAAACAGGAAATATGTTTGCAAGAAAGAGGAACAGTTGACACAAACAGATATGGCTAACACTTGTAGCATCATTACAGTTACAACAAAAAGTGTGTGTCGTGTTGTATTATATGGCCATGCGTTTGTTACACCTCCCTTGTAAATGCGTAGTTACATGAAAGCGATGCCAGGATAGAAGGGAACAACTGGGCGTGTGTGTGTTTGTTTGTTTATGTCGACGGTTCTAACGCTTCGCCTACCTGAAAGAGATGACGGACATTCAGCCACTCTTTGGAAAGGATATCGAAATAGTAGTTTGTTCCCTCGGCTGCCGGAGCTAACCAGGATGACGCTAATAGGGCTGGTTTTGTCGCCGCTTTTGTATGCGCTGTTTTGTGACTGACTGTACATTGATTTTCGGTCATCCGGTAAGCCGGCTGAAGGGTTGAGCATCATGTTAGCATCATAGCTAACTGAGCGTTAGCTGCGACTCAGCAAATGGTCCACGCGGTGAACTGAGCTCGTCTGAGAGGAGCTGGTCTTTACATATACACCGGGCCTAGGCAAATCACAAGTCCAAAAAGAGTTTACTCAGAGGCCTGGGTGAATGCTAAAGGACAGCCACCCTGCACACTGGTGCGTTTGTTTTGTGTCACCTTGAATAATGTTCGACAGGAACTAAGGTCGGAGCTGTTAAAGGGTCCCCCCGCCCTCCGTGCAGGAGTAATGTCATAATAACCTATAAACAATTAGGATAATGTTCACACTTAAAATCTTTTCTTAAAAAGAAAATGAAATTTCTTCAGAAAAATAAGTGCAATTTGGGTACATTGTTGTTTAGTCCTGGCTCTCAGTGTTGTGTTCTGTGAACTTCTCTTACGAGACAGTGTACAAATTAGGAATAGCAGTTATTTTCATTGAAAAATTGCAGTCTTCTGTGAACTGGGTCAGAGGGCCAGAGAGTATATTTAGAACGATATTAAGCAAATGTTACACTGCTAAATAAATAAAATGTATTTAATAAATAAATAAATAAATAATAAACGTGTTGCCTGCATAAGGGGAAATGCTTCCATCAAGTCCAATAAAGTACATATTTGTCCACTCCATATGATGTCTACATTGTGCATTCGGCTGAACCATGAGTTTCTGCATCCAAGTTTCAACATGTTCATAATGCAAGGAGTCTCCTTGAGTCCTCCCTTTCGTATGCACACATATGCACACATGTGCTTTAACGCAGACTACGGCCAATAAAAATTATGTTTTGTTATTTTTTTATTTATTTATTTATTTTTTACAGCTCCTACTAAGCTAAATGAACTGAGGAACGCGATTGGTTTTTAATTTTGCCTAAAAATATATGCTTTTAGAATTGCTTTGCATTGAAATTTATGTTAAAACACGTTACGCCCAACTGATGCTTTGGCCAACTTTTCAGTGATGACCAGGCTGGACAAGCTGACATGAAAGATAAGTACTGACCCTTGGTGGGAATTGGCAAGCATTCTCAGCTATTGGCACATGATTATTTTTGATGCAAAGTTATCATTGATTTCAGATGACACCACCCATTAATCCCAAACTGTAAAAACTGTTGATTTTGCTTTTACCAGGATAAGTCATTACAAAGCAGTAAATAAATATACATACAATACATTCCCTTATACCATTTGTTGTCTAAAATGATGAAATATGGTTAAATATGGTTGATACCAAATCGTACTTTTTCAAAGAAGGCACTGTAATTGGGAAAAATGTGTTTACAAGGATTAGTCATTACAGCATGGATATATTTCCTTATGACATCTGTTATTACCTTCTGAACGGTCCTTTACAAGAAAACCTGTTTATATGGCCTATCGGCTCTTTTATTCAGTCATATATTACCCTCATTTAGTTCTAAGCCCACAGCTCTATATACTGTGTATATATATGTATTGTGAATAAATATATTCACAATATAGAAACAATCATATGCAAAGAGGTTTATTGAATTTGACTTTTATTACCATGTTGATGACGTTAAGTATTTCCTAACCACCCAGCCTTGGAAGAACCTGATTGGACCAGAGTCAATGAGAAGATGTGTTGTTGGTCATGAATCAATGAGTCATATCGGATATTTGAGGATCAGTGGCGAAAAACACTTGGCAACTTTTCAAAAATAAGGAAAGAAAGACAAATAACCTGTTATGAAAACCACATGCAATGGAAGATAGATATGGAATTAATAAAATTACAATACCAAATTAAGGGTGGACTTTGTTCACTGAAGCCTGAATAAAAAGTTACTATTTCGAAATAGAAATACAGAATGGCCAAAAAAAAGCACCTTGTCATTTCTTAAACAACCATGTCAAAAGACACATGGAAAAGATGTTAGTCTGTTTGAGAAGGGTCAAATCATTGGCATGTATCAAGAAGAGAAAACATGTAATGAGACTGAGGCAGAAACTACCAAAAGTGGGTTAAGAACTGTCCAAGATATTATTAAATACTGGAAGGATAGTGGGGAACCATCGTGATGGGCATATCTTTCATCCTCGTTTTTACAGGATCTCGACTGCATCTCCTCAGACCGAGACCTACTATGTGTACTGGACTTTTGGTCCTATAGTTTAAGAAGCCAAACAGAAAAACATAAAGATGTTTAGAGCATAGACTGTATAAATATGGACTGCGTGTCGCCACTTCCTTGCATTGGCCAAACTGACGCTATTTTCCCAGTGATACGGGCAGAGTCTGCATGGTGTACAGATTCTAAATTGGCCATAGGTGTGAGTGTAAGTGCGAATGGTTGTCTATATACTGTGTATACTGTGTCTCTCAGTGTTAGCCCTGCGAGAGACTGGCGACCTACCTAGGGCCTCTTGCCCATTGGTTATTGTTTATTACCCACATTTCTTTCTAAAGTCAGAGCCCTGTAACTATATAACGGTTGTAGTGGACTGGTGGTCTAATAAGATTCAGTTTCACTGACTGAAAGTGTAGATCTAATAGACAGGAACAGAACAAACAAAAAATCTGATTGTTCTTCTCCTAACTGTATCACACCCTCATCATATCTGTTTGTGTATCATTGAAATAAACTAGGCAGAGCGAGCAACAAAGGAAATCCCACAATGAATAATAAATATAGCTATATTCACAATATACAAATGACCACAGACATATTTAATTTGACTTTTATTTGGTGCATTTGTGCAACAGCTTCAGTGCAGTAGATGAGACATTTTTAGATACTGGAAAAAAGACTGCCGCACACAAAAGAGTCTCTTCAGACCCTTAGTGGTACTGTCTGCCCAGAGCAGAGACCACCACAGCCAGGAACTTCTGCCAGGCCTCCTGGGCTCCAGGGGTGAAGACGCTGGGGCCAAACTTGGCAGCAACGCACACACTGATGATTTCAGCAAGAGCCTACGATGAGAAAGAACGTATTAGAACGGCATTAAAGACAGTGGTTGAAAAGATCAGAATGATGAAAATAAGACATGACATCAGCAATGACTTACCCTGAAGTTATCAGGATCCACGTGAAGCTTCTCAGAGTGCATAGTGCTGAGGCTGGCATAGGCACTCTTGATGTTGTCCAAGTTCTTCACAGCATTTTCCAGCCCACCCATCACTGTCTTGCCGTGCTGGGCCACCTTAGGGTTTCCGAGGATGGCAGCATTGCTGGACAAGTTGCCGAAGGACGCAAAGTGTCTCTGAGTCCAGGGGTACACAATCAGAAGCCTGAAACAATATGATCCAAGATTAAATAATAATAATAATAATAATAATAATAATAATAATAATAATAATAATAATAATAATAATAATAATAATAATAATAATAACGTTTAAAAAAGTGAATTAATATAATATCAGAGTGAATACAATAAAAGACAAGTCACCTGGACAGAGCCTGGGGTCCAATTTCGCCCACATCGAGCTTTCCCCACAGGGATGTGATGGCGCTGCGCTCTGCATCTGTCCACTCGACCATGTTGACGACGTTAAGGAGTTCTTTCAGAAAAATCTGATCGCAAACCTTTCGCAAATGTCAGTCTCTTGCAGGTTTTTATTAATTTCTAATTACCACACCTCCCAGCCTAGGATGCACCTGATTGGCGCAGAGCTGAAGAGAAAACGTGTTGCTACCCGCAGCGAGTCAGATCGGAACCTTGCCAGTACTGGGGGTGACGGGTTCAAAAAAGATAAACCAGACGTAAATTATAAAATTACAACACCAAAATAATATTTTCATGAAGAATGAAACAGTGTAATATTTATTATTATTTATTTATTGTTTTTTATTTATTTATTATGTTAAAGTAACAGACTGATAAAAAGATATAGCATATCTCAAAAAAGGGAGTGGTTGATCGTCAAAACTGCTTTTTGGCAATTTCCATCATGGAGGTGTGGTT
This sequence comes from Mugil cephalus, assembly GCF_022458985.1. NCBI lineage: Eukaryota > Metazoa > Chordata > Actinopteri > Mugiliformes > Mugilidae > Mugil > Mugil cephalus. The sequence goes on along the minus strand of NC_061789.1, from coordinate 15,742,499 downwards.
TGATACTGGGTGTGGTGCAGTTTGGTTTCATATAAAAAAAGACAGTTAGAAATCGTCATCACCTGCATTTTCATAACAGTGTTACTTGAAGAAAAAGCAGACATGAGTCTCTCTGGAAAAGACAAGTCCGTGGTGAAGGCTTTCTGGGCCAAAGCGTCCTCAAAGTCCGCTGAAATTGGAGCTGAGGCTCTTGGCAGGTTGGTTTTCTTTCTTTAATACATACACTTAACATAATTTCATTTTATTCCTTAATAACATTGTTGTATTTTCACCTTGTTCATCCTTGTTTTGACAGGATGCTGACCTCGTATCCTCAGACCAAGACCTACTTTTCGCACTGGACTGATCTGAGCCCTGGCTCTGCTCAGGTGAAAAAGCATGGTGCAACCATCATGGCTGCAGTTGGAGACGCCGTGGGAAAGATTGATGACCTTACTAGCGGTCTGTCCAGCCTCAGCGAGCTGCATGCCTTCAAGCTCAGAGTGGACCCTGCCAACTTCAGGGTAAGCTGAAGGAACGATCATTGAACCGAACTATTTTTAAATACTGACAGCTTAGATCATTATTAGGCGAGAGTTGTAAATGACCAAATAGGCTGTATTGTTTTATTTTGCTCAAAATATCTCAAATGTGAAGATATGTCACAATCAATTACACAGTTTCTCTTGCTTTGTTTTTTACCGTTCAATATGCAAAGGTGTTTGTTCCTGACTTTACATGTGTGTTTCTCATTCAACAGATCCTGGCCCACAACATCATCTTGGTGTGTGCCATGTTATTCCCTGCAGACTTCACTCCAGAGGTTCATGTCTCCGTCGACAAGTTCCTGCAGAACGTGGCTCTGGCTCTGGCCGAGAGATACCGCTAAAATCCAGCGATCCAAATGCATGTAGTGCAAAAATGCAGCATGCCATCCATAGAAATTTCAAGGCCCAACTTGGGCATCCCATGATGAATATTGAATAAAATCGAAATGTTCACAGATGTTGTCTTTTGCCCATTCTTGACATATCTTGATATTTTTAAAATTAAAGATGAAATGAGCCTTACTGGGGAAAACTATAACTCAACTGAACCTGTGACTATAAAACATCACAGTAGTGAAGGTTTTTCTTTAACTGTTTAACTCCAAGAATCATGACAAGTTTTCAATATTAAACTCCATTTAATGGATTTTCAACAACTAAAGTAGTTAATTGACTTCAATCTTGCCAAATTCCAAATATTAAACTCAGTGTTGTGGCGACATAATAGTTGCCTTTTTGCTTCACTGGATGAACACTGCACACACTGCTGCGATGGGTGATTAATTTTGTGTCCAGAGGATTGCAGTGGATCAGACCGTGTTTGTCTAGCAGTGCATAGGCTGATTTCACACAATATTGATCAAAACATAGAAGAAAACAATAGAAGATTTTTTAATAGCGCAACATCAGCACCAATAGGTAGACACAACTATAATAGACACAGCTGTAGGAAAAAACAGCTGTAGCATACTTTGATAAGGCAGCAAAGTATGGCATGGAGCTCACTGACTGCTGGTGAGTTTATAAGTCCATAAGTTTATCTTATTTTTTATAAGGGCCAACTCACCACAAAATTACTAGCTTAGTTAATGTTTGTGCTTTGCGCGATCCTTAATGCTGCAAGGTTCTACATGAATAACAGCAAAACAAAGTAACAGAAATGCTGTGGTGGTTGGGGAGCTCCAGGCGAACTGGTTCCGCCCTTGTCATTTTTCGCTGGCAGCAGAGCCCACTGCCATTAGTCTCAATAAGACTGAAAAAGGTGACACTGTAACAAGACAGGCACTGAAAAAAGATGGACAAGAAGAAGAAATTTGAAGACTGACACTGAAAAACACATAATAGTATAAATATGATATAGGTATATCATTGAACATTTTTCAATGGCAATACTTGTTTTCATATCAATAAAACTTGTGTTACAATTACAAATATTATTGTCAATGCCAAATTCTTTTTTCAATGCCACAGATTTTGTTTTCAATGACAAATATTAAAGTCAGTGTTGTAACTCCATACTCAGGGCCACTTTATCAATGACTGACCAAACTGGCTTTTCATTTAATTGATCACATACAAGAGGTAGTTCATTTCAATTTATAAGTTTAATAATGCTCCATAGATTAATGATAAAAGACATTTTGTGATATTTTCGTCAACTTTTCAGTCATGACCAGGCTGGACAAGCTGACATGAAAGATAAGTTGGTCACACTTGGTGTGAATTGGCAAACCTTGTCAGTTTTAGGCACATGATTATTTTTGATGCAATGTTATCATTAACTTCAGATGATGCCACCCATTAATACCAAACTGTACAAACTACTCATTTTGGGTCTACAAGGATAAGTCATTACAAAACAGTAAATAACTTAATACATTCCCTTATACCATTTGTTATCTAAAATGGTGAAATATGGTTGATACCAAATTGTACATTTTCAATGAAGGCCCCATAACCGACAACATTGCGTTTACAAGGATGAGTCATTACAGCATTCCTTATGACATCTGTTATTTCAAGTGCTGAAACACATATGGTTAACCAGCTTCATACCTTCTGAGGCAACAATCTAATCATCCTTTACACGAAAACCAGTTTATATGGCCTATTGGCTCTTTTATTCAATTCTACAGGGAAAAGCCTTCAAACAGGCATCAATCCTTATGGGTACACTTGCACAAAGTCAGGGATTTTTTTTTAAGGATTGGAGACGCAATGGTCGACCAAGGAAACTTAGTGAAGCAGATGAAAACACATCAAGCTTTGTTCCCTTTGAAAGGAAGATGTCTAGCAGAGTCATCATCTTAGAACTGGTAGAAGCATCTGATTGGAGCAGAGTCGATGAGAAGATGGGTTGTTGCCCACAATGAGACATATCGGATATTTTAGGATCAGTGGGGAAACAAAAAAAACTTAACAATTTTTCAAAAAGAAGAAAATAATAAACACTTCAAGACCGGTAACCTGTCACAAAAACCACATGAGACGGAAGCTAGACGTAGAAGTAAGTAAAGTTACAATACCAAATTAAGGGTGGACGTTTTGCATGAATGTTCACTGAAGCCAGAATAAAAAGTTGCTATTTCGAAACAGAAATACACAGAATGGCCAAAAAAAGTACCTTCTCATTTCTTAAACAACCATATCGATGTTTGAGAAGGGTCAAATCATTGGCATGTATCAAGAAGAGAAAAGATGTAATGAGATTGAGGCAGAAACTACCAAAAGTGGGTTAAGAACTGTCCAAGATATTATCAAATACTGGAAGGATAGTGGGGAACCATCGTGATGGGTGCACCAGGGTAAGAAAAGAGGCAGATGAAGCGATGTACCTATCGTGCTTAGTGCCTAATGTACAAGCCTGTGGGGGCAGTGCTGTGATCTAGTGATGTAATTGGTTGGGTCTAGGTTCAGCAGCATTATACTTAAAGAATAAGGTCAGCTGACTACCTGATAATACTGAATGACCAGGTTATTCCATCAATGTCTTTTTTCTTTCCTGGTGGCATGAACATATTCGAAGTAGGGGTGGGCGATATGACGATATTAAATCGTGAACGATTCCAACGTGAAGACGATCTGTCAAACTGCAGAGATCGTTGGATCGTCTAGAGCACATTCTATAAATTGCAGTCCTATGCTGATGCACCGACGCACCAGACGTATTACGTCGTCAACCTGACCGACCAATCATAGCGAACTAGGGGCAGTGACGCGCTTTCTTATCCCTTCTTATTTATGTGTGTAGCGGTAGCCGCATGGAGAGCCATGGCTGAAAGCCAAACGGAGTTGGTCACTAAAAAAAACAAAACACTTCCATTATATGGAATAGGTTTGGATTTTGCTCAACTGATGAAGCGCAGGAAAATGTTCTGTGCAAAGTTTGCACAAAACAGATTCGCACGTCGGGTGGCAACACGACAAACCTGCTCAATCATTTGAAGAGGGAGCATCCCAAACAATATGCTGAGAGCCAAACAGGGAGGGGTCCGGCGGCACCGCAGGCAGAGGCAGCAGCTAGCATAACACCGAAACAGTCAACATTAACACAGACATTTAACAAAGGCCCTCCGTATGACAAGTCAAGCCAGCGATGGAAAGAGGTAACAGAAGCAGTTACCTTTCATCTTGAAAAAGATGTGGTATCGTTCAAGACGGTAGAAAACGAGGGGTTCAAACGTGTGCTTAAAGTAGTTGACCCACGGTACGACCTGCCCAGCCGAAAATACTTGTACAACACTGCCATGCCATGCCTCTTAAACTTGTTTGCACGTGCAGGCAAAACTGCGATTATTTAAAATAAAATCAGTTAAGAAAGGTTCTTTGGACTAAATTGTCTGTTTTTCATTTTTCCAATTTACGATCGTGATAAAATCGAAATCGTGATTTTATTTTTTAAAAAAATAAATCGTGGTATGATATTTTTGCCATATCACCCACCCCTAATTCGAAGATGTTAAATCCAGGATTCATTGGGCTCAAATTGTGAAAGAGTGGTTCAGGGAGCATAAGACATAATTTTCCACACATGGATTGGCCACCACAGAGTCCAGACCTGAACACCTCTGAGAATCTGGGCTTCATGCTTTCTGAGGTACAATCAAATCATCTTTTACAAGAAGAAGAGTTTATGTACTGCTATAGCCTATTGGCTATTGTATTTTACCCACATTTCTTTCTAAAGTCAGAGCCCGTAACTACACACGTGGACAAAATTGTTGGTATCTCTCAGTTAAAGAAAAAAACCACAATTGCCACAAAAATAACTTGAATTTGACAAAAGTAAAAGTTCTATGAAACTGAACAAATGAAAATCCAATATTGATTTTGAACCGTGGTTCAACAGAATTATTTAAAAATTTATTCTCATTAAACAAGTCTGGACAAAAATTATGGTACACATAATATTTTGTTGCACAACCTTTTGAGGCAATCACTGCAATGAAACGTTTCCTGTAACTGTCAATGAGTCTTCTGCACCTCTCAGCCGGTATTTTGGCCCACTCCTCATGAGCAAACAGCTCCAGTTGTCTCAGGTTAGAAGGGTGCCTTTTCCAGACAGAATGTTTCAGCTCCTTCCAAACATGCTTCATAGGATTGAGGTCAGGGCTCATAGAAGGCCACTTCAGAATAGTCCGATGTTTTCCTCTTAGCAATTCTTGGGTGTTTGTAGCTGTGTGTTTTGGGTCATTATCCTGTTGCAAGACCCACGACATTCGACTGAGACCAAGCTTTCAGACGCTGGGCAGTACATTTCTCTCTAGAATCCCTTGATAGTCTTGAGATTTAATTGTACCCCGCACAGATTCAAGACACCCTGTGCCAGATGCAGCAAAGCAGCCCCAGAACAAACCAGAGCCTCCTCCACGTTTCTTTTCTTGATATGCTTCATTTTTCCGTCTGTGAACATAGAGCGGATTTGCCTTGGCAAAAAGTTCCATTTTTGTATCATCTTTCCATAGGACGTTCTCCCAGAAGCCTTGTGGCTTGTCTACATGTAGTTTGGCAAATTCCAGTCTGGCTTTTTTTTACGATTTGTTTTCAACAATGGTGTCCTCCTTGGTCATCTCCCTTAAAGTCCACTTTGGCTCGAACAACGACGGATGGTCATCTGACACTCATGTTCTTGATGCTTGAAGTTCACCCATAATCTCTTTATAAGTTTTTCTGGGATCTCTTATCACCATTTGTATTATCCATCTCTTTGATTCATCAATTTTCCTCCTGCAGCCACGTCCAGGGAGGTTGGCTACAGTCCCATGGATCTTAAATTTCTGAATAATATGTGCAATTGTAGTCACAGGAACATCAAGCTGCTTGGAGTTGGTCTTATAGCCGTTACCTTTAACATGCTTGTCTATAATTTTCTTTCTAATCTCCTGAGACAACTCTTTCCTTCGCTTCCTCTGGTCCATGTTGAGTGTGGTACACACCATGTCACCAAACAGCACAGTGACTACCTATAGCCCTATATATAGGCCCACTGACTGATTACAAGATTGTGGACAGATGCAATGCTAATTAGTGGACACACCTTGATTTCACATGTCCTTTTGGTCACATTATTTTCAGTCTTTTCTAGGGGTAGCATAATTTTTGTCCAGGACTGTTTAATGAGTTTTTTTTTTTTTTTTATTCTGTTGAACCACAGTTCAACAATAAATAACTGTTGTAGTGGACTGATGGTCTAATAAGGTTCAGTTTCACTGAATGAAAGTGCAGATCTAATAGACAGGAACTGAACAACCAAAAAATCTGATTGTTCTTCTCCTAACTCCTAAATCACACCCTCATTATAACTGTTTATGGGTATTTCTGTGTATCATATAAATAAACTAGGCAGAGTGAGCAACAAAGGAAATCCCACAATGAATGATAAATATAGCTATATTCACAATATGCAAATGATCACAGATAAAGAGGTTTGTTTAATTTTACTTTTATTAGGTGCATTTGTGCAAACGCTTCAATGCAGTAGATGAGGATTTTTTACATACTGCTTTAAAGACTGCTGCACACAAAAGAGTCTCTCCAGACCCTTAGTGGTACTGTCTTCCCAGAGCAGAGACCACCGCACCCAGGAACTTCTGCCAGGCCTCCTGGACTCCAGGGGTGAAGACGCTGGGGCCAAACTTGGCAGCAACACACACACTGATGATTTCAGCAAGAGCCTACGATGAGAAAGAACGTATGAGAACAGCATTAAAGACAGTGGTTGAAAAGATCAGAATGATAAAAATAAGACATCAGCAGTGACTTACCCTGAAGTTATCAGGATCCACGTGAAGCTTCTCAGAGTGCATAGTGCTGAGGCTGGCATAGGCACTCTTGATGTTGTCCAAGTTCTTCACGGCATTTTCCAGCCCACCCATCACTGTCTTGCCGTGCTGGGCCACCTTAGGGTTTCCGAGGATGGCAGCATTGCTGGACAAGTTGCCGAAGGACGCAAAGTGTCTCTGAGTCCAGGGATACACAATCAGAAGCCTGAAACAATATGATCCAAGATCAAAAAAAAAAAAAAGAAAGAAGAAGAAAGGTCAAAAAAAGTGAATTAATATAATATCAGAGTGATACAATAAAATACAAGTCACCTGGTCAGAGCCTGGGGTCCAATTTCGCCCACATCAATCTTTCCCCACAGGGATGTGATGGCGCTGCGCTCTGCATCTGTCCACTCAACCATGTTGACGACGTTAAGGAGTTCTTTCAGAAAATCTGATCGCAATCCTTTTGCAAATGTCAGTCTCTTGCAGGTTTTATTAATTTCTAATTGCCACACCTCCCAGCCTAGGAAGCACCTGATTGGAGCAGAGCTGAAGAGAAAATGGGTTGCTCCCCACAGCGAGTCAGATCGGAACATTGCCAGTACTGGGGGTGACGATCCAAAAAAACAAAATAACACCGTACAAACTGATAAAAAATATATAGCCTATCCCAAAAAAAGGGAGTGGTTAATCTCCAAAACTGGCTTTTGGCAATTTCCTTTATGGAGGTGTGGTTTGATACTGGGTGTGGTGCAGTTTGGTTCCATATAAAAAAAGGACAGTTACAAACCATCCTTACCTGCATTTTCATAACAGTGTTACTTGAAGAAAACGCAGACATGAGTCTCTCTGGAAAAGACAAGTCCGTGGTGAAGGCTTTCTGGGCCAAAGCGTCCTCAAAGTCCGCTGAAATTGGAGCTGAGGCTCTTGGCAGGTTGGTTTTCTTCCTTTAATACAAAGACTTAACATAATTTTTATTTTCTTCCTTAATAACATTGTTCTATTTTCATCTCGTTCATCCTCGTTTTGACAGGATGCTGACCTCGTATCCTCAGACCAAGACCTACTTTTCGCACTGGACTGATCTGAGCCCTGGCTCTGCTCAGGTGAAAAAGCATGGTGCAACCATCATGGCTGCAGTTGGAGACGCCGTGGGAAAGATTGATGACCTTACTGGTGGTCTGTCCAGCCTCAGTGAGCTGCATGCCTTCAAGCTCAGAGTGGACCCTGCCAACTTCAGGGTAAGCTGAAGGAATGATCATTGAACCAAACTAGTTTTAAATACTGACAGCTTAGATCATTATTAGGCGAGAGTTGTAAACGACCAAATAGACTGTATGGTTTTTATTTTGCTCAAAATATCTCAAATGTGAAGATATGTCACAATCAATTACACAGTTTCTCTTGCTTTATTTTTTACCGTTCAATATGCAAAGGTGTTTGTTCCTGACTTTACATGTGTGTTTCTCATTCAACAGATCCTGGCCCACAACATCATCTTGGTGTGTGCCATGTTATTCCCTGCAGACTTCACTGCAGAGGTTCATGTCTCCGTCGACAAGTTCCTGCAGAACGTGGCCCTGGCTCTGGCCGAGAGATACCGCTAAAATCCAGCGATCCAAACGCATGTAGTGCAAAAATGCAGCATGCCATCCACAGAAATGTCAAAGCCCAACTTGGGCAGCCCATGATGAATATTGAATAAAATCGAAATGTTCACAGATGTTGTCTTTTGCCCATTCTTGACATAAGTTGATATTTTTTAAATTAAAGATGAATTGAGCCTTACTGGGGAAAACTATAACTCAACTGAACCCGTGACTATAAAACATCACAGTAGTGAACTTTTTCTTTAACTATTTAACTCCAAGAATTGTGACAAGTTTTCAATATAATACTCCATTTAATGCATTTTTCAAAAACTAAAGTAATCAATTGATATCAATCTTGCCAAATTCCAAATATTAAAGTCAGTGTTGTGGCTCCATAGCCTTTCTTTTCTAATGCTTTATAAGGACCTACTCACTGCAAAATTACTAGGAAATTAGCTAGCTTAGTTATTGTTTGTGCTTTGTGCGATCCTTAATGCTGCAAGGTTCTACATGAATAACAACAAAACAAAGTAACAGAAATACTGGTGGTTGGGGAGCTCCAGGCGAACTGGTTCTGCCCTTGTCAGTTTTTGCTGGCAGCAGAGCCCACTGCTGTTAGTCTCAATAAGACTGAAAAAGGCAACACTGTAAAAAGACAGACACTGAAAAAAGATGGACAAGAAGAACAAATCTGAAGACTGAAACTGAAAAACACATAATAATATCAATATGATATAGGTATATCATTGAACATTTTTCAATGGCAATACTTGTTTTCGTATCAATACAACTTGTGTTACAATGACAAATATTATTGTCAATGCCAAATTCTTTTTTCAGTGCGAAAGATTCTGTTTTCAATGCCAAATATTAAAGTCAGTGTTGTAACTCCATACTCAGGGCCACTTTATCAATGACTGACCAAACTGGCTTTTCATTTAATTGATCACACGCAATCAACAAGTTTTAGGTGATTCGTTTTAATTTAGAAGTTTAATAATGCTCCATAGATCAGTGATAAAAAACATTTCGTCCAAGTGATGTTTTCGTCAACTTTTCAGTCATGACCAGGCTGGACAAGCTGACATGAAAGATAAGTTGGTCACACTTGGTGTGAATTGGCAAACCTTATCAGGTTTGGGCACATGATTATTTTTGATGCCATGTTATCATTAACTTCAGATGATGCCACCCATTAATACCAAACTGTACAAACTACTCATTTTGGGTCTACAAGGATAAGTCATTACAAAACAGTAAATAACTTAATACATTCCCTTATACCATTTGTTATCTAAAATGGTGAAATATGGTTGCTACCAAATTGTATATTTTCAATGAAGGCACCATAACTGGTAACATTGCGTTTACAAGGATTAGTCATTACAGCATTCCTTATGACATCTGTTATTTCAAGTGCTGAAACACATATGGTTAACCAGCTTCATACCTTCTGAGGCAACAATTGAATCACCCTTTACAAGAAAAACAATTTATATGGCCTATTGGCTCTTTTATTCAGTCCTATAGGGAAAAGCCATCAAACCTGCATCAATCCTTACGGGTACACTTGCACATAGTCAGGGATTTTTTTTAAGGATTGGAGACGCAGTGATCGGCCAAGGAAACTTAGTGAAACAGATGAAAATACATCAAGCTGGTTTCCCTTCGAAAGGAAAATGTCCAGCAGAGTCATCATCTCAGAACTGGTAGAAGCACCTGATTGGAGCAGAGTCGATGAGAAGATGGGTTGTTGCTCACAATGAGACATATCGGATATTTGAGGATCAGTGGGGAAAAACACTTGGCAATTTTTCAAAATGAAAGAAAAGAAGAAAATAATAATAAACACTTCAAGACCACTAACTAACTATATAACACCCTCATTATGACTCTTTATGGGTATTTGTGTATCATTGAAATAAAATAGGCAGAGCGAGCAACAAAGGAAATCCCACAATGATTAATAAATATAGTTATATTCACAATATGCAAATTATCACAGACAAAGAGGTTTGGTTAATTTGACTTTTATTAGGTGCATTTGTGCAACAGCTTCAGTGCAGTAGATGAGACATTTTTAGATACTGGAAAAAAGACTGCTGCACACAAAAGAGTCTCTCCAGACCCTTAGTGGTACTGTCTTCCCAGAGCAGAGACCACCACAGCCAGGAACTTCTGCCAGGCCTCCTGGACTCCAGGGGTGAAGACGCTGGGGCCAAACTTGGCAGCAACACACACACTGATGATTTCAGCAAGAGCCTACGATGAGAAAGGACGTATGAGAACGCCATTAAAGACAATGGTTGAAAAGATCAGAATGATGAAAATAAGACATCAGCAGTGACTTACCCTGAAGTTATCAGGATCCACGTGAAGCTTCTCAGAGTGCATAGTGCTGAGGGTGGCATAGGCACTCTTGATGTTGTCCAAGTTCTTCACGGCATTTTCCAGCCCACCCATCACTGTCTTGCCGTGCTGGGCCACCTTAGGGTTTCCGAGGATGGCAGCATTGCTGGACAAGTTGCCGAAGGACGCAAAGTGTCTCTGAGTCCAGGGATACACAATCAGAAGCCTGAAACAATATGATCCGAGATCAAAAAAAAAGAAGAAGAAGAACGGTCAAAAAAGTGAATTAATATAATATCGGAGTGAATACAGTAAAATACAAGTCACCTGGTCAGAGCCTGGGGTCCAATTTCGCCCACATCGAGCTTTCCCCACAGGGATGTGATGGCGCTGCGCTCTGCATCTGTCCACTCGACCATGTTGACGACGTTAAGGAGTTCTTTCAGAAAATCTGATCGCAATCCTTTCGAAAATATTAGCCTCTTGCAGGTTTTATTAATTTCTAATTGCCACACCTCCCAGCCTAGGAAGCACCTGATTGGAGCAGAGCTGAAGAGAAAATGGGTTGCTCCCCACAGCGAGTCAGATCGGAACATTGCCAGTACTGGGGGTGACGGGTTCAAAAAAACAAAATAACACCGTACAAACTGATAAAAAATATATAGCCTATCCCAAAAAAGGGAGTGGTTAATCTCCAAAACTGGCTTTTGGCAATTTCCTTTATGGAGGTGTGGTTTGATACTGGGTGTGGTGCAGTTTGGTTTCATATAAAAAAGGACAGTTACAAACCATCCTTACCTGCATTTTCATAACAGTGTTACTTGAAGAAAACGCAGACATGAGTCTCTCTGGAAAAGACAAGTCCGTGGTGAAGGCTTTCTGGGCCAAAGCGTCCTCAAAGTCCGCTGAAATTGGAGCTGAGGCTCTTGGCAGGTTGGTTTTCTTCCTTTAATACATACACTTAACATAATTTCATTTTATTCCTTAATAACATTGTTCTATTTTCATCTCGTTCATCCTCGTTTTAACAGGATGCTGACCTCGTATCCTCAGACCAAGACCTACTTTTCGCACTGGACTGATCTGAGCCCTGGCTCTGCTCAGGTGAAAAAGCATGGTGCAACCATCATGGCTGCAGTTGGAGACGCCGTGGGAAAGATTGATGACCTTACTGGTGGTCTGTCCAGCCTCAGTGAGCTGCATGCCTTCAAGCTCAGAGTGGACCCTGCCAACTTCAGGGTAAGCTGAAGGAACGATCAATGCACCAAACTATTTTTAAATACTGACAGCTTAGATCATTATTAGGCGAGAGTTGTAAACGACCATATAGGCTGTATGGTTTTTATTTTGCTCATAAAATCTCAAATGTGAAGATATGTAACAATCAATTACACAGTTTCTCTTGCTTTGTTTTTTACCGTTCAATATGCAAAGGTGTTTGTTCCTGACTTTACATGTGTGTTTCTCATTCAACAGATCCTGGCCCACAACATCATCTTGGTGTGTGCCATGTTATTCCCTGCAGACTTCACTGCAGAGGTTCATGTCTCCGTCGACAAGTTCCTGCAGAACGTGGCTCTGGCTCTGGCCGAGAGATACCGCTAAAATCCAGCGATCCAAACGCATGTAGTGCAAAAATGCAGCATGCCATCCATAGAAATGTCAAGGCCCAACTTGGCCAGCCCATGATGAATATTGAATAAAATCGAAATGTTCACAGATGTTAACTTTTGCCCATTCTTGACATATGTTGATATTTTTAAAATTAAAGATGAATTGAGCCTTACTGGGGAAAACTATAACTCAACTGAACCCGTGACTATAAAACATCACAGCAGTGAAGGTCTTTCTTGAACTGTTTAACTCCAAGATTCGTGACAAGTTTTCAATATAATACTCCATTTAATGCATTTTTCAAAAACTAAAGTAATCAATTGACTTACATCTTACCAAATTCCAAATATTAAAGTCAGTGTTATGGCTCCACAGTAGTTGCCTTTCTTTTCTAATGCTTTATAAGGACCGACTCACCACAAAATTACTAGGAAATTAGCTAGCTTAGTTAATGTTTGTGCTTTGTGCGATCCTTAATGCTGCAAGGTTCTACATGAATAACAGCAAAACAAAGTAACAGAAATACTGTGGTGGTTGGGGAGCTCCAGGCGAACTGGTTCCGCCCTTGTCATTTTTTGCTGGCAGCAGAGCCCACTGCCATTAGTCTCAATAAGACTGAAAAAGGCGACACTGTAAAAAGACAGACACTGAAAAAAGATGGAAAAGAAGAAGAAATCTGAAGACTGAAACTGAAAAACACATAATAATATAAATATGATATAGGTATATCATTGAACATTTTTCAATGGCAATACTTGTTTTCATATCAATACAACTTGTGTTACAATGACAAATGTTTTTCTCAATGCCAAATTCTGTTTTCAATGCCAAATATTAAAGTCAGTGTTGTAACTCCATACTCAGGGCCGCTTTATCAATGACCGACCACACTGGCTTTTCATTTAATTGATCACACGCAATCAACACGTTTTAGGTAGTTCGTTTTGACCCAAGTGATATTTTCGTCAACTTTTCAGTCATGACCAGGCTGGACAAGCTGACATGAAAGATAAGTTGGTCACACTTTGTGTGAATTGGCAAACCTTGACAGTTTTAGGCACATGATTATTTTTGATGCAAAGTTATCATTAACTTCAGATGACGCCACCCATTAATACCAAACTGTACAAAACTACTCATTTTGGGTCTACAAGGATAAGTCATTACAAAACAGTAAATAACTTAATACATTCCCTTATACCATTTGTTATCTAAAATGGTGAAATATGGTTGATACCAAATTGTACATTTTCAAAGAAGGCACCATAACTGGCAACATTGCGTTTACAAGGATTAGTCATTACAGCATTCCTTATGACATCTGTTATTTCAAGTGCTGAAACACATATGGTTAACCAGCTTCATACCTTCTGAGGCAACAATCGAATCACCCTTTACAAGAAAAACAGTTTATATGGCCTATTGGCTCTTTTATTCAGTCCTATAGGGAAATGCCTTCAAACCAGCATCAATCCTTAAGGGTACACTTGCACATAGTCAGGGATTTTTTTAAGGATTGGAGACGCAGTGATCTTCCAAGGAAACTTAGTGAAGCAGATGAAAATACATCAAGCTGGTTTCCCTTTGAAAGGAAAATGTCCAGCAGAGTCATCATCTCAGAACTGGTAGAAGCACCTGATTGGAGCAGAGTCGATGAGAAGATGGGTTGTTGCTCACAATGAGACATATCGGATATTTGAGGATCAGTGGGGAAAAACACTTGGCAATTTTTCAAAGTGAAAGAAAAGAAGAAAATAATAATAAACACTTCAAGACCACTAACTAACTATATAACACCCTCATTATGACTCTTTATGGGTATTTGTGTGTATCATTGAAATAACATAGGCAGAGCGAGCAACAGAGGAAATCCCACAATGATTAATAAATATAGTTATATTCACAATAAACAAATTATCACAGACAAAGAGGTTTGATTAATTTGACTTTTATTAGGTGCATTTGTGCAACAGCTTCAGTGCAGTAGACGAGACATTTTTAGATACTGGAAAAAAGACTGCTGCACACAAAAGAGTCTCTCCAGACCCTTAGTGGTACTGTCTGCCCAGAGCAGAGACCACCACAGCCAGGAACTTCTGCCAGGCCTCCTGGGCTCCAGGGGTGAAGACGCTGGGGCCAAACTTGGCAGCAACACACACACTGATGATTTCAGCAAGAGCCTACGATGAGAAAGAACGCATTAGAACGGCATTAAAGACAGTGGTTGAAAAGATCAGAATGATGAAAATAAGACATCAGCAGTGACTTACCCTGAAGTTATCAGGATCCACGTGAAGCTTCTCAGAGTGCATAGTGCTGAGGCTGGCATAGGCACTCTTGATGTTGTCCAAGTTCTTCACGGCATTTTCCAGCCCACCCATCACTGTCTTGCCGTGCTGGGCCACCTTAGGGTTTCCGAGGATGGCAGCATTGCTGGACAAGTTGCCGAAGGACGCAAAGTGTCTCTGAGTCCAGGGATACACAATCAAAAGCCTGAAACAATATGATCCAAGATCAAAATTTAAAAAAGGTTAAAAAAAGTGAATTAGTATAATATCAGAGTAAATACAATAAAAGACAAGTCACCTGGACAGAGCCTGCGGTCCAATTTCGCCCACATCGAGCTTTCCCCACAGGGATGTGATGGCGCTGCGCTCTGCATCTGTCCACTCGACCATGTTGACGACGTTAAGGAGTTCTTTCAGAAAATCTGATCGCAATCCTTTCGAAAATATTAGCCTCTTGCAGGTTTTATTAATTTCTAATTGCCACACCTCCCAGCCTAGGAAGCACCTGATTGGCGCAGAGCTGAAGAGAAAATGGGTTGCTCCCCACAGATCGGAACCTTGCCAGTACTGGGGGTGACGGGTTCAAAAAAACAAAATAACACTGCATAACCCTATATGTCAAAGTCAAAACATAGAAGTAAATTTTAAAAATTACAACGCCAAAATAATATTTTCATAACTAATGAAACTGTTTTTTTATTATGTTAAGGCAACAGACTGATAAAAAATATATAGCCTATCTCAAAATAGGGAGTGGTTATCTCCAAAACTGTCTTTTGGCAATTTCCATCATGGAGGTGTGGTTTGATACTGGGTGTGGTGCAGTTTGGTTCCATATAAAAAAGGACAGTTACAAACCATCCTTACCTGCATTTTCATAACAGTGTTACTTGAAGAAAAAGCAGACATGAGTCTCTCTGGAAAAGATAAGTCCGTGGTGAAGGCTTTCTGGGCCAAAGCGTCCTCAAAGTCCGCTGAAATTGGAGCTGAGGCTCTTGGCAGGTTGGTTTTCTTCCTTTAATACATACACTTAATATCATTTCATTTTATTCCTTAATAACATTCTTCTATTTTCACCTCGTTCATCCTCGTTTTGACAGGATGCTGACCTCGTATCCTCAGACCAAGACCTACTTTTCGCACTGGAATGATCTGAGCCCTGGCTCTGCTCAGGTGAAAAAGCATGGTGCAACCATCATGGCTGCAGTTGGAGACGCCGTGGGAAAGATTGATGACCTTACTGGTGGTCTGTCCAGCCTCAGCGAGCTGCATGCCTTCAAGCTCAGAGTGGACCCTGCCAACTTCAGGGTAAGCTGAAGGAACGATCAATGAACCAAACTAGTTTTTAAATATTGACAGCTTAGATCATTATAAGGCGAGAGTTATAAACGACCAAATAGGCTGTATGGTTTTTATTTTGCTCATAAAATCTCAAATGTGAAGATATGTAACAATCAATTACACAGTTTCTCTTGCTTTGTTTTTTACCGTTCAATATGTAAAGGTGTTTGTTCCTGACTTAACATGTGTGTTTCTCATTCAACAGATCCTGGCCCACAACATCATCTTGGTGTGTGCCATGTTATTCCCTGCAGACTTCACTCCAGAGGTTCATGTCTCCGTCGACAAGTTCCTGCAGAACGTGGCTCTGGCTCTGGCCGAGAGATACCGCTAAAATCCAGCGATCCAAACGCATGTAGTGCAAAAATGCAGCATGCCATCCACAGAAATGTCAAAGCCCAACTTGGGCATCCCATGATGAATATTGAATAAAATCGAAATGTTCACAGATGTTGTCTTTTGCCCATTCTTGACATATGTTGATATTTTAAAAATTGAAGATGAAATGAGCCTTACTGGCGATGTTTTTTTTCTTTCGGAGTTGTCTCTTATGATGGTATGATGCATTAAAATAATAACCCAGCTGAACCTCTTACTATAAAACATCTCGGTTTTTCTTTAACTGTTTAACTCAAAGAAGCAACTTCAGTGCGTTTTCAAAAACCAAAATATAATAAATTGACCGGGCTTCGTGTGGTGTTTGTATGTGTGGTTAGTGTTAATTTAACTTCTGTATTCAAGTTTTACGCTTAATAAATGTAATCGACGGGGCAGGATTAGGGGTGGTGGAGAAGAAAACATATAGCTACTGCCTGCAGACATAAATTTTTTTTTTAAAATTTTAAAAAAAAAAAAAAAAATAGGTAGAATTATTACAAGAAAATGGTGATACTTTTAAAATACGACTCTACAAAAGGCAATTAAACCCCAGCGTCGTTATGGCTAATAAGCGTTTTGGATGGGTGGATGTTAGAACCCAATTTCTCCATCAAAGAAAAGAAATGAAATCAGCAAATTAATGTAACAGTGGCTGGATAAAACTTTAATGTCTCCAAACGGACTCAACGGCATTAAGTGAGTGCAGTAGTTCAATGTCAGTACCAACCTGTGTACATCTTTTCGACATATTTTAAAATAAATATTAGATTTTTGAACGAACAAGATGTGAACTGAATCTGTCTAAAGTTAAGACAAACTTTAAAACTTGCTAGAATGATAAATCTAAGTAGAAACACAAACGTTGTGCTCTCAGGTTGGAATAAAAAATGATATAAATAACAGCTGCTTCGATGATCTAGAGAAGAAAAGGGTTCATATGACAACATAACATCCGTTTTCTTCAGTGAATAAACTAATACGTTGTTTTAAGTTTCTGAGTTGAAACAGAGATTTTCTTAAAGTTGCGTTTACACCAATGCAGTAGGTGAAGTTTTGAAGCTTTGCCATCTTGAAAAGTATGACAGTGCTCATTGCTCTTGTGAAAAACGAATTGTGCTGGGTAGGTGTCACAAAGGATGACTCTCCATTGTGTTGTAGCTGACGTAAACATTGTGTTTCACTGATATGTTGATTTGAGGCATTGTTACTTTTGGATGATTTCAACAAATATTTCAGAATGACTTCATTTAATGTTGTGACGAACCTTTTATGATATGATAGCAAAGTTCGATGTCTGTCTTTTATCACTTTCACTTGCACTCGCTATGTGAGTCTGGCCTCCTGCTTATAGGCTGTTATTCTGACAACAAAGAAGAATTATTCCTTTTCTCCAATATAAAGAGGCTTAGATGCTTGTTTATTCATCACCAGTTCAGATAAGAGAGTAATGTTTTCGTCAAATTTTCGGTCATGACCAGGCTGAACTGGCAAATATCCTTAGCTTTTGGCACATGATACTAATTTCAGATGACTGGTCAAACTGACCCTATTTTCCCGAGGATAGAGGCAGCGCCCTCTTGCGACTTTGGAGGCAGAGTCTGACCAGTACAGTCCGAGAGTGTAGCCACGCATGTATGGAGTCAGAACACTGACTTTAATATTTGGCACTAAAAAATAATATATTTTCAATTGTAAAAAAAGCTGACTTCATACTGAAACAAGCATTGGCAATAAAAATGTTCAACATGACATATATTATATTTATGTTATTATCTGTCTTTCAATGTCAGTCTTCAGATTTCTTCTTCATGTCCATCAGTGTCTGCCTTTTTAACTTTTTTTATTTTTATTTTTATTCAGTCTCACTCATTTTCACTTTCAAGGTTTTTTTCAGTTTCAATGTTTTTATTTATTGTCATTACACATGTACAGGTACAGACCTACAAAATGCAGTTTAGCAACTAACCAGAATTGCAAAAAGCAATAAGTGCGTGCAGCATAAATTGTTTGGTATATAAACAGTATGGTACAGGTTGATTTTATGGCGTATGGAAAATATTTATAGATGAAACCTATGTACAAGTGAGACTATATATATGTAGATGAGTAAGAAAAAAAAAACAAAATGATTGATTGAGGTACTATGAACATATTCTACAGATGGATTTGTGTGTTAAAAGCAAGTAGACTATAAACAGGAACTATAACATAATCTTCATTAGAGGAAATGGCAGATGATAAATTAGGCGTTACAAAATACAGACAAAGTGAGCATTAAACAGTGAATAAATAATAAACAGTAGCCACCTAATGTTACTAAACTAGTGCATACTTTGTACATAAGCATATTGTGCAAACAGATTATTTAAAGTGTAAGATTGTTGTATATTTATAATAATATGAATATAATATAGGTGTATCAGTTGAACATTTTTCAATGCCAATACTAGTGTTAGTATCAATACTTTTGTTGCAATGACAAATATTATTTACAATGACAAATTACTTTTTCAATGTCAAAAATTCTGTTTTCAAGGCCAAGTATTAAAGTCAGTGTTATGGCTCCATACACGGAGCCACGACGTGACCGACCACACTCGCTTTTCATTTCATACGCTCTGCTCTACCTCCACCGGTTATAAGAAAATACTGGGTTATATACTTATTTTAAAAGATTATTTTTTTTACAACTCTTTCACTTGTTGAGCAGTTGACATGGCAACTGGTGGTCACTATTATTTCGAAATTTGTTTCCATAGGGTCAAATAAATAACCGAAACGAAACTTTTTTCACATTGATAATTCATCAAGTAATATTCAACACTATTTTAACTGCAAAAAATGACAGGAATCATGATTAACAAAACAAACAAACAAAACAGAGTACTTGTTGTGTATTTTAGTGTTTTATTTTGGCCCAAGATCCATCCACTAACGGGGAGGAGGTGGCGCTGGTGAGCTATAGACTACTGCAGCCAGTCATTCGGGGGAGCTCTACTTGATTTGGCTTCACTTAAGAGGAGCTGTTCTGCCATCCATATTTATGAAGTCTATGGTTAGAGAGGCTTGTTTATTTATCATCAGTTCAGATAT
Organism: Mugil cephalus; assembly: GCF_022458985.1. Lineage (NCBI taxonomy): Eukaryota > Metazoa > Chordata > Actinopteri > Mugiliformes > Mugilidae > Mugil > Mugil cephalus. The sequence goes on along the minus strand of NC_061789.1, from coordinate 15,723,051 downwards.
ATAAATGTGTGCAAACAGCAGAAGGGTCTACGACAAAGGTTATAGCCTACACATGATAACTTTGTGTAACAGGATTTAGTTTTAGGTAGTTCATTTTAATTTAGAAGCCTAATAATGCTCCATAGATTTATGAAAAAAGACATTTTGCCCAAGTGACGTTCTGGTCAACTTTTCAGGCATGATCAGGCTGGACATGAAAGATAAGTAGATCTACTGACACTTGGAGTGAATTGACAAATATTCTTAGCTTTTGGTACATGATTTTTGATGCAATGTTATCATTTATTTCAGATGATCCCATTCACTGATTAGACTAGATTAGAGTAGACATGGATACGTTTGATTTGTTTTGATTTGATTGGAAGATCTTTATTTTTAACAGAATTAAAAAGAATATATAAAAGAAGCAGTAATCAATGCTGCAAAAAAGAAACAATATCAACAACTTAAACCACAAAATTATGGCCACTGATCATGCTTAACCCATGTTCAAAAGGCGTAATAATATATTATTAATATATTATTTGATGTCTACATATGCTATACAACCTACATACATATACATACACATATATGTGTGTACTGTATCTTTATATACACATATGCCTGTATCCACGTGGCACAATGTAATATCCCCCTGTATATTCCTTTTTGACATCTGTCATCTCAAATGGCAAAATATGGTTGATCAGCTTCATATTTTCTGAGGCTACGATCAAATCTTCCTTTATAATAAGACCAGTTTATATACTGCTATAGCCTATTGGCTATCGTATACCCACATTTAGATCTAAGTTCACAGGGCAGGGGATAGTTAAGGTTAGGTTTTAGCGGTATAGGCTACATGTGCCAAACCGGTACCTTTAAAACAGTGCCAAATGGAAGAATGGAAAACATACAAACTTAGTCCAAAAACGGTGCCTTTTTATTTTTGCAACTGTTATGTTTACCATAATAAAAACAGCAGTGTATTGAAACCAGAAGAAATACAAAGCACATACAGAACCCAGAGAACATAAAAAATAAATAAATTTAAAAAAAAATCACAAGATTTTGCAGTACTTTCAATCATCTTTAAAGTTTTACGTGTTTCAAAAACACCTAGCAACCAAGCTTTAAAGTTTCAGCAGTATTAATTTAGCATTAGCATCAGTAAGTTACGGTACGTTTCTCGGCTTTTAAACAAATGCTATGCGTCGTCAGATGTCTAATCAAATTCGAGGTGTTACCTCCCTTGTACAATAAGCTACCTCCTTCGATCGCTTGTGGCAGTCTGCATCTCTTGAGCTGAATTACAGCCAAGCTTACAACCAGGCATTTTGAAGGGTCACTTCCATCCATGCAGGTGAAAAGCTGACCTGACGCTACATGTGACTAAATATTCAGTTGCACCGAAATTAAGCACCGAAATTTGCGTTGCTTTTCGGTCTGGTTACTGCCTGGGTTAACTATATTCCTAGTCACAGCTCAGTAACTATATAACCGTTGTAGTGGACTGGTGGGCTAATAAGATTCTCACTGAATGAAAGTGTGGATTTAATAGGGATAGAACAAAGGAAAAGTTTGGTTGTCCTTCTAACTAAATTAAACCTTCATTGTAACTGTCTATGGGTATTTGTGTAGACTACATCACTGAAGTAAAATAGGCCACAAGGTAAATTCGTACGTTCTATTTTTATGCTTATTCAAGTGTTGTTGTTGTTGTTGTTGTTGTTTTATTATTATTATTATTATTTTGTTGAACCATTGAGCAAAGTGAGCGGAGTCAAATTCCTTGTGTGTGTTCACATACCTGGCCAATAGAGCTGATTCTGATTCGGATTCTGAAATCAAGCAATGAATAATAAATCACAATATACAAATGATCATACACACAGAGGTTTGTTTAATATGAGTTTTATTAGGTGCATTTGTGCAACAGCCTCAATGCAGTAGATGAGGAATTTTTAGATACTGCTTTAAAGACTGCTGCACACAAATGAGTCTCTCCAGACCCTCAGTGGTACTGTCTGCCCAGAGCAGAGACCACCGCACCCAGGAACTTCTGCCAGGCCTCCTGGACTCCAGGGGTGAAGACGCTGGGGCCAAACTTGGCAGCAACACACACACTGATGATTTCAGCAAGAGCCTGCGATGAGAAAGAACGTATGAGAACGTCATTAAAGACAATGGATGAAAAGATCAGAATGATGAAAATAAGACATGACATCAGCAGTGACTTACCCTGAAGTTATCAGGATCCACGTGAAGCTTCTCAGAGTGCATAACGCTGAGGCTGGCATAGGCACTCTTGATGTTGTCCAAGTTCTTCACGGCATTTTCCAGCCCACCCATCACTGTCTTGCCGTGCTGGGCCACTTTAGGGTTTCCGATGATGTCAGCGCTGGTGGACAAGTTGCCGAAGGACGCAAAGTGTCTCTGAGTCCAGGGATACACAATCAGAAGCCTGAAACAATATGATCCAAGATTAAATAATAATAATAATAATAATAATAATAATAATAATAGTAATAATAATAACAATAATAATAATAATAATAATGTTTAAAAAAGTGAATTAATATAATATCAGAGTGAATACAATAAAAGACAAGTCACCTGGACAGAGCCTGGGGTCCAACTTCGCCCACATCGAGATTTCCCCACAGGGCTGTGATAGCGGTGCGCTCTGCATCTGTCCACTCGACCATGTTGACGACGTTGAGGAGTTCTTTCAGAAAATCTGATCGCAATCCTTTCGCAAATATCAGTCTCTTGCAGGTTTTTATTACTTTCTAATTGCCACACCTCCCAGCCTAGGAAGCACCTGATTGGCGCAGAGCTCAGAAAATGGGTTGCTCCCCACAGTGAGTCAGATCGGAACATTGTCAGTACTGCACTTATTATTATTATGTTTTTTTTTGTTTCTTTTTTCTCCTTTTTTTAATCTTTTTTTTAACCAAAGAAAGACCGCAAAGACTAATAACATGCTTAGAAATCACCTGGATGGACCTTTTACATATTTGTTGAACCCAAAATTAAAAGAAACTAAATCAAAACAGAAATAGACAAGTCTTAATAATTTCATGACTAATGAATACGTTCAATAGTTATTTTCTGATGTGATGTATATTGTCCACCGGGAAGCCCATTTTGTCATTCTTAATATATGCTACATATTTATTATTTAGTTATTATGTTAAATTAACAGGTTAATAAAAGATATATCTCAGGACAGGGAGTGGTTAATCTCCAGAACCTTCTTTTGGTCATTCCCATCATGGAGGTGTGGTTTGATACTGGGTGTAGTGCAGTTTGGTTTCATATAAAAAAGGACAGTTAGAAATCGTCCTCACCTGCATTTTCATAACAGTGTTACTTGAAGAAAACGCAGTCATGAGTCTCTCTGGAAAAGACAAGTCCGTGGTGAAGGCTTTCTGGGCCAAAGCGGCCCCGAAGTCCGCTGAAATTGGAGCTGAGGCTCTCGGCAGGTTGGTTTTCTTTCTTTAATACATACACTTAATATCATTTCATTTTATTCCTTAATAACATTGTTCTATTTTCACCTTGTTCATCCTCGTTTTAACAGGATGCTGACCTCGTATCCTCAGACCAAGACCTACTTTTCGCACTGGACTGATCTGAGCCCTAGCTCTCCTCAGGTGAAAAAGCATGGTGCAACCATCATGGGTGCAGTTGGAGACGCCGTGGGAAAGATTGATGACCTTACTGGTGGTCTGTCCAGCCTCAGTGAGCTGCATGCCTTCAAGCTCAGAGTGGACCCTGCCAACTTCAGGGTAAGCTGAAGGAACGATCAATGCACCAAACTAGTTTTTAAATACTGACAGCTTAGATCATTATTAGGCGAGAGTTGTAAACGACCAAATAGGCTGTATGGTTTATATTTTGCTCAGAGGTGAAGATATGTCACAGTCAATTACACAGTTTCCCTCTCTCTTTATTTTTTATTTTTTTTATTTTTTACCGTTCAATATGCAGAGGTGCTTGTTCCTGACTTTACATGTGTGTTTCTCATTCAACAGATCCTGGCCCACAACATCATCTTGGTGTTGGGCATGTTATTCCCTGCAGACTTCACTCCAGAGGTTCATGTCTCCGTCGACAAGTTCCTGCAGAACGTGGCTCTGGCTCTGGCCGAGAGATATCGCTAAAATCCAGCGATCCAAACGCATGTAGTGCAAAAATGCAGCATGCCATCCACAGAAATGTCAAAGACCAACTTGGGCATCCCATGATGAATATTGAATAAAATCGAAATGTTCGCAGATGTTGTCTTTTGCCTATTCTTGACATATTTTGCTATTTTTAAGATCTAAGATGATTTAAGCCTATTATTATTATTATTATTATTATTATTATTATTATTATTATTATTATTATTATTATTATTATGTAATTCTCTCTTATGATCGGGATTTTTTCAGTTGACATGATGGTCCTTTGACCAAGAAACCACAGAGGAAACAAGGGTGTTGGAGCTTCTAAGGTCACCCACAAAGCTGTACAGCATCTTAACTCATATCAGCTCCAGTCAAGGTGCAGACGCAGCAGATAGAACACAGTTGTTTAACAGTATTTTTTTTCACTGCACTGTGGTAAATAAAAACTTAGCGCCTGAGTCCACGCATTGTCAGCATAGCAATATTTGTTTTACTGGCCATAGTTTCCTTAACTCTTCAGGCTCTAATAAGTTCAAATAAGAAAGGTTCATTTTAAAAGCTTGTATTTAAATAATAATAATAATAATAATAATAATAATAATAATAATAATAATAAAATGAAGAGACGCATGGTCACATTAAATCTGTCTTATTTGTCTATTTCAAATGCTACATACTGAAAGGTTGATTATTTATAACAAGACTATCAAGGAATAATGCAATGATTAGAAAATAAGATGTGAAAATCATTGTCTCAATATAAAATATGCACATGCATGCTAATGCTACTTGGAAGGGTGGCAGGGTACAGTAAAATCTTTAAGTTCCGTTTAACCCTAATTAACTGCTACTCCTTTGTCTGTATATTACTGTAACGGTAGAAAACAACAGCTTGTGATTGAAAAAAAATAATGGTAAATAGTAAATTTCAGGTACAGCAACATGTCGATATTTTTTTACAGCACCTGGCTGGAAACTGTGCTGCTAGATATTTACTGTTTTTGACAGGAAAAGCTTCCAGAGTGAAGATGTATAGCAAGTATATGTGTTAACTGTGTATGGGAATATGCACGACGCAGGCTGAGGAATATGTTGATATTCAGCCATTGCCCTCAAGATAACTAAATATTTTTGAGGACGTGTTATCTTTTATTTCAGAGGACTCCACCCATTGATATCAAAGTGTACTTTCTTTTTAAAAGATGCCAGAATAAACGGCAACAGCAGATAAAGTATTACTGTCTTAGTGAGGCCTGTCTGTTCAAATAGTGAAACACAAATCAAGCTCCCATGGCCGAGGTTATAAAATCACATCATCCATACAAGGTCATTGCTAATACTTTGACGATGTTTACTTCTGCCTAAGATTTGCAGCCTTGAATGGAGACATATAGACGTTAAGTCTCATTGGTGGTGTTTAACAAAAACAAAGAAAAAAAAGACTTATTATCCGCCATATTACCTTGGACACTATTTTGCAAACTACTTTTGTATATTTTCATAATGCTAATTCTGTACATTTTTTTACACTGCTTACTTTTTATTTTACTTTAATTGAATCTAATTTTACTTATCTGTCTTGTGGTTTTATGAATGTTTACTTTTATGTGCAACGAAGCTATGGCGACAAAGTTATTTCCCTCGTGGATCATTAAAGTCTGTCTGAGTCTAAGGGATCATTAGCTCCTGAGAATCATGCTCTCGTCACTTTATTTAATGGCTGTGTAAAACTGAAATAAAAACGTGGCATACAGAAAGAGGTGATTTTAATTTGAAATTTATTTGGTGCATGCAACAGTTTCAATGCAGTAGATGAGACATTTTGTAAACTGGAACAAAAAAAATCTGCTGCACACAAAAAGTGCCTCTCCAGACCCTTAGTGGTACTGTCTGCCCAGAGCAGAGACCACCACAGCCAGGAACTTCTGCCAAGCCTCCTGGACTCCAGGGGTGAAGACGCTGGGGCCAAACTTGGCAGCAACACACACACTGATGATTTCAGCAAGAGCCTACAATGGCAAAAATTTTAAATAAAATATGGCATTAAAGACAGAAGTTGAAAAGATCAGAATTCACATAAAACAAGTGTTGACATTAAAGACACCTCAGCAGTGACTTACCCTGAAGTTATCAGGATCCACGTGAAGCTTCTCAGAGTGCATAACGCTGAGGCTGGCATAGGTACCCTTGATGCTGTCCAAGTTCTTCACGGCATTTTCCAGCCCACCCATCACTGTCTTGCCGTGCTGGGCCACCTTAGGGTTTCCGAGGATGGCAGCGTTGGTGGACAAGTTGCCGAAGGACGCAAAGTGTCTCTGGGTCCAGGGGTACACAATCAGAAGCCTGGGGGGAAAATTCAAGAATAAAGAGAAAGAAAATAAATGATTATATTCTCATGGAATGAATGAATGAACACAGGGAAAAGATAGATCACCTGGTCAGGGCCTGGGGTCCAATTTCGCCCACATCGAGCTTTCCCCACAGGGCTGTGATGGCGCTGCGCTCTGCATCTGTCCACTCGACCATGTTGACGACGTTAAGGATTTCTTGAGGTTATTTTGGAAAAAGTCTCGGATCACAACACTTTTTGCAAAAGTTGATGACTGTTGGCTCTTTTTATAATTGCCAAATGCCCCACCTCTCAGCCTCGGACGCGTCTGATTGGACCAGGGTCGACGAGAAGATGGGTTGTTTCACGTAACAAGTCAGATCGGATCTTTGCCAAATCTGAAATTAAAATGATAAGAAAATACTGAAAAATATTTCCAGGAATAGACCCTTTTTTTGCAACTCAGTAAATTACTGTCGGTCTAAAAATATATAAATGCATTTGAAATTTAACTTTTATACTGTTATAAAACGTTAAAAAAAGATGCTTTTGGCACCATTACTAAATGAGCATGGTTTTTGAATGCAGAATTAAAAGTTGCAACACTTTTTATTTTATTTTTTTATTTTATTTTTATAACAATCCACGTCTATGTACTGTATCAAATACAACCTATTAAAAAGTCCCTCCTTTGCTCCGTTCTTCTCTTATATTCTAACACAAATAAAGTCAGAAAGTTAACATATATGTAGCATAAATACAGAATATAATACATTTACAGTGCATCAACTACTGGCAAAGCACAACCATTTGCAACAATACAACAATTTATTAATTTAATTTATTTATGATTTTCCAACATTTTCATCACAATCACTATTGTAATTTTGTCCTTTTTGATTGCATGCTTCCTCATGCCAGGTTAGTCTCTGTTGGCCTGCCTAATAATTTCAAATCTTGAGTTTGTATTTATTTATTTATTTATGTATTAGCCCCGTTATCATATCATCTTTTTAATGACTGAAATGTCGATTTCCACAGATATTTGCAATGCTTTTTTGTTACATGGCGATGTAGTCTACGAGAATGCGAAAACACCCCGTCATTTTGAACTTTGCATGACAAATATAATTTAATTAAACATGTAGACCTCTTGATAAAAATTCTAAGTGAGAACAGGGAGCGGCTGCTTTAATCTCCACAACCGGCTTTTGCGATTTCTTTAGTATGGGCGTGGTTTAGATTTGGTACAGGGTGTGGTGCAGTTTGGTTTTATATAAAAAAAGACAGTTACAAATCGTCCTCACCGGCATTTTCATATCAGAGCATTCAAAAATAACTTGAAGAAAACGCAGTCATGAGTCTCTCTGGAAAAGACAAGTCCGTGGTGAAGGCTTTCTGGGCCAAAGCGGCCCCGAAGTCCGCTGAAATTGGAGCTGAGGCTCTTGGCAGGTTGGTTTTCTTCCTTTAATACATACACTTAATATCATTTCATTTTATTCCTTAATAACATTGTTCTATTTTCACCTTGTTCATCCTCGTTTTAACAGGATGCTGACCTCGTATCCTCAGACCAAGACCTACTTTTCTCACTGGAATGATCTGAGCCCTAGCTCTCCTCAGGTGAAAAAGCATGGTGCAACCATCATGGGTGCAGTTGGAGACGCCGTGGGAAAGATTGATGACCTTACCGGTGGTCTGTCCAGCCTCAGCGAGCTGCATGCCTTCAAGCTCAGAGTGGACCCTGCCAACTTTAGGGTAAGCTGAAGGAACGATCAATGAACCAAACTTGTTTTTAAATATGCTAAATGTTTTTTTTTTTTGATTTTTTTTTTTTTCCTTTTTACATAAAAGTTGAAACGTAAGGTGGCAATCTTAGTTTGTATGTTCCTGACTTTACACGTGTGTTTCTCATTCAACAGATCCTGGCCCACAACATCATCTTGGTGTTGGCCATGTTATTCCCTGCAGACTTCACTGCAGAGGTTCATGTCTCCGTCGACAAGTTCCTGCAGAACCTGGCTCTGGCTCTGGCCGAGAGATACCGCTAAAAATCCAGCGAATGGTTCACAATAAAGTCAACGTCCCTTTAAAAGCTGGGAGCGTTTGGTGAATAGATCGAATAAAAATGAAATGTCCTCTAGTTCTTGGTCTCGTCTCCTTTGTCTTCACGTGCAGCCGACTAATTTTACTAGGTGGAATGGGAATAATAAGAATAATACAGACGTGTGTCGATACATTTTTTTCTTTTCTTTTCTTTTCTTTTTTTTTTTTTTTTTTTTTTACAAACGAACTTATTTGAAATAACTGTTCATTTATTACACCTGCCGAGGTCCTTTGCACCTTAGCTTAAAATAGAGTCTCTAAATTTTGTGATGCACAACAGTGACTCATCAGAGAATGGGCTTCTGGGGGTGTCCTGTGGTCCTGTGGTCCTGTGGTGTCTGGCAACAGAATGTTGTTAATGGGGGTCTTTGGGTTGAGGGGATACTTGATCCGTTCGGGATCTCGTTAGTTTTGAGGTCAGATCAACACCTTGTGCTGTCTTTCGTGTTTTTTGTTTTTTTTGTTTTTTTGAGTTGTCCCTAAATCGTGTTTTTGTGTCTGTGTCAGGCTGCATCCTACTGGGAGTGGGTGCTGCCTTCAGGGAGTGTCATTGCTATGGGGCGGGGATGCCTGGTCTGGTCTAGCTGTGTGGTACATGTCTAACATCGACTCGAGTTGCAGATCCAAAGGTTTTCCAACAAAACATTTAATTTTCACAAGGTGGTCATTTACTTAATGTCAGTAGTTTTAATGTTGTGGCTGATCGGTTTATATGTCACAGGTCAACAGTTTTTGGTCTGCCACCGCTCGCTTGGCAACAGAGCAGTGTTTAGCAAACTTCAACAAATCTGCTTTTTTTCTGAAAGTTTGCAAACTGCTGCATTATTATCCAGTTTTTATTGAGCTTTCTGACTTGAGAGTGCCCTCTATTGGATTTATTACGTATTTTATATATTACGTAGATCCTGAATTCAGCCATAATCCAGTTGAGACGACTTGGACCTAGCGGATAAGATGAGAACTGACTCTACTTGCAATGGGTAATAAATAACAACTTTGTCATGAAATTAAGTTTAACCCTGGCCCTCTATGAAAAGTATCTGTGGTCATGTAGTCATGTTCTGCCACGGTATATGCCCAAAATTAGGCAGGACTTTAAGCCATAGTGAGCTTTAAGCGGAATAGGTTTACATTAATATGAAGAACTGAGTTTGAGTCAAGCTGCTTTAAAACACAATGGTCACAGTGTTAGGTTTCAAAAGTAATTTTACTAAAAGCAACAATATTTTGGACGCTCTACCCTTTGAGCAAAATAGCTCATGCGTAGTTCAGAGTTCAGAGCTGACATTTATACTGAGGTACTAGGGGTGGGGACTCACCACATCATGGAAACTGTCGTGAACCTAATTTAAAAATGTGATTTAGTGTCCAAATGTCTGGCTTGAAGTGTGCTTTAATAAACCACAATTGCTCTGATGGGGAAAAAAAGGTAAAAATGAAGTTTTATTCATTCACTGTTCAACTCCAACCAATGTTATTTTGGGGAGTTACGGGGACACTAGTTCCTTAAAATAAACAAATGTTCTGACCCACAAAGGAACAGTTGCACAAATGATTCATTTTATTATTTATGCATTTATTTATACTACATGCAGGAATGACACCACCCTAGTAGACGTGTTTCATGTCGGAGGTTGTTGTGCTGCAGCTTCAGTATTTCAACGTTTTCCTATACATCATTGCTATAACACTGACCCTGGGAAACACTTGTTAACATACAGCTTGACGGAAAACAATCGTCATGGTTTTCGACTGTTTTTGCCTTTTCGCGCAACTTTTATTTTTTATTTTTCTGGACTTTTCGGGTTTGACTGTGGCCGTCGGTGGAGTGACCGTCCTTAATCTCCTGTAATCCAGAGAGCAACTGCTCTGCTCCCGTGTCCCCTGTGATGCCCGGAACGAGGCCTGAGTTTCCCGTTGAATTTCGGAAGAAGCTCCGGGGTTGCCGTGAAGGAGCGAAAATGAAAGAGGTTCAAGCCGGCGGTGCCATCTGAGCGCATGGGCAAAGAGGAGTCTTTGGCGAGCAAGATGGACCAACAACAACTTTGTGTTCTTGTTGGGACCCGGAGGGAGTGTGTCTTGAGCAGTGTTTGGGGTTTTGCGGAAACCTGGCTGCTCGTGGACTTTCCGGACCGCGGTGCGCCTGTGCTTGCCTTTTCGACTCTACGGGCAGATGGAGGAGACACGCTCCTGGGAGTTGGAGTTCACATCCCTCCCTCAGCGGACGAGGAAACAGCATGAGACAAGGTTACTGTACGAAAAAAAAATGTTGTTGCATCACGTTCTTTTTGTATATCTTTGTTTTCAGCACCCCGGAAAGTAGACTTGAAGAATCCTACAACATAGACATGGGATGCGTATACCCATAACATCATTGTTATGATGCTCAAATAACGAGACAATGAGGAGACTGGTGTAGCCTCCAGCGCTACGTGATGACACTTTTGTTGGGTGTTTGTACTCAAACACATTTTTGAGTGAAACTGTAGCTGGTGGTCGAATTAAAACCACAGTCATTTTCCTTTTGCTGTTTTTGGGGTGTTGGAGAAAGATTGTGTCAGTCATCCTCAGTACCTTGAAGTTAGCGGGGTCGACCCGCAGTGTGAAGCCATGCAGCTCACTGAGGTTCAAAAGGTCCTCGCTAAAGTTTAAGTCTATTTTGCTCACAGCCTCAGCAGCTCCAGACATCACGGTCTTTGCTTACTCACCGGAGCAGATAGTGCTGATGCGATGCCCTCCGCCGTTACTCACTTTACCCCAGAAAGCCTTCACGGTGCCCTTGTCTTTCGCAGTGAGACTCATCTTGCCTGTTGGTCGTTTTTGTACTGTGGCAGCTCGTGTGAGATAAACACAAAGCGTATGTCATGGTGGATGTGAATACTTTGCACGAGAAAAGTTAGGACTGCCAGAAAGTGTTTACTTAAAGTTGATTAAATAGAAGTGATGACCAATGAGCATCATGGACTCGTTTCTGAGAGACAGTTACCAGTTTTAAATGCGCACTAAGCTCAAAGAAAAACACTTCAGACAAACGAAAGCGTTTCCACAAATCCACGCTATTTTTGTTTGTTTTCTGTTGGAAGAATAAAACGAAACTCACTTTTGTACTTCATTGATCTTATTTAGCCTAGACACTGTTTTATTTTCCAGCACATATTCAAATCTGATTTGGACTTTGCAGACTTTGCAAAGAAAAGAAAAAAAAAGACTTATGTAAAATAAGTGCAGTTGAAGGGTACTGATTTAAAATCTATGTTCTGCATTTAACTGGACCAAAATTTGTGGTTATCAGTTGATACCAATATGGCAACTGAGGTCGTCTGTGGTGACGCTCGTTGCCAAAGCTTATCTAGACTTCAACGGGTGGATTAGCTCAGAGAGGGACGAGATAATTTTTGTGAACAGTGCACCAGCCTCACTAACTAACTGCACAAGCTATAGTGATATTTAACGCTGTTTATTCTAAAAGAAAAAAAAAGAAAAAAAAAACGAAATAAAGAACACAAGAAAGAAAAAGAAAAAAGCTACAGAGTTACAACCACTTCATTAAATGCACTAACTTAATAAAACTGGCCCGATGCCTTCAGTTTTCTCAGTGCCACCACACTGTACATGCTGGTAATGCTATAGGGAACAGCCTGAACAACGCTGATTGAAGGTAAATTTCAAAGTGAGTATTGTTTCATTTACGGACGAATTACACAAAGGCGACATATTTGGAAACACTCAACATTGTGATGACTAGTGAACTTGTGTATGGACGTTAGACTACACTATATTTGGTAATTTACTACCGTACAAAGTTAGTGCTGTCACCTTAAGGTGAGTAAGTAGTCCATCTTCAAATTGTTTGCATATAATATATGATATAATAATATTTGACCAATCCTTGCCTTGCAGCTAGAGTGAGTTTATTTTGGACTGTGGAGGAAAAACCTTAGATTATTTTTAGTTTCTTATATTTTTTCATTCTTTTCATCCATTTTTATACTTAAGTCTTATAGTTTTATGCACAATATATTTAAAGTGGATGTTTCAGAGAGGGATAATAGAGATTCTTGTCTTAGTCTTGCATGCTGAATTTATCCATTGACGTTTTTATGTTATATAAACAATATGCAGAAAGAGGACAGATGTGCATTTATCTACAGATAAACGAAGAATTCCTTAAATCTACATGCATGGCCAAGGATACACTGGAGTTAGAATCACATTCTTCTCATAACAGAACACCTAACATTTCCTCTAAATATTTTCAAGAAACTATTCGGAACAACATTTAATAATTTATGGACTTAAAAATCAGTGTTTATGTTATCAAATATTAAGCCTTTAACCTTCACCTTTACTGTTGAGTCGACGAACGATTAATGCTTACACCATGGCCCCCCACGACCAGACTCGGCTCAGCTAACTGGGTGGGGACTGAAGGGACATGGGTGTGATACAAAAATCCCCACATCAGGAGACACACGGTCACATCAGAAACAGAAAACACCAATGAGTAATCGACGGGTACCGAGCGAAACTGCCGAGGTCTAATGGATACCTCATATTTACCAGGTAAAATATAAAACGTGTTACCAATGATCAGAGCAACTGTTTGTTTTCTGGAGTTTGAGTTTCGATGTGTTCTAAAACGGGCTACTTGAACCCATAGGATCTCGCATGTTTCTTCATCTTTCTCCTCCAGGGGCAGTGCACCAATTCGGCTCATATACTGACTTAGTAGTTTTAACCTTGCTCCTGTCTCAGTGGAGCCTCTCATCCCAGAGAATGACATGACAGCAAGCAAGTATATAGTTCCTCGTTGTGGTCAGATTTCTCCGCTAAGTTACGTTAGTGCTCCTGGCAGCAACCCAGCAGACACCAGTGATTTGAATACTGGCACCGGTCCCGAAATGATGAGGTAGGAGCTGAAGTTGGAAGGTGAGATTAGAAGGTGCCATATACAGAGACGGTTCCTGGTTTATGATCCTGATAATATTTTAAAGCGTACTTTATAAAACTTTCTTTTTAATACTGACTGTATGAATTTTTATTTTCAGAGTTAAAAAACAAAAAACAAAAAACAAAACAAAACAAACAACAAAAAAAAAACAAAAAAAAACAGAATTTGACAATGTTGGAGCGCCTCCTAGTGGACAGGCGGTAGTAAACTTCACAATGTAATATGTGTAACTTACTCCGATCAGGCATAACATTATGGTCACTGACAGGAGGAGTAAATAACACTGACCATCTTGTGACAGTTGAATGTTCTGCTGGGAAATGTAATTAGACATGTAGCACCCACCTAGACCAGACCAGGCACCCCCACCCCATAGCAATGACACAAAGCCTTCCCCAGCAGGTTGCAACTTGGCACAGGCACACACTCAGAAACGCTTAAGGATCAACTCAAAAAAACATGAAAAACAGAACAAGGTGTTGACCTGGCCTCCAAATTCACTAGATCGCAAACTGATCAAGTATCTGTAGGGTGCACCGGAACAAGCCTGATACACAGAGGTCCCTCCCCTCAACCCATAGCACCCAAAGGTCCATCACTAACCACATTCTGTAGCCACAGGACACCATCAGAAGGCCCATGTCCATTCTCTGGTGAGTCATAACTGTTTTGGAGGGCCAAGGCAGACCTACACAATATTAGGAAGGTGGTCATAATGTTATGTCTGATCGGCATACAATGGCTGAATTACCATGTTTGTTTGTTTTATGCATTTTGCTGCCGCTATTATTCTTACATTCATTTTTCTTTATCATTTTGTTATTATTCATATCGAGCAGTCACAAGGGAACTATCCGAGGTCCTGTTACGCCCCTGCCCGTGTCTGCGGCAACAGTGACCGCTAGATGGCAGCATCAATCAGGGGCGCAAGGTGCAGATAACACGCATGTGTACTATGTTTTGAGTGATCTGCTGTGATTCTTATAGAAAATGAAATGTCTGCCTCGGTACAAATTACCAGTGTTTGTCAATGAGTTGTTTTTAGCTGTGTAACTGTGACCCATATCCCCCTGAAGACTATTAAAGTTTAATTTCCAACATGTCTTTTTGTTTCTTCCTCTTAACTGCAACTGCACTTGCAGAGTTTACAAAAAATGTGACAACTTTATGGGACATAATATTTATTAAAGGACAGCATATATATCTTATCAAATAAAATAGCAAATAGATCTTAGAAACTAAATAAACTACTGCGTACTTTGTGTTTAAAAAGTGCATTCCTAAGGCACACATACACGTGTAACCCCATCAGTGAAATGTCCTGAACTCCCCTATATTTAGCCATTGCTGCAATTTATACTAAATAAACCACGAGAATTATGTAAAAATCTTACACTAGTTTAATTTGTAGCCCCCTTACGGACCTGAGGTGGGGGAAGGGGGTGGGTGTGGGGGGTTAAAGCCAAATTCAATCTCATATGTCAATTACAAAATATATTAAAGAGATACCAAGATAGGACAAACACGCATAAACATATTTTTCTCCATCTGGGTTTGTTGCACTCTTCAGTAATACTGACTGCTCATCGCATCGACCACAGCGGACAGAAACTTCTGCCAGGTAGCTTGGATCTGAGGGTTCAGGCCGGACTTGAGTTTGCAGGCGACAGTGATGGTGAGGCAGTCGGCTAACAGCTGCAGACAAAAACAAAAACACCATGAGTCCAGTCTGTCTGCCCGAATAAAACATCATGAAAACATTTATTTATTCCCTTAGGGGTCAGTTACTCTGAACCTACTCTGAAGCAATCAGGATCCACGCTGAGGCTTTCGTAGTGCAACCTGCTGAGGTCAGCATAGGTGTGCTTGATGTTGTCCATGTCCTTTACTGCTTGGTCCAGTGCTTTCAGCACCACTTTGCCATGGGCGGCTACTTTAGGGTTTTGCAGAACAGCAGTGACAGTGAAGATGTCTCCAAAAGTACCAAAGTATCTCTCGGTCCAAGGGTAGACAATCAAAACTCTGTCAATGTAAGAGGCGTGGCGGTTTAGTTTTTGTTTAAAATTATATGTTACTCAAACTTCTTTGAACCAAACGGTAAATCTGAACTACTCCACACCATTCAAACAGTTCTCAATTCAAATGAGAACCTGAACTATGCTCGACTATAATGACTTACAAAGGTCAGTGTCTGGTGCTTAAGTGGTCGAATATCAAACACAGAGATGTTCGGCTTCTAACTATTGTGCTGAAAAACACTTTCACCCCTCTGTTGCATTAATTATTACCGAAACATATCAAATATACTTAATATATAAGTAATTATATGTATTAATACTTAAAAATCCTCATATGGGGTAGCATCAATTACTGTAATATATGGACTATGTCACCTTTTATTTTTTTACCTCTTAAATGACAAATTACAGAGAAAATTAATACATTTGTTTAATGTTATAAACGTTTCTAGTCTGAAAGTATTCTGTGAGTCAGTTACACACTGTTCTGCCAAATGAACATATTTCACTTTTGCCATATTTGCTTAAAGTTGCCTTATGGCAACAAATTAACATTTAAGCATCTTACAAAAACCTTGTCACACTATAAATGTCTAAAACGCTAGAAGAAAATAAAGATTACCTCCATATAATACTGTATTTTTTTCTTTTAAGTATTTTTTTTTTTTATTTTGATGGAATTCTTTTTAACTTTTGAAAAAACGTGTCATAACTTATACAATGTCTTATAAGTGGAGGGCGAACAGGATTTGCATTTATTGATCCGCATTTTATTTATTTTTATTTTCAAAGTAGCCAGTAAACGGTTAAATGATGACAGATGGTTAAACAATAAAACCGGCCAACCAGGCCTCTTAGATTTCAACAGTCTTCCCTTAAATAGGCTTTATCGTGATCCTGTAAAGTGAAAAGTTAAAAATCCTCTACCTTGCCAAAACTTGTGGTCCAATCTCATCAATATCAACTTTTTCCCAAACAGCCCTGATAGTGCTGCGCTCCTTGTCCGTCCACTTTACCATGACGTGTATGGTCAGCTTTTCTCTTGGTTTCCCTCCACGCCAAAAAAAAATAAACCCAGAAGCGACGAGGTTTATAAATTCATCAAAGAATTACTTTAAACTCGATCTATTGTCGCCTACAGCTGGAAGAGAGTCAATATCTAACTTGTATAAACACAGAGGAAATGCCCAGAGATGCTCTCAAAATGACTCGACACAAAATACTTCTCTTCGGTTCTGTTGCCGGGCTACTTGCAGCTGTTGAAGTCAGATTAAGCAATACTTTCATTATCTGAATATTCAGACATTCCCCGCCCAAATAAATGATCCACGTACCAGAAATGGGCGTTTATTTCGTGGCCTCAAACAACCTGACGGCGCTAAACTTTTATTAAAAGCAAAAGAAAAATGAAAAAAATAAACGATTGCCGTCGCTTCAGTTTTGATGGGACCTTAATTGTCTTTGGATGGAACTGAAAGGATGCGGTCTGTATGCTGATAATAAGATGACGTTTTTATGACAAAGGTTTTTTAGGTCGGCAGTGCAGTCGCGTTTAGGTGATGTCAGCCATTTTTAGTTGCAGCTGATTTTCCAGCGAACTTCCAGTAATTTCACGGTGAGAAGTGAAACGCAATCTGTGTTTTGATGAATCAGGAACCGTGTGATACTTAATGACTGATTACAGAACAACAACTCTGAATATAGCACGCAGGTGTAAAGTAAAAATGACCACTATAAGAGAGGATGTTTCTGATGAAAAGATAAGACATTGTATTTCATTAACCTTTATAAACAGGCTACGTGATAAGGTCCTGTAATTAAACCTTTACTAAAAAGAAATATATAGCCAGATGTCTAAGCCAACTATAAACCAACATCCAACCTTCCTTTTATCGCTCAAATTTTGGAGAAAAAATGCTGCTAATCTGTTATGTGACAATTAAAGAATGGTTTGTTCATGACGGTACAGAAATTCAGACAGATTCCCAGTTTGTCCATGTCATCAACGACTGGTTAAGATAATTGTATGGAGAGATTCCACAGGTTCTGTCAAGACTATATTTGTATTTATTATTATCTGATGGTTATATTTTAACATTAGACAATATATGGAGATGTGAATGATCCCAGCTATTGATCTACAAAGCCGAAACAACATAAAGATTTTATTGTTTAAACATGACTTTAACTGAATTATTCTAATATCTTTAATCCTAGAGTTATATATCGACAAAAAAAACAGACTTCATCTGTCAACGAGTCAATATTGTCAAAACAAAGTAAAGCACTGAATAAAATTACACAGTCATTAATACATGTATCAAGAAACTTCTCAGACTTGTCACTAATATAGTCTTTCTTACTATGTTGAAACACTGTGATGCCATTGGTGATGCATAAATTCTCAGACTGTCCACAAAGTTCTCTAAAAGGCTTCATCAAAGTGATTCAAACTTAGCAAGGGTTTATCGAGAGAGGTTGTTTTACCCCAGTTGCTACCTTTCTTCACTGGAATGGAGGAAGGCCTAGCTCCATCTTAAGACTCCATAGTACCACATCAACCTAAAGAGATTACTTTACTCTCAAAGTAGTGACTTAGTTGTTGTACCTAGAGTTTGAACCTGGCCCCTCTCCTGTGGAATTGGGTCCCAGATTTATTTTGAGAGGAAGGTACCCTCTCTAATTTTAAGGTCAGGGCTTAAAACCTTCCTTTTTGATAAAGCTGAGGGTGCCTCCGTTAGTTATGTTGCTAGCTTTAGGCTACTGATATGCTGACACTCCTCCACTTTCAACTCTCTCTTGCTATCCATGCATTTGTGTGTAGCATGTTATCAGCTGTGTGCCCCTCGCTCCATCTCTCCTCCCCACACCTTCTTGTGAGTGTCTCCAGCCTATAGTTGTGTGTTTCTGATCTCCAGACCTGCACACTCATGTGGTCCTATAGCCTCGCCAACCCAGCCAGTCTTTGTGACTTACATAGTTATCCATTTCTACTTGAATGTCTAATTCCTCAGCCTGTTTATGATACCTCTTTACATACATTTAATCAATCATCAGAACTATTGTAACGGACAGTTGTATTGCTCTTGTTTATCCCAGTAACATTAATTTTGTTAATATACCTACGTAGCAGTTCTACGATGGACATTTCTAATTGACTATTTGAATTATTATTGAATGATTTTGAGGTCACGCCTGTTGGTTTGCAGGTTCTTTATATTTTGTTTTTATAAAATAAGTCAAAATAAAAACGTTAAAAACGAATCATCACACAGTCATTTTTTTTATGTCATTTTTTTAATTGAAGTATTTGGCAACAGTTACAAAGCAGTAAATTAATTACTTGCTGGACTGTTGCACATCTCTGGGAGGAGTGCCTTTACCAGACCCTTAGTGGTACTGTCTGCCCAGAGCAGAGACCACCACAGCCAGGAACTTCTGCCAGGCCTCCTGGACATCAGCGGTGAAGACGCTGGGGCCAAACTTGGCAGCAACACACACACTGATGATTTCAGCAAGAACCTACAACGAGAAAGGGAAGTATAAGAATGGCAGTAAAGCCAGTGGTTGAACAGCATGATGGCGACGTTAAAGGCTCTGATTAAAAAGATCAGAATGAAACGCGCCACTAGACCATCGAGAAGAAGGGTGACAATCAGAGGAGGTGACTTACCCTGAAGTTATCAGGATCCACGTGAAGCTTCTCAGAGTGCATAACGCTGAGCTTGGCATAGGCACTCTTGATGTTGTCCAAGTTCTTCACGGCATTTTCCAGCCCACCCATCACTGTCTTGCCGTGCTGGGCCACCTTAGGGTTTCCAAAGATGTCAGCGGTGGTGGACAAGTTGCCAAAAGACGCAAAGTGTCTCTGAGTCCAGGGATACACGATCAGAAGCCTGAAAAGACGGGAAACCACAAACAAGATTTCACAAAAGTACAAGTGGTAAAACAACGGCGTCTAACCATACTATGAAAGATATGCTATATTACATTAACCCCGGACATCACACATAAACGAGTATTTGAATCCGAATTAGTTGACAAATTACCTGGCTAGAGCCTGGGGTCCGATTTCACCCACGTCAATTTTGGACCACAGGGTTGTGATGGCGGTGCGCTCGGCGTCTGTCCACTCGACCATGGTGACGATGGGAAAGTCTGAGTCTCAGATTACTGTCAAACAAGTTCCTCCGAAGACAAGTCTTTCTTTTTGAGTTCTGATGTTTGACATCCCACGTTTTTATTCACCACTGCATCCTCCGTCCCCCGGCCGAGGGAGCAACCGATTGGACAGGAGGCACGATCATGATAATGACGTTCATGCAATGCGTCCGTAATTTGGCAACGGTGTGACTCTGTGACGTTATTTGGTTCGTAAATTGAAAGTTTAGATAAGGCCATGTGGGACGTGTGGACTTGTTAGGATATATTTCTGTTTATGTTACAATGTGTGCTGTTCCTGAACTGTATTGGATTGGCAGCAACAATAGATGGACCAGGAACGCAAAGTCATTGGTGTTTAAGAAATTGTATAATATACCCACTAAACTAAAGACCGAATATGTGAAGACGCATTAAGAATTGTTTTCGAATAAGGAAAAAAAAAAAATGTAAAACAAAAAAAAAGAGAAAGAAAAATGCGAAGAATGTAGATATAATTTTCCTTACATCGTGATGAGTGTGATTTTCATGAAAAAGTCAAAATTGTAACGGTGATTTATTGCCTCTATGTAATTACTTTCATTTAATAATCCGTTAAAAGTCCTTATGATCACTTGGGGTAAACTTGGGTAAACTATTTTGCTGGCTCGTAACAAGACGGACTATCAAGTAAATAACGATCAATTACGCAGCACCTACGTGAATATAGGGAGTGGTATGTTTTATCAAAAAAGAAATGGCAATGACTACGTCTTGCTGTTTCTTTATCAGGCATGTGGCTTGGATTTGATATTTGGGCGTGGTGCCGTTTGGTTTAACATAAAGGCGCCGTTACAAATCCACTTGGGCACCATTTCTGATCAATACTTTCTCTCGGTACCTGAAAACTCCAAGCAACCATGAGCCTCTCTGCGAAAGACAAGGCCGCGGTGAAGGCCTTCTGGGCCAAAGCTGAAGGGAAGTCCAGCGAGATTGGCGCAGAAGCCCTGGGCAGGTGAGCTCCATGTTTGGCACAATGGTCTGGATGTGAAAGACGAAAAATGCTGTGAATTTCTGTGAATGATTTCTTCTGGTTATTTCTGTAGGATGCTGGTTGCCTACCCTCAGACCAAGACCTACTTTTCGCACTGGGGGGACCTGAGTCCTCAGGCCGCACAAGTCAAGAAACATGGTGCCGTCATCATGTCAGCGGTGGGGAAAGCTGTCAAAGGCATTGATGATCTTACTGGCTGCTTGAGCTCCCTCAGTGAGCTGCATGCTTTCAAGCTCCGGGTGGATCCTGCCAACTTCAAGGTAAACAAAAAAAAAAAAAACAAAAAAAAAAAACAAAAAAAAAACCGTAGAGGTCTTTGTTGAGGACGATCCAAGGGTTTTGTTTTAGTAATCATTACAGTGTAATATTGCATTCCACGTAGTAGCTACTGTAATAATACAATGTGGTCATTTATGATATTAATCTCTGCCTTTTGCCACAACCGCAGATCCTGGCCCACTCCATCATCGTGGTCCTGGCCATGTACTTCCCCGCAGACTTCACTCCGGAGGTTCACGTCTCTGTGGAAAAGTTCCTGCAGAATGTGGCCTTGGCTCTGTCTGAGAGATACCGCTAAACTTGCAGCAACTCAGAAGCATCGAAAACAAGTCGTATGCCATCCAACAATGTCTCAACGAGTAGGGGCATGTTAAATTAAAAAACAAACAAACAAACACAAAAGCTGTGCGTTTCTTTTCTGAGTCTTGTTTCTAAAAAAAAAAGGTTCTTGGTCTTTTAAGTCTTTTAAGTCAAATCTTCAGAAGAATCTTCATCTTCAGAAACGTAATCCTAGCAGAAACATATTTGGTGTTTCGGGCTAAATAAACGAAATAAAAGATCGGACGACGTTGACGCGCCTTCTAATGAAGCTGCAAACATCCTTCTAACATTTGCCATCACTATCTTTCAAACTCCCTCTGTAATATGATCAAAATGATCCGGACTCTACAAAAATCAGCTCCAGTTGCTGAAACAGAAAATGGGGTGGATGCCGTGGTACCTGCTGGATTCCTGCACACGCAGCTTTCCGCGTCCATGCGGGAGCTGTCCGAAGTCCTACTGTCTCAACCGTGACGCCAGGGGGGCAACTCCAACAACTCAACGTTTAATTGGTGACATAAGTCTGGTGGGTGTTTAGTGTAATACAATGTGGTCATTTATGATATTAATCTCTGCCTTTTGCCACAACCGCAGATCCTGGCCCACTCCATCATCGTGGTCCTGGCCATGTACTTCCCCGCAGACTTCACTCCGGAGGTTCACGTCTCTGTGGAAAAGTTCCTGCAGAATGTGCCTTGGCTCTGTCTGAGAGATACCGCTAACTTGCAGCAACTCAGAAGCATCGAAAACAAGTCGTATGCCATCCAACAATGTCTCAACGAGTAGGGGCATGTTAAATTAAAAAACAAACAAACAAACACAAAAGCTGTGCGTTTCTTTTCTGAGTCTTGTTTCTAAAAAAAAAGGTTCTTGGTCTTTTAAGTCTTTTAAGTCAAATCTTCACCGGCTCCATCGTGTCACCGTCACATCAGAAACGTAATCCTAGCAGAAACATATTTGGTGTTTCGGGCTAAATAAACGAAATAAAAGATCGGACGACGTTGACGCGCCTTCTAATGAAGCTGCAAACATCCTTCTAACATTTGCCATCACTATCTTTCAAACTCCCTCTGTAATATGATCAAAATGATCCGGACTCTACAAAAATCAGCTCCAGTTGCTGAAACAGAAAATGGGGTGGATGCCGTGGTACCTGCTGGATTCCTGCACACGCAGCTTTCCGCGTCCATGCGGGAGCTGTCCGAAGTCCTACTGTCTCAACCGTGACGCCAGGGGGGCAACTCCAACAACTCAACGTTTAATTGGTGACATAAGTCTGGTGGGTGTTTAGTGTGTGTGTTTAGATTCGTGAAGAATAATTTGTGTTTGCCACGGTATTGTGCTTGTGTTTGTATTAGCAGTTCTAACCGGTGTAGTTTCCAGCGTTGCGTCCGAGCCTCATGTGTCGCCCAGGATAGTGAAACGTATTTAACCCCAACCCTAACCCTAAATCTTAAGTATCCAGCACTTTCTGCATTTGCTTTCCCAGAACATCTGGTAATCCGTTCGTTAAGTCTTGGTTGAGAAATAGCAAATTGCGTAACACATTTGTTTTCATGAGCGTTCTGGAAAGGGCTCAACTTTTTCGTGCAGATGAAGGAAGGAAATGGAGGCTGTAACTAATACCCACAGCAGGTCTGTGACACCCAGCTCCACCGTTTGGTAGTGGTTTGGCAGTGTGAAAAAATGTTAGTTCTGACTGTTTTGTTTGGTTTGGTTGGACATATTTACTGTTCTGGGGATTATACTGATCATAAGGACACGTATGTCTATTTCCCCTGGTTGAAGTGCAAAAACATGTAACCAACACTCATCAATGATCAAAGCTTTTTATGGCGTCATGATGAAAGAGGCGACTAGGGCTGCACTTGAAAATATCACATTGTGTTATGTTCCTTAGAAACAGTGCTGACATAGGAGACTTGACAGAGCTTTCTGTTCTGCTCTTGGCTTTGACTTCGCATTTCCGTCTGATGTGAAAACGGTTTGGTGTAATGGCATTAAATGGTTTAAAACAACAAAACATGCTTCTCCGGGTGATAGCATTCATTTAGCAGAAACATGGCACTGAAATAAAAGGCAAGTTGTCTTAAAATGAATTAGACTTTATTTAGACTCCTTAATAAAATAAAGCCTTATTCTTTACCTCTACATCTTTTTTCAACCCTGGCTGTTCCGGAGATGATCATTTAACCATAAGAACTCACTTTATTTAGTTGATGTGTAATAACAAGTCTCATCAAATCTCGCTATATACACTGTGAGATGTTTGACTGCACAACTACAGGCCAAGTGTTTTTTGTCACCTCAGTACAAGCCTGATACTTGTTCAAAAATATTCAACAGTACAGGACCACTGGTGTTCAGTCGTTTTAAATATGTGTACCACCAACCTGCAGAAGAGACGAGGACAGCTGTATTCAAACAGCATTATATAATGGCACAAGCACTATCTCAGAAAAGATATTTGTATAGGGATATAGGGGATGGGTTTTTAATTTAAAAGCTGAAAAATAGGAAACCAGCAAACACTCCAACCCAGACACTCGAGCACAATCAGAAGCCGAGGAGAAGGAACGAAACCGCATCAGACAAACCCTGAGAACATGTGGATATCCAAACTGGGCTTTTTGTTTCAAAGCATAAAAAGAAGAACAGACTGCGAGAAAGAATACAACAAAATAAAAAACAATGTTATCTCCTACATGGCTGGGATTTTCTGTCTCTTGACATGAAAATTAGATTTTATTATGTTATTATGTGTACATCTGGATTTCCTCGTTTTGCCATGTAAGACATATGCATTTATTCTGTTTATTCCATTCAAAAGACTTTATTATTTATTCAACTTTTTTAAATATTTAGTTTATTCCCCATATGCTGATCAGGATAAGAATGAAAGCAGATGTCCAGCCACTGTGATACTAAGCGCCTGACGTCAAACGTGTTTTTATCGGTTGCACACATTTTATACTGTTATAACCAAATAAAAAAGCCACACCCAGTTCGCAATATAGCATTATAGTGAGTATTGATTCCACTTCCTTGTATATGAGTTAATTGATTAAACCATGAATGCGCCAAGCACTGCGCAGAGAGATGCAATTTACTTTTTATTTGGCAACAGATACATAGCACTGAGTGATTTTAGAATTACCTGTAAGACTGTTACACATCGCTGAGGGTAGAACCTCTCCAGACCCTCAGTGGTACTGACTGCCCAGAGCAGAGACCACCACAGCCAGAAACTTCTGCCAGGCCTTCTGGACTTCCGGACAAACTTGATCACAATAACTGATGCATTCAGCAAGAGCCTACAATGAGAGAGAATGTATAAGGATGGCTTTAAAGACAATGGCTGAAAAGGTCAGAATGAATGAAAATAAGAGATGACATCAGTGGTTTCTGAGAATGGCTGCACTGCTGGTCAAGTTGCCAGATAACGCAAAGAGTCTCTAAATCCCGTGATACACACTCAGAAGCATGAAAAGACACGAAACCACGACTAAGACTTCACAAAAGTAAAAAGAAATTAGAAGTGTTTAAGGTCCAGTTTTGACCACAGGGTTGTGATGGCGGCGCGCTCGGCGTCTGTCCACTCGACCATGGTGACGGTGGGAAAGCCCGAGTCTCCGATTACTGTCAAACTATTTTCTCCGAGGACAAGCTTTTCTTTAGAGTCCTGATGTTTGGCATTTCACGTTTTTATTCCCCACTGCATCCTCCGTCCCCAGGGCCAGGCAGCAACTGACCGGGCAGGAGGCATGATCGTGATAATGACGTTCATGTTATGCGTCCGTAATTTGGCAACTATCTGTGGCAGGCCAAGTTCCGTGACGTTACTTGGCTCACAACTTATTTTTTCTTCTATACCAGACAAAAAACATAATCAAATGGTAGATTAGTTCAATTATAACTTCTATTTTTGCACATATAATCCAATATGGACTACCGGTGATGCAAAACGGTTTTGAACAGGTATTGGTTCAACCGTGTCATTAGTTCGGATGATAGTTTATGGTCTTCTTATTACATTACACAGAAAGATGTCATGATATTTATTTGAAAATAGCTCTATAATATATATAAATAATATAAACATTACTTTGTCCTATTCGTCAAGACAAATTAAGATTAACCATTGCATGTGAGTTTATTTGTTAATGCAATGACCGTGGCTGTGTCACACGCGATTGTTTATCATGGCGTTTTCTCCACGAGATCTGTCGAAAGTCGCAGACTCATTGGATTTGTGTGGAAGTGTGGAAACGTCAACACGGTTCAGACTTCGCCTTTCTGTAGCGACTATTCTGTAGCGGAACACCACTGCCCTCCCCCACTTTAAGGAGATGAATGAGCAGTAGAGCTCACACTGGAGTGTTTTCCTCTGTAGCTGATGGTATGCCGCCTCCTGCCTGGCGCTACATTTAATATGTGTTCCTTCACAGTTTTGATTTCTTCGGTATTAATCTACAATATGAAATATAAGAAAAAAAAAGAAGGCGAGAAGGTGTGTCCAAACATTTGACTGTCACTGCATGTAATGATACAAGTATTTAAGTTTTACTGTAGATCTCCAAAGTTGGTGTAAATCTTTAGAGACAGTGTGCTCCATCTGCCAGGAGGGGGCACTGTAAACATACTCGTTAGATACTCGCTCATTCACAGGATTATACGAAGTCAAACAAATAGAAAGGACATACCCCATGGCACTGCGTGATTCATCTGGAATTTTGTGATGAATAGAGTTTACATTTAAGCATTTGCACGTTTGTTTTGTTGTTGTCATAGCACCTTTAGGCTACTACTTTATTTGTAACACGTTTTTTTTCTCTTGACTTTTATTTAAATGTCAAATTTGACTGATGGATAATAATGACACATGCATTTCGAGAGGTTAACGCGAGATCTTAAGCTCTCACAAACACGTTGGAGCGGTGTGACAACCAAAATTATAATGCTGATAATGTTAATGATAATATTGATTTTCTTTCAGACAAACGGAACATATGCTGCCTCTTGACTGTTGTGACTGCCCCAACTTCTAAACCTCTATATATGTAGAGCTGAAGATGATTGATGACACTTGTCTCTGAACTCACACACATATATATGTTTATTTTTCATAGAAAATGATTATTTAGGGAAGGCATTAGTAAAGACGATGACACCGGACGCAGCGTTTGAATTTTAAATGCCTTTATTTCATTTGGTGTACAGACGACATACAACTTGCATTTATCGGTATTTCTCAGCCAGAGTAATAGCCAGGAAGGCCAGGAACTTGTCAAAGGACACATGGACCTCAGGGGTGAAATCGTTGGGGTACATGATGGCCAGGACCACCTGGATGACATGGGCGATGATCTGTGAAACACAAACACACCGATGCTAAGTACCGAGTTTCTGAACCACGCAGGCCCAGTCAGAAGTATGACCACAGAATCTGGGTTTTCAGAGTGGAACAACACCAAGACACAAGCAGTGTTTTATAGATCGTCACCTTGAAGTTCGCAGGGTCGATACGCAGAGTGAAGGCGTGCAGCTCGCTGAGGTTCAGGAGACCCGCAGGCAGGTTGTCCAATTTGCTCACAGCATCAGCAACTCCACCCATCACGGTCATTCCGTGCTTCTTCACTGGGGCAGAGTTGGGGCTCAGGTCCTGCCAGTGGGCGAAGTAGGTCTTGGTCTGTGGGTACACGATCAGCATCCTGGGAGAAACAAACAACGAAAATGGTGCGTGTTTGTTCAACTAATCAATACGCGTGAGAGCGTTGTCGGTATATTTACCTGCCCAGAGCTTCTTTGCCGATGTCATCGGCGTTTTTGGAGATTTTGGCCCAGAAGGCCCTGACGGTGCTCTTGTCCTTAGGGGTGAGAGAAGTCATATTGCCTGTCAACGAATGGTGCTGTCAGCTGCGCCGATGGGCCTTTTATGCTTGCAGCGGCGGAAACACACCCTGATGGGACCACCTACCGAGATAGGCTGCAAGGCGTTCCAGCTCCAGTTCCAGTTTAGAGATGGACAGAAAGGTAACAACGGGGGCTCTGCAGCGCTAAACCACTCAACCTCAAATAGCCTAATACGTCCCGCATTTGGACGATAAATCAGATTAATTTTCACGTTCCCATGTAGCCACTAACTGCTCAATTGCACTGCGTAATCCGAGAGTGCGCCAATATAGCGATAAACACTTGTTTTCCCCGTGTTTATTAGTTTAATTCATACTTGTAACAAAATAAAATGTGTTAAAATGCACAAAAGATAAAGACATGAGTAGGTTCAGTATTACCAAACAAACATAACTTTAACTATCTATTTTAATACAGTGAACTACACGTGGCTGTTTATAGAGGTTGCTTTACGCACACTGGAAACAAAATATATTGTATTTATCGGGGATAAAGTAAATTTAATTATACAGGAATACGGAGAAAATGAGTTTGGTTAAAATTCATGTTAACCCGTAAAGACAATAGCGTGAACAGCTTTTACTCTGGCCTCTTCAGCAGCACGGATGGGCCATACATTCATTTTTGTAATGATTTTATTTAAATAGCTTTAACTAATTTAAATCAACAGCCCCGGGGAAATAGCCCAAACAGTCTGAGCACCCTTCCAACAGCCTTAAAAGATTCTTTTGGCTACCTGTCCCACCACCCATCTGACCGCTGGCTTGTGGGAGGGGGAGGTGGTTTGCTTTAAATCTTAATTTTGATGCCATTGAGCGATTGAGCGCAGCAGTCTGGTTTCATTTCAAACCTCAAGGCTGAGGCTCGTGGAGGAGCTGTCCTTGTGGACCTTGTGAAAATGCCTGCCTCACCCAGGCATTTTCAAGGCTTAGGATGAATGAGCGTTGCTATGCTTGTTCCAGTGACAACATCCCACATCTCATATTGCTGGTGTGCAAAAAGGCCTCCATTAACAGTCAAAACTGATACTCTGCATCACCAAATACACACAACTATTGTGATGATTAGACGACAGTAAATGTTTCCGCCTAACATTGTGTATGATCACCCGTTTAATACAGGCTATATGTACTTATCATCTTTTCTTTATGATGTTTCACACGTTAATGGAATGATTTAGTCTTTTGTGAGCCTCTGATTTTGATTTTTTTTTAAAGAAAAAAAACGTTGCATAGCCCATAAATATTTCCCAAGAGGAAGGCATCATTTTTAAATTACAATTTATTTAAATTAAATGTGTGGCTTTATAGCAAATCCCCCATATGCACAACGCGAGAGCAGCCTAAGCGTGGTGTCTTCTCTGCATCACTGGATAGCTAAGTGTCCAATTCATTTTAGTTTAGGGGCCATATACAGCCCAGTTGACCACTAGCGTAACAATAACTTAAAAATAACAACAACAACAACGACAGCAACTCCAAACTGTCTTCACTTTGTGCAAAGAAGTGCGGGGAGGTTATGAAAGTGTTTACATTCAATGGACTATAACTTAACAAAACATCTGAGGAACTGCTGTTTAATTCTGAGTCTCAGAGTTGTGTCCTGTACATCACTCTTACTAATAGAGTGGACCAATTAGGGACAGCAGTTAAGCAGGTATGTTTATTGAAAATTTGCAGGCTTCTATGTAAATTTCGCAAATTCATCCCCGGACCAGTTTAGACCTTGTGGCGGACATTTTTTTAAACCGCGGACCCTATGTTTGACAGCCTGGTTTAGAGGCTCTTTCTTTTTTGCCTCTAAAGCAAATCAAATGGTGATTATAGACCTCGTTTTTCCACTATACTACATGAAAAGTACCTCGTCTGAGGTGAAATTACGCGTGGTTTATAGAGGAACGTAAAATGTGGCAACATTGCCTCTTAAATGGAAAATACCAAAGATGAACCAACATTTGCCAACTTTTTATTTAAACAGATACAGTAAATGCCTCGACAGATTGTGTCGTTACCATTAAACGGCCACGCTGTTTGTAGGATTATGAGGCTAACTGGTTATGAAATAGAGTTTTGTTTCGAAGTGTGTGTTGTGTAACGGATCTGAAAGAACTGTGGATTCCAATTTATTTTTGAGAACCATCAAAAAACAACCACAAAGCGCCTTTTTTTTTCCTGCATTGATACTTTTATTGATCACATACAGGGGGAACCACGTTCATGTTCCTCATTTTCGTTCCGCTGTTTATCGGTATTTCTCAGCCAGAGACCTTGCCAGGAAGGACAGGAACTTGTCGAAGCACACATGGACCTCAGGGGTGAATTCGGTGGGGAAGGTGATGGCCAGGACCACCTGGATGATCTGGGAGATGATCTGTGAAAGCAACATAATCACACAGATGTTATAAATGGAGTTTTTTCTTTTCTTTTCTTTTCTTTTCATGCAGCCTACACGGTGGACCTGCAGCTACTTCAAAGATGTGCGACCAATCCAGATCACACATCACACTAATCACCAGGCTGCTCTTGGCGATGGCATTCAGTGGAGTAACGGGTTAGGAAATGGCCACAAGTTTAGCGAGAGTTTGGCCGCTCACCTTGAAGTTCGCAGGGTCGATACGCAGAGTGAAGGCGTGCAGCTCGCTGAGGTTCAGGAGACCCTCGGGCAGGCTGTCAATTTTGCCGATAGCGTCACCGACTCCACCCATCACGGTCATTCCGTGCTTCTTCACCGGGGCAGAGTTGGGGCTCAGGTCCTTCCAGTGGGCGAAGTAGGTCTTGGTCTGTGGGTACACGATCAGCATCCTGGAAGAAACAAACAACGAAAATGATGCGTGTTTGATGGTTTTGGTAAATCAATCAATAAATGTGAGAGCGTTTTCGGTATATTTACCTGGCCACGACCTCTTTGCCGATGTCTTCACACTTCGGAGCCACTTTGGCCCAGAAGGCCCTGACGGTGCTCTTGTCCTTGGGGGTAAGGGTGGTCATATTGTCCTTGTTGTGGAGTACCGTGAACAGTCGACACGCGAGGGTTTTATGGCGCAAACAGCACGGTGGAACCCAGCACCGCCCCAAAGGCAGTCCAAGCGACAGATTGTGTCAGATAATCAAACAGCTTCCCCGCCTATGACTTTGTGAACTCGTTATACTCCTTTCTTTGCATTGGTTTCGCGAAAACAAAGTATTACACAACATCCCAGATTCAAATAAGGCAAAAATTAATCCTTGGAACTCGTCTCTGAAAAAAAAAAAAAAAAAAAACGTTTAACCAGAACTGAAAGAAATGAAGTGCTTGATTGACTGATTCTGCTTTGGTCAAATGTGGCAAACTGGGGGCTTTCGCTTTGCAGTGGAACATTTCACACAGTCAATACACATGATTTAAATGCTGCTTTAAGCTGTAAGCTTACGGAGGTAGCTATATGTCATGTGTTGCGTAGTATTCGTGCGTTTTTTCAGGACCTGTGTCTGGGAGCCTGACAAACAGCTGACAGGAGTGAACGTTGTGACCTCCACTAGAAAAGCAGCATAAAACACATCTACTCTGTATTTTCTTTGCTCATTTGCCAATCACACATAAACAGATCAGAGTGTTCTGATTCCTTATTTTCCCCCAGAAATTTCCACCACAATTTTGGCCTTTTTTTTTTTTTTGGCAAATTCTCTTCTGTGTGTGTCTTCTGGGACTCAGGTCGGCTGGGTGTGACTTGGACCTCAAGCTCCCCTAAAAAGAGGTTTTCTTGTTCATAACCGCTTCAGAATTTAATGTGTCAAACATCACAGGCCTCACTCAAAGTGATTTAAAAAGAAATCTAGGCTCTCCAACCAAATATTAATAGATCTGTTTATCAGCTGGATGCCTTCCAATGCCATGATGAAGTCATGAAGTCCTGAAACACATGCTGTGTTTCAAAGGCTTATCTAATCCACAACAGTGTCGCTGGGAGGGTGGAGGCACACATAAGAAGGAGTAGATAAGTTTTTTTTTTTTTTCTTGTGCGTAACTCAGCTGATATATCTGGTCTTACATTGTGAGCTGTCATCGCTAAGTGTTAAAAAGTTAATTCACACAGAAGAGAGTGTCAAATAATGTTGAAAGCAAACCAGCGGCAAAATGTGAGCACGGTTTCTTTTGTGAGAACCAACAGCCAAATGGAACAAAACAGCAACCATTTCATTGTGTTGCTGTTTTAATTATATTTAACACGTACAATTTCTCTACTTGAATCTTGGGCTGAGAATGAAGCTAATGTAAGAAACATTAAGGAACTGTTGGAGACACGAGACAGAAAGGTTCAAAGGGTATGTCGGTGAGTGTTTTAAGAGAATCAGAACTGATTCCTTTGCAATCAGCTGGCAGGAAGCCATCCTCACCTAGGTTAAAGTGTGTGAAAGTAGTTCAGAGGAGCCGTGTGCACATCTGCCTGTTATCTCAGTGACTCCTCCCAAAGACAAGCAGCTGTCTGAGGAAACCAGATGTTGATGTGCTGTGTGTTTTTCTTGAAGATTGTGAGGGCTAGCTACAGATCATTACGCTGTAGAACAGGTCAAAAAAAAAAGAAAAAAAAAAGTGTGGTGTCACTGCAGTGGAAGGGAAACAGGTGTTTATGACCTGGTTATTTTATCTATTTATCAGACACAACAGAAGCCTATGATACAACAATAAACTTTATGTTTCACTGACCACCGTTACTTATGTGTGTTTTGACTATATAACTGTCAGAATGAATTGTAAAATACACCTTAATATTCCTATGCATGCATTATATACTGCAGGATATATAGTGTTTCTTTTTAAAGTAGTGTATGAATAATAACAGCTGCCATTATCTAATGTAGTGGTGACATCACAGTAGTGATCAAAGACGTGTAAGAGGAAACCATCACATAAATATGTCCAGTCTAAATGTCACAGTAATATTGTTGCTGACTTTGAACTTGATGAAATTAACGGTACATGTGACAGCCCGAGCCTCATGAAAGACCTTTGCGTCCAGCGATGAGACGCCGACTGTGGGGGACATCTTAGGACGTCGCTTGTGTTGGGGCGCCCTCTAGTGGACCTGCTCTGAGATTCTCTGCCTGTAAATACAGGAAAAATACTGGAACAGACACATGGCTTTGTTAGTGTCCCATAATATCGCGTTGTGTTTAGGCTGGTGAAAACTATTTAGCCTTGTTTTATACTACTGGTGATTACAAAACATAAAAAAAATTAAAAAAAAATAAAACAATCTTGAATAAATACAGCAGAAACACGTGGTCCACATTTATTAATCCATTGTTTTCCAAAATGCACAAAGTAGAAGAGGAGACAAAATCTAAAATTTTACATAAACCTTCATAAAACATAAACAATAGAGCTGTGTGAGTACATAAAGGAGGCTGTGAGCTTAAAAATCTAAATGTATAAAAAGATAGATACTTAAATTAAAAAAAAAAAGAGTTTACAAAAGATTTAATTGCTCAAAAGCAATTGCTGGAAACTGTGAAAACGTCTTTAAAAAGTAATAGAAATTCTGACATCAATAGGCTATGCACTTTCGTTCAAGAAGTTTGATTTGTAGAATAATTACCAGTTTATTTCAACATATATTATTTTAAAAAAATCCTATTTTACATCACACATCCTTTTGAGACCCAAATCACTTTCTGGTTCCCTGACGAATCTTACCTGCATCAACGCAGCCAAGCCGGCTTCACCAGTGCTTTTAGCTGTTACTTAACAAACTCTTTCTAAGCCTTAAAAAGACACAAAGATGCACTCCAATCTTTCCTCACAAACCATCCAATATACCTTCACGTATAAAAATACAAAGACCATAGTACCGTAGGCCCCGGGTGTTCTCTGTCCTCCCTCACACTGATACTAGGCCCGTGGTCGCATTACTACCACATACAGTGCCACTGGGTCGGTGGAAGAGATACATCTTTGGGTTGAGTTAGGGAAATGCGGTCAACACATATTGTTCATGTCCTGGTTAAAAAGTTCTAAATGTCTGGAAAATAAAATGGTGATCCTCAGAGGGCCCGGATTTAGTCTGAATAAAAAGAAATATCAAAAATACTCTAGAGTAAATACATCTTGTGTATAAACACTGACATACTGTTCGAAGGTTGTCTTCTGTGTTCTGTTTTGTAGCACCGATGAGCTACTTGATGCAAGGACACTTATCCATGAGAGGGGGGACTTTTGTTACTACAAAATACTGTGATGATTACACATAATGATGCTACTGTGTAACAGCAAGTGTACAGTTAAGCAGATAATATGAGGATGATAAGGATAAAGCAACACGTGTATGATAATGTACTGTATAATGAAATTTAGTGAACAGTTTCGACCGGTGAGTGCCACAAAACTGGATTATTGCTAGACTGGGCAGTTAAATGTTCAGTTTGTCAGATTGTATCACACTAGAAATCCAAAGTTTTTCGACCACAGCTGATATAAGAAAAGAAAAAAAAAAGACGATTGTGTACAAAAAGTAATGGATAACAATGGTGCAAGCTGTCATGTAATTGTCTTTACAGTATAATGTACTTAAATTATGCTGGGTGAACACAAACACACAAACAAACTCGTCGTATTTCTTAATTACATGGATGAATATGAAGTGGAGAGCAAGCTGCTGTAAGAGGCAGGGGTGTGGTTTACTTTTGTTCACCAGCAGGAGGAGAAGAACCCAAGAGAGGAGACTTGGGTGAAACCTAGAGAAAGAGGGAAAAACATTGTAGTTGAGAACTTAACTTTAATTGATTCACACATGTAACTGAGTCTTAGAGGGAGGTTGAACGTTTTATACAGCATAGCAAGTGACACTAAGTACTTTCTAGAGATGATTTTTACTAATGTGTAATGAACCTCTCACTGAGTGAATGATTTCCTACATGTAGTGTTTACTCACAGGGGAAGGAGGCTTTGCAAAGTTGAGGTGGGCATAGAGAAGCACCGCAATGTCGTTCTGACTGGCCTCCAGCGCGATGGACAGAGCCGTGCTGCCATCCTGTTTGATAAAACGAGAGGTTAACGGTGAGGTGGTGGTCGGTTGGGGCGGGACTTGACAAAATGAGACGTCCCAGAAATGCTTACGTTATCCGTAAGAGTGGCATCACAGCCTGGGACGGACAGTAGCTGACGCACAATGTCCACATGGCCGTGTTCGCAGGCGCACATGAGGGCGGTGGAGCCGTCGTCGTCGCGGATGTTGACTTGTGCCCCGCAAGACAGCAGCGCTCGCACCATGTCCCCTCGACCGTGGCTGACCGCCAGCATCAGCGCCGTCTGTCCGGCCTACAAACACACCTCATTTAGCATCTTTACAGACATCTTGATTTCATTTGCGTTCATGCTGCAGTGTGAATAATCCTGCGTTTTGGTTGTGTGTGGAGATGAAGAGAAATCTCATGAACAGCAGAGGGCGCACCTGGCTGGCCTTGGCGTTGACGTCCCCTGTGCGCAGCAGCTGCAGGACAGTTTGAAGGTCACTGTCAGAATGGAAGGCAGCCAAAGCCGTCAGCATGATGGCTGTGTAGCCTGCCTTGTTCTGCTTGTCAGCGTTACACAGGCCTGTCAGGTGGA
The DNA here is from genome assembly GCF_022458985.1 of Mugil cephalus. NCBI lineage: Eukaryota > Metazoa > Chordata > Actinopteri > Mugiliformes > Mugilidae > Mugil > Mugil cephalus. The sequence continues at coordinate 15,688,199 of NC_061789.1, read as the reverse complement.
GAAGGCAATCAGTGTGACAAGTGTAACAACAGCTGTACAGACAATGACAGGGACGCACGACATATATGAGATATGATACGACACAGTAAACAAATCAATCATACTTTTTATTTGCTTCAGCAAGTAACTACACTAAGCTGATCAATGATCTAATAAGATGATTTTTATATATTCTTCAACCCTACTGTTACAAAAAACAATTACTAAATTACCAGTAAAATCATACCTATAAAATGAATATAGGAAGCTATTTTAGTAAAACACACAAACATATAAGCATATTTTCAACACTAGAATCTTATTCTTTACAGATACTCACACATCTGCAGGCACGTGCAAAAAAACATACACATATTATAGCTCACCAGTGTCGAGCAGAAGTTTCACCACAGGGAAGTTGGAGTGGGAGACTGTGTAGTGAAGTGCAGTGTTCCCGTTGCCGTCTGCCATGTTGATCACGAACTCCAGCAGCTGAGGGGAGATCGAGCCGAAGGTGTCCATGTAGGCCTTGACAACAGGCGTTTCGGCAGCTTTGTGACAGGACACACGCAGCCACTCCTGCAGCACAGTGGTGTAGGCTGCCCTCTGAGATCAGACACAATGAGGACACTTAAGGTAAATAAACACTCGACAGACAAATAGCTAAGGATGCAAATGTTAAAATGTGGAAACACCTAAAACATACTAAACAGAAGCTGCTCCTTTACTTTGAATGCTTTTAAAAGAGAACATTGTATGTTATAAGTGGATTATCCTAGTTAGATAAAATGAATTACATTCAATACATACCGCTCCTTGTTGGCTGAAGGCATTGGGTTCACCAAGTGCTTTTTGCAAGGTATGCAGAGCTGACATCAGGCTGTCGCTCAGCTCCAGTCTGACAGACAAGGGGACAGTCATTAGTGCACATACATAGTTTAATCCTCTTAGACTGACTATAAGCTCTGTGTGTATTTACCTGAATTGTTTGGAAGAGACAGCGGCTGATTCATTTGTAATATTTTCATCCGCTGGCTTGGACTCCGGCTGCCTGGAGAGGACAGACGTTTCTGACTGGATGCTGTATTGCTGCTTGGTAATCTCAGTGGTTATAGTGACATGTGGCGATGAAGAGCAGGTGAGCGAAGGCTTGATGGAATTTTGCTCAGAAGTGGATTCAGTGCTAGACAACGTAGAGGCAGTTTCCTGGGTCCTGGTGTGCTTTTCTGACGACTGGCTGACAGTCTCTTTAGAAGTAGAATCCTTTGCTGGACATGGAGGAGTTGGAGTAGGGGCTGATGCTGGTGGCTGCGAGGCACATTTTTGCACAACAGTGTGTGTCGCTGGTGACTGGGGAGCTTTGTCCGACAGTCTCGTGTCTACAGTTGCGGACTGGCTGGAACTCCTCTGTGAGTCCAGAGCGGCCGCTGGCAGTGTGACGGGAGTTTGTTGAGGTACACTGGAGTTGTCTTGTGGCTGGGGAGCATTATTGTGCGCGGGCTGCTGGTGCTGGATAGTAGACTCTGGGAGTTTTTCTCTGGCTTCATGATATTCACTGGAGTCGCTCCCTTCGTCTGAGCTCTCGCTGCTGCTGTCATCTGATGATGTGGACTCATAGCTGTAACACAGGGCAACTCTTACTACCACACTTATTTTTATCACCATGCATATGCAGCTGCATCGCTGCTTTTCTTTTTTACTCTCACTATATACTCTTGGCTCTAATGGCCACAATGCTTATCGGATGAAAATGGATGATACTTGTTTTGCAGTGACTTATAATTACCCTCCATTGACTCCAATGAACTGAAGGTTTTTCTTAGTTGAGGGAGAGCCTGGTTCTCCTTCTGCTTTCCTCTTCATAATGGATCTCAGACAGGACTGGGGAGACGAGGCTAGAAGAGACATCGCTCATCATTGATATGTTGGGAACACAATGTGGTTAGATTAAGTAAGCAAGATGGCCTGAACTTAACCCCACATACCGGCCTTGGACAAGCCTTCTTCTGACTGGAGAGGATCACTGGTTGTATGCAAGTGTGCCTCTTCTTCTTTAGAGTGCACCACAGCGATGGCAGGATTCGCTACAGGTACCGATGTGGATAACCCGCTCTTTAAGACATCACGTACCTGCTTGGAGCTGACTGCGATCGGCAACTCAAGTGGAGCATCTGAGGAGTGATACAAAAAAATTACATTTTACAGTAAACACAGAACCCAATCCAATATTAATGCAATACATCAGATGTATAATTTTCTTCTCCACCCAGTGAACAAATACTGATCATTACATGTTTTACGGAGTGTTTCTGCACTGGACTAAATTAGACTGCTTTGGTGCAAAGATAATCAAATGAAGCATGTTTAGTTGTTAACTACAAGCTCAGCTCTGACCTTCAGTTGGGCCTTTGTGGTGTCCCTCCACGATCCTACCAGCTGATTGAGGGGAGGGGGAGCTGCAGGTCTCTGCTCGGAGTAGTGTGCCCACCTCCACCACGGTCGGCTGCTCCAGCGTGTACACTTGGATTCCCACAGTTCTCTGTTCCCTTTGCTGTGGCTGCTGTGTGAAGCTGACTAGCGTGTGTAGCCTGCAGCCTTGCGACTCCTGCCAGCCCATGCTGGTAGCAATGACTGGATGGTCCGCCTGAGGAGCCTTCTGGACTGATGCAACCTGCTGCACAGCCTGCAGATCCTGCATTGTCCTCTTTAGTTGGCCCTCAAGTTGACTCACTTGATTTTTAAGAGCCTCTGTCTCAGGCAGCAGCCCCAGATCCTTCTCCCGAACCCAGACTCCTACATGACAGGTGCTCCGTGAGTCCTCCGGTCCCACTCCGATGGTGCGCACTTCCCGCTTTACATCTGGTCGCGCCCCACCCACGATCACCTGGTCCTCAATCTCACACCCCGAGTCTTGTTTGGATCCATCAGGTGTAGTGGGAGACAGCGGCCCTGCTGGCTTGTTGGAGCTTTTTGCTCCGGCGCTCACCTCTTCTTCAGGGATGTCAATGTAGAGCTCCCCTCTGGGACGCCCTCGATTGAAACCCAGAGTGTGGCCCAGGAACTTCTGACTCTTTAGCTGGACGCTGAGCTGACGTTTCTCCTCCTGTAGCACAGAGATTTTGACCTGGAGCACAGGGATGGTCTTCACCTGATCTTCTAGCTCCTTTATCTTCCTCAGGGCTGCAGCCATCTGCTCCCTAACGTGTTGCAAGTGGGCTGGGGTTGGAGTCACCGGAGTGGAGAGGCCAGAACTCAGGGGTGTAAAGGATCCACTGCCACCCTGTGCCCTGTTGAAGCTGTGCGCGCTGCTGATGGAGGTGTTAGAGCCTGCTACACTGCTGTGCATGCTGCCCAGGTTGGAAAATCTCCGCCCCTCTTTCTCCTCTTCCAGCTTCCTGCGAGCATCCAACAGGGTCTTCTCCACCCGGGCAGTACTAAAGCTGGGCCTCTGTGACGTGTGGTAGCCTGGGGCGCAGTAGGAGTAGGAGGAATGCCGGCTGTCCATGCTGGTATTGGAGCACAAAGACTCTGTGGAGGTCCACCAGGATCCAGCATAGCCATAACCACGGGGCAGGGAGCCATAACGCGGCCGGCGCTGGATAGGCACCTTCTTAATAGTGTTCCCCTTTTCTATGTCGTTAACATATTTGAGGAAGTCTAGGTCCAGACGGTAGCCATAGGGGGTCTCCACTGAGTAGGGCGCCTCCTGTTCTTTGGTGTGCAGGGAAGGGGGAACGGGCGTGTTGAGTTTCCCTGAAGGGGAAGGAAATCAACTTTAAACAAACGGAAATCTGCGTCTAATCTTGGGCTCAGACTTTAGAAAATAGAATCATCCCTGAGCTACTTTGTGTTTTTGTATGTACTCTGAAACAATGGTCACGTACAGATGCATTACTTGCAAGTTGCACGGCAGTTTAAAGCCTGACAAAATGATCTCAACCTCATGCTGATTATTATCAGTCATAATAAAGTCTGTACCTGGGAATCCGGGGTCCATGTGCAGCACCTGTGCCATTATGAGTCCGTGGCTGTTCTTCAAACAGTCACACACAAACACTCACCTGCATCAGACAAACACAAAAATTATACATGAGCAAATTAAATATTTTCATTTCCTTGTAGTAATAAACAATGCAATAATACACTATTATCTATGTGTAAACCAATGTCAGTGTCAAGGAAAACCATGTCCTTGTTGCATATGGTTTGACATCCAGCAATGAACTATTGTTATTCTTCACCCAAACTAAACTGTATTTTTTCTTTCACGACGTCACCCGCTTTGTGACGTGCTTTGGGTCACAGACGATTGTGTATTTGTTTCTGTTCGTAGTATTTGGAGAAGAGGAGTTACGGGGGAAAGTTTCCTGGCAGCTAATTCCAAGACAGAGGTTTGAGGCTGCCAGTTGCAACCTTATTAGGAATCATCTGTGTGCACTAACTTTGCCTCTTAATTTAGGGTTTACAGACAGTCTCTCCCTTTTCTCTTGCTCTCTTTCTTTTCCTCCATGTTGTTTTCTATTTGTTCTTTCTTTATGCTTATCTACTCCCCTTTTCCCCTCTCAACGTCAGCTGATGATCAGGAGGCACGTTGTCTCTTTTTCCCTCCACATAGGCTTTCTACTTACAAAATCAGTGAGAAACACATGGAATTTTCTGAGCTATTACAACAATGCGTTTTTCATTCAAAGGTCATGCATTTTCCACTTTGTAAACAAAAGATTGTGTCTCTTCTACCCACAGAGAGCAACATATCACCAGCGAAAACGTAGACCCCACTGCCGATACTTCTGTCGGCTCGGAAAAGATTAACTTTCTAGGTCATCGGTTTGTGGGAAATGTGGATGTAATGTTTAAGCCACCCACAGCATTATCTAGCTGAACGTTTTACTGTCTGCTTTAAGGAGCTCGAAATCAGAAGTTTGCACTGAAAACGTCCGCTTTCTTTTTCTCACTTATCTTCAGTTCATTTCATTTCTGAACCCTTCCTCTCCCTCTCCCTCTCTCTCCCTCTATCTTGTGACCCGAGCTGGTGCTCGCTCGTTTGTGAAAAGTAGGACACTTGGAAACACTGACTAAACTGACTGGTATTTTTAAAGTACTGTAGTGAATTTAATTTTTCTGTGTGAATCAACTTTTCTGTACCCTTTCATCGTCCTCTTATGACGAAATGGCCACATACTGCTGAGGTATATAAATACAGTATAATGTATGTAACGTAAAGACGCATTTTAATGAATCATAATTTAGCTTTACTAAGCCAGGTCTACGTCATCTTACACATGTGTGAAATGGAATTTATCATATGTAACATATATCATTTAGAGGCAGCCTTACTCAAATATTAAACATAATATAATAAAACTTTTTTTTTTTTCAAATATGTCCCCCTGCCTTCATCCCTTTATCTTCAACGAAAGTGTGAGACTGATTATATGCTACAGCCTTGGTATGACCACATGTGTGAGAACGAGAGAGCAGCGCATGGAAGGGAGGAGTGGCTGACAGTCAGAGTGAGTGTGTGTGAGAGAAACTGAGTGTGAGAGTATGTGTGCAGGAGGGCGGAGGACAGCACCGACAGGGGACAGTTGATGAGATATAATTAGAGTCTGCAGTTTTGCTACCAGACGTCCTGACCCAGCAGACATGAAGGCTGACGCTGTCCATTCGGTTTCCCTTGGAATTCCAAAAAAGCATTTTTATACACTCGCAGAACTCCCTGTATCAAAGGTCTCTTCTCTTATTGCTTCTCTGGGAGTCGTTCCTCCCACATCACGGACTCAAAACACTCACCCCACCAGACCTCCACGGTTGCCTTCCCAGCAGTAGCTCACAAGGTGTTTTACATGTGCTAGCATATTTATATACATGTATATTCTCCTGAATGTGTGGGTATGGCCGAGGTGGAGTGGCTGACCTTCCTCCCTCTCTCTCTCAACTCTCAAACAGAGTTCCTTTGAGATGTCATCTGAACAGAAACCAGTGTTCTCCCTTCCCCAGCGCCATACTACCATTATTCAGACAACCCACCCCGGCCAGGCTCATCCAGGACAAATACCTCGCTTCCATTAGACCCCCTACCTCCTTATACAGCTGCATACCATACTAAGGAAGTAACATTGCCTGGTCCACTCCCTCCATTCCCTGCTATTAAGATTAGGACAGCCCTCGGGGGGTAAGATGCAGGTCATCCAGCACAAATTACACGTCTGTGGTATGTCCTGTACAGTGTCACGAGAGTAGCTGCATTATGCTGTAAGTTCCAGCGCGAAATGTTTTAATACAAGCATTGGGAGCGTCAGGTTCCGTCAGCAAGAGTCGATCAGGCATCACATCTGGAGGCTTAAAAAGTGGACTTGATTTACAGCGTGTATAAACATCCTTTCGTCTTTGGTGTATCAGAGGATTGAGACCACCCTGCGGAGTGCCAGGCTCCATTTGAAGTCAGTCCTCCAAAGTTCATCAAAGTCATTGCTTCCATTCATTGAGCCACCGTATTATTTTTGCCAATACAAAGGATTAAACCTCAGTATTGCTAAGTCAGAAATACCGCTCTTTCCACCATCCAGAGAATTTCTTTATGGATTTTTCCACTGCTTTACTGACTTTGGTGATTACTATTTTGCTTAAGCTTAGGAATGGTTTGTGAATTAGGAAAAGAGCTTCATACCAGCTGCTTGCACTGCAAGGACAGGATCTCTCCTCCCCAGGCTCCTTGCTTTCCCTTCCTTTTCTTGCCCTCTTACAGTCAGCACCTGTGGGAAATGAGAGTGAAGGAAAATTGAACTTTGGCCGTCGTTGCTTGAAAAATGAAAACAAAGAATATATCTGGACGCACATTGCCAGGAGACATCAGCAAAACAACATTAAAGGACTGTAGTAGTGACACGAAGATAAAAACTGACTGATGACAGACTGCAAAAGCAACAAGACAAGACTATAAACATAGGTCGTAATGGCAGAAATAACATTCCACAAACATTCCAGTGGTTTTGACTGACATGCCGGATGTGAACAATATACCCCCATGAGATGCCAACGGCTCTTTGACGTCCTTGCAGGGCAACATGGATAAAGTCTGATCCTTGCGTAAGTGCTCCCCTCCAAGCTTTCTAGTAACACTTTCCCCCACCCCAGCGCTTTCTCCGTTCAAGGCGCTCTAATCAATTCAAGACAGGGAGCAAGCACCTCCCTGCCATATGATTGGGCGAGGTGAACTGTTTTCTTGCTCCTGTGTCTAATACTCCAAATCCAGAGGCGCAGACCCAGATACACACCCTCCAGATCCGTGGGAACAGCCATCACCTTTGCAGACGGCTAGACTGCTATTTTAATCTTTTCCCTTAGCCGCTGCGTAAGTGTCCACCAGACGAGCTGCACGACTACGTCTGCTGATTCTCATACTTTGGCAGTTCGGAGTCTGTGCGAGTGAGGTCGACATTTTGTCTGAAGGTCTCCCAACCTGATGGTTGACCTTTGCATAATATCATAACAAGACTCGCTGTTGTTCGGTCCATTGTTTCACAGTGTTGTCGTGCCAATACCGCGGAGGCTGGAGGGGCACGGGGAGAATCGGGTCTTTTAGAGTGGAACGACAGACAAATCACAAAGAGCCATTCATTCAGCCTCTCGTTCCACAGCTGGTTCTAATAGAAAGCAAGGAGGGGCATCTCAGAGAGAGAGAGAGAGAAACGGTGTGTGTGTGAATGTGTGGCAGGGAAATTTGCCTCAAAACAAACACTTGATGAAGTGCTGTTATGGAGCCACAAACTGACAGAATGAGGAAATACAAAGAAGACGGATTCGCACTAAGAGGCTGATGTGATGTAGAGATGCCCAAGGCCTCACAACGCACTGTTTGTGACGCTATTTATAAAAGATACCGAAAGAAATACATGTTATTAATGCATCCATACGTGACTGTAGGAATTTATATGTCAATCAAGACCACATCCTACTCTTAAATATCAGCTAGTTGGTGCAGAATTCAAGTCCTGGACAAATACCAAACATTACAGAGGAGACTAACCGAGCTCCCATCGACTCCCACACTACAGATGAAAAGGCACAGATACCACCAGCATATCAACACTGTCTGCGGAACGAAGACTCCCACAGATTAACAAACACAGCTGTAGCTATTAAGTTGATTTATTCAGGAAAGGGCACTGAATACGAGAGTCAAGTGATGTAGCTGTTGTTGTTTTTTTTAATTTGGCTTCAAGATTTTAGCAGTGGCCCTATGATAAAATTCACCCTTTTCTAATGTTACTGTAGCGTACAAACGCTCTCAGACTGCCAGCGATTTGTCAGTTCATGTGCCACTGTCATCATACCAGGGTAATTTGACGTTGCGAAACGGAGACCACGATGAAAACAAAAAAGGGTTACAGGAAAGGGAGCTTCATCTTTCTATTCCCCGAGGACACAGAAATAACCCAGTCACTTCCTCCAGCTCAGGAGAAAAAAGTAACGAGTAGAGGGAGAGCACAAAGGAGAAAAAAAATTAGCAGGGGTAAAAGAGGGAGAAAGCAGAGGAGAAGAGTACAGTATGTGAGAGAGGGTGGGAATGTGGAGAAAGAAAGGCGAAGAAATGCAGTCGAGAGTTTTAGACGGAAACTTCTCAAACGAGAAGAACGTGCCTGTTCTCGGATTTGGACTTCACCAGCATGAATCACAGCAAACCCTGCTGCTGACCCCAGAATGAGTCTACTGCCGTTAATGGAGGAGGGACATCAGAAATATCACATTGTGGTCTCCAAGTGCATCTCTTAAGTAAATAAAGTTTCAAAGGGCCTTTCTTAAATGGTTCTGCCTAGAAGATTACCATCATTTGTGCATTCCACTACTAAATATAGAGGGGAACTAGAGAATCCCTGTGGCTGGCTGCACTTTGTCCTGCTAAATAAAGCTTATTGTTTTTCAGAGTTGTTTTTTTTTTTCTTGGAGTAACAGGCTGCAAAGGCCTCGGAAGAGATTTAAGTTTTAAATGTGGGAGACATAGTAGCTGATTTTTCTACTAAGACTTCTTTGTCCGCCTTCTTATTCTGAAGCACAGATGGTTTCGTTCAGCTAACTGGTCCTGAATGAATAATAAATCAGAAAGAAATTACAACAAATCTCTCCCCTGAAGAACTCAATTCTAAATGTAGAAGCTACAAACAACCATTCATCACCGAGCATAATTTGACTGAACAGTGTACGTCACTGCTCGACAGAAAGGGCCTTCACCAACTGTGAGGAAGCCAGATGATCTCATATCAACATGGTAATACAGTGTGTTCTCATCCTGCTGGTGGGACGTGGTACATGTGGTTTTTGACTAATACGAGCTTAAAACTCAGGACGGTGAAATCATAACCTAATGGGCTGTCACATGCAGGACTCTGTCCTTTAGCGTAAAGCCCTGTTTTTTACATTAAGGAGTGGTGGTAAGAAGGAGCAGACGGTGCTGGGCTGGAGAAGTCTGGCGCTAGCTAGACTACGGCCAAAAGGAGGGGCCGGCCAAGCTCACATTACTCCTGGAACTGGAGCAGAGTAAACACCCGCCGGTCTGCTATTGGTCATTGTGCTGACCTCCAACAGGAAACTGAGCACGGGTGGGGCTGAGCGACAAGGAGCGGCACCGGAAAAAAGACGTAAGGAAAAGAGGCATCTGGGAGAAAATTCCTCAACAGTTGTGGAGGTGGGGATTAGGAATGATGCCAAGCGGAGAGGCAGGGCGCTGCTCTGCTCTGAGGAAACTCTGGGGTCTGGATGGGAGACTGACAAAGTCCAGACAGTGGTAAGATTGGTGGTGGAGAGCTGGCCAGAGCAGTGCTGAGGTTAAGAGATCAGATCAGCGTGTGTTGTGGTTCAAAGGGGACGGCGCAGCAGAGTAGAGGAAGTAATCTTACTGCAAGGGCAATGTAGCTAAGTGGTCCCCTCTCAGGGATCTCATCAATTGCTTCCTTATTTTGTGAGCGATGTCAATCAAAACACACAGAGACCACATAAAAGGCCAAGATGATATCCACAACGCCGATTATGTCAGTACGTTGTTTATGGTAAGGAACAGTCCACCTGGCTTTCCTGGGTGATTAATGTATTAAAGGAGATCAGTAAGATTATTCAGGAACATAATGAATTACCATATGCTCACTAGGAGAATCATTACATTGGTTTTCCTAACTAATAGAGTTAAGTACCAGTATTAACTTACTGGCTTAAAAAAAATCAGGCTTGTGTTATCACTGTAATGCTGGGCTGTTAACCCCACTTTATAAAGTAATCCAACTTAAACAACACAAATCTGCAGCTTTTATATTAAATAAATTCCGATTTAACAGCATTATGGATCCTAACAACATAAACCATCTTTATTCTGAGTAAGAAAACATATGAATGATGCTGCATAGAATTCAGAAAACAAACAAACAAACAGAACAGATCATTTATTATTGAGTAAAACCATCTAGGGAAGCTAATCTGGACCCTAGACAGTGACAGATAGTCTCGTGCAGTTACAGGGTGTAATTTCATTAGCTTCACTAAACCATTTAAATGCCCGGCTTGGGCCACAAGCCGCCCAGTGTGCAAATGGGGTTTATAGCCTCACATTCCACCCCAGCACCCCTGGGTCCGAACACTGTCCTGAGACAATCGCATTCCTGCTCTGGGAGAATTAAAAAAAAAAAAAAAAAAAACAGCTGAAGAAAACTCCAGCTACAGACAACCCTGATTACATATTGTCAAAGTGCAGTCTGGAGGACTCGTAGGGGGCCCCGATGGGGCAGGATCCCCGCCAGAGTCCCCACCAGAGTCAAACTCTAGACCTCAGATTAACAAGTTTAGTTGACAGTTTTGTGGTCCACTTAACTACGATTGTGTTTACTGAGGTTACACGAATCTGTTTTGTCTTAAAACTACTATGGCAAACTAAAATTTAAGGTCACTCTGGCAATTATACATGCGCATGAGGGAGAAGTGTATGTTTAACTAGAAATCACTCCATCCTAACAACCGCAAATTACAAGACGGAGACCATCTGAGTGCCATGCAGCTGCTCCAAGCTTTTTTTTGCTGGTAGGTGATTTAATGCAACCAGCAAGCCATTACACAACAGCGGGACAGTAGCGTATTGTATGAGGTAGTGTAGCAGACTGATGACTACACCCCCACATCCTGCCAAGCTCTGTATGTGCTCCATGAAAACAACATCTGATGCGTTTGCTGATGAATCTCGCTAGGGTTCCATTTGTCACGCAAGATTATGCGCAAAGGTTAATTTTGCAAAGGTTCATTTTCCCATCTCGCCAAAGCGAAGAGGAGTCAGACGGGTTAAAAAAAATGAAAGCAACTTCAATAAAAGAAGAAAAGCGGTTGAATCGAGTTGTCACCTCGCACACCACCTGTCCCCGCCGACACACAATTCAGTCAGAAGTCATCCCCGTAAACTCTGCGCAGTGACCACTGAGCCGCCACAGCTGCCCAGACCTGCAGGTCCCAGGGCAAGAAGTGGCGACGACAAACATCTGGAAGTGATGAACTCTTCGCAGGATGCGCGGGTCCCACCCACTCCCCAGAGTCCCGGCAGTCTTAATTGAACTTTTCAGCTTTAAATTAAATGAAATTCAGAACCGGTTGCAACATATCAGGCATAAGGCGCGAGGACAAGTTTCCCAGGGAAGAGCAACTGCGCCCAAATGCGTTTGGGATCTCAGAGTGCGTAGCCTACCTACAGCTCATACTGTTGACGACACTGAACTGTTTTAATGCAAAGACGAAGTCCCTCCTCCTCCTCCTCTATAAGCCCCCTACGAGTAGCCTATATTTTTTACTGCGAGAGGTTGCTGTATAGATTTCGCACAGCTTTGCTTTTCCAGAGATGAGAAATAAAAGCCTATTATATTCAAAAGAAATGGCACACAAGCAAAAACTCTTAAGTAAAACGTGCGTATGTTCAATTTCTGTAAAAAAAATAGGACCACATGAAAAGTACAACCTACGTGTTATTATGCTATACATTTTTTTTTTTTTTTTTTGCTAACGGCGCTCCTCGTGAGGCTCCAATGATGCGCTCAACAAAAAGGCACGCACCACTACGAGACTCCGCGAGACATTCCCCTATAGGTAGAAAAACGTGAAATTATCAAACCCAACCAGTCCGAACGTCCGACAGCCACATGTGACAGAAACCGGGGTGTTTTAACGGGATAAAGGACCCGTTACTTCGGAGGAGAAGGGGATGGGGGGAATATGGGCAGCACCGACGCTTCACAAAAGAAGTCGCGCTCGAGGCGTGCTCGTTTGAAACGCTTTAAATTGCACTTTGGCAAAGAGAGCACGGGCTAGGATTCAAAACGGAGCAAAAGGTAACTTATTCGCTGCTCTTACCTTCCCCTCTGGAAATCCTTTCAGCCGCCTCGGCCCAGCCTGGAGCGCTCAGTGACAGAAAGACAAAAACAGCGCAGCCAGGGTCAGGATGCTCGGTCCGCGCCTCCTCCCGCTCCTCTTAAAGGGCCAGCAGCCCGCGAGGCCACGCAGTAGGCTCGCGCACTGTACATCCGTCATCTTCCAGGGGTCTGACATCTGAAAGAGCCTCTATTACTCCCAAACACTTGAAAGTGAAACGCTTTAAATGCTATTCAGACGCCTCCGTGTATCTTTGACGACTTTAAAGGCCGCTGAAGGATTGTTGTTGTTGATTAAACTGAAGCTGGGCTTAACTACATACAGTTTGGCAGAGTATACGATAACAGAATAGAATTTTATAAGCTGATTATTGAGTTTGCACAGGAACTAGTAAGTACAGTTGAGGTTTCTGGGGCATGGAATAACATCAGTATAAGTTGTAAGTGGAAGGACGTCAAGCATTTACAATTACATTCAAGAACCTACCGGAGACGACCATAAAACGCCACACAATACAGATACGATCTTAAATTTTGGCACCAACATGTGAATGTTTATCATACATGTGCAGGGACTGTGATGATAAGTCATGATAAGTTCGAAACAGCTTAAAAAGACTCAGAGACTTACAAGACAGTAAGTTTTCAAACTTAGTGTGGTCAACCTTACTATTTTGCAGTGGAATAATAATAATAATAATAATTATAATAATTATAATAATGCAAACAGATGGCCAATGCAGAGGCGCTGGTTCGAGTCCAGCCTGTGCCATTTACTACCCCTCTCTTCCCCTAACTTCCTGTTTCACTCTACAGATCTATCCAATGAAAACACAAAGATTAAAAAATAAATAACAAAAATAATACTAATCAGTGTTTAAGTAATTTGATCTTTTGGCAACAATTATTCCTACTGTTTCAGGATGTGATACCAACAGCAACAAAAACTATTTGATAAATATATACAACAGTGGTAATCAGAGACATTATATTGCATAGATGGATAAATAAAATCTGAGTAAACGTTTAGGAAGAGATATTTAATAGAAGGCAGTGTAAATAAATAAAAATGCTTATCTAATTGGTAAAAAAAAGTTTCCAGCTTTGTAAAATAACAAAAACACAGATATTTTAGTAGTTACAGTGTTAATTGTTTACAATAGTGCAATTTAATAGATACAGTAGAAAGGAATGACTACACTGAATGCAAATCTTCTAGAGCCACAGTGGACGTATTCAAAACATTAGGAGTGCTTTTTGACAGCAGTTCACGTCGAGTCAAGACATTTGCCTCCACAGCCAAAGCGCGTTCAGTCATCGGAGGGTACTGCAGGGTGATAGTACATGTCACAGTTTGAACGTATTTGTGTGGGTGAAGGCAGTGCTTCTGTGATAAACCCTTGATGTGACTGTAGTATATTACAGGAGAATTTCACAGTTTAAAAAAAACAAAAAACAAAACATAAACGTCCCATCCAAATGGTTTCCCCATACATTAATGTTTTATGTGCAAACCCTGAGCCCAAGTCTCTATATTTAATTGTTATATAATGAGAGACAGGCAGATACATGTGGGATGAAGGAATGTCAGTTATTTGGTCTGTTGATAACAAAAGAAAACACCATGGGACTATTTAATAACTAAGTCTGGCAGTGATTACTAGCTGGGATAGTTTAGGAGAAACAATATACATAAAATAAGCCATGACGCAAAACAGACAAGCTACAGCCTCTTCAATATCAAAAAGGAATACCCACAACGTGTTTGGTCGGTCTAGCTCTAAAAACTAAAGTTAAAGCCAGATCAAGCTCAGAGAGATTACTTTGGGTTGTCAGTCAAAAGATTACTTTAGAAAGCTCTCTTTTAAACACTGGCATCCTAGAGCCTTGCTCCAAATGACAATGTTTACAGAGCAGATAAAGTTCCAGTATAAACAGCCGAGGTTTATTCCTACAGAGGTGTGAGTGGTGGTGGTGGTGGTGGTGATGGGGGGAGATGGTTCCACGAGGTGACAACTAACGGTGCATGTGTGTGGCGGCAGAAGATGGTGGCTTAAGGCTTGACTGGGTGGCCGGAGGTTGGTGGGGGTAAAATAACAAGCTAGACGAGGAGGAAGACGGTGTGTGCTTGTGACAGTTGGCGTGCAGAGTGGTGGTGGGGGGAGGGGGAACAGACGGCATTAGATGGTCGTAATTTCTAAAGCTAGCTGGTCTGGGTTGTGTTCCACAGTTCTGCGCCTCAACAGTCGACTCTGTGAAGGCTGGACCTGCTGTAGGAGTTCCTGTGAGAAAGGCAAAAAAAAAAAATGGTTTACTGAACATGTTTCACATAATATGCTTGTAAATCTGCTAAACCTGTTGAATGGTAGTGACTGCAACGCTGAATTTTGTGACACGCAGAGGATTTATTTATCTCCTTTCAAAGGGCAAACCAGAAGAACTACTATTAGCTGAGAGGCAAGTAAGCTAAATAATGCTGATCAGTTGATTCAATCACTCATGTTGTTGAGAGCATTGGTGTATTTGAATGTCCACATGGAAATGAAAAACAATAAGAGGCTTTCTCATGTACACAATCAGAGTGATCTTGGAATAATTACTTCCAACAGGGATTTAGGACCACAGATGCTCACTGACAGCCCAACACCATCCGTTACTTGGCCTTTTACAGCCTTTAAATACGTATATAGATTGGGGCTAATTCTCAATTTCCCTCAGTGTTGTAGAATCACTCTGGCAGGTGCTCTCAACTCTGGCTCTGTTTTTAATTATTAGTCAGCAGACCCGCATGTGCAAGCACGGACCTGCAGCCAAAAGATGAAAACAAAAAACATATGGCCATAACTGCCACAGTCCAACAGGCTACAGTAACTTAAGAACCGCTCCGAACTGTATTAATGAATTTAACCCGTGACAGATTCTAAATCTCTGAACTGCAGCTGAACATTCACTCGCTGGTGACAAAGATGCTGCATGAGTCTATAGCCTGGAGTACTGTACAGTTGGGATTTATGTTGCTTTTGTATCGGTCTGATGGGTTTCAAGAAACAGCATGAGATCACTTTGTGTGTCCCTGTGCGCAGGCTGTGTGTGTGTGTGTGTTTAATGTCTCAAATTACCGCTGTGTTTGCGTAGTCTGAGCTGGCAGGGTTCTGTATAGCTCGGGGATCTTGCGGTTGATGAGAGGACCCAGGGCCTCTTTCAGTTTATTGTAGTTCCTCTCCAGCTCCCTGTGGTATTCCTTCTGATCTGGTCCAATCAGGGCTTTATTCTTCCTCAAGGCATCCTCACACCTGCATGAAAATAGCCAAGGTGACACTGAGATGGGTTTCTCTTTTTTATTAGCTGCACAGCAGTCTGGTCTGAGGCACCGAGTGTGTCATCACCTCTTAGTGAAGTCTTTAAAGCAGAGGCGCAGTTTGTTGTGATGGCGGAACAGCTTTGGGTCATCAGGAATGTTGGAGAGAAAGACCTGAGCCACCTCGAGGGGGCCCTGTGAGGGGGAGGAACAGTTACATATCTTCTAAGGAATGTCTGTTACTTGTTAATACACTGACCCGGGCTTGAAGTCATATTGCACTGGAATTAATATTCTAGGGGTGACACTGGCTTTTAGATCAGAAATGAGTAAATACTGAAACAGGGACCTGGTTGACGGTTGTGCCCACGCAACCCTGCAGCACCATTTGGAGCATCTTAGAGTCTGCGGGATCTTGGGTGGTTGCAAAGGCGAGTTCCTGCGTCTTCTTCTGCATGTCCTCAATCGCCACCTCTATGGGGACGAGAATGATCTGGAGAGCCGGAGAAGGAGACAACAGAATGACGAAACGCGCCGCGTTCGTAAAAAAAACATCGGATCCCTCCAGAACTGACGCCTACCTCCTCTTTGTTGAGAACATTGATGCGGGTCTTGATGTAAGGGAAGGCGTGAGAGGTTGTCAGGATGGTTTTGCGTTTGTACTGCTCATTTAGGTCCCCGTGGGCTCGACCGTCCAGAGTGAAAGGGGTGCAGTACATGAAGGTGCGCAGGTTGTAGTTCTTATCGAAGTAGGTGATTCTTTCCTTCAGCTCATATGTGTCGAAGTAGGGCTCAACATAGGTGATTTGGAGGTACGCCTGAAACAGTGATTCGGTACAGTTATATTTTCTAATGTGTGTTTCTATTGTGTTTTTCTATTAGTTCATCATGCTACCTTGTTGGGGTCCAGTTTGGTTTTGTCCACAGGGTTGGAGTCCTTGATAATTTCGACCACCTCATTCCCAAACCTCACTGAATAAAACTCCTGTGCACAAAAGAAATTCATCTTTAGACATATGCTCCCCATAAATCATTAATGGCACTTTTATTAGCTTCATGGGGAGTTAACGAGCCTCAAGCCTGTGGGAAATCTCAGCTAATTTGGTGATTGATGGCTCCTTGTAGACGAACTCTTGCTCATCCAGGTCTCCGAACTGACATCCATAGAAACCCACTCGGAAGTAGGTCCCAAACATCCTCTGATGACTGAAGACAGAGATGAAAAAAACAATTAAGATTAAAAAGTGTAGGCGTGGAGGGAATTCAAATCAAAAGCTGACATGTTAATAAAAGAGAGGGACTAAAAGGATACAAATAACATGATGCTGTTGGTTTTCCACAAAAATAAGTGGTCTTGTTTTACTTTAAAAATGTGACAGAATAGAAAGTAGAATAGAAATGGAAAGAAAAAAACAGGAAATATAATATATTTTTAGGCTCAGTTTTACTTTTAGCACAGTGGGAGTGCTGCAAAAAGAAATGGAAACTGTCGTAACAGTATTCTGTCTCAACTATGTCAAAGTGCGAAAGAAAACCTTGTATCACTCACCAGCAACATGACAGTCATACCGGAGCCAAGGGGAAAGAAGCAGTGGGGGAGAAGAACAACATTGTCAGAACAAAATAGGACTTCCTTTAGAATTTAATGAGAATAAAAACGTTATATTTGAGTTTTACCTCCCACCCGGAACTCTGGAAACATTAAGAGAAAAAAAGCAGGAAATCAGAATACGTTCATTTTCTCATCAACTCTTACACTTACATTTGCTGCTCGTTTTTTAAGAACGGTCAACTCACTTGGTTGTAGACTTTGTTGAAGGCGTCTTGTAGCTTCCCGTGGACAGTGGCCAGCTTTTTGAAGTCTCTGTTGGCTTCGTGGATGGGCAGCAGAATCTTGTACACTTCATTTATGGCCTCGTACATGGCAGCCTGTGGTTACAGCACAATGGAACACCAGTCGCACGCATACCACTTGATCACATAACCCTCTTTCAGCCATGTTAATGCTGTGTTAGCATGCGGTCTGTCACCATGTAGACAGAGAATGTGAGTCGTACCATGTTGAAAGAGGCAGCTGCTTGCTCCAGGAGGCCCACCAGACCGGACTCGCTGAAATACTTCCCAGCGCAAATGCCCTCCTCCTCTGGAGACAGGACGTCATCGGATACTGCGGACTCCTCCAATATGTTGGATGAAATATTCTGGGGGGGAAAAATAGGAGTTGAGGAAAAGAGTCAGGATGATTTGCACATTAGCCTACATGTGTTTTTGTCACTGAATTCGAAAAAAAAAAGGAAACTGACCTGGAATGTGACACAACCAATTGGCAGGTAGCGACAGTCCTCCAGCATGTTGAGATATTCTGCTACCAGTGCAGCGCTGTGGACGAGGCAATGTGCTGCCTCAGCATGGTTTCCTCTCTCGGAGTGCTTCCCTGCCATGTTCTGAAGCCAAGTCAGGCGCAGGTCAGGAGAGTTCTGGTAGCCCTTCGCAATCCTGAGACAGAAAACAAATCAGAAGGTCATTTTTTCTCCCCCCCAGCTTCAGAAATGGGAAACGGGAAATTCGGAAAAACAAGCTTTTGCATTGTTTAAAACTCACTATCCAAAAGCTTGAAATCTAAAAAATAAAAAGCCTAGAATAAGGTTTACGGCTTGCAATATGTCTTGATGGTCTGAAAATGTATATATTTTTAGTTTATTTTTATTTGCACACATCATACGATTGAACAACAGAATGGAAAACTCCTTCCTCAATCAGGGCTCTCATACCTGACGATAGTTTGTATAGGTGCTTTTACTTTGAAAGGGGCTTGTGTTTTTTGTGCTAGCGGGGTGACTAACAATGAATATGGTTGCACCCCACTTGATTATCCAACAGATCTTAAGTCCTGTCAAAACATTATCCAGTGACAAATGCACACCTGGTTTAGGTTGAAAATAACTAGTGTCATGTCTTTGTTCACTCTGACGATGACATAGTGCTACTGAAACCTAAGTCTGTGTTTTTTCTTTTTTGTCCACAGAAAGTTTGCTGGTTTTCTACTGTGAAAGATGCATGAACGCTTAAAAAACAAAATTCAAGCTTTCAAACACTGAGCTTCAACCTTTTAAAGATTCTCTTTTTTTTAGACATCATACCTGTACATTAGATCGATGAGCATTTCTGGGTCCTGCTGATGCTCCTTCATCTTCACAGTGTCAGTAAGGATCATGTGCAGGTTGAACACCAGATCCTGGACCTGCAGTTTTAAATGTGAATACATCAAATTTGTGAAGTCTACACTCACCGGCCACTTTAATATGTACAACTTGCTAGTTAAATGCATTAGATCGCAGCCATATGATTGACTGATTAGCTATTTGTGTTAACAAGTAACCGAACAGATGCACCTAATAAAGTGGCAAGTGACTAGCAGCTCCAGATCTGGGCAGACTCATGATTGTTGTGTACCTGCTCTGGGAAAGGTGTGTCACGCAGCTCTACGTCCTCTTCAGCATATGTCAAGATTGTCTTCAGAGACCGACGAAGATGCTCCTCGTTAAAGTTCTGCGATGTCCCAACCAGGGAGGACAGAGACATCGTGACCTGCATCTTGACTCGTGCAAAGTTCTGGTAAAAGACAAAAAGTAAAGCACACTTTGACTTAACACATAATTACAGAATCTATTCCACAAACACGTGCATTGTGTAGATCCATTTCTGTTTTCATTGAACCGTCTTTAGCTATGCGGTGTCTAAACCTACGTTTCCAATCTCAAAGTTCTGCCTCATGAGCAGGTAAAGAGAGGCGGAGGCGTGACTTCTGACAGAGCCGACGCTGCTGCTGCAGTGACGCAGGAGACGGAGGCACAGGTCTGCACAAAGCTCTGTGTCCTCTTCAAACAGCATCTCCGGAAACTAAACACAAAACAAAACACACATTGACTGAATAAAGTTGTTTCCTAATAACACGTAGATTATAAACGTGGTACATATTTGACTTTAAAATAGTGTTTGCACAGTAATAAAACAGATAAAATGAGCAATAACAAAAGATACACAGGGAAACCATTTGCATTCCTTATGAGGGAGAATTGGTACGTCAGTCGTGTTGTGTTATTAACATTTCCAAGCTGAATTCTTGTGTGCTTTTTAAAAGGTATGATAAACCAGGGGTAGACCTGGAGACACCAGGCAAACTAACGCAAACTATACCAACCTTGAAAACCAGAGCTCTCTGTGTAGTGAAGCAATGCTGCAGAAAGAGGGCACTCTGGTTTCCTGCCATGCTGTGGAGAAGCACTCGCAGCACTCCGCCTAAAACGCTTTCTTTCAGCTCTGATGCAACCACAGTCTGAAAGAGGAGAGAGACAACAAACTACTGCAAGGACATTCAACACTGAAGTACAACACTGTGTGTTGACAGCTGGAAAATGGCGTCTAATATGGTAATTCTTTCCACTCTTTTACCTTGACTATAATTTCAAGTGTGTCCAGCACTATCAGAGAAGCCTCAGTAGCCAGGTTTCCATCCACCACTGACTCCTGCTCCATCTCAGCTTTAGTCCTGGAAGGTGTTAATTCAGTCATCAGTGTTATACATAACATTTAAGAGGTAAAGTCTTCTCTTAAAAAAAGCGCCATTAATAAAAAAAGGACATACTTGTCGACTCTGTCTGTATTTTGTCTCCAGTGAGTGACGTTCTTTCTCCACCTAACATTCTCCTGGCTGCCATAAGGACTCCTTTCTGTAAGAGTAAACATATTTCCATGGTAATCTCACATATAAACAGCAACACAGAGAGAGGGACAAACGCTGTTGTGCTCTCATAGTCCTCACCTCTACAGCGTCGCACCATCTCCTGACGAGCTCCGATGGTTCCCAGTATCGCTTCCTCCAGCCGGGCCTTCATGTCCTGTGACTTTTTAAACGTCAAGCTGTTGATCCTCTCCAGAGTCTTCCTCCCCTGTAGCAACCGCCAGCCATCACAGAAGAAATAAAGCAAAACATTAATAACGTACAGTAAGACAGTAACGTACTGTAGAAACACCCCAGAAAGACACACACAACTATAACACACTTGTTAACTGATGATCAAGACAGTCACGTTTCTTGAAGAGCTACTGATTGACTGATTGTTCTGTGCAAACAGAGATGCAAAATAAACTGGACATGATGTCTTAACTTAAAATACCAAAAGCGTGCACTGCATTATGTGTGATGTATGCTTTAAACATGTCTTTGAGTCGCACAAAAGTAGATAATGCAGCAATAATGAACGTACGTACTGCAGCTCCAATTTGTTTTACCACAGTCGTTAATGTTTTAGCATTAGAAACTTACAATAATAATTTAATTCAAGTCCAATACAGTTTCAGCGAAAAGGTTAATTGGGTCGTGAATAATTTTTTACTCAATAGTTGATTTCAAATCTAGTTTGTTTTATTAAACAAACAAAATCAAACTAATTAAAAAAAAATGAACTCGTTACCAGTCTGATAAAGCGTAATGGTGCATCAGTGGTGCAACATTTCCACGGAAGAGAAAGTGTCAGGTAACCTTACCTTGTATTCAAAGCAGGAGACACAAAGATGCAGCAGATCCAGCAAGCGGTTGATTTGAAGTACAGACAGATCAGACACCCAGCGCTCCAGGAGAGCTGCATCTGCATTCTTCAGCACCCACAGGAAACACACCAGCAGAGTTCGGCTGCACTCGGCAGACAGGGAGCTGGACTGGCGCCCAGCCTGTTGAAGACAAACACACAAACTCAGTGACAGTCTAGTACAATCTGCCACAGCGCAGAACAAAATGGCTGTTTAGATGAAATTAAAAAAGAAAATGGACAGAGAGACACCTACAGGCTAAGAAGAGCAGCTGTACTTTGAAAAAAGAACAACATGTGGGGAAAAATGCAAACGGTTTTTTAAATGAGCGTTTGCGCAGAGTGATCATTTGTCAAACTGAGGCGGCAGACTCCCACACAAAGGCCAGTCTGTGACCTGTCAGTCTGTAGGGCCCCGGGGAACGGTCTGACCCTCGCAGCTTTCACTTACCACTGTGGGCAGTGCGAACGGGTTGGCTTTGGCATGCGGCAAAGGGGAGCCGGCAATCGCCATGGCAACAGACTGACTGATAGTGCTGCCGTCTGGGTCAGCATCGTCGGTGTGGGCGGAGGCATGGCGGACCCGCGCAGGCGAGGAGTCTACAAAGAAATAAGACAAGCGCTGTGAGGCACAATAATGCTGGGAACACAACAAAGGAATCTCGAGGAGGTGCGGCACAGTGTTAGGGGGTTGTGCCCTGCTGACCAGAGAAGTCGTAGAGGTGATGCGACGTCTCCATGACGATGAGGATGAGGGGCAGGTAGAGCTGAGCAATGTGGGCTCTGACCTGAGGGTCTCTGTAGCGAGGGTCTGCATCATGGCTACACAGCAGGGAGTGCACTGCACAAATGGCCTTTTTATGAAGGAAGAACACCCTGTGGGTAATTAAACGGTTCATCAGTCATTGGCGAAAGTCTGAGTGAACACATAGAAATAGACAGAAATAGATTGCAGAACTCACCCTTCACCGTCAGGATCAAGAATGAGAGAGAGCTCAGTAAGCAGCAGGCCAGACAGGAAGTGCTGCTGACGAAAAGGGACGGACAGCTCAAACATGGTGGCCACACCCTGGTCTTGCACCATGCTGGAAAACGCTGAACTCTGTGAATACAAAAAGATGCAGTTAAGAAAACAAAATGCAAAAAAGGCTTCAGTTGATGCATCATGACACACTGTAGTGGACCTTTATACACTGTACAGTTTGGTGAATTTAGAATTTCTCTGAAACCAAAAAATATTTAAATTAAATTAAATAATTAATTAAATTAGCTCTGTTAGCTTTTACTTACTTGGGGATAGCAGATTTGAAATTAGCTGTATCTCAGCACAATACACAATACATCTCTCTTTTCCATAACATAATGAACTCAACCGTTGCATTGTATTTCTCTCCAGTACCTGCGAGGTGGTGGAAGATGTCGAAGGAGAGGGTGAGGCTGGAGGGCTCAGAGTTGAGCAGGGCAAGTTCAAGATGACATAGTGCTCATGGCTGCAGACGATGCGTGTAAAGTCCATCCTCAGAGCATTCAGAGAGCTGGGATTCTGCGTTGTATGAAGCTTGTTGGCAATCTGTTTAATGCAAAGGTTGAAGAAAACAGTAAAAAAAAAAAAAAAAAAAAAAAAAAAACATGATTGTCTGAGCGGAAACATTGGAAGGTTCGGGAGTAAAATGGGAGCAGAGCAGCGGGAACCTGTTTGTAGTAGGAGCGGATGAGGTTGAAAACAAAGCCCCGGTCCATGAGAGACAGCAGGTCATTTAGGAAGAAGGCCAGGCTGCTATTTAACCTCTCCACAAGCTCCACATCCTGATAGACAGACATTCATATGAGAGAAAGAGGATGAGCATTAGAAAGACAGACTGTATCCAGTATATGATATTAGTTCCAATGCTCAAGGACTGGGTAAGAGATAAGGCAAAGTCCTATTTGACTGAAAAGAAGCATCCGTCCTTTTTCTTTATTGATTAGAACACTACTCAAAATAAATTCATGGGGTGAATGTGATGTGAGGACTCTGTACCTTGTGGTAACGGCTCGCAATGTCTGCACTGATGGCACACACAAGGGCAGCGATGTCATCTACAAAGCGGTCTGGGAAACGCTGACGCCTAGGAACTTCCAATTTCGAGGTCAGGAATAAGTGATGGGCCATACTCTTCGTCTGTAGGTTAGGGTGGATAAAGAGCACTGAGTATTAATAGAAATGTTGCCCTTCCTGCTGTGACAGCAGTCACTTTAATATGTGTGTATCATCAGATATATTTACAAACACATACTTACCATTAGCTGGAAGAAAAACCAAGCCTGCTGAAGTGCTGCTTCCCTCACGGTACTGGTGCTGACCACCCACTGTAGTGCCAGCTCCTCGTGGAGGAGCTAATTATGAACCAACATAGAGCAGGTTTTAGCTTCCATGGTGAAACCTTTCAGAAACCAGATGGCCTGTTGCCATAGACTCTGAATGTTAGATACAAACTGACAAAAACATAACCTTTATTAACCTCCTGAGACCCAAGCATTTCTTTGGATAAGATTCAGATCTTTAGGTATTTGGGATTTGTATAATATATAAAAACTATGTATATATATATATTTATTTATATATTTAATTGTTATATATATAACAATTAAATTTAATATATATATTACAATTTAAGTGTACCAAAATATATTTAAAAAAAATGTTTATTTGAATGCAAAACTGGAACTGGAACAGAACTGGAAACTATGAAATCCCAACGTCCTCAAACGAGTACTTGGCAATCTATTAAATTTGCATGTGGTATCAAATTATAAAAGTTAATAAGCATAAATAAACATGCACATTGACCCTTTGCTGTCAGTACATGGCAGACAAAAGTGTTTCTTTATGAAGACAACAGGTCTAAATGAAGTAGAATAAGCTACAACAAACCTAAAACATTATGTCCCCATATGAGGACAGTGGGTCTCAGGAGGTTAAAAGACTTTTTGTGGGTTAAATAGCAGAAAAAATATCACTTTGGATAGTAAGTCTGCCATAAATTACTTCAGACAATAAAGCCCTCTACTAAACTGTTATGTTAAACAAATCCCCCACCTCACATATAGACACATTTATTAAAATGTCATGAACGATGATGATTGTTAATGAAACTGAAAGTCGCTGGATGTTCAGACCTCAAAATGTGTTTGTCAGGAAAAATGTCACTTATACAGCTTTACCTTCTTAGTAATCTGCCTTGTGGGAACTGAAAACAAGGCCACGGTGTCCAGAAATGCAGACATGCGATTGCAGCTGCGGTCGCTTGCCTGACATGGAGTGACGGTGAGGTGAACACAGACATGAGGACAAAGTGATGTGAAAATGGATGAATGGAAATGGGTGGGCAGCCAGAGAACTTTCTCTGAACTCCGACGAGCGCAAAGCTGGTTAGAAATCTAACAAACCCCCAGACTGAGCTCGTGTCGCTCAGATGTACGGCCCGTTAGGCAGCAGACGGTGAATGAATCGGGAAGGATGGACGAGGTGTCGCAGACAGAGAGGTGCGACAGCTAGGATGAGGCTAGCGGAGTTAGAGGCAGACGTACACGTACAGACCATGAGAATGGAGGCGAGAGAAATGACCCCAAAGAGTTGATCGGAAGTGGTGCGGGAGGTGGAGGAGGTGAAGGTAAGGAGGAGGTGAAAGGATTTGGCACCTGCTTGAGCTCACAGCTGGAGTTGGGGTTCCGGCGTAGCACAGATCTTGAGCCCCCGGGGGCATAAGCAGAGTTTACCCAGGAGTGGGAGCGGTCAATGCCCTGCCGTAAGCCACCGGACACACACACACACAAAACACACACACAAACATAGTGTGGCAAGGAGGCAAGGGCACAGTGAGTTAAGGGAGGGTAATTACCATACACAAGATTATCTGGAGGAGAAAATCAGGAAGAAACAAAAATAAAGGACGCGAGGAAATGAGGAAGAAAATAGCAGGGGAGGGGAGGAGGGAGCAGTGGAGGCATTGTATGAAACACAGGGGATAGAGGCACAAAGCATAACACCACTGTTGACTAAGCAATGTGATAGCTATTGGCACAGAGTTGACAGTCACTCTAAGCTTATTGAATCTGCTGAGAAGAGTCAAGACACTGTTATTACAAAAAATAAAACGTGATACTGGCTAAACAAAAGCATGGCACAAGGGTTATAAATAAAAATATAAAAATACAGAGTTGATCATGATGTGTTGACTACAACTACATTCAGGATATCACTTATTTAACAACAGCAATTCAAATACTCGCCTTACTAAAAACATTTGAAACATAACTGGCCATTTTGACATATTTCAAACAAAATATAAGTAGATAAAGAAATTGTATGATCTTAAAAACTCTAAAAAGGCAGGACAGGTGCAACTCACCTTGCTCCCTATGATTCTTTGGACCTCTTCGTCAGGAGAAATTGGCGTGCTAGCCAGGTCGGGGTTGGAGTTGCTAATGCTCTTGGAACGGGCCAGGTGCAGGCTGGTGGGACGGGCCGTTGCCCTCGACAAGGTAGCATACTGCAGAGGCATCTCATAGGCCTGGGTGCCTGCTACACTCGTAGAGATGTAAGGAACAGAAATGTGGGCACATAAGCAGACATACATCCATATGTGTAACTACTCGTGGCTGTTTGCGTGGCTTTTTGCACACAGGTTGCAGGGTTCGGTCTGGTGGCTCACCTGCGGGGGGCACTGCAGGTTCGGCGGTGGGCAGGCGAAAGCAGTAATGAACGTAGGATGCCAGCAGGTTGTTGCGGCCATGCTGGTCTTGGTTCCCCTCCAAGTTTTTGTGCATCTGGTTGACCAACAAAGCCATTGCTTCAAAGGCAGCACGACCCAAGTTCACTGCAGATAAAAGAGTGACAGTGACATGAGGCACATGTCGGTCCATATGCTCGGCCAAACCAATAACACAATTTGTTAAACTGGCACCTTAAATATATGATATAATGGAAACGGACTAAAATAAAATTTTCTTTCCCCCGAATCACCATGAACTGCAATTATTAATCATCATATTAACCATTCAGACTTTTAGCCATGTCTCCAAAATGCTAACAGCCCATACGGCCCCGCTCACCGATTTGCCCTGCGATCACTGGAGGGTACACGATGAGCTGAATGAGTTTGTTGAGCAGCTGATGCAAAAACCTGACACAGGTATCCAGCAGAGCCCCTCTCAGCGCAACCATGCTGGCTTTCAGCTCCCCCTCCATGTTCGCCTCCGTTATTATGACGTCCTTAAGACGGAAGGGGAAGGAGTACTCTTCCAGAACGTACACCAGAGTGAAGAACTTATCCAGGTGGGGATCCTGGAGGGGAAACCACAACGCACAGTTATGTAATGCGTAAGTCACGGGTCTTCAACGTTTTCCAGGTCAAGTATTCCAAAACTACCTACTATACGTGTTCTATATTAAGCTCGAGCTATTTGTAAATATACATTATTATTATCATCATTTTGCCCTCAGTCCAAGCAGCATAAGAAGCATCTACGTACCTGAGTGTGAACCGAGGAAGCCGCCGTCACCTCAACGTTGAACACTCCTTTGTGATTATCCACCCACTTCATGCCTGGGAGCTGGACCTGCCGCAGGGAGACATTCAACTCATTAAACACTCACACGACAAAGGAACAGGTGACGGCAGGCGAACTGATATCCTCTGATGTCTTTCAGCGCACTCACGTCAGGGGTGAGCACGGAGTAGCTGGGAGGAGGCTTTTCCACCGAGACGGGCAGACTGAAGGAGCCGGTGCGTAGTCGGCCATGCTGCATCAGAGGAATCCACTGCAGGCGGAAAGAAACACACACACACACACACACACACACGACACAA
Organism: Mugil cephalus; assembly: GCF_022458985.1. Taxonomy (NCBI): domain Eukaryota; kingdom Metazoa; phylum Chordata; class Actinopteri; order Mugiliformes; family Mugilidae; genus Mugil; species Mugil cephalus. The sequence goes on along the minus strand of NC_061789.1, from coordinate 15,661,090 downwards.
TCTCTTACAGATGGCAAGACAACAGAAAGAGCTATCCGGTGGGTGAAAGTGTTAAATGTGAACCAGCGGAAGAGGTTTACTCACGGTGTAGCCTACAGGGGTTTCCAGAGGAGTGTTCTGTTTGGGTTGGCAGCTGATGTGATAGAAGGTGAAGAGCAAGTGGTGGTTGTCTGTCAGGTTGGCAGGAATCTTCATCTTCATCTCCTCATAGAACTCAGGGGACCTTACGAGCAGGAGTTAAATGCAATTTTAAAGAAAGGCAACATGAAAAGAAAAGTCGGACAGATTGAAGCAGGGTGGTTAAAAAGGTATTACTTATTACTTACTTGTTGTGGTAGATGACAGGAGTATAAGCGTCTTTCATGAACTCAGACGAACTTGACTTTCCAAAGATGACCTGTTCAAAATGGAAGAATATAATAGGAAGACTTGCTAGAGTTAAAGTCATTCATTTAATTGTTAGCAGACCCTTTTCTAGGAACTTTCTGCTACAAATAGAGCTTAGATGTCTGAGCAATAAACTGATACTACACCAAATTCTATGTTTTGAATATCAAATACACTGTGACTGTAATCGTACTTTGGCAAAACTATAAAGGTCTCAACAACATGAAGCACATGAATGACAATGAGTGAGCAGTTTGAGATGTTTCTTTGGACTCTTTCTGAAATGATTTGTGACTGTTGGAACGACGCTAATGGAGTTCAACCGAAGCCAAGCTACAGAAGAAGAAGTAGCTTTTTACCTCCCACTTCTACAAAAAAAGATTTTTTTTTTCATGCTCAAAACTGATTTTGGTGCCATATTACTTTTAGAAGATGTAGTGTACTGTCATATTAAATACACTCAAATAAATCAGAGATATAAAAGGAAAGATGTGGTACTACTTGCTAAATAATTCCATTTTTCTTCCATTGCCGTTCAAAAAAAAAAAACCTCTCCTTTGATGTTCATACGATATAGTGTTTCACTGCCTCGAGCTCTTCTTTGTGCGGCCGGGACTTTATTCCGCCGAGAACATTACGTCCCCGACCGTAACTCACAGGCAAAGCTTGACTGGGATCCTCTCCTGCCATGAACTGAACCTTAACGGCGATGTTCCTCACGGAGCCCTGACGGCTGCTGAAGTTCAGGCTCTGCGGGTAAACGTAGAGCAGGTTCCTGAGAGGCAGAAAGAGACGGACGGCGACAGAATTAAATCGTTATATTGTCAACAATATCGCATCGCTCCGTGCCACCCGCAAAAAATAGCCTTCTCAGAAAAAGGCAAGATAGTACGTGACATGTGCACGCACGGGGAGAGCGTGACCTCGCAGAGGATTCACTTGGTGAAAGTCACCTCAACGCACGTCCAAGACAAACATCAGAGGTAACTGCTGTTCATCTTTTGGAACAGCTGATTTTATCCACCAATTGGGTTACGCAAACTGGCCAGGGTTGCACATTTTTAGAACAACTATAAATAGCATTTACTGCACAGATTACCGACTTCCCATCGTTGAACATTATATTTTCCGCACCAAACATGTGTGTGACATGCATTATTGTGCAAGCCGTATGCGTTTGTGACCTGAATAACAAAACCGGTATCGCAAGGGTTAAACTTCAAGGGAAGGTCACTGAGACTAAGGCCATGGACGAGACCTGTGACCGAAACACGACTGAGCTAATGTTTCACCACGATATTGCATGCGCGCATCCAATATAAGCCGACCAGCCGCCCCTCCAGATTCATCAGTCGAGGGCTGATGATGCCAACATCTGCGCTGACAGAAAATCTAAAGCTTTCTCCAGCTTTGATTTTTAACTCGCGAGTTGAAAACTTTTTTCACTGAACTGGCTTAACAGCCTTGCAGAGAAAATCCCAAACTTCCGAACGACCCAAGTAGAGAAAAAGCTATTATCTAAAAAAAATGATCTGGAGCCTGTGTCTGCTTTGCGTGGCCGGGGCTTTCGCGGCGGCCCACGCGCGCCCCGTCAGGAAGAGCGGCGGCGCGGAGGACAAGGCCGGGGCGCAGGAAGAAGTCAACGTGCTCATGTTCGGCGCCATACAGTTCAGCGACTCCCTTAACTATGTTTATCAAACCACTGAGGCGAAGATAGAGAAAATCAAGCTGACTTTAAAGAGCCACGAGGGGACCCTGCAAAAGCTGGGGAAGGAGACTGAGCAGGCCGCAGAGGTGGAGAGGCAGATAAAAGAAGCGCTACAGTTGCTGCAGGTACGAGAGCGCGCAAGTATGTAAACAAGAGATTTCCCGTGTGAAGGCGAACGGCCGTGTAATTACAGGGGAGACTCAGAATTACAATCGAATGGAGATCTCGGTAAAATATGCGGGAGCAGAGGAAAACAGATGCTGTATGTGGAGGATCTAGAGTCCTAATCAGATTGTACCTTCAGAGAGTCAGTGAACGTGACAGAGAGAGCTGAGCAGACATTAAGATTTGCAAAACACAATTCCTACGCTACATGAACATAAAACCATTCTTTTCTTCCTATTATCACCCTTATTTTTATTCCATTCTTGGTGCATATGGATAAATCATATTTTTACATCTGAGCAGGGTTATAAGCGTGATATAAAGCTGCATGAACTTTCTGGGGTAGACAGCTGGCACCCAAACTGGGACTGTTGTTGTTGCAGGAAATTAATATGTGCAGATGCTCTTTTGATAGAACCAGATGGCCAAGCAACAGACTCACACCACCACAGCTAAAGACTGGCTGACCAGCATGGAGAAGGAAGAGGTGGAGCTGAGGACCAAAGTGAGGTGGTTGGAGATGTTTATCAACAACTCTGTACCCGCCAGCATCAAGGAGCTGCAGGTAATGAGCTCACAGGGTCCTTCTCATCGTCACGGCATCCACCTTGTTGCATTTGGGCTTTTTTTGGTTAATGTGAAGGCACCGGGCAAAATCTCATACAGTTTAACATGACAAAAAGTAAACTTTACTCCTGTTTTTTTTTAGGAAAGAGCAGAGGAGCACTCCAACATCTTGCGAGGCTTACAGCATTTGACCGAGTTCCACAAAGAGAACATCGAGACTGAGAATGAGAAGCTCTCCAGACTGCAGAGAATGGTAACTTACTAATTCCAAACTTATGATGACGTTAAGCTTCTGATGTTTTTATTGATTCAATGTGCCATTTCGTCTGATTCTTCCAGAGTGAAGCTTTGTGACACTGAACAGAGCGACAGAAGCCCACGAAGCTCTCAACTCCTTATCATCACTGCACTCCCTTCCTGCCCTGCTGTGTATGCTACAGAGCCACCGTATGACCAGGAACTAGTTTTGCTATCAGTCATATGTTTTAGTCTTTGTTGTTATGGCTCAAATGTTTTTGTTTTTCTTGTGTTTGTAACCTTGTTTTTTTTTAAAAAAAAAGAAAAAAAAGAAAAAAAAAGATTAGAAAAGATTGTGAGTTCACCAAAGAGTATCTTGTCCTAATGTAACAACATATTTTATACAAGTGTTCTATCGTTTTATTGCTTGTTTTTGGTTTTATAAATGATGTGATGAGATCAGCGAAATCTGTCTCTGTTTGAAATTCACTGTCCTCTGTGGGTAAAAGGATACACTGTACTGACAAAACTTGACAAAAATCAATAATGAAACCCATGTCACACAGTGACCAGTGCGTGTAAAAGTCCACAGGTCAACATGCAGCGTCTGTCCAAACAGGCGAACGCTCACCTGTAGGTGGTGTGCGGCGTGTACACGTAGCGAGCCGGGAACTCCAGCACCTCTTTGGTCGGGCGAACACGCGGGTCCGGATAAGGCTTCACGTGAAGCAGCTCTGGTGACAAACAATAATGAGGCGAGTCCGGAGCTGGAGAAATGTCAATCTTCAGCTGGGCTGTCGGGGGGGGGAGGCAACAAAACATAAACCCTGTGAACCTCATGAGCGGTGACACATTAATCCAGACAATTGGACGCAAGTATTTGCCACGTTTACCTGTGACAGGCCTGAGCCGTCGCAGAACCGAGGACGGCCTGCGCATGTCTGCAAGGTACTTGTAGAGGTCCTCGTCGCTCAGCCTGTCTCCCTCCTTGGTGCACACAAACAGAAAAGTCAGCTCGTGTCACGTACAACATGATGAACACGTTTAACAGTTTTGTACGGTGACCTTGAGCGTCCTGAAAGGCATCTATAAATAAACGCATCTAGCACGAAACCAAGTTCGATCACTGGATCTGTTGCTGCTAAAACAAACAAAGCAGCTACAGTGATATATACTTAGAAACACATTTTTTATTTCTATCACATGTATTATTAGGCCAAGAGCCAGGTCCACCCCTCTTTTGCTACCTTATATTTCCCTATTAGTTCATGTTATCCCATACATTAGATCATCACGAGATGATAACACCTCCAACTCGGGGCCGTTTGGCCTCAGGAGCAAAAAAAAAACATTGGGACATTTGGGAAAATCTTCTGGCAAAATGATGTAATTGCATGTGTTATGTGACCATTTATGCAGGTGCAGTCTTAAATTTTACATGGTGAATCCTGACACTTAGGGGAAACTATCAGAATAATATTCTGGGGCTTAGAATATAGCCTTTTAATTTTCAATTACCACCTCCTATATGTAATAGAACTATTTATATCCATTTCCAAGCAACATTTTTTTTGATTGGCCCATACTTTTCTCTTTTATTAAACAGGACAGCTAGTTTTATACATATATTCATGAATTTTTTTTTTTAAACCTGTTAAAAAATTGCTGATTTCTCAGTGTCTTTTGTGTCATGTAGTTTCATTAAAAACCAAAGTTTTTGCTTTATTTTGTTACAAATTTGGCTGTGTCCCACTTTTTTGCTATTATCGCAGGATTTGCTGCAATAATAAAATAAAATAAACTTTAAATTCAGAATTGCGGATAAATGAAGTCCTTTACAACAGGAAATTGCTGCAGCATTCACTACTAAATGACTCACAGACATGCTGCTGGAGAGAGTCTGACCTGTTTGAAGAAGTTGGTGACAGTGAGCGTCGCTGGACGGAAAGTGGCAAAGTTACACATGTCGTCCCCGACGCTCATTCGCTCAATCCCCTTCTTCTTTCTCTCATTCCACGTCCCGTGGCCCTTTCGTTCTATCGGGGAAACAACAACATTACACAAACGTGCACGTACGTGTGCAGGGGATAAGGGGAGTTCTGTGTTTTGAGGCATAACTACCAGAGTCAGAGTCTGGGTCGGACCGATCCAGACCCCCCACACTGCTGACGATGTTGAGGAGGTGAATGGCCGTCCAGGCAAAGGGCATGCGAAAGCGGCCAAGGCGACTGCACGACTGCTCCGCCTGAAGGCGCAGCTTCTCCAGCTTCTCCTTGTGCTGCAACGGAACAAGGCAAATAATGAGCAAAGAGCGCCGAGGGGCCAAAAATACACGCAACAGGTAACAGATTTGGCTCGGCAAAAGGAATGGTCAATATTGCAGCCGTCCAGACAGAATTGTGTAACATTTGTGACTAGACAGCAAAAAAGGTCCCACGTGCGCGCCGAATGCAACGCCGAGCGTTGCGACAGTTTTGGCTCCGTTACCTTGGAGGAATCCGATTCTTTCATGACCATGTAGGGTTCGCAGCATTCACCGATGTCTCCTTGCTGGAGGACTTTTTCGAGCTGGAATACAAAAACGGACAAGACCGTGAACACACGTAAGATAATTATTTATCACGTAATAATAACTGAATTATTTCTGGGTACCTTAATGACCAAGAAGATATCAGCAGAAGGGTACGTGATAGAGAAAATGGCAGAACGGGCCAACGTGGATATGGCTACGTGGGGCGTGTGGGCCTTAAGCAGTCCTTTCATCTGATCCGAGTTCAAGTCAAAGTAGAAATTCTCAGAGATCTGTGGGTGGACGGATAAGTGGGAAACAGCAGAAGGGTAGGGAAGGAAAGACGTTAATGGAAATGCACATCGAGGGATTTTAATTCAGTTTGGACTCGGTGATCTAAACCGCAAGACCACTTAGGCCTTTTCGAGGCAACGGAAATTCAATTAGTCAAGTATGAGCTCAGCATTACGTAAGTAATTTTGCAGACTGAAAGTCACTAGAAGAATATTCATTAGAGGAAATAAAAAATGATCCAATGATATATATAAAAAAAAAAAAGATTACTTTTTTCTTCTCCTTGACGTCATAAAGGGCGAGCGTTCCAAATATTGGCTCAATTTCTATTTCAAACCTGAAAGACACACAAAATGTAAAATGGTCACCAAATATGCAGTGCACTGGAGAATATCTAATGATAATATTAATAATGTGAAGCCAAAAATGTTAGAGTTTATATGCCAAAAGTTCCTCACTTGAGAGACAGACACTTGACCATGATCCTCTGGCCACAATGTTCCTTGGGCACTTCAGGAAGGGAACATCTCTCCACTGCTTCATCCTGCCACACACCAGCATAACATTTACACAGGTGCCATGGCAACGAGGTGCCCGAGACACAATGATGTGTGCACACAGGCGTAAAGAAAGAAGGATGGCGCGAGAAAACGAGAACATACGGAAGGAAAAGCGACTGGTTCCCTTCAAGTGGCTGGAATCGCACTTTACCTGAACATTCATTATGTTACTCTGAGGAGAACAAGGGGTGGCTGCATGTACAGACTAAGTGTTCCTCTGGTTGCAGTTTGGAGGAGTAATTTCTCTCAGGAAGTTGTAATCACTCCGTGTGACTAGAGCTGTTAACTGTACTACATCTTTCTTTTGAATTTCCACTGAGGACTTTTTGTTTTTCAGATCCTGTACTTTTTTACTCAGTCAAGCCTAGAAGGCATGAATCTCCTTTAGGTCAAAGTTAATAATTGTGTCGTCTGTTTACCTATTTTGCTACAATATGTAGTGATGTAAGTAAGTGAACACATTACGGGTGTAGTCGTACCAAGATTTTACTTTTGGTTCAGTAGGGGAAAACAAACCTGAAGCACATATAGTAATGTTGTCTAAAAGGTCAACTCACTGCACAGCTGACAATGCTGCTCTGATTCACCAGTAAGAGGAACTTCAATAAAAAGTTACTGGTTCGGTAACAGATGACTCACTTCAGTTCTTGGATTCATTGATAAACTAAATCTCTGTTAAGCCACAGTGGTTATTTCTGCAAATGGAGTCGGCAATGTTATTGTTGCTTCTATGTAAATGTGTCAGTGCCCGCGAAACCAATTTCTCTCGTGTTTACACTTATTTATTTTATTAGGGTGTTTTATATGAATACTGTATTATATAAGGCTTCTACCAAGTCATTTGAAAGTGCTATACAATTTTAATAGTAGTAGTAGGTAACATCTCACCTCACTCATTGAATACAGCAAAGAAAACATTTTCTGTGTGACGTAACACTTCTGCCTATTTTCCTATACTGTGATAACACTTGACATAACTACTTACTTACTATTAGACCTAATATAGAGCAAATAAAAACAGAATAATGTCTACTGACTGCACAACTCTACAGAAACCCGTTTGGTAACTGGAACTAGTCTAATAAACCACTTTATTCACTGTAAATGTCTGAGAAAAAGTCGTGAATATTACGTATGCACGACAGAATCACATGTTTTTAATATTTTAAATATGGTCTCTTCCGCTACAGACGCACAGACGGGTTTAACACAAACCTCATCAGGGGGAGGGTACAGGCCAAGCAGGTCACTGTGGCGCCCCTGCGAGCGCGCCTCCGTATTGCGACGGTCCATATCCTCTGCAGCTGTCCGTTCCAGCACGGACGGCAGGAGAGCGTCCGGGGAGGAGTTCTTCAAGTCGAAGATGCTGGAGGCCCAGCTGCCCCGCGGAGTTTCATCAATGCTGACCGACCGCCGCTTTGCGTCATCCTGAGCCACACAAGGCCGAGAAGTGAGATCATGTTTGTCTTTTCTTCCAGACAAAGATGTGTTCTAGGGCAGTATGCTGCGGATCCTGTTACCTTATTACCAGTTTAATATGATTCATACTGAGAACGCGCTGGGAATAATGGGTGGGGTATCCACTTATCCATTACTCAGTCTCTAGATTATTAACTCACTGACCAGAGCGCAACTCAGACCGTCTTCATCTCGAGTCGCCGACCTAAATGCACGGCCCTGCTCTCCATCTCCATCATTAAAAGATGGAAGCGTGATGGCTTTTGAATCTCCACTCCTGGCAACCACGCAGTGTGTTTAATGAACGTAAATTGACTCGAGTTGTTCATCACAAACAGCTACCTGGTCATCCTGGCGCTCGGCGGCAGCAGCCTCGTCCAGTTCAAAGGTCTGTTTGACCAGCCCTCGCTGCCTCTCCCTCTGCCGCTCAGAGTTGTGAGGGGTGTACGTGGTGCTGTAGCGCTGATACCTACACAAGAAAAAAAAAAAAAAAAAAAAGGTGCCCCACCGATGATGTAACTGTCCACTGAGCGCAGAGTGAGCGGGAGGAAGCGTTGTGCATTATTAAACAACAGAAGGAACGCACACTGTAGGTTAATACAGCCGCAGTCACTTACTTTCTTTGAATGACGAGCCAGTTATCTGTGTAGACTGCTAAGGCATCTCTCACTCTGGGATCCAGTGAGCTGCATAAAAAAAAAAACATTAATTATTGAGGACGGCATGCTTTTAATATTAATGACCATTCAGCGTCACAGAAAGAAGAGCTTTGTTCTCATCTGTAGTAATGTTTGTTCTCCATTAGTGCTCAGTGTGTGAGATTGTGTAAAGAGCACAGGGAGATTTATTTGTGTTAGAGTGAGAGTTCTTCTTTTGGGTATTAGTTGCTGGACTCACTCCTCCTCCTCAGGGAGCGGCGGCTCCAGTGTAGTGCACTCTTTATCCTGATGGAGGAGCTCCAGGTCGTCGTGGGGGAACTCCATCAGCTGCCTGAGTGGACCGGGCTCCACCCCGGGAGCGTGGCTGCTCACATACTCCTCGAAGTCCACCGGCTCGACCACCTCCGTCAGCGGCAGCTGTCAGACGACATCAGACGATTATGCGCCGGCAGCTTTGACGCGATCATCGCGACAGATTGTGATCCGATCAGCTGGATCAGAAAGACTCACGAGGCGCAGTACAGCGAGGCGACAGGCCACCGTAACCGTAGGCCAATACAGGTTTTCTGGCATTCGCACATTTGTGAACAAAATTCCGCAAATGAATGAAGGGGAACATTTCAAGGAAACAGCCGTGTAAATCCTTTTTATTAAGGAGCCTTTTGGCAGCACCGTCAAAATAACATCAGATTACAAACTTTACTCAGAAAAGTCAAACACAAGCTATGTGCATCCTGTCCACTAACAACAGAATGAGTGTTTTGTCTTAACGGCGACTCCCTTTCTCTTTCAGTTCTCGGTTTTTCACAAGGAACATTTCTTCCTTTCGGTGCATCTACGATCTGCCATCTTGCATTGCTGCTATAGTCACATGCTACATGTGAAACATTGCAGTTTGTGACATTGAAATGTTGCTATAAACATGAGTGTTGTGAATCTGCCTACAACCGATCCTAGCTGGCCTTTTGGTCTCCGTCATAGAACATGTCTAGACTGCAGTAAAAAAAATAAATAAATAAGCCTCTATAAGTCGGATGTGGATTTCTGCTGGACTAATAAAAGAATCACACTAAGATCCTTGTAACGAGACATGTTTGAGGTAAAATATGTTTCAAAACCATGACTTTTCAACATTAATAAACACTCACCTTTAATGCATGTTCCTATTATCTAAACTATGCGCTACTTAAATAACTAAAGTTACACCCATCCACTTCTGGTTTAACTAACTGAAGCTTGAAACCAGCTCGTCCGAAATTGTTATGTTAAATGCAGGGTGACTCACAGGGTGGTGTGCGCCTCCTCGTTTCTTGGACAGCTGAGGCGAGCCATAGTCCCTGGACACTTGTTTTCTGACTTCTGCAGCAACCGTCCTGAGCGACAGAAAGAATTAGTTAGGAAGGAAATTAAAGATTACACACAATTTAGCGGAGAAAAGGTGCAATTGTCAAGATGTATGGAGCGCTTGAGACGAATTAGATGTTATATTAGAACATTTGCATGGCCTGCAATACTAAGGGACATAACTTAAATTTAGTTTTTCCAGCTGCATTGCGACACAGTCATCCGAAGCGTAGACCTTTTCCACAGTTTCCACGAAGGGCCACAGCTGTTCTGAATCGGGACGCGAGCTGATTTCACAAAGAGGTGGCGAGCTGGCTATAGAAAGCAGGCACGGAGCCAGAGCTCTGTCCCTGGCCTTTATGGACTAACGGCAAATGGGGGGCTTAAAGACAAAGCAGGGGAAAAAAAAAAAAAAAAAAAAAAACCCTCTCAAAGAGACAGCAAACAGCTGCTCCTCCAGAAGCACAAAATATCAGTTTCTCACATATACACAGCTGCAGAGGCTTCAACGTTTCCGTCGCGATTGCAAAGCTAATGTTCATGCCTTCCTTCCATCAATCAATACACGGGGATCGTTAATAGAGAGGAGACTGCCACTCCCCTCTTTAAGATATAACTATGCTTTTCCCGAAGATGACATTGCCTTCTCGTAAACCAAATATTAAAGTTTACAGGCCCGTCTTTGAGCTTATAAAGCTACATCTTTAGCGATGTAGACACTGCTTGTGCAGCTGCATTAAAACAGGAAAAGGAAAGCTGCAGACTGCAAAGGCAATAGCCAGAATTCCCTTTCCCACCCTTTCCTGCATCCGGCACTAAACAATGGTCCGGGTCCCACTGAGGAGACTGGACACGGGGAATGCAGGGGGAGACTGAGATTATCCCTTCAGGATGTGTTCTCGTCCACGGTGCGTTCATCGCCTGGACCACGGTCTAGAGGATATCCACAGTTAAAAGCATGGGCTGAGCTTTAAGTTTCCACCCAAGCAAGAAACTATTCACTTGCAAGCTCACTGACAACCATCTAACATTTGTTTGTCTTCACAAAACCCTCAGGAGGAGCTTCCCCAGAAATGCTTCTCATCCACAAATTTATTTCTGGGCAAAAGGCGTGATCCGGTGATTTGGTTCAAAAGTGTACAGACAAAAATCACACTTTTAAAAACTTCTATTGCAGTAAATTAGGAAACAGTTTGACTGCAAATACTCCCACAAACGCCAGTGTTGTTACCCAGCGCATTCATCTCCTGTAACCTGATGAGCAATCATTTCACGTATTGATACGCAGACGGCACACTTCTGCTTCAGTTATCGGCTTTCAATAGAGAGGGAGAACCAGTTTACAACATGTGGAAACAGGTTGCTACTGTATTGCTACGAGGCGTTCACACGACACAAAAAAAAAAACACCCAAGCGTCCCTCGGTGTCAGATTATCCGTGCAGAGCGTTTCCCGCATGTTTACCGAGTCTTAAATAGTGCAAAATCACACACCACAATAGCAGCCCTCAGCATGGCAGCGGTTCACTCAAGTAGCTCAATGATTGTTGACAACAATGCTCTAACTAAGCGACTACAGCGTCTGAAAAACAGGTTGCTAAACTCGGTAAAGTCCCCGAGACCGCCGGGAATAGCGAGAACTGCTTCCATAAACCTCTCTTCCATTATGGGAGCAGGGCACAGGTGAATTTCTTCTGGCCGGTTTAGGTTTTTGTAATACCTCACAAATCCTAGCATAGTGGCTATACGCGCCGCCTTGTCCAGCAGGTCACTCTCGCGCACAGGCGTAGCCGTAAAACAATAACTTCTCACCGGTTGATTTTATGAGCAAACGCCCTCCTTTCGCTCGCCGTCGATGTCATTTCTTGTCCCCATGTAAAAGAAAGTCCCCGAAGTCAAAATGAAAGTGTTTTCCCTTCTCTCGCGTTGGCTCTGTCCCCGTCCTGTGCGGGGATGCGGACTCTCAGACCGCTTCCTCCTCCTCCTCCTCCACGCTGGGACCGGGCAGGGATCCCTCCTTGTTCCTCCTAGCGGCCGGGAGCTGAACCGTGTCTTTTGCCGTCAAGCATATTATAATACTACATAAACTACATCCGGTTACTTAAAAATAAAAAATAAAATGCATGAATCTTTTCTTACAAACTATCGATTTCATTGTGCTAAGCGTCCCCGTGCTGATTTTACAAAATCTTTTCCGCCCCCTCATTTTTATATATTTTAACTACTTCCAAATGAATGCATTGATACTTTTTTGTTGTTGCTGTTGTCGCGAGGAAACATCTCTTTACATCCGGTGAAGCTGCTACTACACGTGAGTTTGATAATTTGCACTTGCTTGCTGTGTCCACCATCTGTTCACGCCAAAAAAAAAATCTCACCTGACCGGTTTGCAGCCACCTCATAATGGCGCATATCCACCAGAGTGTAGACTTTCACTAGTTTCATTTCTGTATGAAATTTAGGAAGTGGGACAACGATAAGACGTGTTACTCTCACAGACTCTACTACTTTATTAACGCTCAATAGAACACTGATCACTCAGTAGATCAAACTAGAATAAATATATACATATTATAATATATTATATTACTAATTCTTGGTCGCTTTCAATACACAATCACAATGTCTCAAAATATGCAAAAGAACAACATTAATCTCGACGGGACAGCAGTGTGCTATATCTAATTTTCACCAGAAGAGGGAGCTGTTCACCATGAGTGGAAACGAAAGAAAGCTCTGCTTCATCAGGGATGGTTTAAAATTCAGTGCAAAGATTTGACCTCTGCAAGGAGATAAGAAATAGCCACAGCTTTTGTTTAGTAGCCCATTATCTGCAGTGACTGTAAGTCATACTGGGTGAGTCCACTGATATGTGTGTAATCTCGCCAGCTCAAACAAAGAGATACTACGATTGTTTTAACATACGCAACATGGAAGAAATGTTCAACAGGGGCTTCTTTCTGTTTACCCTGAGGAAGAAATGACACTAAAGCTGAAGTGTCCTGCTAATAATGTAAGACTTGTCAGTTTATGATGATGGCAGGTCAACATCTTCCCTCTCTTTCCTGCCTAAAAAATGAAACCACAGCCTCATGCCCACTCCGAGGAAATTTTATAGCCATGCTCACTGCTGCAGCCCAACGCCGCCAACTCCCCCCCACCACTCCTTCTAACCCACAGTCGTCCTATTCAGCACCCTGGAGAGCTGCTGCAGGTACTCGACTGCCCTCTGCGAGGTGCCTGATGAATGGCACGAATTGTGTGGGAGAGATGGGGAAAAATGGAGAGAGGCTGGATGGAGGTAAAATTAACCTTGCATGACAGAGGCTTGGCTGCGCGCGGCTGCAGCCCGAGCAAGGGCGGACGTCTCCGGGATATATGTTTGCGCACGGAGCAGCACTCAGGGCTGCGTCGGAGATCGCAGCAGGCACGAGTCTGGCCCGTGGACGCCGCTAATGAAAATAAATGAAGCTCACATTCTCCATCTCTCCCCCCATATAGGCACGCTTCTGCCACAATGCCGAAAGTAATCTTTCTTCCCCGGCTGCTCCGAGGTTGAGCAAATTCGAATTTATAGCACAATGCTGTATCCTGTAATTGACTTCTTTCTTTCTTTCCTTCTTTTTCTTTTAAAGGAGCAGCAGACATGGCAGGCCTACATGTTCGTCGTCCACGTATCAATGTATAATTTAACTATCAACAAGAGATATTTTTCTAAATGTTTCAATATGAAGGTGCTGAGTGTTTTTGTGCAACGTTGCCGTGCCCTTGTCTAGTTGAAAACCCACCTACCATAAGTGGGCTGAACCCACGCCTGCTTTCTCCCCCTGTCCACACCTTCCCTCGCCTGCTTCCTTGCCTTACTGTTCATCGAAGGCTTTCAGTTCCTAGATCGGCACTATTGTTTGTGCGCCCAGCCCCCACGGCAGCGAGAGCCCCAGCCCCACCACCACCACCACCACCACCACCACCATCACTGCTGTGTTACCAAAGAACAAAAGAGAGAGTGTCAGACACCACCCACTAGATCTCTTTCACACCAGAGCCCCCACCTCAGTTCCAGATGGGGTTGCCTTTTTTCAGGGTTTCTCTCAACCCCAAGAGTCCTCCAAAATGGATGCCCTCCCCCTCCCCCTCCCCTCCTCTCCCCTCCCCTCCCCCCCGGAGCCCACTACTCAGCTGCCCGTCATCCACCTGCTCCGCTGCCACGCGCCCGTGGCCAGGGCACATCCCCTCTCTATCCCACCCCACCAGGGAGTCCTATTAAAATCATTAACCACTTTTTTTTTTTTTTAAAGGGGTCTGCTTCCAGAGCATTACCGGCAGCAGTTAAAACTTTAAAATGAAGTACAACGTCAGACAAATATAAAGAATAAAGGGGAAAAAAGGCACATGGAAAAATGGCTGTAATAGTTAGACAGACTTTAATGATCCACGAGTTGTATTACTTCACCGTAGCTTTGTTGCATATAAAAGAAACACAAGAAAGATAAAATGAGATTAATAACAATAATAATAACATTAATAATTCTGGATTGCGCTGTTTCTTAAAGCAGGACGGAGGAATTACACCTGACTGTCCTTTCAATCAATAATGCTAATTCTAATCTCCATGCCACAGCGGCATCCTATACAAAGGGTGGGCAGATGCTCATTTGTTTGTTTCCCTCAAAGCATCAACACGTAGCATCTCCAGGAGAACCCCCGACTCGCCCTCCACCCCTGTCTTGACCTTTCCCCTCCAGGGACAGAGCGTGGAGCAGCAACAGGACACATCTGCTACCAGGCAGCTGTTAAGTCTCCAAATGTTCATCCTGCGGTCCGACTGAAGTCAGAATCACGCGGCATCGCCGTTGCTCCAAAACGCAAATTTACAGTGCACAACACGGACAGCGTTCCGAGTTAATCAGGGGGAAGACGTGCGTTTCTGTCGTCACTCAAGAAGAAACTGGAGGCGAATCAGCTGAATTCTGTCGGGACAGTATGAGAGGCCACACTTTTTCTCCTCTGCCTACATTACATGCATGGGTGCATGCTATGCCGCCACTCACTAAGCAAGATTTATGGAAATAGCCGTCGTGGTCAGTGCAGTGCACAGAGCACACTGCTATTAGCGCGCTCCCGCGTTTGAATACATGCAGATATATGCATGTAATATGTTTATGAGTTCTTTACCGCACTAGCTTGAGACTTTTTTTTTTTTTATAGTTTCTCTGCTGCAGGAAATGACTAAACCCCATCACCATTACCACCACCACCACCACCACCACCACCCCCATACCCTCATCCCACCACCATCCTCCAGTCCCTAAGGGTTCAAGCACCCAAATCAATTGAAAGAAAGAAGAGTGCACTGTGGTCCTCCCCCTACATCTGTCAGGGAGGAAAAGCAGGAGGGGCCACACTCATGGGCCATACAGGGGGAACAATATCACTCCATCTGTCACAAACCGTTTCATCTCTGATGGAGTGAAATATAGCTCGCAAATAAATCTACCTCTCCATCATCGACGTGTATTAGCTTACTGGTGCCCAAGCCTCGACCAATTCCCAGAAGCGTATACAGTGGCTTTTTGTCTCGCATTACCTTCCTCCCACCAGCCAGCACTCTCCAGCCACCTTGCAAATTATGCTTTTAAGCCAAACAGCACGTTAGAAGAAATTGTTCCAATTTACGCAGTGAGCTAGTTAATGAAAATGGAAGACAACCAAGGAAAAAAATTAACATGTGAAAAGTTCCAGATTGGAAGTATAGAGAGGCAAAAGCCCGAAGGCACGATGAAAGCGAAAGCACATATTGTATGATGGAGAAAATAAAAAAAAGTGTGATGTAATCTGCTAATAACCAGAGTGCTCTTTCATATTCAAATGGTGCCCGGTGCTGTATCTGGAGGATGGGTGTGGCCGGTCGATTTCCTCTTGCCTCCCCGAGCAGTCGCGGCTTTGTGACGTCCGTGATGCGATTTGCTCTATCAAATTATGCTAACGGACCGGTCACCGCTCGACGCAGAGGACAAAATTACGCCCTCAAACAATGAGCCACCGACGTCGCCAGCGCCGCGCACCGACGGCCAGCAAAACCTGGCTGCCCGGCGATCCGGTAAGCGGTGGGAACAGCACAAAATGGCCCGACTGTTTACTTGAAGGAAGAACAGAAGGAGAAAAAAAAATCCCATATCCCTAAAAGCCATCATGCATCTCTCTCAGCAGCAGGTAGAGCTGCAATCTCAGTCATTCATATTTAATTCCACAAGAGTTTCCGGCCAGACTAATGTGCTATTGATTTCAAGTCTCCTATTACTGAAAAGGGGAAGGGCCATGAGGGGTAGAGAGCTGGACTACAGGGAGTTGGACTGAAAGACGAGAGGAGGGAAGAGGAAGATGGAGGGGGGGAGAAAACAGAGTGGAATAGCTAAACCAGCGAGCTTTTCTAGGAAACCTTACAAAATTCCATTTGAATTTTTGTCATCTAACAGTCTTTCACCCCATCCTTATACAACAATTATTAGATGAGTACATGCCCAGACAGGAAATATGTTTCATCCTTTCCACTGTTCATGGAGCTAAAAAACAAAAATACAAAAAAAAAAACAGCTGAACTTAAAAAAAAAACAGGCGTACCTGCTTCGTCACATGTGTTTTTTGTGGGTTTTTTCCCCATGTCACATCGAACGAGAGCTGCAGGGGGGAGAGAGTGTGAAAAAAAAAAAAAACCCAAAGAGAATGTCTAAGAGCTTTGTGTATTTAAGGTTTCTCCCTTGACGCCGCGTCAGACAGGACACAATGAAAGATTAATAACCACGGCTTTATATTTAAAAAAGGTTTCCGCGTAAAACGCAGCCTCAGTAAAAGAGGTTGGTCCTGCTTAACACAGCCTCGAAGCCACGTGAACGTCCGCACACAATGTTATGTTGGAGGCACAACGCACTGCCTAGAATGGAATAATAAGAAAGCGTAAAAACGTTGAATATGTCCTCCTCTGGCACCTGATACGTTCAAACAAAAGGCAGGGCGCAGAGAATTAGATAGGCACACGGAAAGCAGGATATAATGCATAAATAAAAAAAATGAAAAAAAAAAAAAATGACAAGAGCGTCTACTTCAGAGATTTCCTCCCACCAGCCTGTCTACTCTAATAATAGCCCAGAGACAACACATCCAGACAGACAGAGGGAGAGAGGGATATAGAGAGGAAGAGAGGAGAGAGACGGAGAAAAAGTGCAAGAGTGAACCCATGAGGGAGACCACAAGAAAATTGCCAAATAATACATAAAGGGTTGAATTAGGCCAGTTGCCATTATCAACAAATGTCCTTTTAGAAGGAGGCTAATTTATTTTTGGAAGCTATCCTGAAAGCAATAACTGCTTCACGGCTGCTGCCACAAAACCCCCCCCTCCCCATCCCCGAATCGCCAGGAGCCAGGCCCAGCGGAGAGACCACTGAATTAACCAGACCTGAGGCTGAATCATCCGACCCATCCCCCAGATACACTGTCATAGTGTCACTCTCCCCCTCTTTCAGTCTCTCAGTCTCTCCCTCTCACACGCACACACACACAGACACGCGCAAGGCCGCCACCTTACCGCAGGGCAATGGCAACAGGCACTCGTTTTGACGTAATACTGTGGGAATAATAAAGATATAAGAGGAGCGGGAAAGGCAAAGCGAAGAAATTCGGAGCTGAAGGCTTTTCGGAGCGAAGAAGAATGATCGCATGTTTAAACCCTAGATGTCAAATGCTGTATATAATGAACTGTGGCTTAAATACTATTGGTATTTCCCTAATGTTCTGGTTATGCCATGTGACTAAAGCAGAACCATTAAAATTGAAGATGTGCAAAGTAAGTACTTTGTGCTCCTTCTGTTGTGTATTTATGGCTAATCAATCAGCACATCCCCTGTGTGTTGATGAACTTCAGAAACACTAATTCCGTTCATCCTCCTGGCACCAAGGTGCATTCCACGATATGCCAAGAGAAAAGGGCCACTGCAACAAGACTCCTAATCAGTGCCAGTGAAGGAACCCTTAACAATAAGAAAATAATCAGTAGAATAACAAAGGGGCTTTTAAGCAAAACCTGTGCTTGATCCTTTGATTCAGTGTGTACAATGGGCGCTTCAAATGCCCTCTCAGCCACAGGGAGGATTCAGCTGCCGCACTACAAACCGGGGCTCTAATGAGGGGCCACAATTAAGCCCATTTATTCACATTAAGTGTGAACTGTAAGTGGGGCTGCAGTCAGTTGACGGACCTGGGCGCCTTTGTGTTACAAGGGCCGCTTTTATACAGCAAACAAAGCGGGAAAAAACACAAGCACCTAATGACTGAATCTCATCGTCCCTTCTCAGACGTCCAAACACACCGGTTGGAAAAAAAAAAAAAACAACAACAACAAAACACTCACACATATGTGCGCTTGCACACATGGACACACACACACACACACACACCCGTCGTCCCTCTCCAGCAAACTGACTCAAAGGCTCCAACGCATCCAGGCTGAGTTGAGTCACTGCTTGTCAGAGCGGTGGGGGCGGGGTTAGGACAGACTGACAGTGGGGCTCCATCTCTATCCTCTTATTAACGCTTAACGAGTGCTTTCCTCATGCAATATTCATCTCCACTAATATCATCCAAGCTTTGAGCCCAAGCTCGCTACTTATGTAAGGCAATTATGTAAAATATCAGACAGGGCCCGTGTTCAGATTCTGACTGGAAGAGAGCGGCAGGACAACGACAGGAAAGACGAGGGGGTACAGAAGTGTGATTAGGAGGGAGGGGCCGCGAGGCGGGAGGCACGGCGAGAGACGTCGAAGGCAGGGAAACGAGTCACTTTTGAGCCTTTTTGAGCTACGCGTTCATGTGAGGGCCCGTCGACGGCAAGTGGCTTGTGTCAAGAATGCAAACAATTTCCTCGTCCGAAGACATCTGAGGATTTTACAAGGTCAGTTGGGGGGGAGCCCGGCATCACATCAGCATCACCGGTTTGCTCATTAACACCTTAGAAGGACGCAGAAGGCGTGAAGCCTGAGCAAAGGGAAGGAACCTTCTTGCAGCATCCCACTTCCTCGCATCACCAGGAACCGTAGACACAGACAAATAAACAAACACACACTGATTTATGCACACTCGTGCAAACCCACCCACCTCCCTCACCCCCCACCCACCCCCCCAGGTCAAGGCCCTATGGGGGTCTGCACAGAAATAGGTCATTTGTCACACATGATGTCCCGGGGCAGGGGATGCATTATAGATGAGCCCAAACAGCATGTCTCAGTGAGCACTCACCACACAGCCAGGGACATCCGAAGGAGTGGCGGGAGGCGGGCCGACAACTCTTCAGGAAGGGAGATCGCAAAGGAAGAACAAAAATCACTGCTGGCCATTTTTTTTTTTTTTTTTCTGTTCGTAAAGCAAAGAATAAAGGTGAGCCGCAGCGGCCCGGGCAGAGCTGCGGCTGGGCTGCACCTTCCTCAAGTTTCCCCTGAATAGACATGAATCAATTGAGAGGGTAACTAATTTGTTATTCTCGTGTCTGCACCTGACCCTATAGCCAACCATCTGCCTTGCGTCCAGAAATCATCCACTCATTAGTTGTCAGTCGGATTCGGTGCTTTGTCTCCGGCCGCAATTCATGCCTAATCATTGCATATTTCTGTCCTCTTCCCTTTGCCTTTTCTGTGATTGTCAGCTAAGAATGTGGACTCCGAAAGTCCCCAAATTGCTTTTATTTACAAAGACAAAGGCCCGTGGACTGTAGTTGTTTGCCGTGCTTTCAGACTGGGCCTTAATGAAGAATGAGACAGAAAGGAAGGGGCTGCGCTAAGACAGAAGTGAGTGCAAAGTGTGCGGAACGAGAGAGACAAGTCCACTGTCTTCTGCTGCACCCATCTGTTCTGAAAGTGCAGGTGGAGCCCTATTCACTCCGCTCTGCGTGTGTGAAGAGGGGGGCAGGAAGAAAGGAAGGGCAGCGAGAAGGAGGGAGTGGAGCGATGGAAGGGCAGGGATGGAAGAGGGAAGAGGGGGAGGACTCTTGGTGATCTCTCCTGAAGGGGATAATGGGAGAGGAGCGCATTGCAATGGCTGCCATGTAGTACCCTCCCTGCACAATTAGCCAATCAGCAGCGCGCTCTGCCAGCCAGGAGGACGCATAAAAGAAGAACATTGCAGCAGAGGCACAGAAGGAGACTGCGAGGAGCAAGGAATTACACACAAAAACAGCAGAACCAGAACACCCTCCCCTGGACACACCCTGCTGAGGATCACTGCTTCTCTTTTTTTTCTGAACCGTCGCCCACGCCACTCGGAGAGAACACTCTCCCACATCATCATCCAGTAGAAAACCCCTTTCTCCTCATTTTCATCCTATAGAGGACACCTACAATCTCGGAGGGCTGAGATCCCTTGGAGAAGATTGTATTTTTTTCATTTTTTTCTTTTTTTTTCTTTTAATTTTGACTCCTGACACAACGCCGGGGCCACACAGTATAAAGGCCGAAGAGCATATTGTGACTCAGACTTCAGCTCCAAGACCAGTGCAAAGAAGGACCTAGATTTCTTTCATTGTACGTCAAGAATGGTTACTGTACGTATGACTCTATTTCTCTTTATATGTGTGAGGGGGATGCTGTAGCGGTGGGCTCACATTGTATCTCGGTCTTGCTGTGTGAATGATTTGTTGTTAACTGCATGCACACATGTGATGTAGCCGTAGACAGATTCGTCTTACACCCTTTTTACTCGGAGATGGTTTTTTTTTGTGGATGTTCATTTTAAGCAGAGCTCCGTGGCTATGATCACATTCCAGAACATAGAGGATCTGTGGGCTGTGTGTCCTTCCTATCGGTTCAGTATGCAATGTCATAATATCAGGATGATATTCGCGATCGATACAGGCAATTAGCAATCTGAGTGATGCGCCATGCCGGCGGCGCTCCAGCCCGCAGTCATTCACATCGCTGGATAAAGTCTTTATTCTGCCATTTTAGATAGCACGGGGGGTTTTAGATTTTAGCACCGCAGCTACATTTACTGCCTAAACGCAGCGGCTCTGAATGCACATCCTGAACGACCAAGAGTCAAGATTTAGGAATTCCGCAGGATTACGGTGATGGAGAGAAGTGGCGCTGCGCTCGGTGGGGGGGAGGAGAGGACGGGCTTTCTTCTGCCTGGTGCAGCACAAGGATGCTGGAGACGACTTTCTGAGACAAAACATGATGCCTCGGAGGCTGAGGGCCCATCCAGCAAAGCGAAGGAGGAGGAAAAAAAAGGGTCGAGTCACTCCGGGAGGGGGAGGGGAGGGGACGGGAGCGGGTGGGGTGGTGGGGGGGAGAAGATTACGCATCCATTGGTTAGCATTGAATCAGACAAAGTCCAAATTCCTCAGGGTTCTCGTTGCGATGCAACCGAGTAAATGAGCTGGAAATCTCCGAGGCCGTGGCTGTGAGGCCGCGCACGGACATTTTAAGCGCGTTTCTCCAAGTATCACATACGTACAAGATGGCCATGCGTGCACTGCGCTTGACGGATAAAAGAAGATGGGAGCGCTGATAAAGTAGCTTTGCTGTGAGCCGACGGCCGGATTGGGCGTGTCTCTGCTTTGAGCACCAAACAGGGCCTTGAAGCCTCAAACGGCCTATTCCGCTTTACCCCCTTGACGTGCTCTTCGGATGTCTGAATGCAGATAGTTTATCTAAGCGGACCAATTAAGAGCAGACACGTCTGCTTAGGGGGAATAATAAAAAAATAAAATAATTAAAAGAAAAAAATGGAATTGAAACAGCGTGCATGATGCAAAAGGGTGCAGCTTTTACGCACGTCCAAAGCCTGTTTATTATAGTAAGATACAAAAAGAGACTAGTTTATCTTTCAGGAATTATAAAATTATCAATTAAATTTGGAATCATATTTATACATACAGTCTGTTCATGCTGCTTAGTGGTAGTACTTTGTACACAGAATATAATATTCGAATAGCATGAACTGGACGTGAGCGACAATTAAAATCAACTTTATTATCTCGTTCCTTTGTATCTGAAATGGGCCGAATTTCGCTTCGATGAAATGGTCACAGTGGGGATGGACAGCACAGGCTCGAACTGTCCACTTGACACATTTCCAGCCGCAGTTTCATTTTCTCTTTGTTGCGTTACCTATTGTCCCTTGCAGGCCTGGACAGGGTCACGTCGACGGTGGCTGTGCACGCTAGCTTCCCTCCACATGGTCCGCAGTCTTCCATGCCTGTACCGCAGTGCCAAGCAAATAAAAGCGTTGAGTCAGATAACCTTTCCAAGGCACTTACACAATTCAAGGACAAGGACAACAGAGGCCATCACGTAAACCGGCCGTTTGATCCGGAGTTAGAACCGCTAGACCCACACATGCAGCAACATATAAATCATTTTCCTCCCTTTTTTATGTGCAAGACGTTTTTGACCGTGTTTAAAGTAAAAATAATTATAGACTGTGGCACGAGTGTTTATGCATGAGTATACATGCATTTATCTTATATAAGCGGTCTTTTGCCTCCTGTTGACTTCATTCTAATCAACAAATAGCATTGAAAGCTTGAAAAGTAGACATGCCTTCATATGAGACTGCAACATTGTCTTTTTAGGCAATATTAAACATTATCGTTACAAAGAAGACAGAAACACGGTATTTTTATCGATGGATAATTGTCGAAGGTTGTGTAAATAAACACAATTTAGGTTTATATTGCCAAATGTGGCCATTCACCTCCAGCCAGCGCACCCGGCTTTGCAATAAAGTCTCCAGCTAAATATTACTAAACGTGGCAGCGGGAGACTATCCAAATTAAAAAATAAATAAATAAATAAAAGGCGCACAAATGTTTTCGATTTTATCATATGCGAGGAATCGTGGCGTTTTCGACTTGAAGCTGGCAACTGTAACAGTCATTGTTCCCGAGGAGTCCTGCAGCCCCTGGCCACGACACAAAGCGCCACTGTTTACATTAATATTCATAGTGCTGCCATAGCCTCTGCGAGGGAGACGAGGAGGAACGGGTGGCTCTTTTGTTTGGTCGTTTCAATACGTTTATTCAGCAAATAGGCGCTCTGGCTCATGAATGCCTGCAGAGCTTACAAGTCCTGCCTTTAAAAAAAAAAATAATAATAAGATAAGCGGGGAAAGGTGGTGATTCGGATACGAATTTGCCACGTCTAAACGGCTGTAAATTGATTTTTTTTTTTTTTTAAATAGCTGAGTAATTAAGACATTATTTAAGACGGAATACGGAATAAGAGGGGGGTATTTGCTTGCTACGCGGCCATCTGTGGCCTTAAAAGAGAGTCCGAAGCGAAAGCCACTCCCTTTTTCAGCACGCTGGATAGCGCCCCGCATGAAACGGGGGCTTGCAAGACGGATTTGTCTCCCCGAGCCTTTGACGCTGTCTGCCATCATCTTATCAAAGCAGCGCATACTCGGAGAGCCGAAATCTTTCAGAAATCTCCCATTTGTAGTCTGCGGTGCGGTGCGGAGGATAGGATGGAGCCTCAGTGCGTGGCTGACACGAGCTGTGACTCCTGTCGTCCTGTTGTGTTACAGCTGCCACCATGATCCCTTAAGCTGCAGAGAGTGTGGCTAATGCCCTTTGTTTGGGATAATCCTGTAATCTGTGTTATTTAGAAGGCTCATTTACACTTTAGCTTAGAATTCACTTTAGATTCACGTTTTCCAGAAAAGAAAATTTTAAAATAATACCTTACAATGTTTAGGTATTGTCACATTAGAAGGAGAAATGTCTGCTGTGAAGTGTCATTCAAAAATATATCTGTAGATATTTATTTTATGCTTTGACTCATGAGTAGTTTTACTTTTATCTAAAATAGACGTGATTCACATGAAGCAAGTGAATTCACTTCCATAATTCCAAAAAACACTGTGCCTGCCAACTAAATACTGTCAGTGAGTAGTTCCATTTCCATCATTCAACTGTTACATTTAATCATTTTACGTTATGCTTCCGTATAGTACAGCCTCAAGTGCTGTACCGCATTTGGAGCAGAAGTGAATTGGGGGAAGCTCTGCATATGGATCAGAGGACAGAGGAGACGGACTGCGTTCGCGTTCAGTCCTGCAATGGCTCTGTGTGTTTTCATGTAATTTAGTAGGTGTAGGTGGTATGTGCGCTTGGCAGTGGAGGCAGGGCTCTCGTTTGCGTGCAAGTCTGGGTTCATGCGTTTGGCAGGGGAGGCAGGACTCTTGTTCGCGTGCAAGTCTGGGACCATGTGTAGGCGATGCAGTGCATTAAATATTTAGGGAGATCTCACAGACCCCCAAAATAGATTTAAAAAAAAATGTAAAAAAAAAAAAAAGCAGTGTGGGACATGGCGCTACCATAACATCTTTATTGGAGCATTAATCAGAAATACGTGGAGGAAGAAATGTATAAGGACAAAGGCCATATTATAAAAACAATACCACTCCAGCAAATTATTATTTTTTTCGTTTCTGTAGCCAGTAACTGGAATAAATGTATACTGACTGGGAGTATTGCTATTATTCATGTAACTGTAGGCCTTCCTACAGCATTACAGTCATTCAAGCAGCAAATTGAATCGCATTTGTTGCTGGGGTACGATGCAAAAACACGACAGTCTGAAAATGAAACAATCATCTGCGATTTCCATCTTATCTGCTTGTTTCAAATAAGTTCACAGCACGCTGTTGCTCTCTATTCCTGGACCAAAACCTTAATCCTGCTGCTTGTGTCAGCCAATCTCGGTGCCCTGCCCATCCTCAGCGGGTCTGTGAATTATATAACTTCACACTGTTTGCTGGGAATGTGTGCTCTGTCGTGCTGAGGGTTATTTCCGTTGGCGAGTCAAATTTACCCTAATATGTTTTTTGTTTTTTTTCCTTCCCTTCCTCTAAACGCTTTTGTCATATTTGGGACACTCAGTCGCTCGTGTTTCTGTTAGCCAGATACGTCACATCACACAGCAACGCGCGGGGCTGATATTACAACACGATTTTAGCAAGATGTGCAACTTTTTGAATCATTTGGAAGGTCACAAACATGATACGGGGCTGCCATTTCAGCTGTGAATCACAATGCTAACATGTCACACTGCTATTCCATGTCATGCGACCTTTGTGCGTGGATGCGTTTGAAGTATTATATTTTTAGGCCGCCTTAAACCTGCCTCTGTGCCACTTTTCCCCGCCACCATTATCAATTGTACTTACTGATGCTCCCTGATTCTGCAAAGCTACATAATAGGAACACATGCCAGACAGTCGTCTAACCTATTTATCTGCTCCTAATGAGCGGAGAGAAACACACAACTCGCCTTAAAGCGAGAAAGCCTTTCAGCCATTAGAAACAATGCAGCCTTCAAGGGGCTGTTACCTGGGCAACCTGAGTCAAGGTGAGGCTCAGAGCAAGACAACCAGCAACCGAGAGCAAGGGGAAAGTAGGTTTCATTAGAGGGAGCATTCGTTTTCTAGAAAAGAAAAGAGAAACCAAAAAAGGCACATACATTAAAAGCTACAGAAGATTAAATTAGTTATTTATTTATGTGACTCCTAAACATTGAGCAAACGAACACAGCTCAGATCCTGACAAAGAATAAAATTATGTTTGCTGTGATTTGGCAATAAGTAAAGAAAAATACTATATAACACAGTGTGACAAACTATGATATTGAAACAATTCATACGATTGATTCATTTTGTTTGCTTTCGCTCTAGACATGCAGGGCTTCAGAAAAGACCCAGACTTTCTCCTTCCGACTTACGTAACAAGTCAGAGTCCCAATCTGACATAACTCTTTCCATTTTGGCCCCACTCATCCGCAGGCATCACTGTTTGCCATTGTCAGTCCATTTTTGGCGTTAGCCGTCAAAAGGCAGGGAAGAGATTTAAAATTGAAACAAATATACCGCAGAAAACACACATACGGTAAGACTATTGGAGCTGGTCATTGTAGTTGCGCGACTCATCCAGCGCGTAGCGACGATTAACTTGCACGATTACTTAATTTGAACTGTAAACTAAATCACGTATTTCATTTTATGTTGAAAGACCACATGCCTAACTGTAAATAGATGCATTTCATTCAACTTGTATCAGTTATATTTGAATAGTTGATGTACGCCAGATTATTTTAATTCAAAGATATAACTTTCTTGGTTAGTCACATAATATTATCCTCACAGCAAGCACTTTAATTAATTTAACGCTCCTTCTTTTTTATCGTTTGTTTCTGTGAAATAGAGCTCTTTCTCTATGGATTCACAAGCATTTTAAACAATGACCCAGACACAAAGAAGTGGATGGTGAGTGTGTGACAGCAGAGCAGGAAGTTGTGTTACTGACCACACAGATGTCCCTCGAAATCCCATGTGACACAAATTAAGCATCATGGCGCACCCCAGAGCAACACAGGAGGCAAACACCACGCTGTACACTAACCCACATCCTTACTCCACTTAAAAATAAGACACGGGTAGCAGAAGTCACGGGCGATCCTGATCTGTGCTTTTTTTTTTTTTTTTTTTTTTAACCAAACCGTGATATTCCTGATTAGCTGAAGCATAAAATCCACTTAACGCTGTCGCTCTCCCTTTTGTCCCCCGTCTCGACCTCCGCCTCTCCTAGCTCGCCCAGTCTCCTGCCAGCCTCACATACCGCCATCACCATTATCCATCCCTGTGTAATGATGTAATGGTGTTTGACCCTGGAAGAGAGTCGGGGGGAGGGGAGCAGGAAGGAAGGGGACTGTGACATCTGCAGGACCAGAGGCAGGGAGCTAGACAGGAGCAAAGATGGGGTGAAGAGGGGGGAGGGGAGGATAATAAATCAAACCTTGTATCCATCTCCATTTTAGCTTCCTGACCTTTCTTTCTGACAGAGAAAATGTGGACAGTCTGTGTGCGTGGTTTTGTATACAGTTTATACTTGCGTATGTACTATATAGTATGTCTAATATTTACGCCGCTGTACATTGCCACTATATATCACTGTCTCTTTGGTGAATCATAAATCTAACTCCACCCTCTTCCTCAGCAGATAATCAGCACCATGGAAACCCAGGTGTCCAACGGTCCAAGCGGAACCAGTCTGCCCAACGGCCCAGTGATCAGTACAAACGGCTCGACGGACGACAGCAAAACCAACCTGATCGTCAACTATCTGCCTCAGAACATGACCCAGGAAGAATTCAAAAGTTTGTTCGGTAGCATCGGAGAGATCGAGTCCTGCAAGCTAGTCAGAGACAAGATAACAGGTACCACACTCTGGCCCGCGGCGAAAAAAGCACACAATCACTTCAACCCCTACGGCTGATTTTTGAGATTTTCTCTGAACGGCTTTTTTCTTTGTCTCCAGGTCAGAGTTTGGGATATGGTTTTGTAAACTACGTGGACCCAAATGATGCAGACAAGGCCATCAACACGCTCAACGGCCTCAAACTGCAGACTAAAACAATCAAGGTGAGCAGACCACTATATATATATATATAAATGCTCCTCATTTGTTGATTCTCGACAGATTCATGCGAGACAAAAAAAAGAGAACTACAGATTTTGTCAAGGGGGTTGCTGAAAGAGGTGGCAACAGACGTGACAGAGGGAGGGGAGGAAAACGGGGAGGAGGAGGAAGCAGAAGGGAGCGGTGGCTAGAACAAAGGAAGTGAGAGAAAGGGTGAAAAGAGAAGCAGAAAGTGGAGGTCAGAAAGCAAGGGGCGGACAGCACGCAGAGGTTTTTGTGATGGAAATGTAATTAGGAAGCCCCGACTGTGGTGCAAGAGGGTCAGTGCAGGTTAGCCCATCTGCCTCCAATCCAGGCTAATTAGGGGGCTTCTTTGTCCCAGAATCAGATGAGGGAAAGCGGGGGCGCAACATTAAACGCTAATTCCTTCCCTCCCCGCAACCTGATCAAAGTAGATCAAAGATTGAGACAAACTGCAGGATTGAAAAATCAAATCTGGGAGAGCAGAGCAGGTGATCTTCCAACAGCTGCCCATGAAAAGGAAGATTAATTCTGACTTATGACAGAGCAAACAATGAGCTTAAAGTCAAGAGATGGATTTAGTAACTTTCTGGATAAAGGAACAGAATATTTTAAACAAAAATTAGGTTACTCTTACGCATAATACCACTCTGACATTTATTACATTCACTTATTCATTGATATTTTCTGTATGTCCATAACTTACTTCTTAATCATTTATTTTCAAGTTTTAAACATAATACTTATTTTCTCCAATGCGAGAGTTTTACGTTCCTTGAAATGTTTGCAGGAAGCTTCAAAAGCCTGCGCTGAGGGTGTGAGGGAGGGGTAAGCAGTTGAAGGGTAGGGGGTAGCTCAGAGAGCAGAATGCCAGTCACAGGATTAGAGGCCATATGGGCTTCAGGCACCATCTGTACTGTGGGAGCGACAGGGAGAGGGTTAATTATAGGGCAGCCTCTGCTCCCCGAACACAGCAACTCCCCCCTGACTCGTCCAGAACACCCTAATCACTGCGCCACACAACCCTCCTGCTCATACAGTCTGTCTGTGTACACAATAGACACTGGTGTTTACTGCTGATTGATGAAATCAGAACACCTGTATTCATTTAAAAGATAATATGCATATGTTGTACTTGGTATCACAGCTTCTTTTGTGCCAGAACATTATTCATTTTGATGCCACGCCTAGGATTTCATAAAAAAAAAAAAGTAAGATTCTTAAACATTTGTATTCATCGCGCCGCATACGTGAATGTTCCAAAAGTGTGAACAGCATGTTTGTAAGCTGTCGAGAAATCGCACAAGTCTTGTGATGCGCTTAACATTGTTTGCTGTTTGCCTGTGGAGCTGTGCTGCCCCAGAGAATAGAGACAAAGGAAGGAGGCAGGACAGCGAGGGCAGCTCAGCCTATCTCAGACAACACTCACTCTGTCTCTCCAACACACACACAAACACACCACTCTTAGCAATCCACCGCATTGGATCATCTTTCATGCACATGCTCCATTCAAGACAAAAAAAAAGAAAAGAAAAGAAAAGAAAGAAAATGTCTCTTGCTTTAACAATAATGTAGATATTTCAGCGCAATATTAGATGTTCTGAATGTAGACCAACAGTAAAACCATGAGGGATACAAACATAGATGCATGAAAAATAATAAATACAAAAAAAAAAATGGCCGTTCACTAATTAAGTCACTGGTGAATTCAGGAAAATATAAAAACGAAGGCCAGTGTTTTTCACAGCAAAACAGAGCTGACACTTGGGCTTGTTACCCAATTATTAGAGTCAGCTTGGGCCATGGTTACGGTCACCGGGCGCATTGATGCCGAGTGTGAGCTTGAAGGCGCTGATTGAGTCAGCAGATACCACAGAGACAAAGAGACAACAAATAAGGAGGAAGCAAAACAACTCAAAATGGGCAGTGAGAGTGATGATCCTTATCTGGTTTAAGCCCAGCAATAAAACACACTGGGATTCATTTAACTGTTTGTATTATAGGTATCATACGCCCGGCCGAGCTCGGCTTCCATTCGTGATGCCAACCTTTATGTGAGCGGACTCCCCAAAACCATGAGCCAGAAGGACATGGAGCAGCTGTTCTCTCAATACGGTCGCATCATCACATCTCGCATCCTAGTGGACCAAGTTACAGGTACACCCTTGTATCTATCTACGTATCTACTTGCGTATCTACCTACGTATCTACTTGCGTATCTACTTACGTATCTGCCTATGTATCTACCTGCGTATCTAACTACATATCTGCTTGCGTGCCTACCTACTTATCTACTTGTGTATCTACCTACTTATGTACTTGCGTATCTACCTACGTATCTATTTGGGTATTTATCTTCGTATCTACTTATGTATCTACCTACGCATCTACTTGCGCATCTACTTACGTATCTACCTGCGTATCTAAATACGTATCTACTTGCATGCCTACCTACTTATCTACTTGCGTATCTACCTACTTATCTACTTGCGTATCTACCTACATATCTACTTGTGTATCTACCTATGTATCTATCTACTTATGTATCTACCTACGTATCTACTTGTGTATCTACCTACGTATCTATCTACTTACGTATCTACTTGCGTATCTATCTACATCTCTACTTGCGTATCTACCTATGTATCTATCTCTGTATCTACTTGCGTGCCTACCTACATATCTACTTACATATCTACTTGTGTATCTACCTACTTATCTACTTGCGTATCTACCTATGTATCTATCTACGTATCTATTTGTGTATCTATCTATGTATCTACTTGCGTATCTACCTACTTATCAACCTACACATTCTACTATCTATCTATCTATCTATCTATCTATCTATCTATCTATCTATCTATCTATCTATCTATCTATCTATCTATCTATCTATCTATCTATCTATCTATCTATCTATCTATCTATCTATCTATCCCAAGTCAGGACATTCGAACATGTTGGCAGAACTTGCCACTGATGCCAAGGTAGTAAAATTGGTCTGTTTTCTTATTCGGAGCAGGCATATCACGAGGAGTGGGATTCATCCGGTTTGACAAACGAAACGAAGCAGAGGAGGCCATCAAAGGACTGAACGGACAGAAGCCTCTAGGTGCGGCCGAGCCCATCACTGTCAAGTTCGCCAACAACCCGAGCCAGAAGACAGGGCAGGCCTTACTGACTCAGCTGTACCAGACTGCTGCCCGGCGCTACACGGGACCACTGCACCACCAGACTCAGCGCTTCAGGTACTGAACCTTAACCGGCTTCGCCTCACCTCACCCTCGAGTCCCTCACTAACCTGCAGATAGTCTGTGAAAAGGCAGCGCTTCAGGATCAAGTCACGCTATAAATTTGGAAATGGCAAATGTTAAGTTACTGTGTCAGTCTCTAAAGTGTTTTTAACCATTATGAAGGATTAGCCACCTAACTAAGAGGCTAAGAGTAAATATTGAGCAGTGGCTACTTTCAGACAACCAGAGGAAGTGGCGCTTGTACAAGACAGCAAATGTGGTTGAATTTTACAATACTGATAGTAGTGTGGTCTAAAGCCTTCAAAAACAAACAAAAAAAAAATACATTTTGTGTATAGCACTTATTATTAACCTGTTCTTTTAAGAAACTATTAACTTATACTAAAGAAGGAAATGACAATATGGTATTGTCCCTCCTTCTCACTCTGTTTCCTCTGACTTTCTTTTAAACTGCAGTGTAATCCCTTCAGTTGGAAAGGGACCAGATCCAAATAACAGCTCAAAACCAATGTAAGAAAACCAGATTTTTCCAAATACGATAAAACAGTACAGCTAAATAAGCTTGGGTTTAAGTGTTGCCTATACTTCATAGGCATTACGGGCATCGTGAAGACTGAAAATGCCAGATGTTATCTAAATGGAATATATTATGAATAAAGGATGTAAAATGTAAAATGCCCTAGTAAGCATACAATATGTGTCTATTTAAAAGTATGAAAGGGGAATTTATTTTGGAGCTAAAGCTGAACTCCTAATAAGCACCAGCTGAAACACGTATTCAAAGGGCTGCTTGACAGCCATCAGTTTGTGGTTGGATGGTTTGGAACTGCGTTGCAGTGAAGGATGCCCTCTGGAGGCCTGCTGGTGAAGGAGCTACATGTTAACATGAAAGCCCCCACGTCCTTGTAGATCTCGCAACTAACTTCTGCATCCCCTTCATTCTCCCTCTTGCGTTGCAGACTCGACAATTTACTAAACGCCAGCTACGGAGTCAAGAGGTAAATGCAAAAGGTGTACTTTCAAAAGCATCCATGCCAAAATAAAACCTCAAACAAAGTGCCCCGGAATACCACATGCTGACTTCCATCTTGAAATCAGATATGACATGGCATAATTCTAAGTGTCCATAGCCCATTCACCCATGAGACAGAAGCAGCTCAGTCGACAAAATACCATTTGTAGTTGCAGCAAGCAATGATGCAGCCTTCTAACAGCAGGGTATTCTGGCATGGCTTTGTTTAACCTTTTCGTTCTTTTGTTTTAATTAATAGAAATAATTTCTATGTATTTATTTATGAACTAACATTGTCAGTTTCAGTTGCTTTAATGTCCCCTTTTTTTCACCAGCATGGACATACCAGATTCCGTTTGCGTCTCCTCTGTTTGCTCCAGTTTTTTGTATGATTTGATTCCGATTTGCTTTTCATCCCTCTCTAGGTTTCTGTGTTTTTGTTCGATACTGTGATTTCTGTTGGACATCGTGATTCATGTGTTGAATTCTTTCAGAGGCTTTGGTCAGCAGAGAAAATGAGAAAATATGCTGATTGTGTGGGTGTCTCGTCTCAGGGCGCACGGTGTCATTTTGTGTGAAAGCAGGTAGTTTGGAGCCACTGTGGTGCCCACACATATTTATCTACTTACTGCACAGCAGAGGGGATGGAGATGGGGTCCCCTGGCTCCATACCCGGCTACAAGCTAACATTTCTCACAGATAATGCTCATGAGAGGCAGTGTAGAGCACTGAATGTTACGTGGAACTTCAGAATGACACCCATGGTAGTTCTCCCACTCTCTTCCCCAGATTCTCGCCCATCACCATTGACAGCATGACCAGCCTGGCCGGGGTCAACCTCACCGGTCCAACCGGAGCCGGCTGGTGCATCTTCGTGTACAACTTGTCCCCTGAGGCGGACGAGAGCGTCCTGTGGCAGCTCTTCGGGCCTTTCGGCGCCGTCACCAACGTCAAGGTCATCCGTGACTTCACCACCAACAAATGTAAGGGCTTTGGCTTCGTCACCATGACCAACTACGACGAGGCCGCCATGGCCATCGCTAGCCTTAACGGCTACCGCCTGGGCGACCGCGTGCTGCAGGTTTCCTTCAAGACCAGCAAGCAGCACAAGGCCTGAGGGGAAGAGAGAGGCTGCTGCTACCAGCTCCTTCGACCTGCGGGGAGAGTCGACCTGAGCTCCCTGCGCCATCACTCTACATGGGCCTGGACTGAGTCTCTCTCTGACATATTCTCACACTAATTCATAAAAAAGAAAAGGAAAAAAAAAAAATGGAACACACAGACATGCAGACGCACACATGCACGCAGACAAACGACACAAACATACCCATACACGAGTCAGAGTTTCAAGCAAACACACTAGTGGAGTTTTTCTTTTCTCTTTACACAACATGCTAGTCCTTCCCTGTATTTGCCTGGATTGAATTAGAAGGGGCACGTAGCTGGTTTGTTGGGTAGGGGCAAGAGCTATCTATTTAGGAGACAGTCTAACGAATGTGACAGAGAATGTGTACCGAGTGCTTTGATTGAATTCAGGCAAATAACGACAACTGATGAACAAAATGATCAAAAATTCAAGTGAACGAATATGTGCAATTTACCCAAACTCTTACCCCACCATCTCTCCTATTATCTTGCTGGAGAGGATGTAGTCACTTTTTTTACACTTGGGCATTTTGAATCAGCGATTTTTTTAGATCAAAGAAAAATGAAGTTAAAAAACAGTGTTCTCTTATATACGTCTATTAAAATATAACTATATATTCAATATTTAAAGTGGTTATAATAGCCGAGTATGTAAGCATTTTCTAGAAACTTTGACTACTGTTTCCTGACCTGCATTAGGTGGTGCCTAGCGTAAAAAGGCAGTTTCTCTACCCTATATGAGCTTTAGCTCAGAACCCAATATGATTTGAGTTACAAAAACGAATACTGGTCACAGAACAGAGTAGTCCGAAGGCCATCAAAATCACTCCTCCCCTCACAGTCTCACCACGAACAACACTACACGACGTACGTATCACAGAACCACAATTCAGCGACTAGAAGACTTACACGTATTTAGTCCACTGAAGCTGTATTTTTTCTAATCGATCCTCAAGATGAATTTAGTACACGCAGACTGTCTGTGAACTTAGAACAGAGAGGCAGCGCTCCCATGGTGACAGCGTTCATTAGCAATTCTCCGGTGGGCGAGAGTGATGAGTGTGAGGGGAAAACCTGTTTCCACATAACATAGTCGCAGGAAAATACCGGTGTTTTTTTTTTTTTTCTTCCACCACTTTTTGCACCATTTTCTCATTGCATTTTACATCATCCACGGCCATAGCGTGGCGTGAGATGCTGTCAGCTGATGGGAATGTCAAGCGAGATCCAGACAAGATGTCCGATTTCTGATCACGAGCCAAGTAGCTGCGAACTGTAACTACGAGAAAGTTGTCCAACGCCACACCCATGGTCTAGGCAACACTCCAGGCAGACGGGCACACACGAGCAAAAAAAAAAAAAAAAAAAAAAAAATCAAGAGCACCGGTATTATTCTCCAGTCTAGTGCGGATAGAGTTCACATTTCAGCTGAATCCATGGGATCTACAGGAACATGTACAGAGCATACATATGTAGAGGACCGCAGTTCTCAATGAGTGAACATTTAAAACACTTATGTCTGTGAGAGACGATATCTGGCGATGTAGAAACTCTAACTCGTCCGTTGAGGAGAAACATTACGGACTCCTCCGACGACTTTGCCAAATGCTCCAGTTTTACTTTAAAGCCCCTCTGTTCTCTTAAAAGCAGCTTCCCAGAAACTTTAAAACTTCCGCCCCCTCAAAGAGATGACTGTACAACATCAAGCTCGCAGATAAGTGTCATAATTATACTTCTGTTTAGAAAACAAAAGTATTTTTTTCCTTTCTTTTTATTATTCGCTTCTGATCTGTTTGGCACCACCATAAAAATAGCATTTCTAAAATACAACACCCCCCCCTCCCACCACCACCACCTCCGACCCAACTGCATGAGGATTATTTATGGCACCATTGAAGAAACATTAAGGCCAACGTGTCTCTGAAAACGTCTGTTACAGCCGGGACTTTAAGACTTATCACGGGGAGAGCCAATGTCTTTCAATATCACGACATCTGCACACGATAATAGACTAAATATACGGTCGATTATTTTCAAGACATTTTTTTTGCTTTTGCTTTTCTAAATGACGCTGTGTTAGCCAAAGAGGACGATCTCTTTGAAAGGATTACATTAAAGATAAATCTATTTTTATACATACAAAGGAAACAAGACCTTGTGCTGAATTTTTACAGATTCTTAAGCGTGGAAAAAAAAAAATTGGGACATCGCATGGCTTTATTTTAAAACCCTCTGATCTTTGCAGAACAAGAGGGAATAAGCATGCGGTGTATGGGTGGGGATTACTTAGGGAAGGGGCGAAGGAGCAATTGTCCAACCATATCAAAATGATAAAAATCTGATGTTACGAAAAAAAAAAAAAGAAGAAGAAAAAATGTTGCAATCTAACAATTAGGGGCATGACCTGACAGACACATCTATATCTTCGAGTGCTAAGACACACTCGTATATCTTGTCCTGAAGTTGTGTACAGTGTTGCTTCAATGATGGTGCAGTGAAGTGAAGTTCTTTGACTTGAGAATCCCAGACGAAGCTGCAGTGAGACTGGCTCATTGCCCAGCTTGGAAAAAAAAATAAATAAAAAACGAAAAACTTACTAGCTGCTTGCAAAGAAACAGGTAAAACGCAGATTCAAAACGAACACTGAGCATGAGTCTTTATGATTAGATAGATTTGATTCTTTTTTTTTTTTTTTTTTTTTTTTGCCAAAGAATTGCTTTGCAAGCCAGTACCAAGAAGGATAAATTGAGACTAATTATATTATTCCCTGAGTAATTGCTGTACAAATCTATGTTATTTATTAAGGACCCTCTACAATTTCAGTTCTCATAACTTTTAAATATATTGAGTTGCGCATATCATTTTGCATTTGTACATCTTCGAACCACTAAACCAAAAGGAAACAGATGCGAGCGATCCAGATCGCGCGCAAATGCGTCCACGCAATGTGCACCCCCCCTCTGACATTTGAACTACCCGCTTTGTCTTGTGACTAATCTGTCCTTTAAAACCGTTAACGTTGCACAATTCCCAAACACTTACACCGGAGTCCTTCGCCGTGACTCATACAATGTCAACCCCCTCCCTCCACAAAAAAAATAAAAAAGTAAATAAATAAATACTCTAGATGATTGGTGTGTCCAGAGCCAGAGCTGACCACGTAAAAGGACTAATCTAGCCACTCTGGAGTTGAGCAATTCGCACGATACAGCAACGTAGGAGCATTTTGACGAGACTAGTGACGGACGCTAGGAACGACCGCGATAACAGGCCGCCCATGTCTGATGTAGTACAGTCAACCCACGAACCAACCCCCAAATCCGTAAAAAAACAACCATTCACACACAGTCTATACAAAGACCTACACCGGATGTACAGCAGAGAGCCAAGGACCATGGCAGGAAACAGTACTACACTGCTTGAGCAACAACAATAATCATTTAAAAAGACAAAAAAACTTTCCTATGGAACAGTAAGTGCAATGTGCTTTGTTTTTATATTGACTGAGAACAAATGATATATATTTTTTAA
This sequence comes from Mugil cephalus, assembly GCF_022458985.1. Taxonomy (NCBI): domain Eukaryota; kingdom Metazoa; phylum Chordata; class Actinopteri; order Mugiliformes; family Mugilidae; genus Mugil; species Mugil cephalus. The sequence goes on along the minus strand of NC_061789.1, from coordinate 15,624,776 downwards.
AAAAGAAATTAAATGTCACACTGAAAAGGTTTGCAGAAATAGCGAAGGGAGCAAATGTTCAGGCAAACATGGACAGACTCACAAAGAAATCAAAAACGAGAGCTCTGATCTGAGAATTTCCATAATCGCTTCCTCCGCCCCCCCGCCCTCCCCCTCCCCAATTTGTGCTCTGACCATGCAAGCTCAAACAAACTGCATATCTGGCTGACTTGACCTCGAAAGGAATACTGTCTAATATATCATCAGTTTTAGCCCGTGTCAATTTCAAATATGATTTCCTTTTCTTCCTGTAATTTATTGATTTCATTTACATATCAAGACTCACTTGTTAAATTATCGTATTTGTGTTGTTGATGTTGCCATAGAGAACACACATGGGTCAAAGATTACGTTCGGTTGCATTGATTGGGTACAGTTTGTTCTTTTTTCTTCCATTATTTAATTAGTTGCAGTTTTTACGGTGTATGCAGATTTTAGACTTAGTTAGACTTTTTTTATTTCAATCAAACTGTGTTCAATTGTGTTTGTAAAGTCTGTGGTAGCTTTTGTTGCAACATAAAATAATTTAAACAGAAAAAATTCAAAATAGCGCCAACAAACTTGTATTATTTGGGCGACTTTAAGCTTGTAGTTTTAACTTATTGTTAACTTAAAAACTATTTATTATGATTATTATTATTGCCTCGTATAAAGTATGTTTTGTGTATATTTATGGTTTATTTCATTATATTTGCAAGTTTAAAAGATTTTAAGTTTGCCAAAATTGTGGTTACACCATTTCATTTCTTAAAAAGGGGGACAAATAGAAAAACAGCTTTAGAAGTACGATTTGGAAACGTTCTCCATAGTCAAAGAATGCACTGCTATATTTAACTAATTGAAGTGTATAAACATACATGCTGTGTGCTAGATGTTATGCCTTTACTGCCTGTGTTCTGTTTGTCTTGTTAAATGAAAATCTTTTAATTATTTAATCTAATCACAGTCTTGTTTTTTCAAACCACTCTGTGAACCCCTGAGACATGGAGCCGCTTCCGTAGCGAGGCCTCGGCCCGTTCGAGGGTCCAACAACTAGCCGGGAACGGAAGCGACGTCCTCGGTCCGATAAGCTCGCAAGATGCTTTCCTGTTTACGCTGATGGGTCGATTTACACACACACACAGACACACACACAAAAAAAAGAGGAAACATTAAGGGTTACGATTCTGAATAAGCATTGCATTACTGAGATCAACTGTATCAATTTTCCGTATCAATTTGTGCTACTGAATCGAAGGCATTGTTTAGTGCCATTAGCTCAAAAAGCTGCAGGAAGGTTTTCTTGGGGGGGTCTTTGTGGTAGTAAAGGGGCGAGTGGTCCTTCTGTTTCTCAACCAACTGTATTTTGTGTCTATTTATTTAGAAGAGGGGACGCAGTAACTTAGTGATGTTTTTCTTACATTTTCCTGGAATGGTAGAACAAATCAAAAAGGTGAAAAATGATCAAAACAGTTCCGCCGGCGGCACCAACGTCGGCGGAAAGGAAACACAAAATCTCATACTTCCAGACACGACCAAATGAACAATGTCGAAATTTAACAAAGAAAAAAAAAGAAACCTTTCAGTTTAGACTAGGATATTTATTACTGGGATTTCAGCTGAAGAGGCTTGAAGACTTTTTCATGGAATTGTTTAATTATTTGTACTTTACATGCCAGAAAAAAATAAAATAAAAGTTACAAATATGAGTGACCCAATTGTCATTTGCTGTCAAAGCAGTCATGTTGAATGTTATGATGAAATATATAAAAGAATATGACTTTACCATCATGTGCTGACATTTACCAAGGCTGGTTTGTTGGTTTGACTTTCCATTAGTAGTAGAAAAGCACAAACTTCTTTTGATACCCACACATTTCTTCTATTATTAAAGGTATTTGCTAAGGTCTAAGAGCATGTTTACTACATTACTACATATTGTGTTTAGGTTAGAGATTAGTTTCAACTAAAGGGTTGTACTAGGAAAGCAAATGCAGACACAAGGCTGAGATATGATAAGTAAAACTTTATTCAAAATCAGTGGAATGACACCGTACTTGACACAAAACATGAAAATCAACAGGTAGCAGGACACGTAGAGGATACTACAATGAACTTCCATAATTTATTCTCTGTTGTTAGCCGACACCAAGGTGATGCTGTTGGCGGCATGGCTTCACATGCTGCAGCGTGTGGTCCCTTCGGGAGCAACCTGCAAGAGAGAGCGAGGACACGTTCATTTCGATAGCACGTTTGCTTAAGTCATGTCTTTCTTGTTATTAAAGGGAAGGGCAATTTAGTTGAAATTGATCCCTGTAGGGTTATTTTCCAAGGACTAAGCATTTATGTTAGTGTTAATTATCACTTACATTTGGGTTTGAAGAAGTGTTGAGTTAGGACCGTGACACGTTCAAAAAACAAAAACAAAACCTGTCCAAACAGACCCTAAATTCATTCACACTACCATTATCACAACACATACAGGAGAATAATCCGCGTCAAGGAAATAAATCTGAGCAGTCATGACTTACTATTTACACTGTTCTGATTATTTTGTATTTTAAGAGAAGCTATAGTTAATACCCATTTAGCCCGTACACTTCCTCAGGGCCACAGTGCATATAATTCAGTCCAATAAACCAACATATTACAAGATTTCTACACAATATCTGTGAGTCAAGCTCCAAATATGAACCTTAATGAGTAACCTTTTTTTAAACAAGAAGAAGACGACTGAACTTTACACATTCAAGAATTAATGAGGTTATGTCTGAGTTGTCACCTCATACAGCAACTGTTCACCTGCGCTAATATTAGATATCATAAACTATGCAGACCTGTCTGCAGCAAAGGATGGTGTACAGCAAGAGAATGCATCACAATGCTGTAGACTGTGTATAGTGTGGAACAATATACTGCTGCATGTATTCATCCTGCCCATAAACAAAAGCATTTAACTCTTACCATTCGCTGTTTTCAATATTTACTTACCCACAACAATGAACTCAAATGAAATTGTCATTATGGGGTTATTATTATCATTATTATTGTCATTATGTAACTGCGCACAGGATTTTTTTTCATTCAAAACAAAACTAATGAAATGTTAAACCTTTGGTTTTGTTCAATATTGACACTTAAGTTTAACACTTAATTTTTTTTCCAGAAGGCACCATGAAGACACTGTGACGTACTCATTTCAAAGGCCTTTTACCTAAGGTGAAAAACAAACCCGCACCGAATGACTTGAGTTCCAGCAGGGGACACATATGGACATAATCAAACGACGCAAAGTGTGTCATTTGAAATGGATAACAAAGGTCTGCCGACAAAAACTGAAAAATCCAAATTACTCACAAATGAAGAGGATTTAAAGTTCGTCGCGTATTGTTGAATCCAGGCTCGGTGGCTCCTGGCAGACAGCAGGACTAATGAACTCCATCAGATACTCACAGCGACTTGGCTCTGAGGTAGATGTCACAACTGTCTCCTTTCCACATGTTAACTTAACCTAAAAGAAATAATAATGATAGAAAATAAGAAAAGCAAATTTAAGGTAGGAAAAGATAAAGCGAGGTCTGAGCGGCTGATGCCTACCGTGGTGGATCTGTTCGGGCCTTGCCAGCACCCTGTTCCATGTTCATACTTCATCACAGAATAGATGTTATCCTCAGGACCTGCCCATTTCCCCCATACTCTAAAGAGAGCAAATTATGCAAACACGGGTTAAGAAGAATGGTCAAAAACTAGGCTGAACAAACTGCACACAGATATTCCCTTACCCTAAGTTGGTCTCAGAGCCGCCAAACTTGGGTTTCTGTGATACTCTATTGAATGGACAGAGTCTGTAGATGTATCTGAAAGAAAAATATTAAAGCAGTCCTTCAGAAATCAGAACTTATATCAAATAATACTAAACATTTCCCCAAGTCAGAGTGTGAACTTACTCGCTAGTTGACAGCTCGTAACACTGGCTGTAGAGGTAGGCAAACTCAGCACTTGGTCCAAAGTCAAAGGAGATTTCCTTTTCAAGGTTCCTGAAAATAAAGAATAAATCAAAAGTGACTTCTTTATGTCACAGTCCAGCACTTATATCATGCTGACTGCGCTGACCGCATTAAAGAAGCTCCCTCGTTTTCTGGCTAAGCACTTACCTGATTTGATCATCCACTTCCCGGAGAGCTTTCTCGGCCGCGTCGAACTCATCCCTGGCTTTCTGAGCGGCTGCAAAATCGGACGCACAAAATTGACCTTTGTCACATAAAAGCAATACGTATTTTCCATAACAGCATTTGTTATTGAAATAAGCAATTTATTTCAGGGCAGACTGAGGACAGGGTTCAAATTAGAACACGTGCACACAGACAAACAGGCATGAGAGTCACATCTGTGGTGATTTTACAGTTTCAATTAGTCATCGATTAGGAAACTGCTGAATCAGTTTAACAGACACACTTACCATCAATGAGGTTTTGAGTCTCTTGGTCATAGGGTGGCATCATCCCCTCATCGTCGTCGTCATCCTTCTTATCTTGAGTCCGTGATGCAGGAGGGGCCTGCACATGAGTGTGACTGGTGTGACTTGCGAGAACAAAACTTGAAAACAAGGGTTTGATAGTGAAGTGAAGTAGGCGTACCTTATAGTCCCCATCATCTGCATCGTCATCGTCTTCATCCTCCTCCTCCTCCTCTTCTTCTTCTGGGATGTCATCTTCTGGGTACTGGTCAGAGTCATGGTCAGACGCCGGCTCCCTCATTTCCTCCTGAGGAGTTTCCACTGGCGCTTGGGTGTCTGCGCTGGACTGATGCCAAAAAAAAAAAGTCACATATAGTAAAGGAGCTGCTCTTTGGAATTTACTTAAAACATAAATTAAATCATATGTTCTTACCTCTGACAAATACTTTTCTTTGATGTTATCCCAAAGAGACTCAAATGCCAACGTGTCCACCTTCTCCACTCCTCCCAGCAGCCCCTGTAGACACCAAATAAAGCATTCCCATTTTGATTTGTTACAGCTTTTAAGATACTTGCATTTGATGATAAGTATGCTTTAACAGACGTATTCTATAAAGAAAACAAAAAGAGCAATTTTACCTTAGCCTCTTCTTCTGTGAATGAACCATCTGAATCTGTGTCAAGCTCGGCGTGGGTCAGGAGCTCAGCCACGGAGACGCTGAGACATGCAAAAATACAGTATTTAGAGATTTTAGTAATAGTGACAAAATACAATTACTGTCACACTAACAATAAACCACACTGTATGTTAAAGACATGACCATCCACAATTGTAAAAAGCAATAGCAATGTTTGTTTTTTTCTTCTGAAAATGTAGTGGTCTCTATGGCAACATTTTGGGCTTTAATGAATAAATTCCAACATCACCAACTAAAAGAAATAAATACAGTTGCATATTTACAAATCCTGCACTTCTTCCTACAATCATTATATTGAAATTCATTCTTAAAGCTGTTCCTACTACACTGCACCTGCTAATAGTTTTGGAGGGTGCCAATACTCACAAGCCATCTGCATCATCGTCCAGTTCGAGAAACACCTCAGCCATTCTAGCCTTGTCCTTCTCCATGCGAATGACAGCTTTTTGATCTGAAACAAAAAATAAAATGTGAATTTGTGACGAGTCGTCAGTGATTCCATACAGAGTTGGGGTTAATCAAAAACACAATACAGTCTGCAATGTGGTGCTCTTTACAAACAGTAGATGGTGATATACTTTTAAAATCTTCGTTACCTTCCCAAGCCTTCAGATGGCGCTCTTTAGCTTCTTTCTCTGGCTGCTCTGCGGTCTCTTTTACAGTTCTCAGAGCCTCCACCTTCGTTTCCAGATCCTTCTTATTGTTCTGTATCTCTAAAACCTTAGCCTGTTGAGACAAATTAAGAGTAGTAAATTTAACCCAACGCAACCCTCACAATACATGAAAACAACGCTTTCAAGCAATAACACCTATTCAACAAAATAAATAAAATGTTAGAAGAAGCCATTATGAATACAGGTGACATAAAGGACGACTGCAGCATAATTCAGCTACACCAAAATAAACAAAATAAAACTTATTACTATAAACTATATTTAAATGACAAATATCTATTTTTACACCGTAATGGCTAAGACACCGTAATAATCAACGCTCCGTATCACTGACTCTTAATTATTTCACATAAAAAGTCCAAAGGCCATCTTTCACACCTTCTTCTCCTCCAAACTTCTTTTGGCCTCCTGGATAAGTTGCTGTTTAAGCATGAAGCCCTCCTTTGCAATTTCGGCCATCTCCCGCAAGCTCTCTTGCTCTTTGCGACCCAACTCCCTGCAAGTCAAGTGAAATGGAACACATGATTAATAAACTTTACTCAGCGAGTATCGCATGTAAGTACTTGCCTAAGTTTTCTGGTGTTAAATATAACCCTAAAACATGCCCGACCTGCAGGTGTTCTGACACGTAGCGCCGCTGTTGTATTCGTCTGTCGTGTCACAGCAGTCTACAGGGGAAACGCAGATGTTAAACAACACCTCGCCGCAGGACACAACTAAAAACGAATGGTCAGCAGCGACATTTAAAACTCATACCACAGATTCCGTCGTTGATGCGGGAGGAGGGGATGAAAGCTTCCCGAAAACCTGCATTGGTGCAGTGGAAGCTGCCGTTGGGACACGCAGCAGTGCCTGAAAGCAAATGTGACATTTAACCCACAAAAGTGCTGCACAAAAGAGGCAAGATAGTCAGATATGTAGGATACACACCTGGCTCATCGGAGCCGTCCTGGCAGTCGCAGTAGTCATCGTTCACTCTGTCAAAAGGAATGGAGCGAGAGCCGTCCAGGCAGGTAAAAGGTTTCCCCTCTTCGTAGAACTGCCGTTCTGCCGGGGGTTGAACAGACAGAGGACTCAAACACCAAGACTACAGGAAACTGGTTGTGAACTTGGTCCACGGCATACAGTGCATAATGATGGATGTGCAGTAGTTGTACAGAAACTCACTAATACTTACTTGATATGGGGACACCGCGAGGACGTTGGACCTCCACCGCTGAGACTCCCACACTCAGCAGCAACACCAGCAGATAATGACAGGACATCTCGATGGCTCGCACTCGAATCGTTAAGCAACACCGGAACCCTCTATTAAACAAGAGCAAGAGAGTAATCACAACCGTAAAATGACGGATGAGAACATCATACTGCAAACGCGACAATACAGAATACGCACTGTTTAATTTCGGTTGCTCTTATTTCCTTCGACAGAACTTAACCATTGATTGAGTTGGCCCAAGCTAACTAGTAGCGAATTAGCTTTAGCTTAAAGCAAACCACATTAACAAGGAAGTAAACCCCCAAACATGCGTTTATTCTTACAGTAACGTCACAATATCATCAAGGCGACAGTTTAACAAATTGGTTAAGGACAAGCAACTTTTTTTTTAATTTAATGCCTTTTTTTCTCTGAGCAAGCTAAAGAGTGAACCTTACCAGTGTCACGACAATACTCCGCCTTCTTCCGTGTAGACAAAGCGCACGAGAACGCCCCCTCTGCCTTGTTTCACTCTGATTGGATGCTGCCCCGTCGGGCGCTTCTGATTGGTGGAGAGTGGGGAGAGCAGAGGATTCTGGGAATATTTGAGGACGCAGCCATCTCATGCCAGAGTCACATAAGGTATTCATCACTGTTTACGTTTTCATCTTGGCACTGCACTTCATGTAAGGGTAAACAGACGAATAAATGACGCCCAAATAGATTACAGTTATCTTAAAATGTAATCATAAATTAAGTATATCTGAATAATAGTTAAACAGTTTAACCGTTAAGTAAACATCCTTGCAAATTTTTGCAACATAGCCTAATTAAATCATGTGACATAACAGTATTTATCCCTCGGGATAAATAAAGTATTTAATCTTATCTACTCTAATATACAGTTAATAATGAATCTTTCTGCAGTTAGGAATAACAATACACTACCAGCTCCTGCACTGATAAATGACCGGTGTTAATGCAACATTGCATGCTGGCAAATAATTTGCCATTAAACCACTAAACGCACCTTATCTTACAGGGAAACTGACGGCAAACACGACAACAGTGTTGTATTTAATATAAAAATCTTGCTTTATTTGTATTTTTAACACACTTTACAGTACCGAACAGTGAAATAAAAGAAAAATATACTGATATACTATAATATTGTTTTATATATAGATGTTTGCTTATTAAATGCATTTATTCACAAAATGACACCTCAGCTCTGTCAAGAGGAAAAACTTTCATAAAAATAATATAATAAAAAATAACTTGGACACATTTTACACATTACAGCAAGATCATTTACAAATATTACAATCATTTCATGTTTTTCCTCTGAATAATCTTTCTCGCTTTGAACAAAGACATGAATTAAAGCCCAGAGAGTTATTCTCTGTGGGAGTCAGTCTGCGACAACGTAACCTGACAGCAACCCTGATGGGGACCGGCTAAGTAGGCCACCATGGGACGGACATTTAGGCTATCAGGCTGGATAGGCTAGCGATTAAAGTTACTAAGAAACGGAGGTGGTGATAGTGCTAGAAATGAAGTTAGATAAGGACACATTTATTTGTTTTGAATGTGTCACATCCAATGTGACCACATCAGCTTCCGTTTGGCTTTAGAAGTCAATTAAAGTCCAATCTCACGTGGACGTCTAATAGCGAGTGTCTAGTTTGTTAGGTTATGCCTTTAAAAGGGGGCTGACACTAACTGCTGCACGATGAGGGTTTGTGATTTGGCCCAGTGGAATATAATCAACAAGTGACCGCCAAATGACCAAACCACCAGCACAGACTGTACACTACCTGAAACACACTGTCTGCCTCACAACCTGATGAAATAAAGTGCTGGTACAAATAGATTTGACTTTAACACAAAATATGACAGATTGTTAACACAATTTGAAAAAAAAAAACATAATCAGAGAATGAAAAGGTGAGGATGTCGCCCGCAGTGCTTCAGTGGTTCACTTAACAACTTTAAGTGGTTATTTGTCAATCATTTATGACTTGGATAAATTTATAATTTACAATCCAATATTACATTATTTACAAGAGTGGTAATGCTTATAGCTATATCATCAACACGTGATTCATTTTTCAGACCATCCACCAGAATGATATAAAAATAAACTGTACACAAACTGTTCAAAGAAAACACTTCCCATGGTTTTCTTCTCATCATTTAAAAAGAATGGCAGCAATCAATCAATTGAATAATTTCCTTAATAAGAAACAATTGCTACAGTATCGTGTTTGTATGGCAATTAAATATTAATGTTTTATAGCTTATGACGGAACAAGAAGCCACAAAAACAAAGCAACGGGTTTAAAGTAAAAGGCCAATGCATATGGGAATCTTTTATATTAGTAACTGCAGTAGTAATCCTCGATTCCCATTCCACCAGATGAGAAGCCTGTGTGGTGGCCCCGCAGCTCTGCTCCATCCTGCGACAGAGCAGGTCAAACACACAGGCTTCTGTTGCTCCAAATTGTGGTGTCTTCAGATAAGCTCAGTTACTGACCTGCAGAAACTTGCTCTTACCTTTAAAAGAGCCACACTTGTGTCCTTTTTATCATTATTATTATTATTATTGTTATTATTTTTTTACCCTGTGAAAAAGAAACACCCAAACAAACTGTGACCTATTTCGGCCGCGCCGATCGACTCCTGAACGTCGCTCAACAAGACGTGACGATGCCAGCGAGTGAACAATGACACATATGACAACATCTTTAACATCTTTCCGTCTCTCGCGGTTACTCACTTGCTTAGTCATGACCACACAATCGGTCGTGCAAACACAGACGCGCGCGTCACCTCCATCATGCCCATAAATAAGTGTCCAGTCAGCTTCACTTTAAGGTTTATCCTTATTCAGTCTTAACTCCTGCATATTCTTAACTCTTCTTGTTTTTTGTTTTTTGTTTTTTCTTTTTCTGAATGCCTTCAGGTAGCTATAACATTTTGCCACCCCGATTAAAAAAAAAAAAACAACACATTCTTTATGTTGGTCCGAGCGCAGCAAGAACATAACAACTAATTGGCAGCAATGATTCCCTTTCCCCACAAAAAAGCAATGCTGGATACATTGTGTATAGACACACTGATACTTACAGAAATAAGCATACAGACATGATATAAATATACTAGGATATCTATTATATATATCTTATAAATCTACATACTGGCAGGTATGTATCCTGCATCTGACATTAAGGCAAAAAAGCATCAAACATAACAAGGATGATTAGGGACTGCCAAACCCCCTTTTGGCCGAGCCACACTTCTTTGCCCTGACATTCTGCCTCCCTGATTCTCTTATTCATCCGTCGTCCTCCGATTCACTTCACCCGCTGAAGTTTCTCATCCTTTTACTTTGGTGAGAACTGTTGTGTATGAGGAGACACAAACACACAGTGCAAGTGGACGTGAGATGCGAGTGAAGGTTTGTTCAGCCGATGAAATGATTCTCCGACCCATTAACATATTAAGCAACTGTTAAATATAAAATAGGCAAAAATGTATGCTTTAAAGCATCACATGGCTTATTCTCAGAAAGTTAAAAAAATCGTCTAATAAGAAAAAACTATAAGCTGGAAAGAGTCCACTGGTGGTTGTGGTGGTGGTAGTGATTGCTCTGCATCTAGAGTTTCTGAGTTATTATATTACCAGAAGAGCAACAAAGGAAGACTTACAGCTGAAAACATATCACCACAGAAACTGTACGTGTGAGATACACACCACAATACCATGTACAGCAAAGAGAGATCTTTAACAAGAGACAATCAAAAATGATAACAGAATCAGACACTCCTGTCCCACAATGCATTGCTTCACGGCAGCTCCATTCAGGAAGCTGGTGTTTCAGAAAGGCACAGAGCCATCTTGCACCAGTAGCACTCTCCTTGTAAAGGGAAAAGGGGTACGGGACCCGGCGGCCCCTTCATTCGCAGCATCTTCCTTTCTCGCGACACCTTCCTCTCTCCTCCCCCAACTCTGTGGATAATTCTTATTTTTCTTTCCGACAGAAATGGAAAAAAAGTCACTCGGACGTGTAGCTTTTCTGAGGAGAACAGCTTCTATTGATTCTAACGAACATGAATTACTAATACTGACTGAACACTAGTTAATACTCCAGTAAGGGATGGCTTTTTCCAAAGAGATTCATTACTGATTAAATGTCCCTCATGTAAATGCACACATACAAACATACAGTTGTGTGTGTGTGCGCGCGTGTGTGCGTTTGTGTGTCTGCGTTTCCAAAAAAGGATGGGGTACAGATGGGCTGCAATTAATAGCGTGTCTGTTGCATGCACAAACACAAATTGCATTTGTTTATTCTACGTGCCTTGCTCTTGCTTTTATTTTATTTTTTTTTTATGTGTAGCTTTGTGTGTGTTTATGTGTGTGCATTCCAGTCCCAGAGTGCTACGCTGTCTTCAGTTGCCCACCGTTAATGCTCTCCTAAATTCCTCTTAGTCTAAAGTTCTTTGTGAAATCAGTCGCAGGACTTGTCACCACTCCAAATCTACAGTTGCTGTGTAATTAACTTCTCTTTAAGCAATTTTAATTTATTCCCTTTTTGAAAAATATATTTAAAGGTCTGTATTGTCATTGCAGTCTTATTTGTTCTTGGTTTGGCCATTGAAAGGATGAACAAGGTAATGTGTGCAAGTGAGGAGGCGGACACAGGAGCAGAACTCATGTGTCCTCGGCTTGTGAAGAAGAATCTTCCTCTTCCTCTACAGGACTTGTGTCGGAAAGTCTGTCCTTCTCAGGCTCCCCACCCGACTGAGCTTTCAGCTCCTCCTCCACTTCCTCTTCCTCCATAGCCACCTCGTCCTCCTCTTCTATTATGTCCTCGTTTTCCTCCTCCGCCATTATGTCTTCCTCTTCCTCCTTTTTGCCCTCCTCCTCGCTGTGGCTGCAGTCCTGTGCCACGTGGTTTGGCGTGAGCTTGTCGCCCTCATCTCCCTCCTCCCTCTGAGAGCTCTCCTCAAGGGTGAGCTCGAACTGAAACTTGTCCAAGCAGGCGTTCAGATCCTTGTCCTGGCCCACGGGCGGGGGTGAGGGGCTTTGCGGGATAGTACTCTGGTACCAGTCTCTGTTGTCTTCTAGAGTGTCCAAGATGTCCTGTGCATCGGGGTGAACAAGGTCCCCCCATGTCTCCCACAGCGGGTGGACAATGTAGTCAATAAAGCCCACCTATGTCCAGGGGGAAAAAAAAAAAAAAGTATGACTGACATGACATGAGGTGGCACAGTGGAGTCACTTCACTCCCTGCAAATCGGCATTAAAAATGTAAGAGGATGACTGCTGTGATCAAAGCGCACAAATCACTCCGCACTGTAGTTATCGCCCCACCTACAGCATTAACAGTCATCCAGTTGCGTACCCACACTTGTGCCTGATCATTTACCTGACTCTTTTCCACAGATGCGGTGTGTTTGTCACACATGGGGCTGATCTCCATCCCTCGCTCCCTCTCCTTGTCTCCCTGCCTGAAGAACTCCTCCATGATCCTCTCCGTCCACTGTCGATACACGGCCAGGGGCTTGGTAGGATTGCTCAGGTCAGCACAGTGCACCATGTTCCTCAACACCTGCACAAAGTCACACGTCAGACACTGCACTGCACATATGCAAAGCTAGGAACGCTGAACACTATCCTGAATTCAGATGTGTGTGTGTGTGTGTGGACTGTTTGCATTAACCAGATTTCTGATGTCCTCTATCACATTTACTGTATTCCTGTCTCTGCCAGTTACTAATACTGCATCTCCAAAATTCAGTCCTGTTCTTTCTCAAGTAAGTCCTTGTCCCAAAGCTCAATACTTACTCTTTCCTTCTTGATTTTGGCACCTACTCTGACAAAAGTTGCAGTCCAGCAGATCACTGACTTCTTAATTGTACTTCAAACTCTCCCCAGACTATTGAGCCACATAGTTTCCACTGTGTTCAACAAGAATTAAAACTCTTGAATCATATAATTATTACTGAACAACTAACTGACTACTAACAACTAACTACTCCTCTATAAATACTTACATATCTCTTTGCCAGGCATTGTAAAAACAAGTCTGTCCTTTTTTGAAGTGCATCACTTCAGAGTTGGTGCATAATCGCCAAAACTACAATGCCTCTTCTGCAATTACACAAAATCTTTGTCTGAATTCTCAAAATAAAGCTTTTCAATCATTATTAGGATGTCTCGTCCAGATCGTACTGGTTTGGATCATTGAGTTGGTAAAAACCCTGCAGGAGTTGTGATCTCCAATCTACTTAAACATCCTTAAACAAATCTTTCTGGCGGCCCTGGAGAGCTAAAGAGAATGCAAAAAAAAAACAAAAAAAAAGAAAAGAAATGACAAATGCTACACGTTTCATGGAGATGCTGTTGAGATACATAAAAGAAGATGCATCATGCAGAAGTTCCCCAGCAAGAAGATTTACAGACAAGCTCATCCACAGGCACAGACGCTGCGGACGGTGCAGCCCATACATTGCCCCTCGCCAACATTTTTTATTTTGTATGCATAAGAGCAAGGTCTCTAAGATTTTTTGAGAATTGTAATATTTGTTATCATTGTGTCATTTTTATCCTGTAAACTGAGGGAGAAAAAGCAGTATCGACACCATATATTGGCTCTGAAAAATCAGCAGCACATATGGGTCATCAGCCAATACTGATGTAAAAAATTCGGTATTGGCTCTAAAACCATCACATCAACCTTTCACTCAGCATTTTTTTTTTCTGATTTTTTATTAGGACAACCTGCATAAGCCCTTGGGAGAACATCTTCTAAGAAACCGTTTAAAGATTATGTCTCACCTGTATCCGATCAGTATAGTGGTCAAGCAGCAATACTCCAGAACTCGTCACTTTCTTGGTTTCTACCATAGTCTTGAGGTCTGCCAGCAAACTCATGTGTTTAGACATATCTGTAGCCAAAACCTAGGAACAAAATAGACACAAATACATTAGAGGGGTGAAGAAAGAATGAGAACACGGTCATAGGACATGAAGGAGAGCGTAGGAGTAGATGAAGACTCACCATATCAATAACAAGTTTCCTCAGGCTCTGTCTTTGCCTCTTGCTGAGGTTCTGGAAGATGTCACAGTTGTCCTCGTGAAGCAGCTTAAAACCTACAGCCAGGTGATGGTTCTCCAGCACAGACTCGTCGTTATACATCAAGGCTAACTCTGAGTCTGAGGGAAGCGCCATACAACAGATATGAATCACAAACGCGTACAATGAATGCAGCTTCCCACACTGTCTCCAGACTATGGTGGCATCGTTTCAAAGTGTGCAGTCTGCACGTAACTCTTTAGGGGCAGATATCTCCTATGAGGAAAACTGCAGAGCCAGAATTTACAGACTAATAGATTCTCTAGAAATACAGAGGGTGGCTGTAGCTCCAATTACAGCGCGTGTTTTAATTAGAGTTATTATGTATTAGACCACAGTGAAATGTCTGGTACTCAAATCAAAATAGCTGACGCTGAAAAGTGTCCACATCCAAATCTTATAGCAGATTTCCACTAGCTGGCTCATGAAGGCCTTTGACTTCTCAGCAAAGAAGATAACGTAGTTTTTACATCAGGTTTTGGTGTCTGTTAATCCTATTTTTGACTCACTGGTGTTTATGAGGAATTGGTTTGACACTCCTGGATGGTCCACATCGTGGATGGCAGCAGCAAATAACGCAGCTAGTATCTCCAGATCCGTGAATACGGCCTGTCAGAGAGAAACAAAACAGGGGAACAGTCACTCGGGAGTTTTTTTGTTCTTTCTTTATGATTTGGTTAATTTCAGGTGGGGTTGTATGAGGGACTTATCCACACACAGTATCCCATCTTGAAGAAGCAGAAAGAAATACCGGCCGAGCAATTTGCAGCAAAATATTTAGCCATTCAAAACAAGGTCCAACTCAACAATCTATATTGGTTCACGGGTGTGTTCTATTTCGAACATTATCACTGCTTTACCTTGCACCAAGGTGAATGTTTTTGGATGGTAACTGACTCTGTTTTATCACTTCCATGTATTCTGTGTTCTCCTATATCACTATCACACAAATATCATCTAAAATGGCAACATGTTCTGTTATAGAGTAAATGTATCCCACCGAAGTTGCCTGCGTGTTCCCAGCTCTGACTGTGTCGTGTGTTAGTCCGGATCTATTTCTGTGCTGCCACTCTTGTCTGTTTCTCCAAACCGGGGACACGATGATCACACTCCACTGTCGGTAATACCCTGACTAGGTGTCTCATCTTCAGAGTAACCAAACCTTCCCTCTCTTTATTGTATTCCTTAGCTGTGTATTCGGTATTTGTAGAAACGCTGTGTCTCTTACACCGGGAGAGCAATAAAGGTACTTACATCTAGAGCCGGAGTGGATAGCAGTACATGAGTAGACTGAGTGACATCTGCAGCGTGGAGGCTGTTGTGGTAGGCCACATTGGCATGGTAGTGGTCCTCCAGGGTCATCACGTAGGTGACAAACGTATCCACAGGGATCCGGAAGGTCTTTAGTAGATCTCTTTCCTGCAGCAAGGAAAGTTCACAAGGGTTCACGGTCACCAATCGCGCTACGCTGTGTGCTACAGGCTGCTGTGAAATCCACTATTTAAGCGCGGCCCCTCTCACCTGGAAGATGGCAAACATTATGCAGCTGAGGGGTCGATTATTAGAGAACTCCGCCACACGAAAGATATTAAGGCCCCACTTGTTCAAGTCATTCAGCTCCTGAAGGTACAAGAGAAAACAGTGCAGTAACTCATTGGGAGTGGAAGTGCAAAGCCTTGAAACATACAGCATTCAGCTAGTCTAAGGGTTTCATGGTGAAGTAGTGAATGAAATTATTGGTTCTCTATTAATGCACCATATTGTGTTGTTATCTACAGAATCCTAGTGGAATAATGTTACATAGTGTTTGAGGTCCGTGTTTTTTTCATTCATTGTTGTTGTTCATTAACTGCTGAGTGGGTTTATGTGCAGTAACTTTGATGTTTTGTGCTGCTTGTCCATCGGTTTACCCTGGCTAATGCATCCTCATGTTCAGTCTTCACACCGAAGCGAGGCATGGTGGAGTTCGAAAGGCTGGAACTGTGCGTGAGCTTCTTCACGCCGCTGATGTGACACATGGGCTTCTCCCGCTCCCTCAAGGTCGGGGACGGGATCTCCACCTCGTTCTGCTTATCTGGACGGATCAAATGTCAAAGGTCAGCGAGGACGGGGACATATGGGGTTTGGAACTTGACCCGGTGTCAAAGTGGGTTGACAACAAACGGACAGCGGGCTGGCTTTACCTAGAAAGGTAGTGGAGATGTATTCTGACACTTGGTTCCCTGAGCGACTCATCTCTGACAAATGGGACAGCTCCCTGTTCAACATCCTCTTGAACTGAGGGGGAGACCAGACAGGGACAGAAGTGAGTGGTGTGAACATAAGTCAGAAGCAGATACAGAGACATGCAGACCTCCAGGATTATTAAGATTGTACAGTACTTTCACCGATACAAAAAAAACCAAAACATTCCTATGATTCAAATATGAGAAAAATAAATTATCAGCCATTTACTAAAGGGTGAGAAAATCAATTATGAATCATGCCTCCTCTTTTTCTCAGAAGAGAACAGACTGTTCGATGCCCCAACTCGCACTGGCTTGTTCTTGGATTCCCAGTGATTTGCTGCAGTAACATGGTGTTTATTGTTCTCCGTACAGCCACGGTGTCAGTCATGAACTGCTAGCCCGGTGGTCCTTGCGACACGGACGCAAGTGCGATTTTATTAACCACGCGGGCAGAAATCGGTGTTCTTGAACGTTCTCTTGGCTTTTATGTAACGTTTTATTTCCGTCGATGAGCCCCGACGTCGCGAGGCTTAATAGCTCCCTGTCAGACAAGTCAAGTGAAGGCACAACGCGATTCGGACGGACCCCTCAGTCTGTGTCCTACTGACTGATCTTTCACACATAACAATCTCCATGGCAACCGGAGCAGTTGCCGTGGCAACTGCCTCCTCACAGTCAGTCCTTCAGCTTGATGCGAGAGCGGTGGCTGCCTGTGTGACAATCTGAGGGAGTAGGCAGGTGTCTCTGACCTTTCCCAAGGTCAACCCTCCCCTCCTCCGCTGTCTTCCTCTCTACATTTCACCGTTTGCTTACATCTGCTCCCCACCACCCCCCCCACCCTCCCGCCGTCTCGAGCTAAACAACACTCTCCATTGCTGCCCTCGAGCCCCCAAATCTTCCTCTGTCACAGGTTGCACTTTGCCTCTCTCTGCCGTTTCACACGCTCACTGCATCACCACCAGCTTTCTCACAGTTATTTCGATTTTTTTTCTCGGTCACCCCAATGCAGCGCGGCGCTTGTTATATGACGGGCCAAAGCGAATGGGTTACGCTAACAGCGAGCCGTACAAGGAGTGAGGCAGAATCCGTCATCGGCAGCCAGGAAAGCTAGCCGAGCCCAGTGGCACACTTAGACGGCAGGCTCAGTCCAAACCTCCTCCTTGCTCTGTGTCTCTCTCCCGTTCTTTCCTTCCCTAATGCTGTAACGCTGAGTCATAGCTGCCAACCAACACTTCTACAGTGCCAGTCCGAGTGCCAGGACAAACAACACTCTTCCTCTGACACTGACTAATGAAGCAAACATGCCATCACCGTGTAGACATGACTGCAGACGCGCACTTACACACCTACTGTACATATGCAAGGTACCAGGGAGCTAAATATATCTCCTCTAACTTTCAATAATCATAAATAATAACCCAAATCCAAGTCACACATGTGAAAAATGTTTCAGTGCTCTGATGACCTTTAACCTGTACGTTATGATTCAGGTGGGCACATGGTAAGTAAACCCTTGACAGAAGCAACTATTTGTTTTGGTGACCGCAGTCAGATGCAGTTCAAAGATGTGAGCTATGTGTAATTTCATAATTATGTATGGACCTAGAATGTGGAATCGCGCCACGAAACAAAATGCAGAAGAGTCAGTCAGTCCTGAGACAACACGCTTGTCCTTCACTGACACCACGCTTCACTTCCTTAAGTCTGTATTGAGGCCAGCCTCGGGGTAGCAGGAGAGAGAAACAGAGGGATGTGGGACGCAGGTGTGGAGGAAGCGAACGGACATTGTGTGACACCGCAACATACCTGCAGTAAAGGCGGCTGCACTACTTCACAAAGTCCCCAAGGCTCTAGATCTGAAGCAGCTCTGTGTATTCTCAAAGGACAGAATGTCGACCAGGTATGAAAGGATGAGGAATGAGACGGATATTGTCTGTCTTGTTTACACTGCAGCTGCAAGCTAGATACTCTGAGCAAAGTTAATAATTTCTGTTCCTTTATCACTGTTCATGTAAAAGTTATGTAGAGAAACACTCTCAGCAAACTTCTCACATAACCACACATCCACAAAACCTTCTTTCACCACACAAATTCAGGATACACGTTGCACCTCCCTTATGACACACAACATTCACAAACTAACACAACTACTGTGAATTAAAAGAAGACAAACAAGTATGAAGTTAGCTACTAGATGAGTTGTTAATGCATGCAATAGATGGAGTAGTAACGCTTGAAGAGTCCACACAATCTGTCCAAGATGGCCACTGCCGGGCCTTGTTTGCTCTCTGCGAGCTGCCCGAGCCCTACCTGGTCCCACCAACCGATGAGCCAGGGCCTGGAGCAGGTCTCACAGAACAGGTCCACTAAGGGCGTCCGGCGCTCGGCTGCCGTCCCGCCTCCCTCCAGGACTCCTCCAGCGGCCGCACCGAGGTCCAGCTCTGCCCCTGCCCTCCCCTGCAGGGGGCTGTAGCTGGAGGAGCGGGGCAGCCTGTAGCCCCCTGGTACGGGCGAGGGGCAGGCGGACGGCGCTGGGTCAATGGCCTCCACCACACCCATGTTGAGGGTGACGGGGGGCTTGGGCCGGTGGCACAGGCAGGAGGTGCGGTAGTGAAGCGGGGTGGGGGCAGTGTGGGTGCCCCAGTGGCATGAGGGCGTCGTCAGGGCGTGTGGGGAGAGGCCACAACCAGTCAAGCCCGGACACTCCAGAGTGACGGCTGCCCCGAGAAGGGGCGAAGGAACGGGGGAAGGGGCGAGGGTAGGGGCTGCTGGTGCAGATTGTCCTTGCCTACATGCAGTACTCCCAAAGCAGGCCACCCAGTCAGTCCTGAGTCAGGCTCCAGCCCTCAGTATGATCAGTAGATGAGGGTCCCCCCTGATGGGCAGACCAGGAGCCCCCCTGGATCCGGCTGCTGTGGAGACTACATCTCATCCCATTTGCTGAGCCGACCCAAATCCACAGTCACTGCGGGGTAAAGGTGGATGGGAGCTGATCGAGTGAAGATGGAGGGAAAGGGAGAGGGAGCGGGAGACCGTCTGAAGGGCACAGAGAGGAGCCAATGGAGGAGGTGAGTGGGAGATGTAAACGAAAAAAAAAAAAAAATGATGTCGCGAGAGCTGAGGTGCTTGATGGAACAGTGATAAAAAATTTAGACGGCGGAGGTGAAGGAGATGGAGAAATGGTAGCGGCAGGAGAGGAGGGTGACTGTAGTGTCGAATGAGGGAGGCACGGGGAGCCCGGATGACAACAGGAACATCGGGGAAAGGGAGAAGGGGAGACAGATGATAATGGTGAGAGAAAAACGAGGATGGAGAGAATGGCAGAGAGAGCGTGACGGAGAGGGATGCAGGCAGGCCTGTATCAGACGGTCAGGTTGAGAAATCACACCAGAGATGTGGTCTAGAAAAACAGGCTTCCTTTCCTTGCGTCGACTGCCCCTCCCCCACGGAACGGATCCAGAGGCCCGGCCCAGTCCTACCGGTGCATCAGCCCGTCTATGCCGTCTCACACCACAACACAGTCAAGCGCACACAGGCAGTCAGGCTGCCTCCCGAATGCTCCGTAGCCCAGGCTGCCGCTCCAAGTCAATCCATGGCTCAGCTGGCCAAAAATGCCAGAGGTCTAATCCCGCTGCTTTAGGCTGCCGTTCCTCCTCCACTCCTCTGCCTCTTGCGCCATTTCCCTGGATGCTGTAGACAGCTCTCGCAAGCTAATCAGGCAGTGTGGCTGCAGGCGCGTGCATGGGTGTGTGTCTGTGCTTGCCTCCTTCCAGAGGCCGAGTGCGCATGCGCGACGAGACAGCATGTACGTCTGTCGAAAATATGTGTGTGTGAGTGAGGGTGTGAGTAAGAGCGAGAGACTGAGTGGGAATATTCATGTGTGCACCTCCATGTTGGCACGGTGTGAAGGATTTCTGTAGCTTAGCTACTGCCGCTAAAAGGCTGCAGCATATTCACAGGGACTCTGTTTGCCCCGGGAGACTTCTTTCTTCTGCACATTGCGCGCGCACACAAATCTAAACGTACACTTGTAAAGAATAAAAAAAAAAAAAAAAATGTCCTGTTGTGTCTCCCTTTAGTCCTTTCACCATAAGCCAGACGGATTCTAAACACAAAGCACCCTGACATTTAGTAATGGCGAAGCACAGCAAGGGGAGAATTTCTGGAATAAAACAAGCAACATACTGAATGCTGTCTCTTTAAGACGGAACACTATTAAAGGAGCATTGCCTCTGTTTTCCATTGGCTGCTGCCTAAACCACATGGCTTGTGGTCAGAGTGGTAAGCCAATGACTATAAGGGAAGGGCAGACCCTGCTGCTGTTCGATAGCAACCAAGGTTACAGCAGAGACATCAGCATCAGGACCCGTCCCCCCTCCCTCTCACGTCCTCCCCACCCACAGACCATCACATCCTCCTTTCTTTCTCTCTCCCTCTCTATCTCTCTCCCACTCTCTCTCTCTCTCTCTGTCTCTCTTTTTCTCTGTGTCCTGGTGCCCCCACAAATACAAATGTATGCATCCTTCGGTCTACGAGAAGCCTACGTGAGCACACACACATGCGGCTCTACTGAAGCAAAAATGCTTATTCGTAATCCAATGCAACCCGTCTGCAAGTCTTACAGCCACAACAGCAAATACTTGCTCACAACCAGTAATGTCTGTTTGGCAAATTAGCAAACGCTATGTTTTTTTTAGCCAACACTCACGTGATGTGTTGCGTCAATTATGTGTGAAAAAAAAAAAAAACAGGAAGTCAGAAGACATGGTGATTATACTTGCGCGCTGTGTGATAGCGCCAGAGGCCAGTTCTAACCAGTGCTTCCAATGTAACTGGGACCGTTTTTTTATACGACGTGTCATTCACCGAGATTTTGGCGCCAAACTGAGTTCACGCCATTAACGGCGAACGGCCAAGCGAACACGTGTGTGCGTTGACCGGTGCGCACCTTGTTTGAGGCCATCTCGCTGACTGAGCGGTGGGTCTGAATGGTCTCCAGCTGATCCAGACACCAGTCCAGCTCCTCCAGAGTCTCCCGAGCCATCTGCTGGTATGTCTCCTCTGGCAAGGACACACACACACACACACAACACACACACAACACACAGATAATATGTAAACCAGCAGTAGATGAAGAGTTCAAAAAGTGGAAAACAAACCTAGGCTAGCTTGGCTAGTTAGTTACATGCATTTACCAGAATTTAAAACATCTAAAGGCATCTAGTGTCTGGATTTATTAAAAACTAATAATAATAATAATAATAATAATTCTGTGCATCAAGTCGAAAAATCATAGTCTTACCAGGGTAAATTAGTTAAAAGAATAACACTCTTTGTGCATGTACTCTTTGTATTAGATTCTATAAAACTCTGCATCTGCTTTGTCTTAATCCACGAAGGTATTATATGTTAAGCAGTATTATTATTTAAGATCCACCAAATCTTATGAAATGCATTCAGTGCAGTAAATAAAACTATTCCTCAGTAATAGCCACACAAGGCTCCTAGACGCTCCACAGTCATTTTCATTAAGGATGATGCATTTGGGGAGTGTGGGAGCCTCAGTGTGCCCTTAAAGGAAAGTCTTTGGCCTAAGAGTTTTAATTAGCTGACAACATACCAGAGAGTGTAGCTTGGGGAACAGTGGGTTGGCTTGTCACTGGTGACCTCCTGTGGACAAGCACATCATTACATCAAAGGTAGAACCGCGCACTGCTGCCCCCTGCCGGGGCCCAGCGCACATTCAACTTTAAAGCGTGAGGCAGCAATAAGCTTGGCTCACACAGGGGACATAAATATTTGTATATATGTTACTCATTTATATGCCCATGAAGCTAGAAAAAGTGTACGTCCACATTACAAAGCTCTTTGAATATTGAATAACGAGGGGATGTACGCATTTTCAGAGTGCATCAAAATTCCCTCGTCTCACCTCAAATATTCAAGTATCCAAAAATAGGCCGAGACAAAGCTTTTCTCAAAGTAGCTTTCGTGGTTTTATAAATGTGTAGTGAAGGAGGCATTTTTTCACGTTTCAACGCTGTGTAATTATAGATGCTGATAATTCTGCGGTGCATTGCTTTATATATCACATTGACGTGGAGCTAAAAGCCTGCCAGCTCCATCTCCTCCAGTCTACTGCATTACAAGGGAGAATTATTTTAGTATTATTGACCGTCTCCATCGTCTGGGCAGAGTCAGGGACGTACATCTGAGACGCGGCGCTCTCTGCGCTCAGTCAGCTCGTTGGAAGCGCGCCAGATTAATGCATACCAGCTTTTCCCCGAGCACGGTCCGATCATCTTAAAACTGGTTAATCACGATGGCTGAAGTGTTTGCCCCCATGGGACTGAGGAGATGGAGACATTAGCATACACGCTCCGCAAGCAGAGCGGGCAGTTGCGACAAATGTAGGTGAGGGCGGGGTGGGTGGGGGGAGTTGTTTGACAGCATGATACTGACTTGTTAGTGGGTGTTGTGACATTGGCGAGGATGGTGAAGTTGCTTCTTACAGTTCGTAGGCTGGCCAACACCTGGGGGGGTGGACGGACAGCGTAGGAGGGGGGGGAGGAGAGAGGGAGGGTGGGAGAAGGAGGAGGAGGAGGGGGAGGATGAGGAAGGGGGAGGGACAGGTTCACTGCACTAATTAGCCACCTCTTCTAGTCATTTGCAGCAATTAAACACGTCAGACGAGATGCTTAAGGAGAACCCACCTGAGCGAAAGGAGTGACGATCATGTCTTCGGCGTGCCTGCAGGAGAAGAACAAAAAAAAAAAAAACGGAGTGCTTTAGTCAGCTGGGGCCGCTCCTCTGTGTTTATAAGGCAGGCTGCATCTGCGAGATGGGTGTTTATAAAGACGTCCGTGGATCTAAACAGAAATAATCCTGAGGCGCATTAATGGACGGAAGGTTTGAGTTGTTAAAGCTCGCCAAAAGATAGGTCAGGAAACAGAGCGCAGTTGTTCCCTTTATGAGGATTTATTAGGATTTAATTAGCACAGCCCTTGCATAATTACAGCAGTTGCTGTGTTGACTGGGATGACGTTGCGGTGAGGTGTGTGTGCAGTGTGTGTGTGTCTGCCTCTGCAGCCCCGACGGCGGCTTCAAACTTACCCCTCACTGTTGATGGAGGAGTTGCGTGACATAGTTTTGGGCGATGTGTCATAGTCTGAGTCTGAGCGGTACAGGAAGGACTCCCTGCGCTGGCTCTGGGGGAATGAAGGATGGAGCACCAACCCGGGACTCGCCTGCGAATCCATGGGGCTGCGGCCTGGCGAGGGGCCATTCTCTGAGTCGAAGCTGAGGGGTGAGAGAAGACAGGAGGGAAGCCGTGTTTACACGTGTCACGTTTTCAACCTTTTAAGTGTGCGGTTTGGCTCGCGCACCCGGTCCCGCGAGCCGCTCAGGCCCGTCCTCCTGTGGCGTGCTTCTCGGAGAGGAAGTTGAGATGTGAAAAAAAAAAGAGATGTGACAGGCGTTGCAGCGTGAACGCATGCAGCTGCGACTGGGCGTTGGATTGGCAGACTGCCACCGGGGTGCACCGAGAATCACACTTTACTGACAAGTCATATTTTAGAGACAGTCGTGTTTTTTAGTGAGCACAATGAGCCACAGCGATCCCTGATTCTCTCCGGGGCCAGAGCTGTCTGTCTGGACACGGGAGTGGTTTTAGATTATAGATTTGGGTTGAGCTCAATTGTAGACAGATTCATGCAATATTGAAGGCTGACTCTAGACTTTTTTGACCTCTAGTTTTTTTTCTTTTGCTGCGTCCCTGCATATCTCGCGTGCACACACGAGCACGCAATGCCCCCAACGGCATCGCACCAGATCTGCAGGTGGCGGCAACACGCCGAGATATGCGGCGATGCGCCCGACAAAGGCAGGAAAGAGGAAGACTGCGAGCCGTCCAACATGGATGTGGCCGATTCTGCAACTGAAAACGATTTTCCAAGCATGACAAAACGATACAAGAAGGTCGACGTTAACATCCCATCTCTGGGGAGTGTTTAGAATAATGCTGCAACTGCTGCAGCGTTGCGCGTTTACAACTCACTTATTCAAAGCCTTTCTCCCGCTTTCAGAGGAGTGAAACGCGCAGCATCGCTGCAAAACATTGAACCCAAAAGCACGAGGCAGAAACGAATCTGCCAGATCCATTCAAAGACGAGCTTGGCCAAAGGGGACGCAGCAACGCGCTTCTCGGGTTACACTTGTCTTCTTTTCTCCAGCACCTGCAGCCAAGAAGCCTTTCTTCTCTGGTACACCTCTACAAAACCCCTCAGAACAACTTCGACTTGGAGAAAGGTTCTTTCTTGCAGCAAAATAAAAGTCGGTACTGACTGAATTTCATGTAACCTGAAAATAATGGACAGTGTTAAGGTAAGGGTGCGCACAGGTACCGATTTGTCTGACAATATTTGCAAGACGCGTACGGCTTGATTTTGTCAGACTCGCTTCGTTCCAACACATCTGCAAGTTTTCCATATATAGTTACACGAATCTACGTTTTTTTCACTTCCTCTATACTCAGATGTTGGCATGACAAGATATGTAAGCGCAGCGCGGAGCAGCCGCTGCATCTATTTATAATATAGGATGACTTTCATCTCCGCAACAGCTCCTCCGCATTTCCTGAGCGTCTCAAACTTTCCCTGCGAACGCGGCCGTGGACGCCTTTCGGTTCGATTCCGAAAATTAAGCGTGACGCGGTCTATTTTTAGAATTTACATATAGATCGGCCAATCAGGAGCCCTCATAGCCTCCTGTTCCCAGGAGGCTCTGAGAATGTGGCTACAGATCGAATTAAACAAATTAAACAAATTTCCACATGAAAACATGTCAAAAATGTCTGCAAGGGGGGGAACTGTCTGCAAGCTGCACGAGCTAATCCGTTTCTTTTTTTTTTTTCCTGCAAACTTTGAGTGTAATTATGACACTTGAGCATTCTGAGTTCAACACTTCCCCAGATCTAATCCATCTGAGTGAGGTTATCACAGTGTGTGCAGGGAATAATTTACTCTGAAACCTTCTTTAGGGAGCCACATTAGTGTCACGTTGCACAAACGCTATCCATGCTCACACCTCGTTCTTGACTAAGGCAGAACAATCACAAATCACTGCGGGATGTTTTTTAATAGAACAAAGACAGGTTAGTCACGACTGGGACGCGCCACGGGGCTCGGGCTGGCTCCGGCGTGGGACCGTACCTGCAGACGCAGTGGCACGATCGCCTGCGCTCCTGGATGCTGCGGTTCAGCTTCATGCGGCGGAACAGGGCCGAGCCCCCCTGCCCGCGGGACTGGTCGACCGGCGACACGGGGGACGCGAGGGTGGGCGCGGGAGGCGGACCCTCAGGGCCTTCCCACAGCCTCAGCTGTCGCGTCAGCTTCCTCTGACTCATCGCTGCCATATCCCGGGCCCTGCCGAAGCTCACCAGTTCAAGAAAACTCCCCCAGCCTCCACTTAACAACTGGCCGTCTCGGGTTTATGGCTGTCTCTCTCCCACGCGGTCCGCCCCCCACCTCATCCACTTTTTTTTTTAGCGCATCCTCACGTTTCAGGCAGGGGAGAAGAAAAAAAAAAAACAAAAAAAACTGTAGGTGTAACAAACCCTGTCCTCAATCCAGAGCTAGTTCTCGTATCAAGGCCTGATCCTGCCTTCAGTCCTGCTCCCCTGCGCGTCTGTGCGAGCTGGAGGAGTTAAAGTTCATCAGCATGCATATCCTGCGCCGTGATCCTCGGGGCCCTGGATGCTTAAACTCCAGTTCGCCCTTCTCACATCCTCAGTTTGTTCCCCCGGATTTATTCAGGTCTCCTTAATCCTCGCCCTTGTGCGGGGTTTGTTTGAGGTCGCCCTGCACTGACAGCCTCACAGAGGAGAGCTCTTCTGATATTTCACCACATCAGCTCTGATTGAGCGCCGTCACCCTCGCCGGCCCCTCTGCCTCCTCCTTGCCTCCAGGTCGCCGTGGCTCCACGAAGACACCCGCGTCGCGAAAAACCAGCCGAGAGACCCGCGATGATCTCAGCTCACTTCCTAATTAGCCAAGCTTTTTTGTTGCCCTCTTGCATGCGTTAATTTCTCTCCTCCCCCCGGCCTCCCCAATGCAAGCATGTGCTCTCACTGGCCTTATCTCGCTGCTCACAGTTCCTCTGCAGCAACAGGAAGGCTGATCAGTAAGAGTAACAAACCACAGGCGCTAGAATAGAGCAACACGCAGAGCCTGTGTAATGAGGATTCGACGAGGAGATACAAACAACCCAGAAGGAGGAGGGGAAAACGAGAGGAAAAAACGGGGTTGACTCATACCCCTGTGTAAATGTTTACATGTTCCACCGAGGAGTGCGCAAGGTTTGCGCCCAAAACATTCCATGTTTTGACATCAACAGCCTTGTTCACCAACAGCACTTAGATGGCCTTTGGATGTTAAACAGACTCGGCGCTACCTCAACGTTCTCAACAATCACGCCGCGGAACAGCTTTTAAACATTAAGGGCCAGGTCAACCGCGACTAATTCAGTGTTGAGCCTCAAGCAGGGTTTTTTTTTTGTTTGTTTTACACCTATGTTGTTGCTTTTTTTGTCAAAGACTGTATGTCCACTCCGAATGCGAAGGCACTCTGCTGCAGTGTTCATAAAAACCCTGCTGGAACTATCGAACCGCTGCAAGTGTCGGATTCGCCGGCAGCGCGGTTCCCGAGGAGTTTCCTGAAGTGTCATTTGTCATTTCTTTATTATAGGAGGCATTGATTAATCATCTTCGTAACTGCCCTGTTAACCCTGGAACTGCCGGAATGGCATTAAGAAATGGAAACCCTGCGGTGGAGGAGAGTGTGGCAATGTTCTTAAGAAATAAGTATTAAGCAATTTATTAATTGAACAATAGCTGAGGGTTTTACAGGAAAAAAAGAGTAATAATTCCAGCTTCATTCATTATAAAGGCTGTATTTATATATATATATATATATATGTACATATATATATATATATAATTGAAAGGTTATGCATGAAACATAAACAGCAGTAGAAGGACATGTTTTATTAAAAGGCCGTGTTTCAGATTTTCCTGCAACAGAAATGAACTTATTTTGCCTGTGCTGGATTTAATAAAACAAAATAAAATACTTTTATATTTTCATTCCCGCGCGTCTGAGTGTAAAAGTCAGTTTGGTCGGGCGGCTAACATCTTGTTTGGAATACAGATGAGACAGCCCCAAATCGAGCGGGCCTGCGTGCAAGCCTTTTACAACCTGCGCGCCGCGTGTTTGTTTGTTTTTCCGCAGAGGCCGCGCCGAAAACGCGCAAAGGAGGGAGGCGTCGCGGGTCCGTGCGTCACCATTTGAATATACAGTACTCAGCACGTACCCGGCGAGGGCACAAATGAGACGGCGTGTGAATGGTATCTGCCCCCCCCCAGCCTTTTTCTGCAGCTCGTGGAGGAGGAGAAAAAAAAAAAGAAAGAAGAAGAAGAAGCAGCAGCGAGAAAACCTGCTGCCTGGATTCGGTGTTCCAGCTTTCAGCAGGCGGCTTGAAGCCCGAGCACAGTGAAGAACACAGTGAAGATAAGATGCCTTGTCAGTTTTTTTTTTTTTTTTTCCTCTCGCCTTCCACGTTGAGTAGTTTACCCTTTCTTCCGAGGCTCTCTTTTTCCCTGCCTTCTCTTCCTGGTAGAGAGCAACTGCCGTTTGTTTATGACGCACTGGGGATGGATGGGGGGTGGGGGTGGGGGAAAGAGAAGCACGTCTTGGAAAGTCACTTATGAAAAGGCCTTACGTGCACCCTGTTTGAACAGTGCTTTTCAAAGACAGACTTTGGAAAAATGTCAAGAATTCTAATTCACTTGACAGTTACTATTGTAATCTCTGGAGAGCTGATGAAGAGACAATTATTCTATCTTCTATTAAACACAGAGTCCCAGCTCAATAATAGCTGGTGAAACCTCTCAAAGTGACTCATGCACACCCGTGGATGTATACACACACACACACACACGTGTGTGTGTCTGTGAGGACACGCACTGGTGAAAACACACCCCCGTGTTGCACTTAAGTGCACACATAGACGAGCATTAACATTGGAGCTCCTTTGTTTTCGCTCTGCACTATAAAAAGGAGAAGTAGATGCATGCACGCGCAAACACACACACACACACACACACACACACACACACACACACACAGATGCGGCACACTGTACACAGGGGTGATTATACACTGGGCTGTGGGCAGCTCTCTTGGTTTTCATTATGTGAGAGCGGAATCCCTGGAGTGAATCGCTGCGGACAATGACATGATGATCAGAGGTTTCAGAGGGAAGGGGATTTGTGCCGACAGAGTGACTCCTTATAAAGGAGATAACAAACCGTCTCAGTCTGGGTGGAGAGGGAGAGGAACGGAGCTGCCATCTCATGTCTCAGTCTAGCTACCTGGTCCTTTTGTTAACCCTCCGTGACTCGCTCCGCACACGAACCTATATGGCAGCAGATATGTTGCGCGTGGCGTCGCCTGACTGAGGGATGTGGCCACTGGCTCGGAAGATGTAAAGCTCATTTGTCGCGTGCGCACTGGCCGTGTAGCGTGAATCGCATTTCGCTCAGGTATTGCCGCAATTTACTAGTTTGGTTATTAAATTACCACCGTGCACCTCTCTCAAAGAGAGTCCTTGTGTGCAGAGTAAGCCGCGGAAATTGGACCGTGCTGCGGCAGCACTTCATTTAGCCTCTTCTCCGCCACACGTTCCTGCAACAAAAGGCGGGAGCTTGATTTTGGCGTCATTAACACGGCAGGCTTCAAAGGGCTCCTGAGCCCCTCAGTCAATACAGCGATTAGTTTAATTAAACCTATAAGTCCATATGAGAGTGTAGAGGAGATTTGCATGCGGTCCCCCTCCGCTGACCCCCTCTCTCTCGCCATCGATTATTCATTAACATTCGTCACGAGGAAGCCCCCGGCTGAGGCGGGCTGCTGCCACATCAGCGATTTTCCCCGGCAGTCTGGTCGGTGTCCGCTCTCCTTAACTCCCCGTCGCACTGGTGCGTCGCTGTTAATCAGGCCCCTCTGAGGGGATGAGCAAACCCTTATTCATTTAAGCCACTTGAAAAAAATAAAAATATATATATATATATATATTCCCTGTCAACTTCCCACCCTACCTGCTTTTTCTTCATTCTCCTCAGTTCGCCAAGTTAATGATTAACCTGCCTGAGTCCACCGCCCCCCTCGCTCCCCCACGACACACACACACACACACACACACACACAGTCCATACTCTCAGCCCCGGTGGAGAATGACAGTTATTTCCTGCCTCTGCTTCCTCCTCTGCCAAGCAAGCACAGATGCTTATTTCCAAGTGCAATTTCAAACCCCCCCCCCCCTCCCTCCTTCCCTCTACACCCACCCACCCATGAGCTGTGCCTCACCCAGGCATTTAGCACCTGGCTGATTGCTACCAGTGTGGGGGTGGCAGCGAGGGCAGTTGAAGGGAAGAGGAGTGAGGACTTGCAAATTGGGAAAGGGTGCTTCTTTTATAGGCCGGCCGCGTAATCACAGCTGTGCTCCGTCGCCGCGGCGGAATTATCCGCGCATCCATCGAGTGCATTAGGGTTCTCCGTCGCGAAAGCACTCTCAGGCAAGGGCATGCTTTTAGGGCACCGTGCCCGCAGCTGACACATCTCGAATGACATGTCCAGAGCGGGCCTGCCATCTCAGCCTGCCTCATCTTGCCCTCTGGTGCAACGCGAGAGAAGGAGAGAGGCGCGGGCACCCTCGTGCCTGCTCATAATTTAATGCCGACATTTACAGTGCAGTGAACAAGAAGCAGAAGCTCTGAAGGAAAAGCGCTGGCGCCACGTCATGTGGGCTGAGGGGAGGGCGTCTGGCCGCTGGAGGACGACAATAAGCCGGCGCGAGCGGACGAAAAGGCAGGACTCGTGAGAAGGAAATAAGCTGCCACTTCTCAGACTTTTCTGAAGTCTCTCAACTATTCACCGATTCAGTAATTAGATCAAATCTCCAGTTATTACAAGCGCAGCCGTTTCAAGAACGCACTATAATGGATTCAAGCGTCGTGACTCCTTGTGATCCGGCTCATTGACCTCATCAAATGATGTTAGTTAAGAAACGCTGCTGCCTCATTAGCATACTTCCGAGTGCGCGCTGGGTCTGAGCTAAAGCTCGTCGGAAGCCCGTCCTTTATCCTGTTTGAAAACAGCTGCATTACGGAGGGCTTGTTATGGGTCTTTTCATGCATGGATCTCAGATGAGTCACAGATATTTTCCCAGATAAAAAAAAAAAAAAAGGAAAACGATGCTAACCCCGATGAAAATTTGAATCCCCTTCAGCCCCTGCTGCCACGCTCTCAGAGAGGTGCACCTTTCACCTGCGATGCTGCGATAAGAAGAACCGTATTATCTAAGATGAACTGAACGGATCATCTACTTTTGAGCTTTTTTTTCCCAATAATCGTCAAACAGGACACACAGGAGCTTGTTTATTTAAATTGGTGGGAGTCGCTGCCACGCGATGGCCCAGATCTCAACCGGCCCCACCCCGTCCGCTTCCTCTCCCCCCTTCGCCCTCAAGCTGTCCGGTCCGCCCGTTTGCCTCTCCCACCCGTCCAGCTCTCTGCCGCGCCGTGGTCAGATCACAGAGCTGGAGATTACAGCAGATTATCCTGCCCGCAGGATCGCCAACCCAACTCCTGGCTGTCCAACACAGAGCCGACCGCAAGCCTCCGAAAGCCCAGAACATATGCCTTTACAGGAGGGACCCGGAGGGATTGGCCGCGCTCACACCTGGCGAATGCCGCGGGAGAGGGATTTATTTTATGAGCTACACTAGATGGGATAATCAGCCTTCATTCTGCACAGCAACAGGCCCCTCCGCGTTGTGAAAGGACAGACACAGCCGGCCCTCTTAATCTATTAATGCGCCGTAGGAAATAACGTTCCAGCAGGATTCGGCGGATTCCCTCCACAAAGCTTTTAGCGCAGTATTCTCTTTCACCTGAGGAATTTGGGCTTTCGACGGCGTCACACCCCGGCCGCGTTCTTCGAAAACCCCACCAGGGGCGTCCGTCACTCCTCATCAGCGCATCTCTGAACTCCCGAAAAGCTCGCAGGAGTCTCTCCTCAGGTGGAGACGACTCACTCTGTCACAGTTTGCTCCACTTCCAGCTATATTTAGTTTCGACTTTGTGACATTTGCCGGCGCGCGACACACAACCCGATGCGCGTCGGGTTGCACCGACACGGCGGAGACAGAAAATAATAAAGATGCTTTTTTTTTGTTTTTTCTCCCCCCGCCATGCGCTGGTACTGTACGTTACACATTGCATTAGATTTGAAACTATTACTATGGGGTTATAATTCTGCATTAAAATTAACATCAGACTGCAGTGCAGGAACGGTGGACTCTGTACCAAACATCATGAATAAAACCCGTATATCAGTGAACCTCAAATAATTCAACAAGTCAGAGTAAACAAGTCTTCACATTTAAAGTCTCGTCATGCTAAGTCTGAAGTGTTGCCCTCTTCACTTCCTTCAATCTGTCTTCAGGAAATGATACATATTTAGATTGAGGTCAGTGGAGTGTGTTTGCCAGTCAGCGTTATTTCCTCATTTGGTCTCCAGTGTCCTCCTTTGCTGTGTCTTGTAAGGTAATTCTCCCCGCCGTCCTCAAATGGGGACACTGGCGAAAAAAAAGACCCCGAGAGCTGACACAGCCGCAGTCACTGTCAGTCGAATCAAAGCAGCGGCTGCTTGATGTTCTCGCTGCGTGATATCGCTGCACACTGTTTTGCTGTTGTCTGCGGCACTTTGGAAACTGAGAGCAACAAATTCTCATTCCTTTTCTCCGTGCCTGTCGGTGTCGTTCTAATTCTCACCACGGCCCCCGATGCATGCAAAGCGATTATTCGCAAGTGAGTTCATATGCACCCAGCTCATGTAGAAATCCCTTTTCCTCCCAATTCTTCCTCCTCTCTTCAGACTTCAACCTTTCGCTCTTCGGGGATCCAGACACTTTTCTATGTAAATTCGGTTGAGCGTGAAAGGTAAGTGTTTAAGAATCGTGACTCCCGAGCCACGGCTCTCTCTCTCTTTTTTTTTTTTCTTTTAACCAGCCGCGCACCCAGGTGGGGAACCACCGGGTATGTAAATAGCATTGTTCCACCCAGAAAGCACCTTGCGTGTTTGTGTCACGGTTAGCTCCCCCGTATTTCCCGTCTCCTTCACGAAGCCCGAGTCTGGGCTAAGCAGATGGATCAGCTGACACAGGGAGCCATCCTGAGAGATGACAGATGGAGAGACGTGTTCAATTGGTGTTGTGTTTAGTTTCCTGCTCCTCGCATCCTGATAAATTAGGAGCTGAGAGACGGAACTCCTCGGCGGCGGGGAGAGCGACTAGTCTGCAGCGGCGAGAGCAATAGAGTGATATTGATTTGCTTTTGATGTTTAATGGAGTTTCTCAGAGGGGAGGCGCGAGCAGAGGAGTGGAGAGGGGGGCGGAGGGGGGCGCGCTGGAAAAAAGGAATGAGGGTCAACAAGATAGAAAATCAGCCTCTAGATGAATTCAAAGTAATGAACTAGATTTTAATTGCACTGACCAGCATTCCTAGAAAGTGGGAAAGTGCTCTTACAAAACCCAATTAGTGCACATTGTGGGGGAGAGATGATGAGAGGAGAAAGTCTCAGAGTAAAGGCTGCGCCGCTTTAAGCAGCGTCGGCGCTGCTTCTCCACTATACGTCCAAATCCATATACGCCGTCCCCATGCTGTTGCCCCCCCTCCCCTCCCCAACAAGCCCACACAAGAAGTGGTATTTTTAGAGCATCACCCTATCTCTGAGATGGAGCGTGTAACTCCCTCTCTGCAGGCTGGGGCTGCTGGGCCTCTTTTATTTTAATCCAGACTGGAGGAAAAGATGGAGAGAGAGGGAGAGAGAGAGAGAGAAAGAGAGAAGAGCGTGAGTCATCCAGAGCTACCTTTGTGTCACTGTGGCTCTGTTCCTCCTCACCATCTCACTATCTTTTCCTCCATCTTTTCCTCCATCTGTCTTTTCACTCAGTCTGCCACTCTTGGTTATTGTGAGCATCTATCTATCTATCTATCTATCTATCTATCTATCTATCTATCTATCTATCTATCTATCTATCTATCTATCTATCTGTCTACTGTATCTGTCTGTCGTCTTGAATTTCACGATCTAAAAATCTCCTCTTATCATCTCTGTAATTTCAGCTCCCGTCACGTCGCATCTAAAAGGGAACCCGCGCGGTCTTGGCATCCGATTCGTCACATACATTTTCCCAGCACAAAGAAACTTGGCCGCTCATTACGGCCGAACGACGGATAATTGCTGCTATAATGTGCCGCAAAGACAACAGCAAAAAAAAACAAAAACAAACGGCGGGGCAGGCTTCAGCCAGCCCGAGCGAGGAAGCCCACCGGGTCGGTCTGGACTCGCAAATGGTCCGTTTGGCTCGGTGCTGGGAACCGTCGGCTAATGCGGACGAACAAGGGAGCCGTCCCTCGCACTTTTGGAAGGCGCCGTCGAAAGAAATCCCCCCTTCCCTTGGGGCATCTCCCGTGCGTGACTTTTCATCCAGCCAGCAGAGACAAATTTGTGGACACAACACAAAAATAAACACTGACATATTTACTCTTTTTTACCCTGACATGCGAACACGTTAGCTAATACTTGTGCCCCTTCTCCGCTCGCTAACCCCTGACGGTATCACCTAGCCTAGCTCCGAGGCTGTCAAACGCTCCACTGCGTCGACCGGAAAGTGTCTTAAGTATGCGAATGGAGCCGAAAGTTGTGCACCGCAGAAGTAAAACCACTGAGCTGAAAAAAAAAAATCCTCTGTAGTCCTTGAGGGTAACTGCAGCAGAGCAGAGTTTGTTAGGATTTGTTTGGAATGTGACACCTTTCATACTCATTTGATCCATTTTTAATATAACAACATAAAAGTATACAGTCATCCTGGCGGCGCTGTGGGGCTGTACTCTGGCTCAGCAGCGCTTTGAACTAAACACGAACGTCTCCACGCTAACATGCAGATGTCTAGCGGAGATGTTCTTTTTTTTTTTTTTTTTTCTCAATCCCTCCCCACCACCACCACCACCCCACCCCGTCTTATTTTGCAGAGTGCAGAGCGCCGGGAAATGAGTTCAAATACAGTAGGAGGATTAAGGATTATGCCCTAAAAAGATAAATGATATCCAAATCAAAAGCTGAGTATTTTACATTTAGGTAAATTACATCCCAGGAGACGAAATATACCGTAAATTTAACACACGCAATTAGAACACCCTGTTATAATGCTGCGGCCATGAGAGTAATAATAGGCCTCACTTGTGAGAATTGTGTTAAGAGAACAATAAGGAAATCTGAGCGATTATCCGGGATAGCAGTTCGTTATCATTAGCGAGGAGAAGCCGGGTGGATTTTTCTGTTCAGAAGCTGCCTCCGGGGGCCTTCGCCTTGCAGCGGGGCAGTGGATGTGGCACGCTCGTCTGATGAGTCAATCTGTCTGTCATTTCGCGTTTTTTATGTCACTCACTGCCCCGTTGTTCCTCGGATTCTCTCTCTCTCTCTCTCTCTCTCTCTTTCTTTCTTTCCTTTCCTTTTTTTTTTAATGGTTAATTTTAGACTCAAATCAAATGCCCGCTTCCACTTCTTTTCCTCACGTCACGTTGGCAGTTTGAACTTTTCAGCGTCTGTCTGAATGTATTCCGTCACGCTACACTGGCAGGACTGCGCAAAAAAAAAAAAAAAATCCTCTCCACTCACCTGTAGGCGCTGCTCTGGAAAGGTTGCTGTATTGACAAAAAAAAGAAAAATCTAAAAGGCAACATAAAAACTGTAAGAGAGGGATGCATTTTGTTTCCTGATTCTGTTACAAATGCTAAGAAGAAGCATTGTGTGTGCTTTTTTTCCCCCTTAGCATTCGTATTTCGTCCATCTCTAAAATAGACTACCGATGAATGTGTCCTTATGATGAGCCTTGACATGATGCTGATTACTTATGTTCCCTTCTACTGTGAAATGAGCTACATGCATTTACGAGCAGAGAGCGGAGAGAGTAGACCTGGGGAGCCAAGTGCGCCCTGACTGATGGCAAAATGATGGAGGAAGAAGCTGTGATTGGGTAATGAGGCCTGGAGTGTCATGGTAGGAAAAGCAGCCAGAGCCTAACAGACCGTTCCAACACGTCAGAGTTGGGGAGTGCGGGCTGTGAGAATCAGCAGTATGTCCAAACAGAATGGATGTCTCCCACACTGCATGTCCCCAGACGCTTCCCGTCTAACAAAAGCCTTCACGCGAGCACATGCTCGCACACAGACTTCGAGCCACAATAGCGGTGCCATGTGTGGCTTTCTGTCTGCCTCTCGCAGATCCGGATTAAACAAAAAAACAAAACAAAAAAAAAAAAAAAAAGAGAGAGGAGAGCTGCCATGTGCTGCAGTTAACGATCACGTTTCCACCGGCAGCGACAGACAGGCCGCACTTCCGCCCGGTGCGGAAACTGCTGAAACGGTCAAAAAGCGAAGATGAAAAAGTTCGCGAAAAAATCTCGAGCCGGTGGCTGAAGCTTCGTGATTAAGAAAAAAAAAAAAAATGTCATGGTGACAAACGCTTTACCATCGCGACGAACGCGTCTTGAGGAAATGTGCCATGCCCTGCAGGGTGCAAAATGAGGACATCAAACACATTCTCAAGTCGTTCACATTAACTCACTCTCGCTGTTCTTGCATTCAAATAAGCACAAACATTTACACACACACAGACACACACACACGCCGCCGACACATGCTGATGCACAACCAGATGCTCTCGCGCGGACTCGGTCTAGCACACACAAGCACCCACACTCAATATCTTCCTTATACATATTGAAATACAGAATGGAAACTGAAATAAAGCTCAATAAAACACTGGGTGCTGAGGCTGGTTTGGTTTAATCTCATTACACTGGGAGCCCGAGGCTTCTCACCCCCTATTTATAGCACCCTGAGAGAGGGAGAGAGAGGAAGGCCGGCGCTCGTGTACACAACATCGCCGGCTTGTGCAACCGCCGCCGTGAGTGGCAAGGGACCCGACCAATCGAAGGCAGGTCTTGCGTCAAATCTGATGTGACAAAATACACAATTTGCCGGTGATCTGTGAAGACAGCCGCCCTCGTTCTCTATTCTCCAGACACATGCGAGCTTCCACGTTGCCACGTTCGCCACATTCACTTTATCCTCTCCTCTCCTTCGCACCTTCTCCCCACCCCTCCCCACCTGTTTGATGCAAAGGAATGCACTTGTCCGTCAAATCAGGAAGCACGGATGAGCACGACGACTACTTCTTCTTCTTCTTCTTCTTCTTCTGCCGCAACTAATCCAAGAGATTTCACAGATTGCGTTCGGTATGATTTTGGCTAACGTTCCGTCTGTGTCTTCAGACTGCGCTGATGCAAACATATGCTCGGGGAACGCTCTCAAACTTTCACTGGGCCTTATCAGTACTGTGGATTGCGCCAGAAACCTTTCAAGTTGTTCCGACAGAAAAGCCCCAACGATGAGGGTGGGGGGGAGCTCAAGGGAGAATAGCTCTATTGACTGAGAGAAGACTCAATTCTGCCATTCTTTAAGGGAACCTCTCACAATAAAACCCCCAATCCACACAAGTAATCAGCCCTCGCTACACAAACACATACACAACAAACATTACAGAGAGGGGTTGATAGGAAAGACAGAGAGAGAACTCAGACTGGGGCCTCACCGGTGTTAATTGCTTCGCCTTTGTTGGGGCTAAAAACGCCTTCTAGTCTTTGCATAGGTTGTGTAAAAAGAAAAAGAAAAAAGTGTGCAATCTTCTAAATGCATTAGCCATGTCCCTTCCGTCTGCCCTCCAACAACTCGAATGACACTTTTTAATGTGTGAACATGGGAACGTGACCTACAAGAAAAAGCTCAGGGGTCAGGAGCCGAGACAGAGCTGCCCTTCCACACCCTCAGTCACTTATAAGCCGCCTCATGCATTATGTAAAAACTCTCGAGTGTTCTCACGGGCCTCGTCGCGCAGCTGCACAGATTTTATTTTTGTATATTTCTCTATCACAAACCTATTGCGTCAGTTTTGTTTTTGTGGGTTCCTCCTGGTTTGGAGGCAGGGAAAAAAAGAAGAAGAAAAAAAAAGAAGCCACACACAGTCAGTAAAAACATACTGTAATGTAGTGTAGGTACACATATGATGCATTGAACCTGTCATTGCTACATATTAAAGGGTAATTATACGCATTCATCTTGCTGTTTTATTTTACAGATGAAGTGACTTTCACCAACAAACATATAATTTTCTCATACATCATGTTTTTTAATGATACGCCTCACGGGGGCCGTTTTTTTTTTTTTTCTTCCACATTCCACTTTTGGCATTTTAAGGGCATTTTATCCAGAGCGTAAAACGCTGCGCTTTTATCAGAGTTTGTTCAGAACGCGCCCCTCCGCCGCCGCTCTCCCCGTGCAGGAGCAGCCCCTGCGACAATGGGTACTTGCCGGCTAATTTCTTTTTGCTGCTTTCTAAATTAGCACGCTATGAATTATTTAGTGGCACATTTAGCACCCTCATGCTGTTATTGTTTTCGCGGCGACGGGATGTTATTTGCCGTCGTTTCGAGCGTTTTTCCAATCAGGCTCGCGCAGTAACGGGGGGAAGCTGAGTCAGACCGACGACGGGAAGGATCCTCTGCTGCATCTCTGTCTGGGCCTATATCTGTCAGCGATAACGGTGATGTATAGGCAACGCGCCTGAGCGTGGTTTATGATGTAAACAGGGTGTGAATAAGAGGCTGAACAAAGCGTTGGTCAGATTTGCTGGGGCCGGGCCACGGTGTTACAGTGAGCCACTATTAACGCCATCTGTCGTACTTTCATAATCGTCCAGTGAAGCTGACACCCTGCCAGTGAATTTTGGGTAAGAACACTGTCCCGGGGCTAGGTGTCTGGAAGTGGTACCTCAGCAGGCAACTGAACAAGGCTGCAGTCTTCACGCAAGGCCTCTGTGCCAAGCGCGCACCTTCATCCCCCCTGTTTTTCCAGCTCTGATTTGCTGCGAGCTCTTGATTTGAACTCATCCGTCGCCCAGCGCGTCCCTGACACGCCTCGCATCCATCCGCCTGACGCGCCGCCCCGCGCGACAGGTGCACGCTATTTGTTCCCGGCGTTCCTCCACTTGCCGAGTGAGGGACTGTCAGCCCTAGTCACTCAGGCACATCTGCGCCAAGACGGCAGCCTAGAGCACACTGCATCTCTGTGGCGCAGGTCACCGCTCTGCACCACCCGATTGACGGTGGTCCGTGTCGCCTACCGGTGGGTAGGGGGGGGGCCCGGCACGGACACAATAAGCCTCTTTTCATTTGTCTGGCTTGTGAGTTAAAACCTCACCTCACGCCGAACAAACATCGCTCTGCCGTTTTTCATCGAACCCAGCTATTTGCCGAGAGGTGAAAGACTACCACTTATTTTAAAATTGAATACTTTGCACATTTTGACATTTAAATTCTCCCAGGTCTCAGCAATGAAGACCTTTTTCTTGGTTTGAAGTGGGCGACTTGATTAGACTGAAATGCTTTTTTTTCTGCTTTTAGTCCCTTGGAGTCTGTGTTTTTGAAGAATAGCTCGCTATAGCTATTAAGAAAAAGCTTTATTTTTGTGTGTCAGGAGGATTGTGTCGTGTGCTCTGTTTTCTTTTCAAATAGGCTACAATTTGATACACGGGTCTGTTGGAACTGCTTTTCGATGCCTGCTGATTTACGGCCACGTAATTGAAGGTGTTTGTGTCTGCTCTGCACATGAAGTCTGTGATTTTCTCTTTTTTTTTTTTCCTTTTCAAATAACGGCAGCATCAAGGCCGACGTAGAGCTGACTACATCAGCATTAAACAAATGCAAGTGGAACAGAGGAAGCCGCTGCACACTGTCAATGGGGGCCACTGCGCTTCGCCACTGGAGTGTGAAGGTTTTAGATACAAACATGACCTAAAGGGGGGAGAGACGTTGCAAGCTGTGGATGATCTCAGCAGACAAGAGGGGGAGAGCGGGGCGGACTGATACATACACTGTATGATTGTGCTTAATGCTCGTGTAAGCACGAACAAGGCTATCAGAGAGAATCTCGGAAGCCAAAGGGAACCAGTCAGACGGGACACACAATAGAGACAAAGCAGAGAGCAGAAATAGAGATGGAATCAATACTCCCCATTTACACCGAGGTGAAATGAAGCTAAAAGGAAAGAGGATCAAAACGAGAGAAATGCTGTGATCAAAGACTATCATTTCATTGGACAAAAGGCTGATTCAAACAATATTATTAGATAAGAAAATAGAAAAAATGGCCAGCATGACGCTTATCACGGTCACAATGGGCATCTTGAAAGAGTCAGAGGAAACCGTTGCGTAAAGAAAGTCCAATTATGGAGATTTAACGGACATGAACACTGTATGAAAAGGGGAAGGGGACTGCATGTTAGAGATAAAATGTAAACAGGCTCGCTGCACCAAACAGGGACATAATTAACAGGTGGACTCGTTGTGCAACTTGAATTTTTTTTTGATGGCGTGGTTCACTTTGTTTCTTCTTGCTGGGATCTCTGCCCATGCACACTTGTCAAGAACAAATAAAAAAAAAAGCACGAGCAAAACAAATGACTCGCGTTCCGCCGCTTTTCAGTGTGAAATTAATTAAAATGCAAAGATGCCAAGGTTTCCAATCAATGCGCGAGGCAAATACTGACTGCGCTAAATGTGGTTAGCGGTAGCCTGGGCGTCTGAGAGCCTGCAGCCAGACAAAGTGATGAGCAGGGAACAAGCACAAAAGAAAGACCTTGGGTGAAGGCTGCAAACGCTCCCTCTGAGCAAACAACCCGCTCCGCGTCACGGTTAAGGGAACTCAGAGGGATTTTATTTTTTTTTTCTCACCTGAGGTCTCTGGAATCTACCTGCGCCGGCCAATGGCGAGCACCGAAGCGGCGCACGAACCGCCTCCAGACGCTAATTAGCGCTGAGAGTAGTGAGAAAGCGTGATGCGTTCACAGGCGAGCGCAATCTGTAGCTTAAACAGATGGTTCCGCCACACAAATGAGACAAGCGGCCTATTACTTGACACTATTAAAACGCATTTGTCGGGGAAATTCCTGAATGCTCCCTGCGTGAGACTTTCCGTTTCTAGAGAGAAATGTAAATGTATGATCGACAACAAAATACAGCTGTCGTGGTGATTAACTGGAGCGTTATCTCATTATGGACTACATCATCATGGCAGCAGGCCAGTTGGGGCAGGGGAAAGATCCCCTCCAGCTTGCAAATCAGCCCTGGATCCTGAGCTCGGAGAGAGGATGTAAAGAATGCATGAAGGCATAGGTGAGACAAGAGCAAGGCTTTGGTTTGAAATAGTTGCAGAGGATAGAACAGCGATTAAACTATATCAAGACTTCAGCTCTTCAGTACAGGTGTATAAATATTCTTTTCCTTTATAACCACACCAGTCATGATGCACATCCAGTGGGACATGCTACAAACTGGCAAATTATACAGTGAAGCCCATCAAGCGCCTGTAGGCTTTGCCTGTTTTTTTTTTCTTTTCTTTTTTTTGGGTAAATATAATCTATTCTACAAATGCACAAAACAAGTAACCATAGCAACAGAATTGCGGGAAGAGCTGTTACTCGTTTAGTGTCAGTCATTCATTTTCGTGCTGAAACTTCCCAGAGCACATTGGGCATGGGACCTGATGACTGATACGCCCATATTAACATGACTGACAAGACGGTCGAACAAAAGACATCAGGGACGCGAAGAGGAGGCAGACTGAAACTCTTGGGGGAAGGAAGGGGGGAGGGGAGGGGAGGGGGGGCTGATTGCCTCTAAGATTGCCATTTTGGCGGATGCAACATAGACGCAAAAAACAGACGAAGTGAAAAACAGCTGCAGACAGTGATTCTTCGAACAGTTGTGGAAACCAGCCCCCAGAATCCCTCTTGCCCGTCCCTAGACTGGCGGCCGCTGAGAGTGCTTTGTTATCGAAAGCAAAGGTATCCATTACAGTTACGCAGCACAATCAGTTGATTCTGAACTTTGTCCGAAACAATTTCGCCAGCCGCTCTCGGGGCTGATTGATCGCCCGAACCTTCAGATGAGGTCCTGACCAACTCTCCAGTGATTGAACGGTCTGCTTTCTGGAGACACCGAGGTCATCCGCTGAGTCGATCGCGTGCCCGACCAATCAAAGACCAATTATATTTCAGCCACCCGACAAAAAGTCCCTCATTGTTCCTTAGCGAATACGTTTAATCCGACTCTAAATCGTCAAAATTAAGCATTTTTTTTTTCTCGTGTCCTTTCAACGCCATACGCAACAGAATCTGGAAGAATGTTCCAGATGTGGTGCATGTGAAGAAGGGCATTGGGGGCGCAAGCAGATGTGCATGCGGCTGCCTTCAGCAGGCCGGACTTGACGCAACATAGCCTTGAGCTAAAAATACAGAGCCGCTGGATCAACTTGGATGTTCACAACGCTGTGAAAACGCGGCAGAGAGATGAGGCGCGTGCTCGGAGCATCTATTGTCCAGAAATAAACACAGATTCGAGAGTCGCTGTGATACACGAAAAAAAGAAGAAAGGCGACACCGGCGCGACGGAAATCCCTGCGGCCGCCCGTTGTTGTGACAGGGCCTATCGACGGCCACGTGGGCTGCAGGTCAGACACTTGTGTGCACATGCCTCCGCACGCACGCGGCGTTCAGGCTGCGTTTCAGCACTCATGGCGCGAAGCATTCGTCCGCCAGCTTCCATTTCTCCTTGCACCCTCCTTTCTGACCCATGTGTAGCACAAACACCCACAGACCGTACACGTCACCTCACGGATGTGCTAAGGTACACACACACACCGATACACACACACACACACACACACACAGTTGGAGCCAGCTTGCCCTCAGAGCCGAGCTTGTTGGAATCGAATTATGTATCTCTCTTTCTCTCTCTCTCTCTCTCTCTCTCTCTGCCCTCTCATGGTTTGCCGCCCACAGAAGGAGAAGGGCAGGCAGAGTCAGTCCCAGTGCACTAAAGATTGGACCGCCTCGTGTCCTGGGGACTAAAATACAAATCAGCCCTTCCTCCAGTCAACTGGAGTTGGCCCTTTTCCCAGGGGCCTGCAGGGAAGGCCGTCTGTGGCATCTTTAAAAAAAAAAAAAAACGGAAGAAGAAAACAAATAAGAACATGAGTAAAACACCCCGCATTCCTGCCTCACATCCCACCGCTCTCAGGGATTTGTTGCTAGTCATTCCCCCGTTTGTCTTGCTGCTGTCTCGGCTGGTGCGCGCTCGGGTTTCATCAGCGTGTGGGAAATATTGAGGCGGAAGGGGGAATTGGGGGGGCACGAAAGGAAGTCAGAACCAGTCCAATGTGTCAACAGATTTTTTTTCCTCAAAGAACATCTGGGAATTGAGGTCACTGGAAGGACAGTGTCAGGGGAAGCAAAAGCTGAAAAGCAACACAGAAGGCCTTGGCTCTCTCTCTCTGACAGCCGCTCTCCCACCGAAACAGGAATAACAAAAAAATGAGTCACATATAAGCAGCCCACCTATCTGTAACCCGTGCTGCACAGTCTGTACATTGTTGGGTGTTGAAAACGTACCTGGATCTGCTGAGAAGAAGCGGATAACAATAAGCAAACACCCTAGTGCTGCATTCACCGTGTCTTGTTAAGAGGATAAATGGTGCAATTGTTGAGAAAGGATGAAGTAATCGTATCAAAATTGTATCGTTCCATGACTCACTTAATAAAATGCCTTTAATCTAATCTGCTTGATTAACATGCATCGTGTAATTTGATTTAAATCCTGGTAGATTAGTTAGCCTGTGGAGATAAAGGATCATATAACTGTGTGCTGTGTTAGTCTCCAGTGTCCTCTCCCTAATGCAGTGAATTTACTGTCATATCTGATCAAAGAACAGCTATTTGCTCCCATTAAATGCTGTCTGAAACCATCAGCGTGACAGCACTGTGGCAGTCACAGGTCCATAACTCAGACACCTCTCATTAAGACCACAGACTGAGCCGTTTTCCCCACAGTGGGTGGGTTAGGAGTCAGGAGCCTTGGACGCAGAGGCTGCCATGCTAAGGGGGTACTTCAGCGGCGCACTTTTGGTCTTACGCCCACTGAGCCCCAAACCGCCCCCTGGAGACAAGCTGATAAAGGCCCGTTGTGCACAACGTGCCAGTATCTGAGTCTTGCACGCACGAACGCACCCAACAGACCTTTGGTGCCATTAAAACCATGTTGACTCGTGTTACTTATCAACTACTACATGTAACATGTGGACACCCTTCAAAATGTCACAGGTATTTACAGATGCTGCTGCCGGTGCCTCTGCGTTTCGAGTGGGCGTACTGGTTTGCGCTTCATACCTATCTGAC
Source organism: Mugil cephalus (assembly GCF_022458985.1). Classification (NCBI taxonomy): domain Eukaryota; kingdom Metazoa; phylum Chordata; class Actinopteri; order Mugiliformes; family Mugilidae; genus Mugil; species Mugil cephalus. The sequence continues at coordinate 15,580,889 of NC_061789.1, read as the reverse complement.
ACAGTCTATCCAAAGACGCATAACGCACCGAAAACCCACGCGTCCCGCCTCCCGATAGAGAGTCCTTCATATCGGTTAACCCTTCAGGCACACTGCGTTATTACGCACTCATTAAAATGCCCCTACCCCTCCCCCGTTTACGCATATCCCTTGTGGGCTGCCATGGGCTATTATTGGGATGTTTGGGATGCACACCCCTCTCTCGCCTACCGTTTATTCCCGACACAATTTCCGATTGACGTGTTTGTGGTCCCGTGGAAGGAGGACGGCCAGGACATCCGAGACTTTTTCAGTCCCGGTCGGTCGCTCGTGTCCACGGCGTCGGAGCGCTCCATGTGCCGGTGGTGGTGCCGGTCGGTGTCGGAGTACCCCCGGTGTTTGATTTTGATCGGGGTACGGGGTTGCCTCCAAAGATGCTGCGGCGGCTTCAGAGTCGCTTGTCCTTCCCGGGGAACCGGGAGCGACAGTGACAGGCTCTTTTTCGAACATGGTGGTGGTTCCATCATAGTGCAAAAAAAAAAAAAAAAAAAAAAAAATGAAGATCCCTTTTTAACTTATTGATTAAAATAATATGGCTGTATTCGTTTATTTCAAGCACACAACAAAACGTCTCATGTCCCGCTCCACTTGATCTCTGGGCGAACAAATGAAAGTAACCAAGTCCAGCAGAGCCCAGATCTCAATCTTGTTTTCTGAAAAACATCAAAAACTGTCACAGTGGTAGCCTGACAAGTCATCCAAAGATCATTAATCTCATTGTCCTCGGCGGCAATCAGTTTGAGTTTTTCACAGAATCTCAGTTCTGCCGTGATCCTCACCAGTCCTGGGTTTTGGTGATGAGACACCGGTCCTGCTTCTCCTGAAGTTTGACGCCTCATCGCCCATGGCGCACGAGCAGATGACTGTATTTATTTTAGAGAATTTATTGCTTTTTATCAGCCACTTATTGCAGAGACACACAGAGACCGTCGGCGCTGGCTCCCCCTCTCTCCCTCTGTGTGTGTGTGTGTGTGTGTACGTGTACGTGTGTGTCGTGTAGTATCTTATTGCTGTCCGTGTGTCTCCCAGCTGAGCTGAAATTTCCAAGCAATTTCCATAAAAGTACTCAATCTAGCACGGTTCTCGTAGAGCTACGGCATCTCTGCGTGTCCAGAAGTCTCCCGCGATCATTCCGTGGAGATCCAAGGGTTTGGCCAAGACGCTAAACTGGATTCAGTAACCCATCTTCAATAAATCGGGATGGTGTGAAGGATGATTGGACGTGTCCAAAAAAAGAAAAGGAAAAAGAAAAAAAAACAACACGTATGGTCCTTTGTTCTTAGCTGACCAGACTATCTCATCTTTAGGTTTTGTTCAGGTCAGAATGCATCATATAAGAACAAAAACTGATAGTTGCGGAGCTTCAGTCATCTTGTGCAGTCCGGGCCATTATCTTCCCATCCTCATATTTGCTGGAGTTCGACGGCAAACATTGGCTTCCCCACAGCGCTCTCCCTCCCCATCTCTCTCTCTCTCTCTCTCCCACTCTCTCTCTCTCCCACTCTCTCTCTCTCTCTATCTCTCTCCCCCTCCTCATCTACTGTATTTGGTGGATGGGTGGTTGTCCTCAATGATTGGCCAGCGCTGGAGGGATTCGAACCTCTCATGCGCTCCTTCCTTGCGTTCCCCCCTCCATGCCTCCCCACCGCGTCTCCTTAACAGAAAACAAACAGCAGCAAATTGGACAAATGGTGGTACCTGGGCGAGGGGCTCCGAGCACCAGGGACCTAAAGACTTTGCCGCTGTTGACCATTTAGAGATGGAAGCTGTCACTTTGACTCACTGTGTTCGAGCTGGAACATGTACACGATCCCATTCAGCCCCCTGGAGAGACAGTGCTGAGCTCTTCCAGTCCTCCTCTTTGCTTGCTCCTTATTTTTAGATGTGGAATAAAAGTAAAAGAAAAAAAAAGAAAAAGAAATATCCGGTTGCTCAGTGTGGATTTGGAGGAGCACTCAAATTGTTGGGTGAAAGGTCTTATTCCCATCAGGGCCGCCGCAACTAATGGCACTGTAAAACACACTGCTGGGATGCACGTGACTACAGTCCTCCATCAATCTGGGATCGATGCTTATTTCAGTGTTGTACACGAGCAGTGCATTTTAAATGAAGCAAAATCAGATTTTGCGTTTGATAAGTTGGTAATGGCTTTTTCAGTGCTGCGAGGGCCACGGGCTTGAGTGCAAACAAAGCAAACGCGCCGTCGCCATTTGCAGAATCGAAATCCGAGGACTGCACTGTTCATCTTGTACCGTGTTCTGGCACGTTCGGGCAAACGAAATAGCTGCTGGGCTTCTCGTTCCCTTTCAAGGTAGTTTACAGGGATTAGTGTCCATGTGACCAAAATTAAATTTTAGATAGTGTCGTTTTATTAATTTCAAGCAGTTCCGAGTCTTAGTTTTAGGATTGCTCAAGAACGTAAACTTTCAATTCTGTTCAATTTATACGCAGTCATTAACAACACAAATTGTCCGAGGGCACCGAGACCCTGCGGATCAAGCACTGAGGCGACAGCGTCTCCCTTTTAACGAGAAGAAACCTTGAGTGGAACCTAGCTCATGTGGAGGGACCCATGCGCTTGAGGCCGGCCCAGTTAGAGAAAGAAAAAGAGAGATAAACATGCATCTGTCATACGTGCTCGCATCCAGCTAAAGCATACACGTGGAGTCTAACCAGGATGACGCATGCTGCAGGAGCATTTGAAATAAGTATGTACGCAAGAGCATAGGGGACAAAAGGGGTTATATCACAGTTTAGTCGGTGGCTACAATGATTGAATGTAAGAGGTATCATAGGCAGGTTGGAGACTGATGCATTCAGGTAGGAGTGTATAACTGTAGGCCATGAAGTCTGGGCATGTTGATTAGGCCAGGACCACAAATAATAATTGTATGAGCGCCAGCCAGGGTGCAAGTTATCGCTGAAAATATGTAATTTTACACAGATTTCGCAAAGTTGGAGGCCGGTAAACATGTTGCCACGGTACCCTTGTACGAAGTAACACAAAGAGCTGAAGCTGCGTGTCTGTCACGCTGAATAGAACTGTAGTTTAGTCACGGGGAAGGTTGACAGCGTTAGTTGTTGTTGAAATTGATGTCTGAGATCACAAAAATGTCTCAAGGAATTCGATGCACCAGAAGAAGCAAAGTAAGGATAGAGATGATGTTTTTCCTGTTTTTCAATCTGAGCCTGTGATTCAGTAGAAATGCCCACCGTGACCTTTTAAGTTCTATTCAACACCATACTGCCAAAAAAAACAAACAGTTTTTTGTCTGTCAGTCTGATGGCATTTAGCCCTCCATTAAACCCTTAAACAGCAATCAGACTCCCAGATATCAAACGCATTGTTTAGTTCAGTGGCAATACAACCTAGACTGGTGTTAACCTTTCGCCTGCGTTGCGTCGGAAAGGTTTTGAAGCTAAATTTGAAAAAGAGCATGTGTTTTTCCTGAATCATTGTCCCATTTTTAGATGAAAAAGCAACTGCAGAACCCTTTCATTTGTCTCATTTTCTGTAACAGGATGAAGCATCTAAGTTAAACAAATATCTGGCAGGACTTCAGAGCGTACTCACTGCTTGCCATTCTCCCGTCAGACGTTTCCCCTTGGTGAAGGTGGCAACCAGGAAGCAGGAGTCCTTCTCCTGGCTGGATTTGTTACTTTACCTTGAGCTGACCTGGAAGTGCCTCGAGATTCCACGAGAATAACCTGATAAGGCTGCTGGGAAACAGGACATCTGGAGAGTTCGCCCGTTGCCACTGGTGACCCTGACATAAATAAGAAGGTGCAAATTAAACGGACGGATGTGTGGTTATCGCAAACGAGAAAGGTTGCCGTCTCGATAAATAAAAGGAATGCATGTAATAACATTGAAAATGGGTCTGCTAAAATCCCTGTAATGGAAAAAAAATGCATCTGAGAAGAAGTGCCAAGAATTACTTGAAAGTCTTCTTTTTTTTTTTTTTTTCATTACTCGCCGAAGGTGCTGACTCCACTCTGATTGACTGGAGTGAAATGAGACGATGTGACCAGAAAGTAATGGGAAGCAAAATCTGAAGATTTACAATTCTATAGAAAAAAAAGAAAGAAAGAAAGACATCCCCTTCTGTCTCAATAAATCATTGCAATGCCAACCCCTAAAATCTTACGGCGTTTAGTGCATAACCATAAAGAGACACTTGGTCTAAACCACTAAACCAACAGTTTTGTATTCTGCAACGAGCACCACAGCCCCACACGGCAGCTTCCAGGGTTATAGACTTTTAGTCTGGTTTCTATCTACACTGTAATTACAGGCTTTAGAAATAGACTGACACTCTAAGGAGTTGTTTCCCCTCTCATTCACATGCCTTTTCACTCTTTTTTTTCTTTCACTGCCTTACCCTAAATTAAATCAGTACTTTGGTCGTATTTCAGCGCATGCTGTAAGGAGGAAAAACATGCTGCGTTTTCAGTTCGACGTGTTCGATGCGAGGAAATGATACTTCGAGCTGTGATATTAAATTCAAGCCAATATTCTTCAAGCAAACAAACGCGGCAAGGGCGTAGTGTGTTGTACCAGAAACGGCACATAAACAATGCAGCCATTCGAAGGTAATGATTAAAGACGACAGGCCGCTGCAGATGAGCTGATGCAGATGATGTGGCAGTTCAGTGCGAAAAGTAGCACCTATTGATATTCTGGGCGAGTTGTATGGATACATTAAATAGCTGTCTCCGCCATTTGAACTTGAAGCCTTTGTCCCTGACTCTTTAATATCACCTTCCCTGGATATTTCAGGACTGACACTCGATCACTAAGTATCTGCCTTCGCCCGATCTGATCTCAAGTATTCAGACATAAACTCCGGTCCTCGCTCATAAAATACATCTTTCCACAAAAGTCAAAAGCAATTTAAATTTGGGGGGGGGGGGAAAATGCGGTAACAGCATTGTAACCGAAGCTAAGCTTGGTGAAGGAATACATAAGTTTTGCAGGGGTAGTCAGGCTGAAAAAAAGAAAAAGAAAAGAAAAGCCTTAATCGTTTTGTATTTAAATCTAGGGCAGGACTAATTTAAGAAGTGTTTTCTCAGGTAGATTTAAAAAAATAAATAAAAGACGGGTTAAATGTAGACAGCTGAAAATGTCAAGTGGTTGAGGCTCTAGCCGTTTCATGCAAATTTATTTCGAGAGCCAGCGACTCTTGATAGTAATGTTATATACGCACGACCCCTTCTTGCATCGATATCTCACAGGAAAAATTCAAATACTTGACCGTGTCAGATACTGTCAGAATCCATGTTCTAAAGAGAACGAGAGCTCAGGATTCTCTTCATATTGACATGACAGCATCACACAGTTGCTGCAGATTTGTCGGCTGCACATCTATGATGAAAATCTCCCGTTCCACCCCATCCCAAAGGTTCCTCTATTGGATTGAGATCTGGTGACTGTGGAGGCCACTGGAGTACAGTGAACTTATTGTCATGTTCCAGAAACCAGTTTGAGATTATATGAGCTTTGTGACATGGTGCATTATCCTGCTGGAAGTAGCCGTCAGAAGATGGTACACTGTGGTCATAAAGGGATGGACATGGTCAGCAATAATACTCAGGTAGGCTGTGGCATTTAAACCATGCTCAGTTTGTACTGAGGGGCCCAAAGTGTGCCAAGAAAATATCCCCCACACCATCACACCACCACCAGCCTGAATTGTTGATACAAGGCAGGATGGATCCATGCTTTCATGTTGTTTAAGCCAAAATTTGACCTTGACATCTGAATGTCACAGCTGAAATCAAGACTTGTAAGACCAGGCAACGTTTTTCCAATCTTCTATTGTCCAATTTTGGTGAGCCTGTGTGACCTGCAGTCTCAGTTTTCGACCCCCCGGTGTGGTCTCCTGCTGCTGTAGCCCATCTTCTTAAAGGTCTGACGTGTTGTGCGTTCAGAGATGGTATTCTGCATTCCTTGGTTGTAACCAGTGGTTATTTGAGTTACTGTTTCTTTTCTGTCATCTCCAACCAGTCTGCCCATTCTCTTCTGACCTCTCACATCAACAAGACATTTTTGTCCACACAACTGCTGCTCACTGGGTATTTTCTCTTTTTCAGACCATTCTCTGCAAACCCTAGATATGGTTGTGGGTGAAAGTCTCAGTAGATCAGCAGATTCTGAAATACTCCTACCTAAATGCATTGGATTGCAGCCATGTGATTGGCTGATTAGCTATTTGTGTTAACAAGCAATTGAACAGGTGTACCTAATAAAGTGGCCAGTGAGTGCATGTGGATGTCACTTAGACACCCACCCACCTAGACCAGACCAGGCACCCCAACCCCATAGCAGTGACACTCCTTGATGGCAGCAGGATGCAGCCTGATGCTGACACACACGCAAAAACTCAAAATAAATTTGGCCTTAAATTCACTAGATTCCAAGCTGATCAAGTATCTGTGGGATAATCCACAGAGGCCCCTCCCCTCAACCCATAGGAACCAAAACCCCCCCTTTAACAACATCCTGTTTCCAGACACCACAGGACACCCTCAGAAAGTCCATGTCCATTCTCTGAATGTGTTTCCACCTGTTTTGGAGGCACAAGGGAGACCTACACAATATTAGGAAGGTGGTTAAAATGTCATGTCTGATTGGTGTACATGTATTTAGCCTAGCTGAAGGTTAGCAAGACTTTTTTTTTTTTTTCAAGGACGGATGTTCTTTTTACATTTTACTTCTTTGCTACAACACAAATCAGGTCGGCAGATGAATTTCAACTTCTGTCTGCGCAGCTGTACCACAGAACTGTTTCCTTGAGAGAAAATTCTCGGTTGTAGCTCACGTCCTTAGAAATGAATGGGGTAAGGGGGTGGATGAAAAAGCTGACTCTAACTAGATGCAGAAATAATGTGTGAAAAGATTCCTATTTAAAAGCTGACGAAACAATGATTACAAACCTATTTTGGGCTCAGGATAAGTCGCTAAGAGAGCAACGCCAGACTGTTTACTGGAACACATTAGTGTTTCTCTTTGTAACACAGAGGCCCTTAAAAAGAAAATACAAATTTGCAGCTTAGGTGAACTGCCCTGTGTGGAATTTCTCTCTGGAGGACAATTTCCACGCAACTAAACGTGGGATTCGGCTGCTTCATCAGAATGCAAACGAGCACATGAAGTCTCCGGGAGCGCATTTTAAAATTCTCGCACAGCGACAAAACAATCCCACACTCGTTTCTTCTCAGGAACCTTGGCCACATGTGAATGTGAAATGGGTATACAAGGTGCTGCTCTGAGTTAATAAATTCCCAGGATTTTCTCCTCATGACCTTCAATGCTAAAAAAAATGAATAATAAAATAAAAAAAAAAGATATGCAAATCCTGTGAATGTGACCTGGGTAATATGCGATGGGATGCAAGCGCATTTTTATTCCACTCCTTGTGCAAATGTAAAAATTTCAGACACCTTTGAAGCATCTGAACCTGGCGTATAACCGCTGTTGTATATGAATATGAGGTGACATTTGAAATGTTCCCCAGATTTCAAGGAAGGAATGGAAAGGGGATAAACTGGATGACTAAATGACCACAGCGCAGACTGGAGCTCTCCAGTGCGGTATTGGAAAAAAAAAAGAAAAAAAAAAGCTGCTCTTGCTTGAGTCAGCGGCACACTTCATATAGTGAGCATCTGATTTATTAGGACCGCACTCGCCAAATGGCTCTCCGCGTTATACATTCATATTGTGAGGAATAATTGAAATGCGAAGCAGTCTCACTTACTCTGTGCACGTGTAGGAGACGGTTGCGGAAAACTAGTGTGCATTTAATAGAATATATATATATATATATATATATATATTTTTTTTTTAGAAATGAGCTTAAACAGAAGTTTTCTCTACATCAGCCACGGGCCAAATAAAGAAGGCAGAAAACTTTCCGTGTCCAGCAGAAAGACCATCATCAGCCTGTCTGGCCTCTGGCCCGCGTTGAGTCTGCACACTGGGCATCGGAGAACGCTGGGAAATGGATCCACTTTCGTCCAGTGGAGGGCCATGAAATATTAATCCACACTTCTCTGGCGGCGAGCAATAGTCTGGCAGCAGATGTGTACGTGTGTTTCCGCATGTGTGCGCCCGGCGTTATGAATATATACATGTAGGACGACGGAGAGCAAAGTGGATGCGTGCAAGTGGAAGGACGGAGTGTGGGGATGTTTAGGCGTGGCTGTTACATGTAGCGGTGTCTCAGCGAGTGTTAAAGGGATTCCTCAGATTGTCTGGTTCTGTGGAGGCGCAGTGGTGGGGGCGGACCGCCCTGCGCGAAGGGAAAGGTTCACGGCGCACTCTCAGCTGATGCTAGAGCGGGGCCTGCGAGAACAGTCCGCGTGTCGTTTAAAAAGGCACGATCATTCGGAAGTGGCTCCAGGATGAGCACGCGAGCACCGCAAACTGCCACTTTTCACATCAAGTTGTCTCCCTGGAGGTAGAGGGGGGGGGGGTTTAAACGTTACATTAGGGGAAGCGAGGCCGAGCTCCACTTTAGGGACAAGCAGGGGACCAGTGAGCCCTGAAATGACGAGATAACTCGATTTCAGAGCTACTAAGAACTTCTGCTAATGACAATGCAGAGCTGCAATGGCAACTGGAGATGGGAATCAAGTGTCGGGCCCCGCCACAAGGTTACACTTTTGCTCCGCTTTCTGCACTTTCCTACATCGTGTGACTTGAAATTAAATTACTTTTATGGCCATTGTGGGTCCAAATGCCCCACTACAAACCTTTATACGTTTAGTTATTATCTCGTGCCAATCCAATCCTTGGATCGGAGGGAAATTACAATCAATTTAACAGACTACAGTTCACCGGGTCAGTACATTTTAGATCAGGGGTCTTCAACCTTTTTCACATACTATATGTTATTATATTAAACTCAGGCTATAGCTTCTCTTCTGCTAATATTGCAGCATGCTTCTGGTTTTCGTCTGAAATTTTCACCTGACCGAATAGGCTCTCAGCCAATTGTGAGAAATCTGAGTCACTGTGTAATATGTGACCTGTGTAATATTTGATTGGCTCAGCAGAAGCAGGGGCAGGTCCTACTGTGTACAAGAGGCTTAGATTGACAAGTCTAGACTGACACTCTGCGTGAAACGGTGTTGGCTGAAAAATAGCGTCTTCTGTCTCCATTGATCCCTTTACTAAAATATGTTGGATTCATGTTAATGTCTATTGAAAAAATTTCAAATTTTCACGGTAAAATTAAAAAAAAAAATTATATATATATATATATATATATATATATATATATATATCAAGATTGTCTAATCAACCAAAGATTTTGCGACCCCTCCCCCGCCCTGCAGTACCTCTGTGGAAACCCTAGGCATGGTGGCCCCCCTGTTGAGGATCCATGTTTTAGATCATGGGCGTTTTATCCAAAGTACAGAAAAAGCTCAGCGGTTAACTAGACTTCACCATCCAACCCTTATATCGAGAACAGAGGCAGCTGTCGTCGGAGATACTCTCCTCAAAATATCTCCTAAGTCACTTGTGAAAATCTAAGACACTAATGACGGTCGAAGGCATAAAAGGAAAGAAAGCAAGGCCAAGGTTTGAGATAAAAGTGCGGGTTATTAGTGATGGGGAGGATGATAATTGGGCAGCTTACATGATTCAACAGAAAACATGGACGGGGGATAATGTGCCTCTTTAAGAAATGACTTTCAGCTGTGCAAAACGTTAAACCAGGCCCGTGTAATTGCAGCGTCTGAGTTACCTCTCCGTGCTGGAGACGCTCAGTAAATACTCCAGACTGAAACAATATGAAGGATCTCCAGCCAAATAATGAGACCTACTTCAGTACATGTGCAGTTGTTCCAAGAAAAGCATTTTGGTTCTGGATTATCTGCTTTTAAATCAAGTGCGTTGCTTCTGCCCCGCTAGACAACAACGCAGCACTGGGAACGTTGCCTTTTATTTCCCATAACCAGAAATGGTTATCTAATTTCTGCAGTGCCACGGTGATGTACTGTTACTCAGAGGATCGAGTGGAAAAGATGAAAATGAAGAGCGTGACAATGGCCAAGCTTATTTTCAGGGGGGATAAGGGTACGTGTTTGGGCTTGGAATTTAAATCCCTACTATATTATAATCTTGTTTGGGTGTGTAAGCAGGAGCACCCTTTAAAATGAACAGGTCTCCCCCCCCTCCTCTGAATTAAGCAGCAGGCAGACTGGTAGGTTTCTCCTGGTCTGCTGAGATGTTGTACTGTTTTACAGACTGTTTGTCACAGGGGGGAGTGGGCTGTTTTCTATGACTAATCCTGCTATAAACAGCTCTTGTGACATACCCTATTTGGTTCCACTTTGTTGCCGGTACACTAAGATGAAGCCGTAATAAACGACTGCACATGTGAAGTTAGAGAGCGCTTTCACATTTAGATCACGCCGCATGTACACTGCTTTTCCAAATGCACTAGTTTCCATTCGACGCGCGCTGGCACTGACAGGAGAACACGGTTACATGTTATATTCTACACCCAAAGGTACAGGGAATCGGACTTTTCTTTATTTTTTAAATCCTGATAAACGACGCCGCAGTGATCTGCCTTCCGAGCTCTGCCTCCTGTTTGGGAAAAATCGCAGGTTTCCGCAGCATTCACCAGCAACTGTGCAGGGTAACTGTGTGGGTGGAAATATGAAAGGCAGAAATCTAAATGCGTCTGACACAGCGTCCACCATGCCTCGGCGGATCCCTTTGAGAACCCTGGGTAGACTGGCTGCAGGTATGAGAAACACAATTCCGTAGTGCCAGAAGCATTAGAGATAAATATTATAGAAGTAAACCCAGAGGCTGGGGAAGGAAGGGAAAGAAAAAACACATTAATACAGTGGCATTGATCTGAAAAATAACCCCATCACTTCTCCACAACGCTCTCATTTCCATTCTCCTTCACACATGGATAAGAGAAACAGGAACATTTCTCCCTGTGACTTATTTCTGAAGTGACAGAAGCAAACATAAAGTAAAAATCCCTCGCTCTGTGTTTAAAAAAAAAAAAAAAAAAAAAAAAGTTTTACGGCTGGTTGTGCTTTCGCCCATCAGGGGAACGCTCCATCAGCAGCTCTCCTCCTCGAGGCTCAGTGGGAGCCCCAAGAATAACAGCTAATCAAAACCTTTCATGGTCTGCTGAGAGGAACCGGACCACCTCTTGCCCCCTGTTCGAAAGGGTGAGGGTCTTCAGCGCAAACGGCCATCCATCTCGGCGGGCGACTTTAAGCGTTTCCACTTCTCCCTGGTAAGATCTCTATTGCCATGACATCACTTCCAAAACACGCTGTAAATATTGTGCCACCGACAACGAGGCTGACATTTTAGGCCTTTCATTTTTTTTTCCAAGTCTAATAAATGTCATCTTTCTGTCTAATTAGAGTGCAATGCATCACCCCTGAAGTTTTTTTATGTATTTATTTATTTAGCAATTTGCTATGGTCCCTTATAGCTGATTTCTCGTTAAATAATTACCTATCTGGGGAGCAAAAATTATCCTCTTAGCGGCAACCTGCTTAACATTCAAACAGGTCACATTCACAGCAATGCAGCACTGATGGAGCCAATTAGAGCAACCCGTGCAAAGTGCAAAGGCACCTTCACAGCAGCAGCTCAGGCAGGTTTGCTTATCAATTATTAAGCGTGATGCACATCATGAAACACCAATACAACTACCGTCTCAGCTTAGACTTAGACAGACTTTCATGGGGGGAAATTACTTGGTGACAGTAGCTTAGCACATAAAAGAAAGATTCTTAAAAACCACAAGTGAAAAGAAAGATAAAATAAAATAAGACATTTCTTAACTCCAGGTTATGCAAAGAAATCTGAGATTCTGGTGTCAGGTTTATATCCGGGACTTTCTGTCTGCCACGCGTGTTTCAAAAGAAATCCGTCTCGCAAGTGTGAAAAAGCATCGTCTTTGTGGTTGGTCGCCGAGCCAGTAAAACAACACATCAGCTGGCTCCGCACGCAATCACTGTTGATTGACAAGAGGCCCTTTTGGTTCTGGTTCATTACTTATATAATCAGGCAAGAATGCAACCACTGTGTTCGCGTAAATTAAATCTGTGTGGTGATCTTGTACGCCGTTCCTCTCCTTAATTGTAAATTTAAAGAATGCGCTTCCTGTAACTCTCATTCTACTCTGATGATTTTGTTTTTATGCCAGCAGCAGATGGTTGAGTTTTTAACAATTTTAATCAAAGAAATGACATAAAACTCTAAAACTCTTAAGCTTACCGTTTTTCCACAAAATAGAGGCGATATTTTTAAATTTTCGACAAAGTGCAAATGCGCTTTGTACGTGTTGCGCGAATGAGTCGCAACTCTCGTCTCGCGATATCCCACAATTCTCTTAAAAATGCACTTTTGCGATAAACTTCTATATCGATAAGTTTGGGGGAAAAAAATAAATAAAAAATAATCTCATGAGAGAGAGAGGTTTTTCGAAATTTAAGGGTTTCCATTGCAACATTTAGGTGGTAATCAAGACCTGACACGCCCTCAACGTAACGCGCTTGCCAACAGTTTTGTGATTGTGTGAAATAAGCGAAACAAAAATGGCGTCTCAACAAGCATCTAAGCTACGTGTAGAACTTTTTACATGCCATCATTATAACTCAGTGTAAATTTCATCCTTTTTTTTTATATTTATTTTTTTAATTGCTGTGGCACTTGGTGAACCCAGTGTATGAGTAGAAGTGGCATTGTGATTACACCTACCTCCTGGAAGGTGTCCCCACTTGGCTGTCTTCCCATCGTCCACCGCTGCTGCCTTCAGTGGACTTCCAGGCCTTGATGCCGAGTATGGACAGCAGATCAACATCTCCTCCCATAAATGTTGTGTGACAGAAGCTTGTTCTGGAACCGCTCTGTTGGGAACTCATTGCGTTTTGGCAAATATTTGCCAGGCCAATCGTATGATTTGGGCGGGCTTCGTGCAGTAAAGCACAGAAGAAAAACGTCGATGCAGTCATGCACGTCGTCTGAGTGACACAGAGTTGATTAAGTTTACAACAAAATATCTCCGATTGGTTGCAGAAGCATTTATTTCTCAGATTCGCTTGAAGCGCCCCCATATTGAAATCGAAATGGTGCGTTACCGGGCTCATATTCTGATAAGAATCGAGCCCGGCTACGCTAACCGGGTCGAGTCTGGACATGAATCCCATATTTATATAACCGACTAGAAAAGTTTTTGGCAAACTCCTAAAATAAAAATTGTGTCAGTGTCCAAAAATATACTCTTCAAACGGTTCATCTTTGCTTTGAAATAAAGTCACATCAAGAGATGGATTTAAATAACATTTACTAGCGCACATCATACACTCATACAGAGACGACCATGGTGGTACAGAGGAGAGGATAGCAGTTTTAAATCCATATCAATCTAAATGATGATCATACAGTACAGCTGCGTCTCTTGGTCCATACACAACATGAGCAGTCTGCTGCGGTGCCACTCTTGGTCACATCATCTTGCAAACATACAGGAAAAACAAAAACACGGTGAGCAGCAAATATCATTCAAAACAGCAGACCAGAGGCAGGTATGAGGATTGAAGTTTTGGACTCAGGAAAGAAAGAAAGAAAAAAAAAATATATCAAGCTTTAACTATTTACACAGCAAAGAACACAGAAATGGTAAATGTAAGGTGGAAGCCAACACAGGGCAGGATGATATCACAGAGAACACTGTTAAGGCTCAAGTGTAGCTGCATTTCCTAGCAGAAGTCAGAGGTAATGGGTTTTCACAATCAAACTGTCAACCAGATAATTATTCCAAAAAAAAAATAGAAAAGAAAAACAAAGACAGTCATGTCGCTGACCGATCACCTGCACTTGCTTCCATTAGCAACTCTCCAAACAGGCTCAACTCACATTTACTGGAAAAAACCCTGATCACAGGCTGTGTCCATCAGTCATGCACTCAACGAGACCAAACCAATTCAGCCGAGAGTTGAGCCTCCTGGGAAGGTGTGATCGTAGGTGTTTTAGTACTCGCATTCTGGCAGCAGATGAGAGATGGGATACGACACATGTACACTGCCCCCCACCCACCCCCAACTCAGCCATCGGGGTGCGGCGTCGGCAATTTTGAGACATTCAAAATATAACTTAGCAGAACAGAACTTCACATCAACACAGAAAATATTCAACTCCTGGACATATGAGCGAGAGGAGACATGAAATGGCACCTTTGTCACGTGAGAACAGATTAGCACTGTGACCCGTGCCCTCCGAGTGCGTCACTCAACAACCAGTGTAGAGAACAGGCTCCGTGAAAACAGGTTGGAGGGTGTGGACCAAGACGAACAAACGTGGAAAAGTTAAAGGCTTGAGAGAATCTCCCAGTTATGGTAAAAATCTTCACCTCAAACACGTAGTAAAGTACATACAACCATCATTGGTGGATGGAAAGCTGCATGTCAGCCAATGAGAAAATGCCTGAATCCAGAAATACTTGTACAGAGAAAAAAAAAATAGATATATACAACCCTGTGATAGGAAGGGGAAAACGACAAAAACAAAAACACCAGAACACGAAACACCATCTCATTAAACTACTGAACGTTTTACATAGAATTAGGAAGGCTAGTTCAAAAAGTACAGCCTCTGATGTAAAGCTTGTTTTATATTATGCAAGTCCCTTTGCTTGAAATTGTGGACAGCGTCACTTTAGTGATATGTCAGCCATTATATAAAGCAGCCACTGAAAACTAGCTACACCATTTGTAGATCTTCTGATACACCACACTCAACACAGGAATAATAAAAAAAAAATGCTTAATTTGCTAATTAACCATTTTTTCCCCTACTGTACAACTTTTTCAACAAATTAAAAAAAAAAGATAAAAACTTCATTTACAAACACAGTAAAATCATACACACACGCACAAGAGAAAAGGAAAAATAAAAACTACTGAGATTTCCCATGGCGCAATACATCTGTCCAGACAGCAACAGGTTACACTCCATGGCACCCTCCAGGGGTCTCTGAAAGGACTGCACAGGAGACAAATCCAGGGACCACCACACTATCAAGTCCATTGGAGGAGGTGCCACCGTGTCCTGGCTGTTGAATGGCTACTCGTACAGCAGAGATGGCTGTATTTAGAATATACGCTTACGCTTAAGGTAGGAGTCCGCATAGTGGCCACCGAGGCCTTGAGAGTGCTGGCCCACGTAGCCCCCCTCCGGGCTCGGCTCTGGAGATGGGATCAGACGGGAGAACACTCGCTTGTGGCTTCCAATGGGCGTCTAAATGCCAAAATAAAAAATAAAAAACACAAGAAATTAGCCAAGAGTATCTTTGTGTAAATATAAAAAAAGAAGCTCATAATTAAGATAAGGCAATAAAGAAAAAACAAAGAAGATCACCTTCAAGGTATTTCCTGGCGCTGGGTGGTAGCCAGCAGTGTGGCTTACAGGGGGCATTCCCACAGCCTGAGGACAAACCAACGCTCAGTCAGCCAGACTTCTGCTACTCAGACACTCACAGTTACATCAATTATTGAACGCCGAATTATTCATAACCCCAGACTTTTTTTTTTTTTTTTTTTTTTTTTAAATCTCTTCTAGCGTGGCCTTGATGTTTTTGCACTGGCACGTAATCAATAGTTCAAAAAGTAAAATCGATCCAAAGCTTGACGCTTACCCTGTTGAGCTGGGTGGCTGGGATGCTGTTGTTACCGGAGGCCTCATGCCCTGAGTTAAAGTATGAGGACAGGGGTGGGCTGGGAGCATAGCTGTAATGTGAAAACTGCTCATTGTATTCAGGGTGATGAGAAAGCTGCAGAGATAACCAAATTAAAAAACAGCGTTACTATGGATTCAGTTTACCGACAAAGATTTGCTCAGACACGCTTGACATAGTTGACTAGACACTACCTGGTGGCCAAATCCTGCCAAGGCCCCGCCATCAAGGTTTTCCTGCTGCTCATACAAGTGGGCTAGGGCGTCCTGATGAGAAAGACCAGATGTGCATCAGACCAGATTACATCAGCAGTGTTAGGCAGCCCTATTAATTAATGTCAAAAATCTTTCATCAGACAAAGCAGTGCAGTGTGGCGGGTACCTGATGTAAAGCAGTATATTCGGGGCTGTAGGAATCCTGGTAACGCAGGTTGTAGTTGGGTTGCACGCTCTGGTGGGTGTGCTGGTTGGACACGTTACTTAGTGTGGGTCTCTTCCTGTAGGGGTGAGGTCTGCAGCTTCCTCCTGGAAGAGAGGGTGAGCAAGAATGCATCACGAGCTGAATATATTTACTTCAAAACCTGGGCTGGTGCAGGAAACAAGAGCAGACTGTAAAGTAGGGAACTGGCAACACTGCAAAACAAAAACAACTCACCTGAGGGAAAAGCACTGTTGACACCTAGGAAGGCGCTCTGAGGAAGGTTTGCATCTTTTGGAGGGTCTCCCAGTATGGATACCTGATGTGGAAGAAAAGGGTTATTCTTTTTTTTTCCTGCACATGTGGAGAGGGTTAGAGGGCACAGGCTGCAGCTGAAACCATATTATGGAAATTACTCACCCCTTGCGCTGTGAGGCCATCTGCCCCCATTATGCCTCCCATCAGGGGCATGGAGATGCCTTGTAGGGTGGGAGAGGAGGTCTGAGGGAAGGTGCATGCTGATGTGGGGGACTCCTGCTCTCTTGTCATGGCTCTGCCGAGTGGCATCGGCTTTAGGGGAGGCAGAGGATCTGTCTGAAGCCCCAGCCCCGGGACAACACCGCCTGGAGCAAATAAACACTTACATTTAATGAAATCTTTCATTTTTGATTATTTTGCCTGCTTCACAGCAAGAATATTTGCAGGTAAGAAGCAAAAAAATTTAAACTCCTATCACAGTAATTTAAAGCTATGGAATTCCAAGACATGACATCGAGAAAGCAACAGGGCAAGAGTATCGTGGCCAATGTAAAAAGTAGGAAACATGATTAACAGCCAAAGGGGAACACAGATGTTTATCGTCCCGAATCAAAGCGAAAACATGCAATTTGGAGCTAAGGCCGAAGCTGGCGGATGCCGAACCTTGGGGCAGTTCTCCGAGCAGATGGACTCCCTGCTGGACAGGCAGAGCAGCCAAAGGATTCTCCCCAATGAGTCCAGCCTGCTGGCCGAAGGAGAGAGCAGAGTTCAGTGTCACAGTCGGGTCACGGAGCCTGGCTCCGACGCTAAAGCGGTTTAAGAGGCCGGAGTACACAAGCACACCGAGTCGGCGCCGAGGTTTACTCACCCTTACAAGATGTGCATTTCAATTTTGGCACACAACACAGTGGTACACCTACCACATCACTCAACACCACTCCAAAGAACACCCCACACACAGAGACACACAAAACCCTTTACACCTTCCTAGTGGGAGCTTACCCATCCAGGCGATGCATTGTCTATCAACAGTCAGATACAAAAAAAAAAAAAAAAAAAAAAAAAAAACACCAAGATCCATCTAGCCTCACCTCAACCTCACACTCTGATAGACAAACACAAACCCCATTATCACTCACACAAAGCACTAAAGGGTTTTCTTTATTGTGTAGCACCTGAGCCCACAGAAGATGATTTCCCAAAAAGGCTTGCTGATGTAAAGAGGAACAGAGCAGAGAGTGGGTAGAAGAAGATGAATTAAAACCAGGCGGGAGGAATGGCGAGGAGGAGGATGTCGGAGCAAAGGTGGAGAGGTAGCCGTACCTGCTGGGCTTTGGCTTGATTCTGAAGGAGCAGCTGGAGCAGGGCAGCAGAGAGAGCGGGGTTGGCCAGCAGCGGCATTGTGGGGGCTGCCCCGAGGAGGCCTGCACCAAAACGACATCAACGTTCACGGCGGCACGAACAAATGGCTGAATTAAAACTTGATTAAGAGCGGCTGAGGGCGCTTCACCTTGTTTGTGTCCCTGCGACATCGGGTTGAGCAGCATCTTGAGGGTGGCGGGGTTGTTGAGGCCTGTGAGTATTTGCATGGCTGTGGGATCAGGGAGGAGACCTTTACCCCTGTTTACAGCCTTGGAGGGAAGAACCACAGGACAGGGGATTGAGCAGCCAAGCAACAGACAAGTGTCGACTTTGGAAATGTGCACGCACTATATTGATTTATCTTTACTACCATGGTCTGCGCGGCAATCAGGGCGGCCAACATGCTTCTTCCGGGAGGGCCGGGGGCACAGAAGGACACCCTGATGTGTGTCCCGCCCAGCAGCCTGCCATCTGTGAGTCGCTGTGCCTCCTCAGCCATGTCCGCCGTGGCGAACTCCAACACCGCAAAACGCCGGAAACTTCCATCTTGTCCCTGAGCCAACTGTGGTGTGGAGGGGGCAGAAAAAACAACAACAATGGCTCTAAATGCAGACACAGAAAAGGATGTTGCCAGTAAATATAATAAACTTCAAGTAACCGGTCTCAACCAAGACACGGTGTCCTGTATAACTATGGCTCGGTTTATAAAAATAAATAAATAAACCCAAATTTTCCACTTGAAAGATGTGATTTATGAAATCCTTGAATCTTTTTTTTTTTTTTTTTTTAAATATATCCTGTCGTGAGGAATTTCACACGACTAGATTAATCCACATGTGGGGGAGATCCAAAACACAACAGAGGCTCCAGGAGCACCGCGTCGCATCCTTTGGTCGTCTCTCCTGAAAGTCGTCATACTTTCTAATCCTCCGGAGGTGAAATATTGCAGAAATGCAACAGAGGTTTGTGAAAACTGATTTACTAATGAAGCAAAGGTGTTTAAAAATCGAGATCTGGGAATGAATCCACGTATTGAACTGGGACTGTGTGTAGTGAAACCCTGCGTACAACCTCGGAATGAATTTATGGTCCAGAATCTACTTAAACCAAATGTTAAGGATGTGGTTTTGAGCAGGTTTTGATATCGATTGAACAAGATTGTAAAATAAATAAATAAATAAATAAAT
The DNA here is from genome assembly GCF_022458985.1 of Mugil cephalus. Classification (NCBI taxonomy): domain Eukaryota; kingdom Metazoa; phylum Chordata; class Actinopteri; order Mugiliformes; family Mugilidae; genus Mugil; species Mugil cephalus. The sequence continues at coordinate 15,561,901 of NC_061789.1, read as the reverse complement.
ATTAATGCATAATTCAGACTCAAACTACTACTGCGTTTTATTTATACTAGTAAAATCCTGCAGCAAATGTGAGAGATCTGTAGACACCAAACCATCTCTTGAATGTTTAAATTTACTTTCCACACCATAAACCACCAGATGTAACCTTCTGATTTAACACCAGATCATCACGGACAAGCCAGTTCGTTACGTTATTAAAGCCATTACTGCGACGCAAAACTATTCATCTTAAATGATCACATGGTCCCTAAACACCACCTTTAACACGATCCCAAAAAAAAAAAAAAAAACAATCACAAAGCCCTGGAACCAGCAGAAAAGCACCACTATGCGTGCCGTGCTAAAAAGACACCCCGCTCTCCCATTCCAGAAGAGCCTGCTGAATGACACCACCTGGGGGAGTCAGGTGGTCATCACCATAGAAACCAGCTTTTGCTATTGCTATAGAAACTTTGAGTGGCCACATGAAAACTGGGGCAGAGGTGAAAGGTGTTGAAAGATCAAATACGGAATACGATTTTACAAAAATAAATAAATAAATAAATAAATAAATAAATCAGTCCTGCTGACCGTCTCAAATAGTTCCACAAATGTGATCTAACATTGTATAAATCAGCAGTAGCTAGATAAAGAAAGATAGCAGGACACCAGCACATTTTATGTCAAGGTTGTATCCCTGGTGTAAAGTGAACTCAGGATAATGTATTCTAATTTTTTTTCTAATTTGTATAATTTGTGCAAGTGTGCTTGTGTTCTTGTGTGTAGCAACTCTGACCTGGCAGAAAACCGGTGCGTGCGTGTCAGCCAGGGCACTGCGGAGGTCCTGGGCCGTAAGCAGGCTCGGGGGCAGGCGGTCCACGCACAGGCATTTGGAGTGCAGCAGCGGGTATGTGAGGGAGCCCACCTCAGTCCAGTGGACGTACAGCATGCGGGAGCCCAGCTGTTTCCCGAGGAGCTCGGACTTGGCCCTGGCCGCCGAGTCCTTCTTCATGTATTCCACGAACCCGTAGCCCTTGGAATGCCCCGTGGAGGTGCTGTAAACCAGGAAGCAGCGCTCCAGGTTGCCAAAAGGCCGCACCAGCTCCTCGAACTGCTGCTGGGTGAAAGCGCGGGGCAGGTTGGCGATGCACAGCAGCGAGTCGGTCGGCTGCAGCTGCACCGAGATCTCCCTGTCCCGCAGCGCATGCTGGTGGAACTCTTTGATGGCGCACTGGGCCTGTTCCCCATTGAGTAGCGTCACAAACGCTGAGAGGGGGATGGAGAAACAGATACAGGGTGTGAAAGGAAGAAGTGACGTTTGTTTCAGAAAGCAAACTCATGCTTCTCCAAAATGAGATGCGATAAGATGGTGATTTATTCTACTTACAACTTTGCACTTGTTGTACACAACAGTTGCCACAAATCAAAGTCTTATCTGAGAATCACTGGCAGAAATAAAGCCACCTCTAAACCTGTGTGACTTTCCCTGTTACTGCCGCTCAATACCCGTGCACTATTGTTATACTAAAGGCATACGAAAGCCCTAGTGTCTGCAATGTTTATTTGCAGTTAGGTCTGAATCGCCCCCCCCGCCTGCCCACCCCCACCAACCTATCCTGAATTTACCACATGGCTGGTGCAATTTTCCGGCCCATTACCATCTGCCACTTTCTAGTGAAATGGCTCCTGCCATTGTATGTCGAGCCATTTTAAATGCATATTCTAGCGCGTTAGCTTCTTTTAATGTCAGTTCAATGGAAACCCAGTCTCCCGTGTACTTATCCATGAGTAATCCTAAACAAAAGCTTTTCTGAAGCTGTGATTCTGTACTTGTTGCAAAATTGCGTCCGATTCAGAAATCATCCGTTCTTTTTTAAATTAGGAGCACCTGACTCACTTCTTTTGACTGCCAAGTTTATTCTGAAAGTTTTCAGTCAGCATAATTAAAAGTAAGTAGCGAGGGCTCCTTTGGAACTACAATGTTAGACCAACCTGTGCCCTTGTATTTGTCAACGAAGCAGTACTTCAAGTCATAGTTTCCCAACAGCTCATGGACCTCCTGCAAATAAGTAAACACAATTACATAAATTCAAACGCATTAACACACAGTAAATTAGAAATACTTAACTTTCTAAGTTGTGGAGCCTGTGTTGTGACAAGGGAAGAAGGTTCAATGGCAGATTTTTCTCATAAACCACATTAACTAATTCATATCCACCGGGAGACTAGCAACAAGTTGCACCTGTAGGGGGACGGCGAGGGAATAACTCGCTCATTGTTGTAGGAGAAATTGTTCTGCGCTCCCTTTCCCCATTCACAAACAAGCTGCGATGCCGTCTAGCATTTTCTGAAACGTTTTGTCTCCACGCCTTCTGCCTTTTGTTACATTGCAACTCGCATCTCGAACGGCCACTACCACCTACCACCCCCCCCTCTGGGGACAATGGTACCGCCCGCAGGCCCACCGCTCCCCACGAGTCAGGCACGTTCCAAAAAAAAAATAAAAAAAAGTAGCATCATGAGTAAAAATCCGGCATCATTAACTACAGATGGGCTGATTAGAAGAGATCCAGTGCACCTGTTACTCCACTGCACGGATTACAATCACACACATCCACTTTGGCCTGCGTGAGCAAATTAAACGATGAGTTTTAAAGATCATAAATAGTTACCCTCAGGGCCGAGGTGGCAGGTCACACAGGCCACAGATGACCAGATTGACACCTACGTGACCACTGGGCAGGCAGTGAACGCTCAGTTGTGTTAGTTACGTTAACTAACTTAATTTAGATCAATTGAACAACACTTACCGAGTAGGGAGGCAACAAACTGTGTTGAGCCGTCGTTGAAGCAGATATAATAAATAAAATATTACACTAGTTAATGCCAGCTAACGAGTTAAATGGCTAGTGCGCTAACGATGGTAGCATGGCAGGCATGTTGGAGCTAGGCTAACATTAGCAGCGGGCTGCGTCAATCAATCACACAACAATTAAATTTGAAATGGGTTAGATGCCGACACTCGTACCTGGTTGCTAACATCGGAGGGTAGATTTTTTATAATTATCTTTCTACGGTTGTAAAACTCCCGGCGAGTTCGCTCCAAGCGGCTTTCAATCTCTTCGGGGCTCAGTGATGCCAAGTCCTCGTCGACCCTTCGCTGACACTCGCGTCCCGTCGTAACGTCCTCTTCTCCGGGTGCGAGTTCGGGATACCTGCGATCTCCGGGCATCCAGTTTTCTTGGTCCGCGGCAAGGTCGTAATTTTCATTTAGTGGACGAGAGGCGAAACTGGACCCTGTGTCTGTACTTTCTTCTCTGGCAGCGGTGCTAACAGACACGGTGGCCGCCATCACTCGGTTTGATGGAAGTTTTATGGGTCGGGAAACTCTGTGGCCGATTTGAGCAGTTTAAACAATACACACATGGCCCCAGCGCCGCTTCTGATTGGACGAGAGGGGGACGCATTCTCCATGACTACGACGTAACGGAGGGTGGGGGCGGGGCCACAGATCATTCTCTTTAAAAAAACGGAAAAGCTTCCATGTCTGTGATTTCAGTATTATTTCAACCAAGGAGAAGAAAGAAAACAATAAATAAATAAATAAAATCAAGAATCAGTTTACTTTTTATTTTTTTATTTTTAAATATACCACGAATAATTGCATTCTTAGGCAAACTCAGGTGAAACTATGTGGACTATAAAAATAATTTTTAAAAGACATGAACCGACTTTGGGAGATAGACAGCAGCCATATTTCATGGGGGGGTAAAATCTTATTACAGTTATACTCTTTTGATTAGAAAGAAGAGAAAAAAAATCATACAATCACATGCATTTTTTCATGTTTTTTTCTCGTTTTAACACCAGATTTGAAATAATTATACGTAGAATTAGTTGATTTAGGAAGACTGTTTTGTTCTTAAATAGCCAGTTTATTCAGCCTATCCATTGCCAGATGCAGAGAATTAAGTAGCAGATTTGATCTGGTATTTCTCCATATGTATGGCAACCTAAACCAAGAATAAGTGCCCATAGTCATACTTTCTTGTGGGATATCTATTTCTGCATATTCTGTAGACATAGACTCAGACTTAGACTCAACTTTATTGATCCCTTTGAAATGACTCCCTCAGGGAAATTGTATTTCCAGCAGCTATATACAAAATAGAAATATGAGAGATAAACAATATACAATAAACGATAAACTCTTAACAGATTAAGGTAATGCATTTTTATGTAATTTCTGATACACATACACTGATCAAGGAATTTGCATTATGGAAAATGGGTTATTAGATAAAATTATGGAAAGTATCCCCACCCAAAAAAAATGTACACAAAAAAATTAAAATACAGTAATCCATCAACATATAGAAGTTCTTAGTACTTACTGGTATTGATACAAAGCTATAATTTTTTTGACAAAAGATTCCACTCTGACTGGCTACATCACTATCCCACAGAACCCAGTCAGGGGAATAAATGAAAATAAAAAAATAAATTAAAAAAACAAAACAAAAACAGTGCCTTTATTATGTGAGATGATACCAATGAACTTTTATCAGGAAAGCCTCTAAATACATCTCTGTAAATACAGAGCAGGAATTGCGCACGAGAAAACACATTATTAGCTACCTGGTCATATAGGGTTGCTACAGTGGCAAAATGACTTGACGTGTAGTCAAGTGTGTCCTCACGCCTGATCAGCAAATCTGAGCCAAGGAAAAGTTTATGTTCGGCGGGTAGTTGTATGATCGGAGAATAACCTCAAAGTCTTTGATGAGAGAATCGAACGTCGGCCGATCTGCAGGATTTGCTTCCCAGCACTGCTCCATTAACTTCTGCACCTGTCGATCAAAAACGTGGCGTGATTATATTGTTATTATCCACTTGCACCAGTACAAAACAAAATGTCAACTTTGTTTGATGGGAAATGTTACCTCATGCGGGCACTCCCTGGGACAGGGTAACCGCCTGTTTTTCTCCACCAGCAGTCTTATGAGGACCATCACAGTCATCTGTTCATTACTGGTATCCTTCATTTCAGCATACTTCTACAAAAACACAGAACAGCGCATTGTGCCGTTAACATGAGGGCTGCAAATTGACACGTGAGGTCGGCTTGCGATAAGACAGTGATCACGTACTATCGGAGGAGTCTGGCGATGGTCACAGCGAGTCAGGATCTCATACAGCGTTACTCCAAAGGACCAAACGTCTGAGGAAAATGAAAATTTACCCTCCTTCAAGCACTCAATGGCATACCTACAAAATGAAATAATAAACACAGGTCAGTGGCCGAAGTCACGCCGAGCAGCTCTGAATAACGCCGTTAAGTGTCAGGTGGACTAACCAGTACACCGGACTGTCCCCGTCCTCGCGGACACGATAGTAGATATTATCTTCGGGAATGTATTTCGCCAAGCCGAAGTCCCCAATCTTTACCAGATTGTCATTTTCCACCAAGACATTGCGGGCAGCCAGATCTCGATGGATATATCGCTGTGAGTGCAAGTACTCCATTCCCTTTGAAAGAGAACAACAGAAATTAAACAGATAAAACATGCATTTCATGCTCAAAAGGAAAATAGTGGTCTAATTCACAGCTTTGTGCCAGATGGTCCAGATCGAAACAGGTGTGAATAACAATACTACGACTCCTGCAGCAACATGTGTTCACATGTGGCTTTGAGCAAATTGCCCCAATAGCTATTTAAGTCACAGCCATAAAATTTAGTGTGCACATTAACCCTCGACGCCATTAGGACAAATTGTACTAATAACTATTATCAGTCTACCAACCTTTGAGTTTGTCTATTAACCAGTGTCACAGACGTAGGCATCGGTATTTACAGCCTTGCAGAGTCTCATTCTAAGAGTTTAAGCTTCTCTTTATTTATTATCAGCCTTTTCACTAGTAAATTCTCTCCATCAAAAGAATAATCGGCGTATTATCAGCAATTAACTGCAAATTCAATCTTATTTCACAATCTCTAAAAAAGTGCAAATGTCACTTGTGTGGCAAACTGCACCATTGTGATTGATTATTTTCCAGGAAGCGCAGGAAGTGTTCATGTTGTGCAAAACTGATAATTCAAATTCAATAGTCACACAACCTGCAAATGCATGCCACTATTTAAGGAGGCTGAAGGACAAACTGGGGCTGTAGTCCGAGCAGCTTCAATTCAAAAGTCCAAAAAACACACAACAATACAACACGTAAGAAGCTAAGTAGCTCAAAAACTAGTATTCGGTATTCTGTTGGAGTTTACTTTCACACTCCGCTGATCCAAATCTTATATCATATATCATATATACTGTGTTTACTGAATACAATTTAACACATTGACCCTGTATGTCAGGACCACTCCAGAACCTGATGCCAGAGAGGTTTAAAAACTTTACATGATGCTAGATCCTTTAGGTGAACGCTGGACTGTAAAAAAAAAAAAAAAAACGCCCCAGTGCAAAATATTAAACCAACTAAACTCACCTGACAGATCTGCTGGGCAAACTTAAGGCACTGGGACACACCAAGCTTACGACTGGGAAGGTAGTCTTTGAGGCTCCCCAGAGGTAGGTACTCCATTATCAGCTGCACCATTTGCCCTCCTGTCAACAGACGACGAAACAGTGCTTTAATCTTCCCATTTCCATCGTTTCCAAAAGGCATTGTTACTTTTACTGGTGCCTGGCCCGCTCAAAACATTGACATACAATGGAAACTAGATTTTATAAAGAGGAACAGCGGGGACCAAAAATCAGTTACTGAACAATCCACTGCTGGTTAAAAGAGTTTCCCTTGTAGGCGTGGATTCTGTATGTTGACTTGATATAACAGATCAGAACCCAGCTGAGGACTCACCCACTTCCGTGCAGCAGCCCTTGTACTTGACAATGTTTCTGTGATAAAGAGATTTCAGGATCTCGATCTCCTTCATCCAGCCGTCAGGCACCTGACCATTCTCCTGCTTCAAAGACTTCACTGCCACGTGCTCTCCTGTGCCATCGTTGGCCGGGTCATACAAGTAGAGGATCACCTTTCCGAAGTGTCCCTGTGGACAGGGCAATGAGCACCATGCTATTTTCCATCACACGAAAAAAAAAATGACTTAGGATGTGGGGACCACAACTCACTTCGCCTAAGATCCGCATCATTTTCAGGTAGCGTTTATGGAATATGCTGGGATCTGTGTCCGTGAGAGTTTCGCTGGGAGATATATCCGGATCTGTGAGTCGAACGAAAAAATTAAAAAAAAGCCAGTTATTAAATTGATTCAAATGGGCTGAAAGATAAACTGAAACTACAAGAGGCATCTAAAAACTCACCTTTTATCATGATCTCTGTGAGCGTTCTCAGCACACTGCGGAACTGCGGCCTTTGCTCCGGCTCGTAGGTCAAACACATGTTGATGAACTTGGCCAGCTCCTGGGAGGACGGCTCGGCTAAGCGTCCCTTTTGCTGATAAAAGCGCTCTTTCTGTTGTGGGCGAAAACATTTAAGCGTCACGGCTAGAGGTCGAGAGGGTAATGTGGGTATGTGAAGCTGCCGGCTGAGCGGGAAGAGAGGTGCAGGTCGAGGCCGGGGCTTACCTCGGACAACGTGGCGGCGCCCATGGGAAGGTCGCCGTTGTTGCAGATTTCGAGCAGCGTGACTCCAAAGCTCCACTGGTCGGCAGCGTTGCCAATGGGTGCGCCGCTGTCAACGCACTCTGGGGCAATCCACGGGATGCGCTCGAGACGCTCTGCAGTGCAGAAATGCAACAACCAAATAGTCATGTCTCACGTTCAGTGACCTCAAACAAAAAGGAAAATAGTGGTCTAATTCAAAGCTTTGTGCCAGATGGTCCAGATCGAAACAGGTGTGAATAACAATACTACTACTCCTGCAGCAACATGTGTTCACATGTGGCAAATTGCCCCAACAGCTATTTAAGTCACAGCCATAAAATTTAGTGTGCACATTAACCCTCGACACCATCAGGATAAATTGTGTTAATAACTGATCTCCTAGCTTTCCATCTTACACCATCACTACCAAACTCTGGGCGCTCTAATTAAATACATTTGTTTGCATCAGCAGCACTCATTTGTGGTCTTCTGCTTTTTGATAAATAATAATACATTATTACAAAAGCTGCATTTCAATAAATTTAATCAATTAAATTATATTATAGTAAATATTTAAACCATCAACATACACTCATCAGCCACTTTATTAGGTACACCTCGCTAGTAAAAGGTTGGACCTCTTTTGCCTTCAGAGCTGCCTTAATTCTTGGTGGCATACTTTCAACGAGGTGTTGGAAACATTCCTCAGAGTTTTTGGTCCATATTGTCATGATAGCATCACACAGTTGCAGCAGATTTGTCGGCTGCATATCTATGATGAGAATCTCCCGTTCCACCACATCCCAAAGGTTCTTCTACTTCTTCTATTGGACTGAGATCTGGTGACTGTGGAGGCCATTGGAGTACAGTGAACTCATTGTCATGTTCCAGAAACCAGTTTGAGATGATATGAGCTTTGTGACATGGTGCATTATCCTGTTGGAAGTAGCCGTCAGAAGATGGTACACTGTGGTCATAAAGGGATGAACATGGTCAGCAATAATACTCAGGTAGGTCGTGGTATTTAAACCATGCTCAGTTTGTACTAAGGGGCCCAAAGTGTGCCAAGAAAATATCCCCCACGCCATTACAACACCACCACCAGCCTGAACCGTTGATACAAGGCAGGATGGATCCATGCTTTCATGTTGTTTACGCCAAATTCTGACCCTGTCATCCGAATGTCGAAGCTGAAATCGAGACTCATCAGACCAGGCAACATTTTTCCAGTCTTCTATTGTCCAGTGTTGGTGAGTCTGTGTGAACTGTAGTCTCGGGTTACTGTTCTTAGTTGACAGGAGTGGCACCCGGTGTGGTCTTCTGCTGCTGTAGCCCATCTTCTTAAAGGTTCAATGTGTTGTGCGTTCAGAGATGGTATTCTGCATTCCTTGGTTGAAACGTGTGGTTATTTGAGTTATTGTTTCCTTTCTGTCATCTCCAACCAGTCTGCCCATTCTCCTCTGACCTCTCACATTAGCAAGGCATTTTCGTCCACACAACTGTCTCTCACTGGATAATTCTCTTTTTTGGACCATTCTCTGTAAACCATAGAGATGGTTGTGCTGAGTACTGGGACTTTCATGTCCCAGTACATCAGCAGTTTCTGAAATACTCAGACCAGCACATCTGGCACCAACAACCACACCACGTTCAAAGTCACTTACATCCCCTTTCTTCCTCATTCTGATGCCCGGTTTGAACTCCAGCAAGTTGTCTTGATCACCTCTACATGCCTAAATGCATTAAACTGCAGTCACGTGATTGGCTGTTTAGCTATTTGTGTGAACAAGCAATGGAACAGGTGTACCTAATAAAGTGGCATGTGAGTGTAGTTGCTTCCACTGTGTATTCAAAGGTCTATGTTTCATTTTTCTTGCTTACGTTCCCCACGCGACTCTAACTGCGGTGGCTAAAGCTACGCAGATGTTTTTCCTTTGGCCAGCTTTAAACCACCGTTTGCACAAAAAAAGTGTAATACAACAGGAAATAAGTCACAGGAAGTGGTACGGTTGAACTATCCTGTTTTCTAAATCTGACAGAAATGAGGTCTAAATGTGCACAAGAGGCAGACCACCTGACGGCGACTGCGTTGGGGGACCTTTTTCGTGAAGTGAAAGTAATTAACGCTTTGTGCGAGTCGCTGGGGCTGACCTTCCCGTGACAGGACACTCAGGGGGATTCCTGGATCGCTCAGCTTGACGAAAGGTGTAGTGCCATGCTCCAGGCCGCGTCTCACCACCAGGATGTTCTTGGCGCAGACGTTGCCGTGGACGAGCCCCTTGTTTTCCTAGAGTAAAAGTGAAAATAGTCCCAGTGTTAACTATTTGCGACACAGTGTTGGAAAAATAAGTTTTAGCGGAAACTACTGGCAGACAGAATTTATCTTAAAACTTGGTCTGATAAAAAGATAACTTCTCTTCCTGCTTAAATGCAGCAGCTCAAACCCAAAACTTGGGTAGTTGCGCAACCAAACTAAATTTTACCCACTTGTTTGCATTACTTCCCTTACTAACTTAGTGCAATGACCAGCTGTGAAATCATTAAAGGGAATTGTATTGCATCAATCTGTGGCATTGCAAAAAAAACCCAAAAGAAAACAAAGTACAGTTTGAACTCACAAGATAACTGAGAGCGCTGGCAAGCTGTTTTGCAACGATGAATTTCCACTGAGGAGTCACAGATTCCTTCTCTTTGCGGAGGAATACATCCAAAGGCCCGAATTCCACATATTCTTCCACCATGACGTCTGCAAAGGGACCAAACGAGTCTGAGAGAGTGTCACGCCCCATGGCCGCGGCCACAATGTAAACAAGTATCACAAGTTTTGAAACAGAACTCGCAGGAGCTTTGCATTCGTATGTGGTTCGCTTTATACTGGAATCATAAATTTGACTGTAAACGTGTTTGATGGGGGAAGTAGCAAAGGAGGAAGTAATGAAAAAGACGCCACGAGAAGAGCACACGGTGTTACTCCTCTTACCCTCGGATCCTTTTATAGAGACGCCGTGCACAAACACCAGGTGACTGTGGGATACCTGGCTCATCAGGCTCGCAGTTTCGAAAAAAGCCTGAGAAAGACAGAGTGAGAAGTGATGAAAGCAGCTGCGACACTATCTGTCTAGACTCTGCTGTTGTCATGCTTTAGAGAGCGTTTGTTGCAATTCTTGCAAACATCACATAGCTTACGAAAGTGATGTCTTTATGGCTTTGGTCTAGAATCTTGAGGACCACGCGGATGCCCTTGCCGTCAGACTGGTTGTTGTTGAACTCGACGTCGTCGTTCTCTTCTCCCCCCCGTACTAGCAGTCGTCCCAGGAAGATGTTGGTTCTGGTGCCACGGCCCAAATGCTGTTCCTGCTCATAAACAGAACAAGCGCACAGATCAGTTGCAAAGCAGAGGCCTTGTGTAAAAACGACGCTGGCAAGTGAATGTTACGTACCTGCTTGATGTCTTTTTCTTTAATCGGATTGAAGCGCAGATCGCTCAAGTTTAGAGGTCCGGGATTAGTGCAGCGTTCGCCGCTTTGCCTCCAAACCAGAAGGTTGGAAATCTCTAGATTACACAGACACACATAAACACGTCAATATCCTACAGGACAGCGTTACTTTTAAAACCAGAGCGTGGCAGTGAAGCCGTTGAGACGTCCGGTAAACACGAACCTCCTTGACGTGGTAAACAGCATTTTTTGACAGTAAAACTGTCCGGACCAGACTTGAGCACGAAGGTCTTGAGGCGTTCTGCCAGCTCCTTCACACTGGAGAACTCTTGGTCCCAGCCCTCTAGACAGAACACCGAACCCTTCTGCTGAATGCGAAACTGCTTGTGGTTCGGTGTTGAACCATTCTGTATGCATAAGCACAGGTGGAACATGCGATCTGAAATGTGTCCCACTCACTGCACTGCAACAATTCCCAGAGAAGAGTGTGGGTGTTGACTTACCCCATTTTTGTTCAGCACAGTCAGGATGATGCGGCGATAGTCGAGAGCGCTCCAGCGGACGAGGAAAGCTCCCTCCTCTGCTGCCTCCTTTTTCAGCTTAAGTAGCACGAAATCTTCACTGGAAGCACAGCACAGTTATGATATAACACACCGTGTCTTTAGAAGACCGCGCGAGTCTGAATGTAAATGCATGGGAGTAGGAAACTCACTGCATAGGTCCATGCAGTAGATTTGCTTCACTCAGCACTACCCTTGGGGGAGCCACTTCACAACAAAGATAGTGGTGGGCGTCTGCAGTCAGTCGGTAGTATCCATCTAGAAGAGAGATGAAGGAACGGGCCTCCTGGCTGGAGTTCATCTGAACCTCCTACATACATACAGAGAAACACCACAAGCTTACAATAAGAGCTCCCACCTACAGACACATGTGAATTTAAAACATAATAAAATGCCACTGGCAAAACCGAAACTCAAGGCTCTTATAGTCACACACACAGCATTAACAAGCATGCCAATCTAGACATATGAGGATAATGTACGGGCGTTTCGAAGACCGAACAGTATACGGACTAATACGCCCTGTATCAACCGGGCTAATGCATCACAACACAATTAAATTAATGTGCTCAACTTTGGCATAAAAGGATAAACAAGTACTCTCACCATGCAGTCATTGTCCTGAGTGCTAATGCACACATTAGCGTCAGTAATTGCTATGTGCGTTATTTCAGGGAAATCGCAGAAGGACGTCCATTTATTGGGAGTGTTCGCTGTCGGTTGGCTGGAGGGCTGCTTCGCTTTCTTCATGTAATTCATGTAGTCGTTCGAGAAGTAAGAGTTCGCCTGCGCCTAGGTAAGGAGACTCGAGTGAATAAAACACGTACACGGGATGTCAGAACTGGCTCATTAGAAGCTCGAAAAACTGTGTTTTGGCAAACCTTCTGAAGAGACACCTTCCTCCACTGAATCCCCTGGGTGCCCGACACCATTATTTCGTGTGTAGCGGGAGCGCTGTAGTCTTTTGAGACCCCCTGGGCATGGGTGGTGTTGGAGTACGAGCTGCTTCCATCCCCGTCGCGCCTCAGTTCGAGGTGGATCACGGGGAAGGTCTCCGTGCCAAAACTTGGCGCCAAGTGTTCGAGAGTGGAGATGTACTTATACATGATCTCCTGGGGTCCCAGTCGGCCCTTATCCACCGTGTGCTGCTGGAAGGTCCGCACAAAGTCTGCGAACACCCGCTGGATCCTGAGTTTAGTCAGGAAGTTGTCTTTGGATATTTGTTTGGCAAATGACCTTGGGATGCACTGTAGGAAGCTGAAAATGATGATTTATTAGTGCGATCTGGATCCTGTCGTTCAATTAGAATGATAAGTGCTTGTTGAAGCAGCAGAAATTAAAAATGACAGTAGGAAAAAAAACAAAACAATGTAATAGATTATTTCAGACATGTTTTCAGTAAGAGTACATTTACTTTTTCAAGGTAATTACCTGTTTTTTCCAGCTACGTCCTGTAAGGTTGAATTTGTTTGCATGGCCTGGTATGACAGCTGAAGCACAGCCATTCCCAAGCTCTCATTCTTGAAGCGACTCAGATCCTCTTCGGACTCCACGTCTTCGACTTGCACCACTTCGTTTACAAATTCATATTTAGCCTGGTTTGGGGGGGGTCACAGGGGGGTAAGAGGGGAGCATAAATCCGCGACTGTCGATACAACAACGTGCATTTATTTACAGCGAAGTGAAAACCTCACGTGAGCACATACCTGGGAAAATAAATACTCCAAAGACTGTATTTCAAGCAGAGGGGAGCCACCCTGTTGTGTCCCAGATTTGAAAGCATAGCGGGACACAGTTGGCTCCTTCTCATTCAGTCCATGCCAATTCCGAAAGTAAAACCTAAGTACAAACAAAAAAAAAAATCATACAGTCTCTGTGGATGCACTTGTTTTCATTTTCCTTTCGAATGCAGCATTACACAAATGCAGACTAACCTCATACAGTAGTAGAGAATGAGGCTGGAGTTCTCCTCTTGTTTGAAAATGTGGTTCGGACTGTACCAGCAGCGCTCTATTGGATTGTACAGCGCAAACAACACATGGCACAGAGGTGTTATCCCTGAGAGTGGGGAGGGGGGGGAAGTCACACACCAGCGTGTTAAAACATGATATAACAGGAAACTCAATAAAAATTCCTTTCATGTTCGTCTCGGTGCGTGTCTTATCCGATCTGGACAGTCTCGCTCACCTACAGCCTCTGCAGCTGAGATGCACAGCTCCTCCGCCGTGATCTCTCCGTTTGTGTGAGACAAATAACGCTCCCCTCCTTTGGTCCAGAAAAGGTAAACATGGATGCCCTGACCCTGAGGAGGCTCGCTGAGGTCTGGGCCGGGAAATGATGATCCCCTCCCAGAGCCCTTGGACCACCTTCTTCTTCTAGACATGTTGGGGAGGGGGGTGGGGATGGATGGCAAAACCCTGACACTGACACAAACACACACACGCACACACAAACTTAAACCACAATGCTATGTCAGCTGCAGTATTCGCTGGAATCAGTATTGCGCTAATGCTTACGTAAACACAAACGAATGAGAAACTTTGAAACGACACCGGAACAGTATATTCAGTCTAAGCTTTTTTTTTCTTATCTTTACTTTTTTTTAAGAAACAACTCGGCAGTTTACGATATCGCCTGTAACTTTAATATTAAAGCGTGACGTCATAAAGTCGGACAATTTTCTCAAAAAAGACTTCCGGAATTACACCTTGGCTAACTTATTGTTTACATTCAGCTCCGCATTTATGCCATGTCCTGCAGCACAACAACGATTTTGGCTCATGCGTATGTGTAAAATATACGTATATGTGTGTGTATATCAGGCGTTTCCTGCCATGAAACGAGTCTCAAATACTTTAGAGTGTGCCCGTATCAAGGAAACAGACACACATTATTACAGCCTCGGCCGTAAACTCAACAACGCGTATGACAGCCAGTCGAGTACCCTACCTTTAAACGGTGGCTTGTTGAAGACGTTATCTCAAACCCCTAAAACGGTCGGCCTTCATTATCCTGCGAGCGTGATTCCCCCTCTGCCTACTCTCTCGACTTCTCGCGAACTACGAACCAGTGACTGCAGACGACTCGTTCCCGAAACCAACTTGGCCACGCCCTCTGCTCTCAGCAGACGAGACGCAGGCGCGCGCACACAAAAACACACCGCACAAACCTTTCAAAGGGAGTCGGCGGACAATGAAAGTGGTTAACGCGGAGATCTTATATTGTGATATATATTGTGATATTTCTCACTTCCGGGTTCCCCCGTCCTCACCCCACCCATGTGACTCTCTGTGTCGGGTGTCGGGTAGGCCCTTGTTGGTTCCTCAAATCCCACATCACTCCTCAGTATTTCATTTGTAGGTCAAGAAACAAACATGTACTAAACATGTACCCCACCGTTACTTAATGTGTTTACATTTACAATCGCAGAAGGTAGTTACTCAAAGGCGTTTAAGGGACAAACAGGCCTGTTGACAGGACCTGGATGTGGACAGGGCTGGTCCATACCTTTAACTTAGCTTTAACTGGTCTGATGGGTCTAAAAAAAAGTCTCTTTGCTTGCTCTTTAAATATTTCAAGACATAACCAAACAGCTGTGATAAAAAACCCTATTTTAAAATAGCAGACAAAATATAAGAAGGGCTGATGAATGGCATGGGAACTTGCTATCTAGGAATACACTGTGTGGCCAAAAAAAAAAAAAAGAAAATAAGTCACCACTTGGATTTAACTAAGCAAATAGATCATTACCGCATGGGTGACTACCTTTCAGCTAGAAACAAGTTATATAACCCCAGCTGATGCATTGAGTGGCTTCTCATTTCTTAAACAACCATGTCTAAACAATGTTTGTTTGAGAAGTGTCAAATCATTGGCACGCGGCGAGCAGAGAAAACATCTAAGAAGAAGAAAAGCTGACCAAGATATTGTTAAAAACTGCAAGGATAGTAGTGACCGGCGATCACTTAAATGTTTGGTGAGATCAAATCAAAGAAAAACAACAGTAAAACTCATGGCTATGTATAACCACCAGTGTGCAAGTCAAATGGAAAGTCATATCCTCCACGCCCTCTGTGTTAGTCACTCTCTTCGTGAGATTATCAACATTCATCTTCATGGGGATTTGTTGTTTTATGCCAACTGCTAACTGGTATTCCACAACACACCTGTCATTCCGAAGGCTCATCCCCCACCTACACATTGCAACATCCTTAGCCACACATAAGTACTGACTTTGAAGTATTTATTTTTTTACTTTACCTTTGGCCAGGATCAATAGAGACTGAGATGCCCTTTATCATTTGGAATTTTTGCAATGCAAAGCAGGTCAGTGTCATGGTCAGGTGCTTCCTGACATTTACAGTCTCACACAAAAAGTTAAGGAAAGACATGCAATTTTATTCACAAAGGCTCCCAGTAGTGCACACTAAACAGTTTTATTTAGTGATATTTGAGCTAATCAATGCCTTTGTATAAGGGGACTGACTTGGATCTTTTTTTATTTTTTAAAATATTAGGTCTGATATCATGCAGGGCTGCAAGAATACTCACGTTCGGAGAAAAGTACAGAGTACAGATTCTAGCCACACCTTTGTAGCACTTCCCGGAATAGCCTCACAGCAGCTAATGTCTGCTCATGTTAGGTATTTAGACTCGACTGATCGGTTATTCTGTTAAATAGGGACTGGTTTGGCCAGTGTGGGCAGCAATAACATCTATATGAACTCTCAGTTGTCTCTATACCCAGTAAGGCTCAACCTTGGGAATCCTGTATCTAGTAATTATGGGCTGGGCCCGTTTGATATAAATCTACAGCAGAGGTTGAGCCAGTGGCATCAGTTTCTATCAGGTCTGACACTGAATTGACTGACAGCTCTTTATGATTAATACAGTTGTTGGGTTGGATTATAAGATGAGATGAACTCAAGCTCATATCATAGTGACCTGTTTACTCACTGTGCCACTGAATCTGTACGTGAAGAGGGGAAAAAAAAATCACCAAAAAGATCTCTACATTTTCTTACATGACTCACAGTTTTCACCTTTAAGTTTATGACCTGGAAACACCAACACTTAATAGATAACCACAACAGCATTGTCTTGAGAAGTTGGGTATAATTCAAGCTTTAGTTAAGCAAGTCGGTAGAAAATGTCGCTTTTGGAAAATAACTATAATTGGCCGCTCGAGCCCTGGAAGTCTAACAAAAATTCAATTTTGAAAAAAACAAACAAAAAAACAAAAACATAATAACTATACACCTACACAGATAAAGCAGTCAGGCAGGCATGTTGTTTGCACAGACATACCCACACAGTTGACAAGTGTATACAATTATATGAAAGAACAGCTTCAGTGACTTCCAAACAAATAAAATACCAACACAGAAGCAGCAGTTTTTTTTTTGCAACATCATTGTGTAATTAGGTGAATGCTATTGGTCAAATCTCAGATTAATATTTTTGGAGAAGTTATTCAATTGCTTGGCAAACTAATCATACACATAGAGGAGTTGCAATAGAACGGGTAAGTACATTTGCAAAAACAACCAATCATGGAGCCAATGTTGGTCATTCTTTCTTTGCTTCTTCCGGCTCCTGTTTCACCTCTTCATAAGTGGCTTCTTCCTCTTTTTCATCCCCATCGTCTGTCCTGGAGTTGGGGACCCAGAGACCTGAATCAATGCACCTCTTCATGTGAGTCTTTGCCTCCTAATTGATTAAAAAAAGAAAAAAGAATTAAAATTACACCAATGCAACATTTCAGTATTAACCAAGATGAAAATGTTACAAAAGATATGACAGACTAACACAGCGACTCACCGTTGGGTCCATTTTGCTAATAACTTCTTGTAACATTTGGATGTCTTTATCATCAAAGCATTTCTGCATTTCCTGGAATTAACAACAAAACCCTGTGAGATAACTGAAACTAACAAGTGACGATAAAAAGAGAGTGCTTCGTGAAAACAACAGAACTTACAGCAGGCAGGGTCTCATACACTTCCACAGGATCCAGCCCTCCGGGGCCCAGACGCTTCTGTCGCTCTTCTTCCTCGTACTCCTTCATTGCCTTTTCTATGCGGATCTTGGCCCTTCCCCGAACCCGCTCCTTGAATGACTCAAGCTCGTCATTGAAAGCATCCTGGTACTGCTGATCTGCTGTCTGTGATGAGACACCAGCACACAATATGATAATTTCAGTATTAGATTGTTTTCACCACAGGAACACTCCCCGGATGATTGTCGGGAAGAGAACTTCCTGCCCTACTCAGCAATTTTGGAATTGTGAAAACTGTGAAAGGACCCACACACACTCAAGGCCACACTCTGGATCTACTTATCTACAACGTGTAACGTTGTAACATCCTTTGTTGACTTGGCTCTTTCTCATCATTTCTGTGCATTCCTAATGTTCAACCAACCTCTGTGTAAGTTAAGAACAGATAAATCAACAAGAGTACCAGTGTTCAATTTATGGAGGTCATAGCTATGTCACCAGCTGTAAGTGCAAAAAAGTTGATGAACTCTTGGATAAATTAACACTGAAATCTTATCATGGAAACTATCACACCTTTTAAAACAAAGAAGAATTTTAACAGTCCTAGACAAAGTTACTTTTCTGAAATTGTAAATAAGAGCATTAACAATACTCGTACTCTGTTAACTATGGTTGATAAGCTCACTAACATCGCTATGACGTGTGGTGTTCCTCATGGGTCTGTCCATGGACCTCTTCTGTTCAGCTTATTTATGTTGCATTTAGGTCAATTTCTGCAGAATTCTAATGTTGCATATCATAGCTATGCAGATGACACAGAGACATATCATGCACTGTCAAATGACTATATTACTCAATCAAGTCCTTGCGTCAGTGTTTAGAGCAGGTTGGATGAACCAATTTCCGTCAGTTTAATTAGGGCAAAATAGAGATAACAGTGTTTGGCACGAAAGACAAAAGGTCTGCTGTTACTAAATACCAAATTGCTGTGGCTAAAAACCAAAGACCAAATCTAAAACCTTGGTGTACTGATACATTCAGATCTGACCTTCAGCAGTCATATTAAATCAATCACCAAAACAACTTTCTATCAACTTAAGAACCTATCCAGAGTGAAGGGTTTTATATCTGTAACAGACAAGGAGAAGCTCATCTCCAGTAGACTAGACTACTGTAACTGTCTTCTGACTGGACTCCCCCAAAAGAGCATAAAACAGCTGCTGATCAACAGCTGCTGATCAGAGCGCATCACTCCAGTTCTGAAGTCTTTACACAAAGGTCCCAGTCAGCTGTAGAACAGATGTCAAAGTTCTGCTACCCGTCTACAAATCACTGACATAACAACTGAATATAAATCTAGCAGAGCTTTGAGATCTATGGATTCAGGTCAGACAGTTGAGTTGAGAGTTCAGACCAAACAGGGTGAAGCAGCATTTAGATGTTATGCTGCACACAGATGAACAAACTACCAACAGAAGTGGAATCGGCTCTGAGTGTGAACTTGTTTTTTAAATCCAAGCTAAAAACTTTTCTCTTTTCAAGTGTTCATGGGTGAGCTCTTTAAATGCACTTTAGCATTTTGTTTTGTAATCATTTTAAAGAAATTCTCCACTCCTTATTTATGCCCTACTTCAGTCTAGCTTTTACCCCTATATGTCTTTTTAATGTTCCTACCATAACATATTGATTATAACCCTTGTTTTTCTTCAATGTTTGTTTGTTTTTCATTGTATGTCTTCACCATTTTTAATGTAAAGCACCTCGAGTTGCCCTGTGAATGAAATATGCTATAAAGCTGCCTCGCCCTGCCCAGGAGACTTTATTTTAGTTACTGTATAATACCTCCGGGTGTAAAAACAGGCCCTGCTCTTTCTTCAGCTCATTCAGAAATTGATCATTATACTTATTTGCCTAATATAAGAAACAAAGAAAAGAATCTGAAAACTATTTTAGTCCCTAGTTCAGTTCTTCTGGTTAAAAACGATACATGTTTTGTTAGACTGATTACATTCAAACACACTTACTCACCTTAATCTTAGCGAAAAACTGACGGAAGCAACCACGGGGGTCGACTTTGAGGCTTTTCGCCAACTCTAGAATGAACTGCATGACGATGGTCTGGTGAGCCACCTGCTCCATCAATGCATGTTTCTGCATAAGAAAACAAGAAGTGGCAGAACGATGAGAGACCCAAGTTACAATCGATAAAAGTAACCTTAATATACTTGCAACACCTGGAATATTACTGCACGGACATGAATGTAGAAGGAAGTAATAACAAACATATTTTTAATATTTACCTCCTCAACCTCAAGATCAATGCACATGATGACCAGGTAGTTGGCAGTCTCTTCGCATACCAGATGAGGATTGTCTGAAAGGTACTTCTGGCTGTCATCCCAACGTCGCAACATACCTGTAATACGAGAGAAATGATGGAGCATCACTACTTTCACCCTGTGACAAAGGGGTAAATATCAGCAGTTTATGGATGTCAATATAATGATCCTTACCGAAATGTTTGATCTGTTTCTCATGTTTCTCCACAAAGGTTTTATGTTTTTGCTCCTTCTCTTCTTCAGTCTCTTCAGAAGACTCAGGTTTGACATTAACGATGCTCTATTGAGGACAAGGGCAGACAATAATCATTAAAAACCTTATTGAGAGAGAGTCGTGATGCACACTGCTGGAAATCATTCCTGTAAATGTTTTTCACTTGTCATGTTACAGCATTAGGGCCTGCATAGGGTCCAGTGAGTAAATAATACACTCAAGCTTAGGATTTTAACTCTTGCACGTTATTTTAAATAGAAAACTAATTTCACCGCAACAAATACCTTCTGGTAACTGCGTAGGAAAAACCGCAGCTTGATCCTCAATGCCACAGAACTCCATTTTTATCAACAGAATGATTAAAATGCCGAAATACTTTTTTGTACACTTGCCTGATAATCATAAATAAAAAGCTAAAATAATAACAGTGATTATACTATACTACTATTATACTACTATAGTGAAGTTTCAGTTGTAGGGGTGTAGAAAGTAAAGTCGGTTAGAAAACTGGATTTCTCTGAAGCAACTTTAATTGTCTCACCTTGCTGAAACCATCCTTGCTGAGCGTGTCAACATTCCATGGCATCTTCTTCTCTTCCCGGTTGTGGTCATCCATCTTCTTCGTCCACTCCCGTTCCTCTTTTCTCAGTTTCTTTTCCTCAGCCTGGGCTTTGCTCAGCTCTGCTTTGGCATCGCCTGAGTCTGAAATGTTCAGCTGTTCTACTTTCTTCTGTGCCTCCGCCAGCTTACGCCGACATTCGTTGAGTGTCTTCTTTATGTCTTCACCTTTTTTCTGGAATTCTTCCATTCTTTCAACACGTGCCTGCAGAATAAATATTATAAAATGTCACACAGCCACAAGAGAGGGCAAGAGTTTCATGCTCTGTAACTAGCATGAAAATCCGTAATGCTTCCATATACTCTCAGACCAACTACAAAGGGCATATAATTTGTACCTACTTAAAAGTGTCATGTCAAAATGTATCCATCATCGAAGTAAACAAGAATTCAACTGCACCGATTTCATTAGCTTGAAACATATTTAGATTAATCGCAAAAGACATGTTGCTGCACCTGGTGTCTCCATCTGAAAAGGCTGGGTGTGTCGATGTTGGGATGGGTCTCATCTTCATCGTCTGACACCTCAATGTGGTCCCACACGCTGTAGTCTATCCGAGACATCCTGCCAATAAGAATCCAATGCTAACGGTGTTAGCTTGGAAGGTGACTCGGTTAAGTTCGAGAATTAAACGAAGCTATCAAGAAGTTTGAGTCAAATAAGAATACGTCCAAGGGACACTACACTTCTCACAAATGTGTATTTGCGTTAGGCTGTATTTGGCCGAGAGAGACCTCCCTATTGTGGGCTAGCGAGAAACTGCTAAAGAATTCTAGAAAGAACTGCTGCTGCAAATTTCCGCTTGACGTCAATACGTCACTCCGTCACAGTACGTCACTCCGTCACCTCACGTCACCGGAAAGCGGAAGAGCTTTTGGCTATGATACAGTCAATAAGGACCTTAAACCCCTTTTTTTATTTTTATTTTCATTTTGAATGTATATATACCCTTTTCCTATTTGTTATTCGGCCCTAATAATTGTATTCTGTCTTAATTTCTAAGTTGACTATTTTTTTCCTTTGACAAGCTGATTGTTATTTAAATATATATTATGTTCCTATTTTGAAAAATAAATAAATAAATGAATAACCTTAAGCAACGTTCTCTACAGCCTGTCTATATGAACATACAGCGAATGCACTTTTCAAAGAAATATCTTATTTGGTAAATGTAATATTTTGGTGTAAATATACACAAATATTATTTCAAGTAAGTGGAAAATACTAAATCTTCAGTAAGTTATGAATGAAATTTATTATTTTATTTCACAAAGTTATGCCTCAGTCTCTTACCAAGTATCTTACCAAATATTTTGTGTTTTAAGTATTAATTTTTGGATATTTATCTAGACTCACAGTTGTTGACTGTGTTTCTTTTTTATATATTTGAGGATGATGTTAAATATATAAACTGGTTTATTCTGCTTTACACTTGTCTTTTTTTCACTTTGACGCTGCAATACATTGTCTAAAATACTGATAAATATGTTAATGTAGAGGTATTTATTGTCTTCTTTGATTAAAACAAAACTTCTTGAAACTGAAAATGTAATCACACAGAGAACATTATTATTAGTATTTTGGCGAGAATTTCATTGTTGATTTGGGAAGTTTGATATGTACTACCATTTTACAATTATGTGCATTCATTTTTGGTTTGGCAAAGATTTTGTTGTTTAAGTGCAACCAGGTTTTTGTAAAGGCGCTCTGTAGAACTGCTTTACCTATTGTCTACAAAACATTTGTATTGCTAAATTTGGTTGTCGTATTCACTACAGATTGAGAACAATATGACTCTTACATTAAGATTGCAGATAGTGTAATTGTTCTAACTGCCAGAAGAGGGAGCCCTGTACTTTTAAAAAGTGTGGAGCATGCCACAAAATACTCTATGTACTGTATAATGTACAGCCTATTAATGATACCTCTTAATGTTTATTATAGGTATAGCTTTTAACAAGAGACAGCATAAAACGGTTCTGGCAGCTTCTCGCTGACGGGCACTGGCATGTTTCTCTTCATAAGAAGATAACAATACAATGGCATCAGTAAATCATCTCTTGAATGAATGCATCCATTTAACGGTTTGCTCATCAGAGCACGATGGGTGTGGCGACAGGCCTCAGGGCGCATACAGCTTTTAGTAGCGATGAGAAAAAATACCTGTTTAAATTCTAGTTGGACGTCTGTGTATGGTTTCATATTCTTCCAAACTACGCACCCACTCAATCTTTTGCACGGTTGTAAACACTTCTGGGAGGGAAAGGAACACTTTGAAAGCACTTCAGATCTCATCTTATCTTCTACCACCACTTATCCTCACTCGGGTCGCGCGGGTTGCTGGAGCCCATCCCACGTGTCACATCAGATCCCAATGGAGGAAAGAAATCATGCTGGATATCTGGACTGGGTGTCCAATGTGAAATGAAAATGATTAAACTCCACACTGCTGAATTCAGAGGCACCCTGAAATTTTAAGTAAAAAACAATTGCTCTGCAGGCCAGTCCGGTTTGCTCAAACCGACAGATGGTGCTATACTGATTAAAAAGTACGACTTTATTTTATTTTTTAAGCAGCAGACAGTATAACGTCACACAGTCAAACCAACAATGATGCAATTCTTCTCTTTCCAAACATCCAAATACGCGCCGTAGGAGCTACGTGCTGCTTTCATTCTCCGAAGCCTCCGCGTCTTTGAACCCGGAGCAGCAGACGGAGTTCCGAGCATGTGTCTTGCAGCACCGCCGCATCTCCCGGATCACATCCTGGCACATATTCTCGTTGTATTTGTTAGCTGCGGGAGGAGGGGGGAGGACGAAGTAGACACAGGAAGACTCTTGCGGACTTAACAACACATAAATGCACTCAAGTGACCAATTTAAATACCTTGTAGGCACGTCTGAATTGCACATGCTTGCTTTTGGCATGGATCTTTCTGCGGCATGTCTTTTTTTTAGATGTTGTTGACTGTATTTGTCAGGGACGTAATATTTACCGGTAATAAGGTCCCAGATGAAAGGTCGTTCGCAAACGTCAGCCGCGGAACGCCACTTCCTGTACGGGGCAGTGTTTTGATCACGTGACACGTCGACAACCAACCAAGTTTGAGAAAACATATCCTTCGACATCTTGCGGTCGGTTGAAGAATTACTCAGGCAAAAACCACGCGTGTGAGAAAGAGCTGAACGTGATGTTTCGGCAGGATCTTATCATGGACTCGTTGAAGCTTCATGGAACTGTTACACCGCAGTAAAAAGGCCTAAGCCAGACAATGATATTATTATTATTATTATTGATAATAATAATAATAATCTAAATTAAAGTCTATATGTATAATATCAGTGAGTGGCAACAGTTTTAATCGAACTTTTATTGATAAAGATAAGAAAACTAAGACATGGTTCGTATTTACAGCGATGGCCTGCTTCTAGTCACAAATGCTATTTCAAGAGTAGCTACACAATATTACAAGATCATTTCATTAATAGGAAAGTAACCCTAGTTAAAAATATATATAAATTAGGTACAGAATGTCAAATGGAGAGCATGACAAGTGAGCTATATCCTAAACCAACACTGACAAATTAACAAATTATCTATTTATTTACTTTTTCCTCTACAAGACCTAATCGTGGATGATAAGGAGTTCCTCATAAATATCCATTGAGTCATGACTGCATTTCCATGCATTTCCATCTCCAAAGCAGCAGCAATCCTATAGTGGGATTTCCTGTGTGTACCGTTGTGGTCCTCTGATCCCGACTCAAGGCTGCTTAGCCTCAAACACCTAAATCAAAGTGACAGAAGACGCGGGTTAGGTTTCAAGTGTGAGCAGACAACTGGAGCGTGCAGCAACGCACCTTTAAGTCACCTTCGGTCTTTGCCTTGACGGTGAACTGCTTGCTCTTCTTCTCCAGTGTATTTGAGGCGGTGCAGGTGTAGGTCCCTGGGAGCAGTGAGGAAGAGATGACAACCGCTCCATCCTCTATCTTCTCCGGTATTGGCTGGGAGGATTGCCAGCTGTATACAGGTGTTGGGTTTCCTGTGGCAGTGCAGTTTAAGGTGATTTCATCTCCCGCCGTGAAATCCAAAATCTCTGGATCGGGACTGAGGAATGTTGGGGGAGCTAGAGAAGACATCAAACGCATCATTCCGCGGTTTTGGCGAACATGTGAGAACTTGTCTTAAAAGCTTGAAAATACATTCATGACTCACAATATACAAATGCATTAAGAGGCTCAGAAGCCACAGAAGGTGACGGTTGTGGTCCCTCTGGTCCAAGCTCCAGCTCTGCGACACACCTATACTGTGCTCCGTTCTCAGCTTTGGTTGGCGTAATGACAAGGATGGAGGACACTTGGACAGGGGAGGAAGACGTGAGCTCAGAGAAGGAGTGTTTATAAACCTCTGTCTGCCCTCTGTACCACTTCAGGGTGAGATACTGAACAGGAGCAATGTTCTGAACCTCGCAGAGCAGCTGGTACTCTTTTCCTTCCACCATGGGGCCAGTGTGGTTCACCTGTCTGATGGAGACGCTATCTGGAGTTTCTAAATCAATGAAACAGCGAAAAGTCAGTGAAATAAGCTCACATTCAGTCATTCACTCGTATTTTTGGTTTAGCATCGTTTTTGGGTGACTCACTGTAGAGTACAAGGTTGAGTTTCTCCTCACACTGTCTCGGAGCTGTGAAGAACACCCCATAGCAAATGGGCTCCTCGATCCAGTCAATGAGACTGTCCACCTTCCACTGGACAGACCGGTCCTCTTGTGTGTGTGTGGCGCTGATGGCCGACTCCCAGCCCAGTACTCGTACCGGGCGAGCAGCTTCACAGCTGACCGACACGGGGTCCCCGAAGCCCACCACCACCCTGGAGGGCTTGAGGATTAGGGAGCAACTTTCACCTGACACTAAGACACACAGCATCATCAGCATCATCATCATCATCAATATCATTACAGCCCCTAGTTATTGCCTTTCACTTTCATATATCCTGCATAAAAGCCCATGCAGGATATTACATAACCCTGTTTCAACAAACGCAAGTCAAAAGTAATACATGTGAAATGGTCTAACGTTTTTAAGAACACCATTATTTATATCTGGCTCTGCATCCAGTTTGTTTTTTCTGCAATTTTTTTTTTTTTTAAAATCCAGTAATCAAGCATGCTTCAGTGTTTTTTGTTTCAGTTAGCAGCCCATCATAACATGCACTTGCAGATTTTCCCAAAGGTGTAGCCATAAACAAAACGGGTTGTTAATTTAGACCTACAATCTATGTGACGCTAATTAGTCTCCTCTAACCTCCTTTAATGTTCTGTACTGACAGTCATCAGCCTGTTCTTCACTGTTTTCCAAAAAAAAAAAAAAAAAACACATTGAAGACAACATCTTACCTGAACAAAACAGGCAAAACACAAGAATCCATCCCAGAAAGTTGTTTCCCATGTTACTTTCGGCTCTGATTTCTGCACTGGATCAAGGCGGCGAAAGGCAGAAAATTCCAACTTCAACAGCCTTGGCAACTCTGCAGGGAACTATAGTGGAACAAAACATAGTTCCCTCCCAGCTGACTTTTGGGGGTGGCGGGTGAATGGGAAAGAGGGAAATTTAACAGGTGGCAGGCCCCTGAATAAATAACACCAGCTCAGTGCTTTGTACTGCACTCAACTTGTAGCATTTTGTTAGAAAAGTATAGGCCTACTAGAGTGATGCGAGTGTCAAAGAACGCACACAGAAATGAGATGAACACATCTAGGCTTTTTAGTTCATTTCCAATAAAGAGTTTAAACTTACTGTGTTTTTGGATGTAATACATTTAAATTTACATGCAAATGATTGTATAATCAAGATCCAGTCATAAAATTACATCTGTAGCCCAACTGAAACTTTCTTTTTTTCCCCCTGGAACTTCTAAACCATGTCTGAACAGTCTCCTAGAAAATAGACCACAAACATCGGATCTACGTTTAATACATCACGTGGAGACGGGTTGGCACTCGTGGATCTATTCTACGGTATCTGACCATTAACTTTAGCTCTTGTTTTTGCAACAGACCATGACTGGCTGAGGAGAAAAGGCTTGTTTTTAGTTCCTCTCGCGTGCTCGTCTCCTACTGCTCCTGGCCTCCGTGCTTTGTGAAATCCCAGCAGGCAGGAGTATTGGTCTTGTGCAGGATGGAGCTTGTGGGAGTCCCACTGTGCCCAGAATTCTACACAGCGCTTCAGCTAGCTCCGGCCGCCACAAAAGTGCAAGTGAGACAGTAATCCGACACTTTTTGCTATATTTGTGGAAAGCGCAGCTGGGAATGCAAGTGCGTAGATTACAGTATGCTCCCTGCTCTTGCAGCCTCATGTACGAGACTCCTTCTGCTTGTTGTGCATTGATAATATCTTTCTTTTTTCTTTAACTTCAGGACTAGCTGAACAATACCCTCTCTGCCAGGTTGTTATGGCAACACACTGAGAGCATACACAAACAGTACTTTGTGTGTGAGAAAAGGAACACAGATTCAGAGGAAAAATAGGTTTATATATATGTAGGCAAGGCAGAACAGCACTCGTTTACATTCACTTTGGTTAGAACTGATTAGTATTGCAGTCTCAGCACTGACAATGTAAACCAGACTGAAAGAGATGGAGAGAAGGACAGAGGTCCAAGGGATTGACAAAAGGTGGCAGGGTTTGACTTTGCCTCAATCAGTATTCTGCCTCAGGAAGTCACAGAGAGAGGAGTTGGCCTCGTCTAACAACTGATGCATACATATGCATGAGCCACACGTATGCATGAGCCACGCAATGACATTTTGCACCTTTAATACAATACATGACTTTGTGCTTACATTCAAGTACAGGCTCGAGAAGGCAAATCACGTTTTACGTGAAAAAGGCACATATTTAGTGCAAAACTCAATCATGGCTAAAAAACTTGGTTAGTGTTATTATTATTATCATTTCAAATTACAAAACATATACCCTGTGTGAATCCTCAGAGAACTGGCATGATCACTCAGTGCATATCAGTAAACATTTGGAAATCTGAACCAGTGCATACAAAAATAGCACATAAATTTCATCATGGAATCTCAACAAAACCAACAACAAAAAAAAAGTCTATACATTTTACTCAAAGAAAAAAAAATATTAGTACGCATTCAAAATAAATACATAAAAACTGGCTTAAAATTTGGCCATGCCGGGTTAAAGCTATTGTATTTCTTGTAGAATGTAGAATTAAAAGGATATGTAACAAAGCTATAATGCAAGCAATAAAGCAACAATGGCTACTGATCCTTCTTCTATGAATTATGACCAAAGTCAACTACATTCCACAAGAGTGCAGCATAGCCTCAGCAAAAATGCACACCAAAAGCATTAACCGTTTGACTGCTCTGATCTTTGGCCTGAATGTGCAGTTATTCAGTTTTTAATAAAGCGCTGCCCTTCTGGGTTCTACTCATGGAGTCTGTGCTCTCAACCAGTAGCTCAGACTACTAAGTGGCTCTTTTCCATGGCTCGAACCGGGACAAATAGCAGACAGTGGGTTTGTCGGGTTTTTTTTTTTTTCCCCTCCAAACA
The DNA here is from genome assembly GCF_022458985.1 of Mugil cephalus. Classification (NCBI taxonomy): domain Eukaryota; kingdom Metazoa; phylum Chordata; class Actinopteri; order Mugiliformes; family Mugilidae; genus Mugil; species Mugil cephalus. The sequence goes on along the minus strand of NC_061789.1, from coordinate 15,533,563 downwards.
TGAAAATAAAAGCAGCTTGGATCAAACTATACAGTAAATGTGCAAGCCACAAAACCAAAACAGTGATCTGGAAGAAGCGAAGACATTCAGTGCCACTGATCGCGTTAATGCCCCTGCGTTCGGTGTGTTTACATGCACCTTGGTAACCGGTCGGCTTTTGAGGTGTGTGACTGAGCAGCACCACTTTTTTACACTCCGGCTGCACCAATGAGGCATCTACAGCACGGTGGAGTTAAAGCTGAACTAAAACTGAAAGAGAGTGCAGCTGTGAGGGGGATGAGGACCAAAAACGGTCACCAGGCAGCAGCTTAAATTTAAATAGAGTGAGTCACGCTTCTAGGGAAGGGTGGAGTACGGGAACGGACCTGCTGCACGTACACCGTCACCGCAGTGCATTTAAACACACCTTCCACACTGTAAATGTGCGGTTTGTTAGTACAACAATATTAATCAGCAGAGATTTAGTAAGGTTGGGATTTTGCTTTCGTTATTAAAACAGCAGCAGCCAAGCATGAGCAGAACGCGCCGACTGAGCATGCAGAACAATCAATGCCCCTCAGCCTTTAAGCAACATGTAAGTGTCCACCACAGAAGAAAAAAAAAATCCACATTAGTGATACAACCATGAAAGTTTTAATTTAAAAATTCAGCCTCATACGGGTCCAGATGAGGTAGGCTGTCCTCGGATATAGTTGCCTTTGTTGAAGGAAAACGTGCCATCAGGAGTCACGGTATATATACCTAAGATGAGGAGCAGGACTGCCACGACTAGAAATCCTCCGAGTATGGCAGCGAAGGTTGTTAGATTCCCTGTGGGAGATGGGAAGTTTTGTTACATTCTCTCTCAGTTTATCTCATCAGACCCTCCCGCGAGTTTTTTTTTTCTGTTTGTGATAGACCACGCATCCCAAAACAAAGACTGAAACAAAGAACACGGCCATTAAAATTCCAGCAGTGGTCCCGGGGTGACTACCTAGTGGAGAACAACAGCAATGAAAAGTGATTGACAATAATGAGAGCGTGAAAAAAAAATGGAATGAATTCAGTTGCAGTATCTTACTTGGACCTTCGACGACGATGAAGTATTTGACGCTACTGCCATGTTCATTATGGGTTGCGCAGGAGTAGGTCCCCGGAACCGGAAAGGACGGGACCATGATGGCTTGATTCCCATTTTGAGCCTCTTCTATGCCGTGTGGGAACTGCCATTTGTACACCGGCGGTGGGTTTCCTGTGGCTGTGCAATTTAAACTAATGTTCTTGCGACCCTGAAGTTCGAGTGTCTCATTCGCAGGCATGGCGAAGGCTGGCGGGTCTGTGTAAAATCAAAATACAGACAGAAAATAATATATACAGAGCACAGCAAAGACTGTGAAATGTGTGATCAAAAACCATGGTAAATTGAGAAAGTGTTACAAAACTCACAGAGTACAGTCATTCGATGAGACTGGGACTGCATCACAGAAGGATTTGGTTCTTGCCACAAGTCTAGCTTTGCTTCGCACCGGATCTGAGCCCCGTTATCATCTCGATGCGCAACTAGGTTGAAGTCAGATGACTTGGTGACCAAAGAGGGATTGTTCTCATCAAATGTGTCTTTATGAATTATCTTGTCTCCTTTGTACCAGTTCACTATGAGGCTCTTTGCTGGTGCGACATCAACAACGACACACTGCATGCGATACTGCTCTCCCTCGATCATGACTGGAGGCTGAGCCAAGGACACGCTCTCTGGCTTTTCTGCAACAACAACAAAAGTGTGACAAATCACAACATCAATAACATTTGAATGCTGAAAGACGACGAAAACTGTCAGAAAAACTTTGTGGGCTACTTACTGTAGACAGTGACTGGTAGGGTTTCCATACACTGACTACCGTTGGGATAATTGATATAACAAAGTGGCTCTAGGCTCCAAACATCCACCTTCCCAATCTTAAGGGTAACATGGGTGGCCCCTTGTTGAAGATCTACTCCTCCATGTGTTGACTCCCAGCCCATTCCGTCTCCCTCTTTAGATAAGGAGGTGCAATTGGCTGAGAAGGAGTCTCCGAAACGCACCAATACTTTGGGAGGATTCAACTCAAGTTGACAGGATGCACTCACAGGCGTTCCTAGAGGGATACAAAGATTTAGGTACGGTAAGGTGGTGTGTTACAACTGGACTATATATAAATATGGACAGTGCCCCCCCCCCTTCCTTGCATTTGTCAAACTGACGCTAGAATTCTAGGGATGCGGGAGGTGCTGTCTTGCAAGTCTGGAGCCAGATTCTGCCCAGTTCTGACCCAGAGTAGAGCCGCATATCACCGACCAGCCAACACTTCTTATAGACTCACTCACATTTACGGCTGAGTAATACTGTGCTCTGCTCTGTGCATCTAAATGTTGGGTTACACACTGTACTGTTCGTGGGGCCTTTGGCATGGCATCTGGTAGTCATTATGATGTCACATTCTGTTTCTACAGCATAAAATGACCAACTACAGTGAAAAACACTAGGATATAATACATCAGCATTACATTAACTACCTAAAATGGCAGAAACCATCCTTAAAAAAAAAAAACTTTCATTCCAAGTCCCATCTACTAACATGAAGGAGGTGGAGCTTATGAGCTCTACTGCAGCCAGTCACCAGGGGGAGCTCTACTCGCTTTGGTTTCACATTAGAGGAGCTGTTCTGTCCTCCAGTTTTAATATACAGTCAGTTTATAATGCTTTTATAAAGCATCATAAACTGACTCAGAAAAAGGGACAACCCCTGTGTTTAAGATTAAACAAGCTCCTATATTTGCCAGTACCATAAATATATTTCCAGACAGTAACAAGAAAATATAGAATAGAATGTGTATGCTTTTTTTGTTTGTTTGTTTGTTTTTTTTTAATTCATAGTGTTATGACAGTGAACATAACGTTGCAGCACTCGGCAAACCAGGCATTTATGCCTCAGTTCTTCCACTCACACACATAGCACAATTAATAAGTAAATGAATAACTCAGTTTGTACTTGTTCAAAACAGATGACTCATGAAGTGGGTGAATGATTGTTTGCATTTTTACTGAATGCACAAGAATCCAAATGTGCTACAGATAAGGACTCAGCTCAGGGTTTGTTATCCAGCTATTTGCATATAGGTATGACTTCCAGGTCACACTCACTTCCCAGGTCAAATCCATTCTTCTGTTTCAGGACTGCACTCAATTCTGCTTCATGACTGTTGTAATGTTTAGTTTGTAAATCAAATGGACGATCATTTCGGTGGATGTAGTTTGTGATGCTGTTTAACTATATTGAAATAACAGAAACACGTCTCAACGCAATAAAATTTAATAGCACTACAAACTACAACCACCAGAAACAAAGCACAAATGAATTAACGTCCCTCTCTGTTATTTAAACTAATGCAGAATAGCCCACCCTTAGTGAAGATGACATTTAATTAGTAATTAACTGGTATGCGAGAATTATTTTCACGAGTGTACCTAGTGATCTGGTGTGCATGACACATATAATGGAAAAGTTTATTTTTCTTCTACTCTAGTATTAGTAGCATGGGAACGGAAAGACGGCGTTGAGCACATTTCACAGATCCAGTAACGTTTGTTGAAAAAAGAAAGAAAAAGGAATGTGTGATGGCCGTCCTGTGCTTTGTGTTTTGTGTGTAGCAACGCCCCTGTGAGCACTGTGATCTATAACAGATTTGCTGCTTTTATGTATAAAATAGTTATAGGGTTCAGCTACACGTTGTGGTGTGGTCCTTATCAGCAATTCTGTGCCTTTGTGTTGCTTGTCCAAAGAGAACAAGGCAGGGGCACATACACTGATCAGCCATAACATTATGACCACTCTCCTAATATTACTTTGGTCTCCCCTTTTCCTCCAAAACACACAAGGGGCTTCTAAGGGTGCCCTGTGGTATGTCGTAACAGAATGTTGTTGTTTTTTTATTTTACCAGGGGCTTGTTCCTGTGCATCCCAGTGGACGTTTGGAGGCCAGGTGTTTTTAATGTTTTTTTTTTGAGTTGTACCTAAACCGCTTTTGTCTGTTTCAGGCTGCATCCCGCTGGGGTAGGGGTGCCTGGTCTGGCGTAAGTAGGTGACACGTAAGTAAGCTCCACAAGAACACCAGGTCCAAAAGTTTCCCCAGCATAACACTGCGCCGTCACTAGGCGGTCAGCGTTATTTACTTCCCCCGGTCATAAAGTTATGGCTGATCGCCGTAAGTGAAAGTTAGACAAGTCATTTGCTTTTTTTTTTTTTTGCCTCAACGGAATTTGGTTCAATTGTGAGTTAAGGGCGCGGAGGAAACACAAACAGTCCTACGATTGTCGAGTCCATTCACATATAATGGGCGTGTGCGACACCGAAAAGTCGACGTTTTGACTGTCAAACAATGGAGCCGGTGAGGTAACTCCCTGTGGCCGAACAGAAACCGGAGCGACTTACCTGTGTAGGCGATTAAGCCGCACACTATGAAGAACCACATCGGGTCACCGCCAGCTGTGTGAGACTTTAACAAACTATATAAACGTGTCCGGCAGCTGGTTCCAACAGAGGGTCGTTGATACTGCGGAGACCTCGTAAGGTGCGCGTTTCCTGTAACCTGTGGACTGCTCCAAAGTATCGAAAGCAAAGGTGATCGGTGCATTCAGGTGTCGCTCGCTCGTAATCCTTTCCGCGGGAGGCTCCGTTAACTTCCAACGTCCCCCCCCCCCGTTTTACTATGGACCAATTACGATTCCTGCCAGTAGGTCCAGTAGGTGTGGCTGTGTGGGTTAAAGGAATAGTTAGCACCGCAGCCCGTTGACTCAGTTTGGCATTTGGTGTGTGGAGTAGTCACCGTACTTTCCGACAGCATGGGAAAGCGTCCACCTTGCGGAACCCGCTGGATGAAGTCACAGCTCCCCCCCGAGGAGAAGGGCCATCAAATCTCTAAGGACGTGGGAGTGTTTATTTATTTTGCAGCTAAATTGATCCGCGGAACATTTTTAAATTCGTGAATAATTGTGCTGTTGTTGTTTTTTTTCCCGTAAAGTACAAGTACAATTTAAAACATCTACATTTTCAGCTTAATTCAACTTTATTTCTAGGGTGTCAATAGTCATTTAAATTGTCCCAAGGCAAAACAACCAGAGCCTGGTGGTGAAAAAAAAACAAAAAAAACAGGGCATCTGTTTTGACCAAGAGACAGACAATGAGAGAGAAGAATGACAGTGGTATAGATAATGCATATTACAAGAGAGAGTGATAATGAATTAACAGAGCTAGCATTGAAACTTTTCATTGCAGAAAAGCTCCACGGATCAGAAACACATGATTAGAAAGAGAGACAAGAAATGTCTTTTCATGTAGTTTCATGAAGTTTCCAGAGTGTGTTTGCCCATTTCGATTTAGTTCTTATGGTCTAATAAATAGTGTACTGTCGTCGCACAAACACAACAGGAAGTTGACTCAGTCATGTCAACACCGCACGTCTTTTACATCTCAGTTAGTCATGTTCACGAAATAACCAAAACTAAAATTAGAAGTATCTTCCGCATATATACCTGAGTACACAAGGTCTCGTCGCTCACTTTTTAAATGTCGAGTCTTGTTTTGACTTTTAATAATCAACTAAAAAGTCAATTTTTTGGTAACTAATTAGTGCAGTGGTAGGAGTTTTCCTGGTACATGTTACACTGTTGCTAGATTTGAACCAGGCTATATTTAATGACAAAGCAGTCAGTTTGAAAAGCCAAGCATTTTAATGATAAAATACAGTTTTACATCAGTCACAAATATTTACAGCAGTAGGCGCAAATGCACTATGGCCCAAATCCCTTCTTTGGCAGGAAGGACTTGAACTCCATTAAGGCATCATTTGCAACATTTACACAACTGATTGCAGTCCATTTACAAAAAGGAATTGTTTTCCCCACAAATAAATATCAAGTTTGTATTTACAATAAAATGTTCTCCTGGACATACAGTTTAAACAGGCATTAGACTACAACGCCTGCAGTCAAGTACACGAAAGCTATACAACTGTGGCTCAAGATCATTTGTCCCATATTGTGCCAGGCCAGAAAAAAAGAGAAGGATACAAATTGAGGAAGAAGTGCAGAGTGGCTTAGAAAGTATAAAGTATTTAAGGTGTTCACCACTAATAGTGTTGTGTGCAGCTGGTGTCTTTTTCATATATTTAGCATTATGCTCTCCAAGGCGTGACCATGCTGACAAGAAAAAATCTATTTCCTGTTGTGTGAACAGTGAGAACTGAAAGAAACTAGTGCAGCTTCGAGCTCAGAACACATGTGATGTGTAAACTATTAAGTGGGCAGGATCGTATTTTAAAACAATCAAACATTAGTGACTCGAACAGTCGGCGCATTAGACCAACAAAGCCTCTTGTCTTTCAAGTGAAAGCTAAATTTTGAGCCCTTGCTCCCTTTGTCCCTTCCCTGTTCAAAGAAAACTGGTGAAATCCAGTAGTGCATACAAAACTACATCTCGCGCCACGGTTAACTGCAGAACTTAACTGAAGGAGAAACTTTTATATGTGACTGACGAACGGATAACAGAGTATGTGACGTTTGGAGGCGGAGAAGAGATTGAGTTTGAGTGATGTTAAAAATGCTGTCGGTGGCCGAGAGATGCAGCTCATTCAGAGTGGTCAGGCGTAAATTTGGTGCTATCGGCAGTTTGTTCTGTGCTATCAAGGCAGTTTGTTCATGGAGAACTGTATCTCCCAGCCGTTATGAGCCACGTTACCATTTTGAGTGCTGAAGTTGGGGTTTTTCAAGCTGTAGCGGCGCATCTTGGTGTTCTTGTAGTAGATGGAGTAGATGCAGAGGAATATGATGGAGATTGCCACCACCATGACTGCCACGAATCCAGCGATGAGGGGAAGGTAGTCCTCTGGAATTAAATACAAGAAGCACATGAATGGTTAACATTTTTATGCCTTGATTTCTGCATAAGAGCCAAGTTCACTTTAGAGGAAACACAATACTAACACTGGGCAGGGGCTCTGTTTGTGATGAAAACACAGTAAATTCTTCACGGTTTCCAAGAAATATCAGGATTCTGCTTCGCGCTGACACAACTGCATCACATTGTTTCTGCAGATGTTTACCCTTGACTCCCACTTTACCGCGATCTAAACAAGTTCGACGGGATTATGCTTGACATTAGAAGACTGTGGCGACGAAGGGATGCAAGTGGCTGGCAACGAGACTCAAAATACGTTCTGAAGCCTGCCAAGAAAGCATTCCTCAAACCCTTTGAACGGCAGTGACGCGGTGTGCGCTGTTGTAGCGCACATGACGCAAGATTTGAGATGCTTTTCAGCTGAGCACAGTGGTTTTCTGAGTCACCGTAGCCTTTCTGTCAACTTCCACCTCTCCACCAGTTCCTATGACCTCTCTTATCAACAGGGTATTATGTTCAGCAGTTGCTCACGGGATGGTTTTTGACACCCACACCGTTCTGACTAAACTGCCGAAACAGCCAATGATACAAACATTAACTAAAGCTCTTTTGAGTTGAGGGGATATTTATATTAATAAGTGTGTTCCTAACCAAGTATTCTATCACTTACAAACCATCGTCACGTTTCCCTACGGGGACTGGGCCTGTGGTTTATACTGTATATTTAGCAAAGAAATCTATTTTTTTTACAAAAAAAGACAAAGCTCCTCCTGGGAAAATATACGTCACCTGTTAAAATCACGCGAACTTCAAGGGACGCGGAGCCAACGGAGTTGCTAGCGGTACAGATGTAGGTGCCTGCTTCCAGCACGGTGAGCGTGCCTTCAGAATCGAGAGACCCTCTGTCCGAGCTCCACGTGATGTTCAGCGGCGGGGTGCCGTCGGCTTCACAGACGAGCTCCGTGGAGTAACCTCTGAACAGGGGCATTTTATCTTGAAGTTTTGTTTTGTTAATCACGGGTTTATCTGTGGAGACAAATATGTGTATAGAACATTATGATGACAAAGACTGAGCAAAGTCTGCACGTACTAAACTACACTGTGTGGAGTCCTTCTCATGCACTACTTCAGCACTGTAAATATGATGCAGTGTATGTTTGCTCACTGCAATGATGTGACAATATGCCCATCATCACAGATGGTGCAATGACTGTGAATGTGATCTTACATGGGACAGTGATGTTGACAGAGTCGTTCCATGAGAGACTCCCCAGTGGCTGGTTCAACCTAGCCTCACACACCATCTCTGCTCCGTTGTGCGACCTGTTCGCAATGAACCGAATGGTGGATGACACATTCGCCGGGGATCTGGTCTCTCCACAGACAACCTCCATCTCTGACGGACAAATGGGAACACGCAAGATGAGAAAAAAACAATTTATCAATCAGTGGAAGACATTATAAGAGCGGGTGATGACAATGATTTCGCTGCACAGTTTACAACGCTAAATATAATACTACAACTTTCAAGAAACATCACAATCAGGAGCAGATCCATAAAAAAAAAGTTTCCACTTATCACGCTCTTTTTGTTGTTGAACAATATCCGCTTCAATTCAGAATCGATCGTTATTGAGTAAAAACGCAGAATTTATAATCACAATGCGGGACTGCTACATACAAATGAATCCGTTACATTTAAGCCAGTGCAGATTACACAATGCAGACGAAGGTAATTAAACAATGATTGTTTGACAGAACTGAAGTGGACAGCAACGAACGCGGAGTGTCCTACAATAATCCGGAGTATAGAGGAGTTTACGGTGAAAGACCGCGAGTTAAGGGTGTAGTTGGGTTCTTTTTATTTACTCGTTAGCCAGTGAAGCATCCTATAAAACAAGGCTGGGGTTCACGACCCCTAGGGGGTCCGTGGAGATACTGCAAGGGGGTCGTAAAATCTTAGGTTTTATATATGTATATGTATATATATATATATATATATATATATATATATATATATATATATTAAATACACAAGCAGAAGGCAAGATATTATCTTTCAGTCAACACTCCACTCATTTAGTGATACAGGAGCTGTCACAACAGCGCACAGAGCACCACACTAGTCAATCTAAGCTTGAAATGAATATTGAATGAATATTTGATAGGTCTAGAATGCATACAATAGGTCGGGGGTCCCTACTTAATCTCTCATCAGTTTGGGGGTCCTTGGCCTGAAAAATGCTGAAGACCCCTGCTGTAGCGCGCTACATTGGTGTTCTTGTACTTTAATTACGCCACCAAAACCTTCCTTCAGCAGCTAGTCAGCAGTGTTGATTTTTTTTTTTTTTGTGTGTGTGTGTAATTTACACAGTGGCAATTAAAACTGGGTGACTCATGTTGGAGTTGAAGTTAATAAATGCTTATGAACAGCTACTTTCACTGAAATCGCTGCGAGGCATAAAAGACAGGAGACCGAGTAGACGGCTTGTAAGAGGCTGAACAACAGATACATTTTTGTGCTTATCCGGCCACTGAAAGACGCCGACAAGGAAATGTATTTTGAGCCAATCGCAGTCGTTTTTTTTGTCCACATTCTGGGGTGGCGGGCGTCTGGCCGTGGTGTAAGGTACCAACGACGCAACTATGCCGTAGATCTTGACGCAAAACAGTTATTTAGATTAGATTTTCGACGGATTTGATTTTACTTCAGTTCTGACAAATGCTGAAAAAAAAAAAGATTTCTTTACCCTCACAAAAAAAACATATGTTAACGAAGGCCCACGCACCTGCAATGGTTTCATTCCCTTTGTGCCAGTGCACAGTCAGATTTTGCACCGGAGCGACGTTGATGATGTCACATCGCAGCTGTATCTCTACTCCTTCCTTCCCTGAGATTGAGTTATTCAGGCTCCGGATGGAGACGCTGTCTGGTGTTTCTGAGGAGGCGAGTTGAGAAAGCGACAAAAATTAGAAAACTGTGGAAAAACGCTTAAAGTTTTCGCAAAAATCCTTAAAATGACTTACTGTAGGGAGTGCGGTCTGAACCCACAATTGGAACGCAAGTGTTCTTCAGGGTCCAGTCCACTATTCTGCTGCCGTTCTGATGCTGCCGGGCTATTTCTTTAACATTTGTGTGATTGGACTTCCATGTCGCTTCCCAGCTCCCGCCTTGGTATTGTGCCACAGCTGTGTCTGGCTTTATTTTACCTGTGGCACACGGGGTGGGAAAATCGTTATCTTAGTGCAAATCTCATTATGACGCACAGCACAACTTTTCCACATCCAGCGCTGTGGTGAAACAATGCAAAAAAGCAAGAGGAATTCAGAAACTCTGGAAGCAACAGGTTCAGGAAGGATACAACCCTCCCATGAGGAAGTCTGCACTTGCTGCCCACCATGCCTTCTACTGGGGGGACGCCTTTATGTTTGATAGTCATTATATTCTAAACTCAAGTTCTCCTGATAAAAAAGTTATTAAACTATTACTAATAATAGCACAAAAGGAGAGCAGATTAGACCTCCAACTGAAGGTCACAGCAGTGTCCACGCGTAATCACGCACCCTTAAAAAGAAATGCCACTCAATCGCCACTTGTATTAGCAGTCGTCACCCCTTCATGCGACATGATCATATATCCCGTTACATTCAGATTTCCCAGTCTACTCACACCATTTTTTATGTGTGTGTGTGTTTCTTTGAGTTCCGATCCCACCATGAGCAGCAGGAATATTAAACTATCAACCCCAGCGAGCTATTTCGATCTCCACACCAAGAGGAAACTTCTCAAGTGACACAACTACTTACTCGAGTCGATCCCGTTAGAAAGCGACAGCAGCTCCAAAGTGACAAAGACGGACAGGAGAGGACGGGAGCGGAAGTTCTCCATTGGAGCAAAGAGGCAAGAGTTATGTTTTCCCGCAGCTGTCGCCGCTGTCTTCCTTCGTCGTTGCGCTGCACTTAAACTGTGCCGGACGGACGGACGGACGGACCGACGGAGCGAGCCAGCGGCGATTTTTTTTTTTTAGGGAGAAAGCTAGGCTAAGCTAACTTCCCCCCACGCACACACACATACCGACACACACGCCTCCATTGTGCACCATCACTCCCACTGGTTAGCTGCCGTTAAAGTTGGCAGTCCCAGAAATAAAGGAATGCATTTAAATGTGGAGTGAATAAAATTAAATAAATAAACAATATAATGTAAAAAAAAGTCGTGTTTCATATAAAGGCAGCAATAGGTTCTACAACTTAGCTTAAATGATGTATTACTGGATAATATCATTCATATTTAATTAATACGTTTGATTGTCCGTGTTTATATAGATACACAGACAATATATAGATATATGTTTAAATAAACAAAAAGTAAACTTTTTTCGTGTTAAGGCATTAGTAGCTTTAGTACAGAAGCTTCCTTCAAGTTTGCTTAAGTTATGCATTACTGGCTAATATAATATAATATAATATAATATAATATAATATAATATAATATAATATGTAGTGAAATAATTAGGACAGTATAAGGTACAACTGTATTTTAAGTATGTACCTTCACATGTAGGGGACATTTGATAAAATGGAAAATTGAAATAAAAACTATTTTGGTCACATGGCTGCCAGTTCAAAAGAAAGTTCAGAACAGCAAAATGCAAAAAAAATAATGAAATAAAAAATAACCCTTCGGTGGGTAACAATAATAAGAATATGTTAACAATTCATGTGCATTCTAGGTTATGGCCAAATGAGTGTTTTGAGTGAGAAGTCAGTCTGACCTTTCACCTTTCAACGCTCTTCACCTCTGTTCATTTTTTTTAGTCCGAGTGGGTTTTGAGCCCAGTTTGAAAGAATCAGACAGGGCTGCCCTAGTCCTATGGTACTTACTCAAATGAAACAATTGAACAAGTTTTAGGGGAATATCTCTCACTGGTGGCAGGCCATGGTCTGGGGTTGCAAGTAAATATAATATATAATATAAATATAATATTTATAGTAAATACTGTTTGCCTTTAGAGCCACGTGTCTAGGCAGAGAGCCACAGAGTTACTCATCAGGGAATGGTTAAGATACAGCTGATTATCTGGAGCAAAACTTGATGTCCTTCATGGGCGCGGTCATGCTCCACATAACCTCACCAAAGCTCTTTAGATCTTTCTTCCTGATTACAATAAAATAGTACATGCAGCGTGTTTCACGAAGCCTACCTTTTACAGTGACTCTGACTGTTCTTCCGACACCTCCCATGTCATTTTGGGCGTAACATGTGTAGCTCCCAGCATTGTATGCAGTGGCATTGTGGATCTGCAGATAGGTCACTCCGTCTTCGTTTGACACGGCCACGTTGTCGGGGTAGGAATAATTCCACGAATATGTTGGCCGCGGGTCGCTCCTGGAAGAGCATTTGAGCCACAGATCCTTACCAGCATTGACCTCAGAGTCTTCAAGCTCAGCTATACGTGTTGGTGGATCTAAAGAAAACATTTCAAACAATCTCAGTAAGACAAAATGCCAACATACTTGTATAATATAGCACAGCCAATTACTCATGTTAAGGTATGTACTGAGGACTTACATTCGACACTAATATCCAGCGTGAGGCTGACATTTGAACCACCATGCAGATTTGAAGCTACAATCAAGTATTGTCCTGCATCACTTCTTGTTAGGCGCTCTGGAAGCTTCACCTCCTCCCCGTCTTTGTACCAGATTACTTCATATTCACGATTGCTGTCAACAGTGCAGGTCAGGTTGTGAAGCACATCTTCTCGTGCAGTGTAAGTGCTCGGACACGTCAACGATATCCCAGCTGGAAGCAAAAAGACGAAAAACACCACTGAGCATCACTTCTACATTTCTGCTGCACTCATCTCGGTTACTCCACAGTTCCTTTCATTTTCGAAACATGCTGTCACCTAAAAATGTTTAAATCGTTGTCAAGCGGTACATGAACATGGATGAATAATTTAATAAATTGAATCGTAACACGTCATAAAACTGTGTAGACTTTTGTTTTTATTAATTTTACATGAGTCCTTTATGTAGCAAAGCAAAAGCAGCAGCCATTTATTTGACTTGTATTTGAGAAATGAAAAGCAGCTTAGACACAAAAGCAGACCTATATATATATAGTACATATAGTACTTCAGTATTGTTTATAGTTTAGTGACATGATGAAAGAAAATCAAAAGTAAAGTGATAATATACTTACGGATAACTTTAATAAAATAGTCCTCTGAAGATATATTAAGTTTTGGCCCCTCTGGCGTCAGGTCCATGTGTACCTCACATCTTAATCTGGTCCCATTGTCTGTTTTAGTTGGTGAAAACTTAAGGTCCGTTGACTGACTCACCGGCTTTCTGTCATTGCTGCCATTACCACTGTTTAAAGTATCTATATGGATGACTGTGTCTCCTTTGTACCACTTCACGGTGACATTTTGGACCGGTGCTACTCTGTGAATATCACATGTGAAGGTATATTCTTCATTTTCTATCATCAGCTCGGAACTGTTGGAGTGGATGCTGATATTTTCTGGAAATGCTGAAGAAAAGGAGGAGGTTATCAGACACAAACATGGCATTATTCTGGTCGGTGCATAACGTGCTTTATAACTTACTGTAGAAAACAACTTTTAACTCCTTGGTGCATTGCTTTCTATTGTATAGGTTGATGAAGCAAACGGGTGGTGTTAACTCCCAAGTAACTCCCTTTAGACTCTTCACAGCCCAAGTTACATGTGTTGTGTTTTTTTGAAGACCTATGCCTCCCTCTGAAGACTCCCAGCCCATCCCTTCATGGACCCCCGTTGCTGTGCAGACGGATGAGGCTGGGTCTCCCTCTCGCAACACGACGATGGACGGGCTCAACTTAAGGGGACATGTAGCATGGACACCTACAGCACAGTTGCACAATTACCACACTTCATTTTTAAATCAGCCTTGGCTGTCAGTGGTTTATCTACGGCTTCTCAAGCTCGTTCAGCTCCATAGACTACACACGTCTTTGTCTGAACAGTGCCTTTCCATTGTTGTGCGTCCACATAGAGCTCCAATTTTTAGAATTAAAACGGATGTCCGTGGGAAGAAAAAAGACTTGACATGAAAGTGCGCAGTGAGGGGCGGTGAGGCTTGAGGGGTATGACGACACTGAGTCTTTCAGAGTCAGACTTACTAATATGAACCAAAATAGAGAGCATTTGCAGTCGCAGCAAGACAATTCATACTCATTCAACACCAATGAAAATAGGCTGCCTTCTGGGAGTAAATAAACAAATAGTTTAGGCAAAAAAAAAAAAAAATGAACAAACACAGAAAAAACATATCTGAATTTAAATCCGAATCCTGAACTTATATGTTTCTTCTATTGTTTACCATCCAGTTTTGACTGAAAGCCCAGTTTTGTGAACGTTTTACAAGTGGCTAAATAGCGCCCCCTACCGCGACGTAGGCTGCTTTTCAACGCCGTTTAATGTCAGATCTACAAGACTGAATATGATGCACACATGAAATACATTACCGAGAGGAGGAAATGTAATACCTGATGAAATTAATTTATATTGCGAAAATGACATGGTGACAGACAGAAAGGCACAGACAGGCAACTGCACGAGCCCAACACGGTTTGTGAGAAAGTATTTAAGTTTATATTTATATCACAAATATTCTAATTTGTTTTACAGTAACTGAAAGTGAGTGAGTGTGTGTGTGAGAGAGAGAGAGAGAGCCTACCTGTGGCGAGGAAAAAGAAGCCCACGAGGAGTTGGACGAATGACGTGCTTTCACTCATTTCATTTGTTTACTTGCTTGGTTTGAACAATGTCCTTTTTGTCGTGTTCATCCAGCTTGACTCGGCTCCTCTTGTGGGGACGCGCTCTCCAGCTCCACCGTGATCTGAAATGCAAGAAGAGAGGGAGAAACAACAAGTACAGTCTCTCTCTTTCTCCTTCACCCCCACCCCCACTCCCCCTCCCCTCTCTCTCTCTCTCTCTCTCTGTCAACACTCACCTTATTTTTTTCTGGACAGTTGGCAGTTTGTGTGCGTGGGATGTTTCTTCTATTCATGAGTCAGACCAACGTTTAATAACACTACAGTTTGTTTTGTTTTTTTTAGCTTTTAATGATCTTTATATGTGCGATGTTATTTTGTAGAATAGTGGTTTCCACTGAAATCTAAGCAAAGGCGAAGAGACAAAGACAAGTTAATTTATAAAAGACAAGAGTGACACAGAGGATCACATTCTCCGTGGACTACCTCAGAGAGTATTATAATTGAGATTGTACAGATGTTTTACTGCTCTGTGTTGACCATGGTTTTAATCTTCTTTTTTTAATTTAAAAACAAAACAACAAACAATCATGTTAAAATATTAAAAGTGTGTCTCACTTTCAGGAATGTTTAGGAAATTAGTGAAATCTGTACTGAAAAAAGGAGAGAGAAAAACACGTAGACATACTCTCACAGGCCACTTTATTAGGTACACCTTGCTAGTAAAAGGTTGGACCCCCTTTTGTCTTCAGAACTGCCTTAATTCTTGGTGGCATACTTTCAACGAGGTGTTTGAAACATTCCTCAGAGATTTTGGTCCATATTGACATGATAGCATCACACAGTTGCTGCAGATTTGTCGGCTACACATCTATGACGCGCATCTCCCGTTCCACCCCATCCCAAAGGTTCCTCTATTGGACTGAGATCTAGTGACTGTGGAGGCCACTGAAGTACATTGAACTTATTGTCATGTTCCAGAAACCAGTTTGAGATGATGGGAGCTTTGTGACATGGTGCATTATCCTGCTGGAAGTAGCCGTCAAATTCTGACCCTGACATCCAAATGTCGTAGCTGAAATCAACGCTCATCAGACCAGGCAACATTTTTCAAATTTTCTATTGTTCAATTTTGCTAAACCTGTGTGAACTGTAGTCTCAGTTTCCTGTTTTTAGTTGATAGGAGTGGCCCCCGGTGTGGTCTCCTGCTGCTGTAACCCATCTTCTTCAAGGTCTGATGTGTTGTGCGTTCAGAGATGGTATTCTGCATTCCTTGGTTGTAACCAGTGGTTATTTGAGTTACTGTTTCTTTTCTATCATCTCCAACCAGTCTGCCCATTCTCCTCTGACCTCTCACATCAGCAAGGCATTTTCATCTACACAACTGTCTCTCACTGGATATCTTCTCTTTTTGGAGATGGTTGTGCATGAAAGTCCCAGTAGATCACCAGTTTCTGAAATACTCGGACCAGCCTGTCTGGCACCAACAACCACACCACGTTCAAAGTCACTTAAATCCCCTTTCTTCCCCATTCTGATGCCCGGTTTGAACTCCAGCAAGTTGTCTTGATCACCTCTACATGACTAAATGCATCGAATTGCAGCCACGTGATTGGCTGATTAGCTATTTGTGTTAACAAGCAATTGAATAGGTGTACCTAATAAAGTGGCAAGTGAGTGTAATTCAGTATGGAGACCTGTGCATTTTCTATTTAAATGCATATAGATTATATGGTATATGTTTAAATGCACATGCAGACATCTCTGTGTCACCATGCTGGAGCACCAGCTCACAGCTAGAAGGACAAAAATCAAACATACAGTTGAGGAAGAAATTTAGGACAGTCAATCGGCCAGGAAAAAAATGCACACATGTTTGGGTCTTCATTCGAGCTCACGTCTACTCCAGTCACCGAGCTATAATGTGAAATTACGTGTTTGTGAGGCACTGCCATCGCAGCATCAATAACTGCAGAAAGTAAGTGACAGTAAATGAGCATACAGGCTCATTTATTAAACACATTCTTTTGCCATTCTTTTGTCAATTATTTTGTGAGGAAGTCAATTTTAAGACTTTCCGCTCATTGTTTTCAGTCACATACTGAAATACTTTCACTTTCACAATGCGTGAGATATTCCCAAATTAGCACATGATACCTTTCAACTGAAGATACATTTCTTCTGTGGCACTAATGGAATGTAGTAGTAGTGATGTTGGGAAAAAGATGCATTTTCAGGAAGCCTATCTCCTTCATGAATCTGACCTGAACCGATCGGGAGGCAAGCACAGAATCAGCGGGAGGGTTCCCAGTCACATTGTGTAATCACATCCATCCTGACCTCCCGCATAAAGTGGGATGCATGGGATGGTTCGGCTAACAAAACAAGCGTTGAGATTCCAGTCATGCTGCTGAAGCACTCTCTATTCATGAAAAAAGGAGCTGCTTTCACTCTTCTTTCCACACTGGTATAAAGTTTTCTATTAAAAACTTCTATCAGCTGGTTACATGCCAGTAGTAAACTTCCCAACTAAAGATCCATGTTTCCCAACAACTATATAGAAGGGAATGAAAACAGACGTCTAATGTGTGCTTGTACCTGATATCACTGCTGGGGTAAAGGGTTGGGAATAAAAAGGACTTTTGTTATAGAAATATCAGCTAAACCCACTGTTCATTAACAGTCCTGATTACTCATCAACATGCTCTTCAGCAGGGAGCTGAGTGATAGATGACTGAAAGTTATGTGCAGCCTGGAGATTAGATAGGTAGATAGATAGTTCTCAGGAACAACAGGAGTAAATAGCTTTCTTGTTGTTACTGAGAGGAAATAGCAGAGGAAATGGAACAGTGCGCACAGATAATGCGATCGTTTAAACTGTTGTTTGAAATGTCAGTATTAAGATGGTGTAAAGACACATATCGCCACCTAGTGTGGAGGAGATTTGATTTTCTCCGCTGCATGTAAACTGGGACAAGGACCACATTCAGGAAGTCGAATTTCGCGCATAGCTCGATCAAGCCGTGCATGCAAACGCACTGAGTGTAACAATCAAAAGGACACTTAAAAAGTCAATTGCTGACCGCGCAGCATGCCATGGCCAATGACTTGTTTGACCACTGATAGTGTGGCCTTGTTAAAGTAAATAAAGATCTGCACAGGCTCCTGCTGTCAGATGCTCTTTTCTCACCCTCACTGTATCTGAGTTCAGTCCAGCCACTTGAGAACAGAGAATGACTCGAGAGCCCTCCACAGTGCAACAGTATGAGGGCTGTTCATTTACACACTGTAGCCTGGCTTACAGTAATGTGATCGTGGAAAATGCGGGAGTCGGACAGAGAACCCTCTGTCTCCACAGATTCCTTGTGTCTCTGCTGGCATTTTGAAGCCATATTCTTTATAATACCAGATACAAGAGTATCTCAGTGTTGGTGTGAGTGGAACTTGTGGATCAGACTCGTTCCAGTGCATCCTACAGACGCTTGATAGGTTTTGGTTCTCGGGAATTTTTGAGTTGTTCTTGTTCTGGTCTAGGTTGGTGGTACATATCCACACGAATGCCAGGTCCAAAAGTTTGCCAGCACAACACTGAATTATTACAAGGTCAGTGGTAAACTCATTCTTGTAAGCAGAATCTCCATCTTAGCTTGATTTCTGTGCAGGCCTCACAGACTTCCACAGAAAATGAAGACATGCCACAGTACTCCTGAAGATGAATTTAACTACCAAGGATTGTAGCCTTCATTAACCCCGTCATAGATCATTTCTAGGATTTGTGTGTGCTCCTGGGAAGGATATCATACAGTACATACAGTACATAAGGTCAACAGTTGCAAAATTCCAGACAAATCTTTATCATGTTGTAGGAAGCAGAGTTTACAGAAAGCATTCCATACCAGTCTAACACACTGTACATGCAACCATGTAAAAGACTCACATGTTAAAAGAGTGCAGTCTGGAAGCTACTAGCAGATTTGCAGGCCTTTGCCTCTGTATCTGCAGAACCTTGGACAATGATTTGCTGACCTTCCTTGGGAATATCTAAGTAAATGATATGATGACATAATCTTGGTCTGTGAGGAACTTGAAGAGACACAATACAATAAATTAGGGATAGAAATATAAAGGGTTAAACACAAAGAATGCAGGAAACAGATAACAAACTGGAACCGTGTGATTAGTGAAGGTTACTACGTGGAGTAGGCAAAGTTTAGAAAGAATAATTCAGTGCATTTACATGCACAGTTTAATCGAGCTGCGCTCGAAATTTGACTTTCTAAACGTGCGGCCGTGAGAAGTAGGGGCATGTCTGATGACCTTGCGCTCTGCATCTTGGGCGGTGTTAAATCTCTGCACATTTACCACTTATAGAAAGCTACTGAACACCATTTCCATCGATGTGACATCGCTGGAAACGATGGCTTAGCATCTTAAAAAAAGGAGAAACGTTATTAAAATTTGCATTTGCTTACATTTCCTCGTGCAAGCCCGTGGGTGAGGCAAAGGATACCACCCTGAAAGACTACCTGAGAATCCATGGCATTGTGTGGTTCTGTTGCTCTGGTGCCTTTGAGGAAAAATATGAGTGTGGAAATGTCCGGATGAGATGGTAATTATTTACTTTGGGACGGTTTCTTGTCACGAGAAAGAGGTTTCTTCATGAGCTTTTAATGCTGCGTCATTTTAAAGAGAGGGTTTCAACATCTTGTGTTTGAGGTCTCTCTGAGCGCACTTGGATCTCTGGCTCGTGAAGCCGGCGGTGACCTAAATCCTTCTTTTGATTTAATTTACCCCACCCTCTGCTTTCCCCTGCATTTCTCTCCGTCTCTGTCTTTTTCCTGTCACCTTTAAAAAGCAACTGTTCCCTTCACTTGGTAATGAAGGAGTGTTATTCCTAATGGCACCTGAAAGACCTGGGACCAAAGCTATCCCTTCACGGTGATTACACTGATTTGTCCCATTGTTTCGCAAGCAGAGGCACTCTCCTGGGGCCCTAGCGGCCAGCTGAGTCATAGGGGGAGGCCAAGAACAACCTTCCCCTTCCAGGATTGCATAAAAATCAACCGAGAGGTCCAAGATTCCTTCTTGTCAAATACTCAACAACAACAATGCAGCATCGTCGCCAGCGATGAAATTCTTGGTGCACGGAGCCCACACGACTTCGCAGAAGCAAAATACTACAAATAGTGACATGCGTGTGTGTGTGTCAGTTTAGCTGTTCATTACCCTGATGGTTTGTAGATAAAAAACTGTCCCTGAACATGCTGCTTTGAGTGTGGTTGCTCCACAACCGCCTGTTGTGTAAATACTCTACAGCTGGGGTAGCTGGGGTCAAAGAGGATCCGCCCTGCCTTCCTCGTGCAGCTCTCGTGCAGCTCTGGCTGCTGTACCGCCGTACCAGGTGGTCATGCTCCCAGCCAGGATACTTTCAATGGCGCATCTGTAAAAGTTTGAGTTACATGCTGGTGTCCGTGCCAAACCTCGGGCACGGAAAGAAGAAGCGAAGAAGAAGAAGAAGGACATATGACGATGTTCCAAAATAGTCAACTTGACTTCCAGAGATACAAATATGACTCATTTAGTTTTGTACAATGGGGCAATCACTCTGGAGCAAAAACTGTGAATCACTTGGCTGGATTTTGAGAAGGAAGGGATTTTTTTTTTCTTCAAACAATCTTTCTTTCAAACAATTTTGCGAAAGCTGAAAAAGCACAATAGCGGGACACACGTTTCCCTCCTGACGGCCCCAAGAGAGGATGATTGCTCTGCAACGTAAAGAGTGACATCATGGCCATATGGAAATGTTTAGCGGCTGCCTGTTACTTATATGGTTTCAATCAGCTCTTTTAGCGAGTTAAGAATATGAAAGCAATATGAATATGAGAACGTAAAGCAAACACATAAACTTGCACTAGCCTCGGTTTGATTTGTTTTACGTTTAAGAAAACTTTGTGTGAGAGGAACATGTGCTTTGTGAAAATATGATGTCATGTTTTCTGGGAGCAATAAAATGCAAATATTTTTTTCTTCTTTCCATCAGAGCAACCATACCCTCCTTACGTCATCTGGGTGCGCTTGCTCCAAAGCATCTGCATGATACCTTAGAAACCTACCGACAGCACTGGTCCATGATCTAAAATGCAGCCTCTGGTGGAAACAGAAACACATGTCGAACTGTTGAAAATCCATCAAGGCTCTGATACTGACGAAATCATGGAAGCCATTAACACCACTAATCTCTGGCTCCCCCTGGAGTTGGAGTCAACACAGCAAATTGCAGCATATAACCCACCTCTTTAGATTGTTTAACTATGAAATACACATTACAGATTTAATCAGTTATCAAACAAAAATGTGTATATTTATTGTGACAACGGCTTCAGATTGGTTTATGACATCCCCAAACAAAACTTGGTCGCTCATCACCAATAGATGGCAGCATCGTGTCAAGTCACCACAAGTTAGATCTCCTCCGGCTCTGCGCGAGCTTGTGGGGCAGATGTGTCTTTTGGGAAAGGGCACGAGGGGGCTGCTGCAAAACCTCGTATATCATATGGATTTGGTAAACCTTCGCGGTGGCAACCGCAGCGACCACATGCGCTCACTCTGAAGCCATAACAAAGCTCAAACCCAATTAGCAAGTAAAAAAGCGACTGCCCAGAAACGTGGGTTTCCTGCTGGTCAGATTTCATTTGAATTAATCATTATTAGTGACAAGCAAGAGAGAGGGCCTCGCATGCGCTCGCAGGCCTCCGTGCTCTTTTTTTCTGGACTATAGAGACGGCGCGTGCATTTTCTTTATTTAATTTTTGCGTGTGACAGCATAAATACGAAAAGACAAAGGTGCTAGTCAGATTTTTCACACATTCGGCAGGAAATGGAAAGGCACTTCAAAGGCTGATTTGGTAATTTTTCATATAACTAGGTGAACACACACCGCAGAGCTCAGAGAGAAAGTTCTGCAGGCTGCGGTTTGACTAGTAGTCTTCTTTTACCACCAAGAGAAAGGCACATATTTTGTTCCTTAAAACTCACTGTTGCCTCACTGGTTATTGACAACAGAGAACAAAATATGAGGCGAAGGTGGCTGCATTTAATCATCAGACACATCATTAAACTATTTCACTATGTGTAAGTGAGTGTTTGAGGGAAGGTGAATGTGAAGAGTAGAAGTAATTTATACACGTGACACGTGTTTCTGAACATTTTGTGTGTGCTATCTTCCTTCATTATGTGGCAGCCATTACGTGGCATTACGTGCTTTAGCCAGCGGTGTACCCCTCACAGGACTGATTGGTTTTGTTATGGCGGGATAAACCACGGAATTGACAATTTCTCAGACCTTTGAAATGGTTACACGGTAATCCTCTGTTAGTAAGAACTTTAAACACACAAATTGGCTGTCTTTCTGTGGTCTAATTTTAACCTGTTTGTTTTGGGCCGTCTCCAACATGTGCTGCAGATGGACACTTTCTCACAGGCCTTTTCCTTCTCTCCCCTTTGCTCACCCTCTGCGCTTTGGGTTTCAGTCTGGGGCACGCTCGTGGCCTTCCGTGGACCCGCTCGCCGGCCAAACCGCTGTTGTGTCGTCTCCCTCTCCGTCCCATTCCTCTGCCACTTTAGTGCGCGTCGAATGCCGTGTCCCTGCCAGAATAACAGAAACACCCACAAGCCGTCTCTGGAGGTAGTCCATTGTCACTGACGCTTGAATGTAATCATCTGGCAACCGCGAACGTCTATAGCGCATGGGAATAAATAAATAACAGTTTCTAGATCGACTCTGGTTTTAAAGCATTATCAGTGTTATAAACATGCCCTGAGGAATTGCAACCATCTACCGCATCCCTGGGACTTTAAGAGTCCATACTGAGAAACAGATAGGGCCCTCATGATTGACCTTTTAAGCTTGGAATATTATATGCAACATAAATCTGAGACGGAGACACACTTAGAGAGGGTCGCGGGGAGAGAACGGAGGAAAAGACGGTAACACAAGCCAGCTCTTGAGATTAGTCATTGATTTTTTTACGGTCAGTGAACCAGGCCGAGGAAGAGAAGGAGGGCCTGTTTGTAATAAGTTGATGAGGAGCAGCTGACACAAGATACCAAAAGGCCCATCCCAGGGATGCAGACAAATGAAACCTAATAGTATTTTCCGCCATTACCCAACTGGATAGAGAGCAGCTGCGGAGGACTTTGCTATCCTGTCGGTAAGCACACCTTCCTCTCTCCGGGGCTGCAGGATGTCTTCTCAAAACCACACCCAGGTTCCTCATAAAGCATTTCGCTTGAAACCCCGCCGATCGATATAAAGGGAAGACAGATCAGTGATTACCCTGTGAAAGAGAAAGTATCCTGAGGATCTTTTTTTGTAGGCTCAGCAGGAGCTTGCAAAAGTCTTATGACCTCCCCCCGCTCTTCCCTCCCCCCCCTTCTACGGCCTCCTGGGCACCATTAACACCATGAGAGAGGGGCACTGACTTCCAAGGCTTGGTGGGGCCAGAGAATACAGCATCTCAACATCTGGAAGGCATTACGCTGTTGCTGCCCGAGGGTGAGACATGGGGAGACGGTGACTGGGGAGTGAGTGTGTTTTGACCAAGCTGTGTTTGTTATATGGGCAACGACTTAATTGCCTTGTTTTGTGAGAGATTAGATTATGAAACCGTGAGCCCATGAGAAATAGTCGGAGTCGACTAAAAGGGGGCATCACCGAGTGAGAACAGTAATAATAATGAGAAGGAGCTACTTTTTTCCGAGCGGAGGGGTGCGCATGGGTGCTCGCGCACATGGCCTGTATGGCTCTTTGTTCGTGCGAGCTGTTTGAAGACTGGGTCTTTCACTGGGAAGCAGGATGTGGAGCTCCGAACGTTTGGCAACAGCGCAGCTCCATCTGAGCGTGGCCTGAAACAAGATGGCTTTGTGTGTAAGATCACCGTCCGACCCCTCCCTTCCTTCCCCTACCTATAGGGACGCAGCCTCCGGCAATGCGCACCAGGTGCCCCCCCTCCTTTGTCAGCCTCACAGTTTAGGTTGTGGTGCTTATAGGGAACAGGAGTTCCCTCAGAGCAACATGACCTTCACTGGAACCAAAGGCAGCTTCCTCTTTAATCAAGGGCACTGTGACACCAGCTGAGAGTGAGCGGGAGGCAGGGTAGCTGTCGGGGAGCAGCATGTGATAAGCACAAGTTAGTCATATCTCACAGGAAATACAAGACCCTTCCTTCGCTTTTTAGTAACAACGTGACAGCTGTAATGGCTCAACCGATGATCATGTGGCTCGCCGAAGGCCTCATTTTGTTCGTCATGAGCGAGGCCGCCCTCGGGATGATGCAAAGCATTCTGGCCAATGTAGGCTGCATGCGAGCCCCTGCGTTAACGCGCAGAGTCTTCTCGGTCTATGCGCCGCCTCAAGTAGCAGTTGCTTACTAGCTCATGTGTTATTAATAAAAGTGTTTTGTCAGAAGGCTGAGGAACCGTTTTTTTGTGACTTTGTGAGATTTTCCTGGATGCGTACGCCTCGCGCTCCCTCCCTCGTCGTTTCTTAAGAGAGTTCTGCGTCCTCTCTGCCAACAACTGCCTCAGGCTCACTAGAGACAAGGCCTGGACAGTCTGTCCCCTCTCTCCTCCTCCTCCTCCTCCTCCTCCCCCGTCCTTCGCCCCCACATCAGCCTGTCATCTACTCATCTACCCCCGCTTATCGGCCCTCTCCCGCCTGGCCCCGCCGTCAGCCGGCTGTTATTGAGCAGGCTTTTCGCAGACACTCCCACTGAGACCGGTGACCTCATCAGCAAGCAGGAAGTCAGAGGGTTCAAGTTCATCCTGTGAGAGTAATCCCACACATCTCTGCCTATTTGATTCAGAATAGGGGGAGCGCTGCGGGGCCACGGGGGTGTGGAATCCATGCATTCAATAGTTTCTCACTGTGAACCCGTGCCACATCCACATTGTGATGTGCAGGCCCAGGTGTCCCGACTTCCCCGGCTCCAAATGCAACACGCAACGTGGCAGTGGAACAATATGGAGGAAGAGAACTGAAATAGAAGAGAAAGGAGAAGGAGAGGAAAGGGCTTTTAGCAAATGACGAAAGACATTGTGTGCATTTAATCGCTAATGGTGAAAGATGTGGTGCGTGATCGTAGATAGACAAAGACAGCTCTGTTCCCTCGTGTCCTTCGTCGCGGAGTAATCATTAATTCGAAGCGTCAGGGGCACGCAAACTGATTGGTGGCTTTTTCCCCGATGCGGGTCATTGACCTTGACTGTTTAGCCGTCTCTTCCTGCTGAAGTTCTGTTGCCTCAACAAATGACATCAGTGGGAATATAAACCAACACGAGTCAACCCCTGGATAGACACACCCACCTGATCTCCTTACAGAGAGCATAGTACAGTGTGTGAGATTTCTCTGTGGTTATGTTGCAAGACTGAAGCATGTTTCACTGGGACTGAAAAATACAAAGCCGCACAACACGGTTTCATTGCTGCACATCAACACAGCATACATCAACCTAATGGAGCATTTTAAAAAGTTGTCTTTGGAAAACGTTTTAGAAAACGCTGGATGTTTTGTTCAGGGGTGTATTTAAGGTTACTGCATCGATCCAGTTTCATTTCATCCATCAAAACAGTGTGACATGAGAGTACATGTTTCCTGCAGATCAATGAGTCACTAGTTACTGTAGATATGACCTGGAGCTCTGTCATGCCAGCACGCAGGGCCACTCGTGCAAGCTAGCAAATGCGAGGGCAGGCTATATATGCATGTCTTTCACATCCTGTACACAACACCTGCTCTTAATCACTTTCAGGGGGGCCACGAGTGACTAAGTTGCAACACGTTTGTTGTCGCTCTGTGCTGACTGTGCAGAAAAAAAAAGAAAGAAAAAAACACTTTTGGCATCTGGGCCTCGCCACTCCCATCTCGCACAGCGCAAGAAGGCAAGCGCTGCGAGAAATCCCATCGAATCCTGCGAAACGCTGGGAGCTCAGGGCGGCTCACAAGACCAGACAGAAACCAAGCGGAGGGAGTGGACCATGTGTCGGGGGTGGGGGTGTGAAATGAACATAAGCCGGGCTAGCGACTCAGCTCATCACAGATCTTTGCCTACGGGAACATTGACGGGTTTGTACCCAGATGTGTGGGAGGGAGGCAGAGCTGAACAGTCATGTTCAGTGTTTGGGAATTCTTTTCCAGCTCTTCAAACACAGTCCATTCTCGTCAATAAATCTGCTGTACTTCCACGCACTTGGCATCGGCGACCCAATTACTGGTTTTGACACGCACAAGGCTTTTAAGCCTCGAAAATGGTATGTGCGCGTGCAAACGCAGCAGAGCAGCAAACGAAAAGGGGCAGATGGAAGTGTTGGCATGCATTTTCGACTCCTCGTTCAGAAGAATGCGGTGATAAAGTGATGCGACTAAAGCTGCACCGCATGCCTGTGAGACCCGGTGTCACCAGGCCGTATCACAGTCAGCCCCCTCTGCATCGGACGCGCAGTCAATGTGGAGGCTCTATGTGCTTTAAGAGCCCTTTCTGCTCTCCCCCTGACTCCGCGCCAATGTTCATACTTTAGTGAAACGGGACATTCAGACAGAGACACCAGCGAGACTGGGAGGACATTCACTGATAAACTCTGAACCCTGACAATGAGAACATTCAGACTTTGTAGCGAGGGAAGAGCTGCTCTCTTTCAGCGCCCGGCCAGTCGCCGCGGTGCCTCCCGGTCCCGAGCCAGCTGCCTTCGTCATGCCGAGGAAATCTAAACAGGCAGAACTCAAGAGTACAAATATAGATAGGAGGGAAAGAGAAGGACT
This sequence comes from Mugil cephalus, assembly GCF_022458985.1. Classification (NCBI taxonomy): domain Eukaryota; kingdom Metazoa; phylum Chordata; class Actinopteri; order Mugiliformes; family Mugilidae; genus Mugil; species Mugil cephalus. The sequence goes on along the minus strand of NC_061789.1, from coordinate 15,507,071 downwards.
GAGGCGTGGCGGCGAGCGAAAAAGCGACAGAAAGTGCGTCCATGGGGATGGGTGCCGGCAGGTCCGCATGGGCCTGGACGCCACGGGGGTCACGAAAGGTCAGCGCTGATGTAGGAACACGGGACACCGTGAACTGTTGTGTGCTGTGTGGGAAAAACTTGGGAAAGGAAAGGGGAATATTTTCAGGTCTGTTTGGGATAATTGAAGTGCGTCCTTCAGCTGGAGTGTGTGTTGACGGAGCGTTGGTCATACAGGCAAGAGAGAGAGAGAGAGAGAGAGAGAGAGAGAGAGAGAGAGAGAGTGGATTTGGTCCTTGAGCAGGTCTGGTTCCCATTAGACCAGAGGCCCGGGGTCGGTTTGTTTGTACAAGCAGAACGTCCCAAAGGAGAACAGAGGCAGCCTGATGTTGCTCCTCCCAGCCCAGGCCGCCATGGAGGGGATATCAACTGCAGCGCCTCACTCTCTTGGCCTTCTGTCTCAATCCCCTTCTCTGCGTCCCTTCTTCCCACCCACCCCCTTTGGAACAAAGTCCAAAGAGTCCTCTGAAGTGTTTACGGATGTTCTCTGTTTATGCGCTATTCATGAGAGCTGTGCGGCGAGTTCCTTCCAGAGCCCTTGGCCGTGCCGTCCCAGAAATGGAGCCGTGTGATGGATGTTGTTATTCAGAATTGAATCCCAGCCTGTGTATTAATCAGCTCACCTGCATCGGATGGGCATGCAGGGACAGGCCCGCCGCTCGCATGGGTTGGGCTCCAGCGCCACAGTCACACGCTACTTTCAGTATGAAGGAGCCCAGGCCGATCAATAAAAGTAACACTTTTCGCAATGTGACTTGGAGCATTTCCCCCGTTTTTCTTTTCTTCTCTCTTTTTCTCCGCGCTGTTCATTTATTTATGAAATTTCTTGCAACACAAGCAACTTTCCCCTGCAGGAGAGTTTGGCCACATTCTTTTCCATCGCTATTAAATGAGTGTTAGGACCATGGCAGTCAGTCAGACTTGACTGGCACCATTGTCGCGAATTGCGGGCAATAAAAGTCTAACAACAACGTGGCCACATGCGGAAAGACTAACAGGTAAATAAAGCGGGAAGACCGATTGAAGCAGCATGACTTTGACGCCACGGTGGCGTGACAGATGGGGCCGTAAAAGATCTGAGTGCAACACAGGCCTGTTTAGGGTAAAGGTAGCGAGGAAGTTCTCATCTGCTAACTTTGGCCGCACTGACACAGCGGCGGGGGACGGCGGGTGGAGCCGTGAGCGGGGTCGGAGGAAAGGAAACGGGGATGATATTTCTCCCTCCGTGGTCTAACGGGAGCGGCCGGGGAGGGGGGAAATCTGATTTACGAGAGCCAGAACTTTGTTGCAACTTTTCCTGGAATTCGGGGGCTGTTCTGTGGGGGTGGCGGCCCGACGGAGGAAGGGGTTAGGGCGCAAGACTGGTCCGAAGCCAGGAGAGCAGTATTTCACGGGGGCCATTAAATCAGTTTACCTCAGCGGGAGTCGAGATACTGATTTTCTTTCTTTTCCTTCTGCGAGTCGCTTTGACTCGAAGCCCAAGTCCTTTGAGGATTAACAGCCGTTACTCCAAGACAGTTTAGTCATGTTATTAGAGATCAGCCGTGTGAAACGTTAAGTGGCTAGCCACCGCCCTGAAGTACAGAGTTGGAGTTGAACTGTACAGTTCTTCAAAACAGTAGTAGATTTAAAGTTCCACAGTTAGTCGTAGGTATCCTCCTGCTCTCCCTCTGCCTGGGAATCCCCAGAGAAATATGAGACGAGGTTATCAACGCCTGACAATCTTTGTTTAGAAAACTATAAAAATTGTCTGTTAATTGTGCGCATGCAACTCCATGAAGCAATATCAGGCATGTGCTTTCCCATTCAGTCTGCTGAAGCTTTGTGAGATCACTGCTAGTCACAGAAGAATTTGTGCGAGCCGTTAATTGAAGCCACATTTTCTTTTTGTTGTCCAGCAGCGATATATTGTCAGTTTTTACGGGGCGCTCTCTGTGGCAGCTCTGACCGTTGCCAAACTCTTCGACGTTTTTACTGTCGAACGCTTCAGCGCCCCCCGACTCCGCGCTTCCCGAACTGCTGGAAGGAGTCCTGGTTTACGGGGCTCCTCACGGTGGATGCGCTCCCTATCAAGCGCACATTCAAATTAGATAATGAAGCAGTCTCTTTATCCCTCCGGCGCAGGCTTGAAACTCTAATGGCATGACTCACGGAGCTCAAAGCAGAACCAGACCAGCTGGCAAGCAGCTGCATGAGCTAACAGCCATCATCATGTGAAAGCCTCACTCACAGATGTGCGCCTCTGGGGCCGACAGGTCCACTGACGTTAGGGCTCCTTGAAGCGCATTCAGTCATGAATTGAATAGAGGGCGTTGTACTCGAGTCATCGTGTCTCATAATGGACTTCAGAGCGGAAAAAGTGATGCTCAGAATTTATTAACTAGCTTAACAATCATTTAACGATGAGTTCTTGCACTGCATGTGGGACGCGACACCAATTCTTGAGCAAGTCTGCGGAATCTCAAGCTGCGGTTATTTATTTATTTATTTTGTTGTTGTTTTGAAGTATTGTTTATATTGCGCTTCTACAGCGCGTGGAGGAATCAACATGCGATTTGGTTCCGCCTCTGCGCTATCTCCTAACATCCTTGGCTCGGCGGAGAGGGATTTTTTTTTTTTTTTTTTTTGTCAGCGCGGCCTTGACGGAGTGAGGTCTCCAAGCGGCTGGAGGTGTTCCAGCTGCATCCCATAATAAACACCGGGGAGGGAAGTGAGACGATGATGGGAAGAATGTGCTCAGTGCGCTGATCAAAGCGCTGCTTCCCGGGTGGCGTGTGGACCTTGACCACAGGGGAGGCAGCAGTGTGTGCAGTCAATAAACCTGACATGGTTACTCTCCGGGTCAAAGGTGATTTGGAGTGTTACAATGAAAATCAAACAACTAAAAAATAAAACTAAAACATTAACAGTGATTTGCAATAGTGCCTTATTACAAAGTGACTTACAGTAATACTGGAACAAGAAGTTGAGCTTCCCTCCTCACCTCATATGTGCTTGTGGTTCTGGCAACAAATAATTTGTCCTTGCTCAAACTCTGGTCTCACTCCCTGTGTGTGTGTGCGTGTGTGTTTGTGTGTGTTTGTCACCTCGAAAGACAAATGTGCTTCAGGCCGTATCAGGAGGGTGTGAGATTTCGACCCCTGCTGCCCTCCTGCCAACTCTCCTCGCACTCTTTGTTTTCTTTTTTATTATACATTTTACCGCTCCGACGGCGTGCCTCGGCCCCCGCGACTGTCCGGCTTCGACCGAGGCTGCGGGGGTTGGGGGGTTACAGCTGGATTAAAGTAATGGCCTGACCCAGATCCTTCTTATCTGATGACCCTGATGACGACTGAACGCCAGCGTTCTCTCAGGTTAATCCGGGAAGGAAGTGTGCAACTTTTAACGCACGTATGAGGACAAGTGTTTTTTTCGTAAACTCAATTTGGCAAAGATATATTGAGCAGTCTCTTCTCAGCCGTGCAACATAGAAAGCTTCTCCAATAGTGTGTGTTTGACGTGTAAGCTTATTTTAACGTCTATTGACCAACTTAATTTCACTTCCTTCCTTCCTTCCTTCGTCTGCTTACACATGTCCATCTCTGTTCTATTTCCTTTTTTCACTCCTTAACCGTACCGCTCCACTGGCTCCTCTAGAAACTTTACGCATGAGAAGACAAAAGAGGACGGATCTGTTTTGTTTTCGTTATTTTTGGTGTGAGACATCTGCGCGCAAAACTTTGCCCTCACCTCGGCGAGCACGTAGCGCCCTTTGAAAGTCTGCGTCGATGCCAGAGGTCAAGAGGGGGAGAGCAGACCCGGGCTATGGCTATAACACATGTTGACAGAGCGGCGAACGGCGTCTCATGACCGTTCGCACAGACTGAATGCAGAGTCTGCAGAGGCTGCTCTGTGTGTCGAATGCAAAAAGAAGAAATCATCCGTGATACACACACACGCACACGCACACAAGCGTGCACATGTAATTCTGTGACTAACCTCTTGAACTTCTGGTGAGTAAATTAGTGAGAAGTGTCAGGATTGGGTTTCTCTGCCAGCGCAAGAAGAGACACTGATGGCTGCCATATGGTTTCAGGTCAAAACAACAGCTTTTTAGTCGTGCCCTCTTTCTAATACAGCTGGAGATTGAGTGACAGGGAATCCTCTCTGTGGCACTGCAAGATGCCATCTCTTTGTCGTGATCTGGCACGACAGAAAAGACGCGCCAACTTCAACTGCCACACTGACCACAGACCAACGGTTCCATCACCTTCTTTCGCTTTGTGCCAGCTGCAGCTTTGTAGCAGGCACAAAACACTAACTTTCAGTTATTATGTCAGTCATTAAAGTGGCTGTAATAATGCATGTGTGGATCTGAATGTGTTTTGCTAAGGGTACTTCAGCAAGACTCTATAAACACCGTCCTAATCCACAGGAAGCCACAAAAGTCATGACTTACCCGCCCCCCCCCACTCCCCATCCTTCACCTCCCATTCCCTAAACATGTGGGCCCCTTTACTTTACCATCAGCTAGCACTCTTTCGTGGTAACCAGTTCACAGACCAGTGCAGGACTGGACCATGGGAACAGGCCGTTTCAAGCCATACTGTAAAAATAAGGTAACTTTATACTCCTGTGAGGCACGCTTGGGTGGAGCAACGGGTATTGAAAAGGCTCCAGAGAGTACACTCAACCAGAGACAAATAATGCAGACAATTCAGAATGGAAAAATACATAAATACGTTCTTGTTTTTTTGGGGTTGCACAAATACAGAATAAAACTGCCACACATGAAGAAGTACATGGTGACGGTTAAACCGCAATTCACATTTTCAGCGACACTTAATTTCCTCTACGTGTGATTAAATGACCTGAAAGCAGACACGGAGCCAGAGCCACACAAGATCAAGTTCTTCTGTGTCACAAAAAAGTTTCCAGATTCCTCAGAGATAAGCAGCGAGATAACTCTGCAGGTTGTGGGGAAGTGAATGCAGGGGGAGGATGGATTTCCTCTAAACCTGTGAACAGCAGAAACATGTGGCACAGCCGGCACTTAAGCCGACTGTTTGGAGTGTTCGGAGAGAGATAAGCCATCCCGACTCCAGGCAGCACTCTTGCTCTTAGGTAAGTGCTGTGCCAATTAACCGTGCACAGAGCCCAAGATCATAGATTTTAACGATTCCCAACAAAGGCTTACAACTTTTTGATCTCGCGGCTTAAACCAAAGATGCGTTTTAATGATGCATTTCCTCCTTATTGTTCAACTGAAGCGCAAACAAAGCAACGGTGGCTGCTGTTTCTCGTGCCAGAGTTTCTCGTGCAGATCCAGATCACAAAAGTCCAGACTGGACTTTGACGCAGAGGATCTGAAGAACATTCATGCGCTCTAAAAATACACATGTGATGTTTATCTGAACATGTGTAAAAAAGAGGAAGATTTCCACAGACTGTTTTATATCTACATGTTTTTTTTCTTTTTTTTTAATTCCTAAGAGGAAGTGAGGAAGCGAATCATTTAGCTGAGTTCACTTTCTATGCATTTTCTGTTTACAACTACACCGAAAAACACATCAGTGACTCACTACTGAAAAAAGAAAAGAAAAAGAGAGAGGCATACCGTGGCAGGTTTGGGCAAAGGATGGTTACTCTCATTTCATAATACAATACATACATAATACAACATAATTACAAATTGACAGCTGCATCTGTGTAGCAACATATATTCTACAGAAATGTGGACAAACAAGGGATGGAAAGTCCCCAATCCTACAAAATGACTGATCCCGAGAACCGTCGGGCTTTACTGTTAACGACTTCCCCACTGCAATCCTGAATCTAAAAGTAAGAACACAGAACTGTGGAACTCTCCACAGACCACTTCACCTTTTGGGGTTTTGTAGGTCTTCGAAACAAAGCGCTACAAAGATGAGTAATGCAAACGATGTTCTCTTTGTAGGTTTGGTACCCTAGTTTCTGTTGCCGCTCCGTCACGTACGACCTGCTCACAGAGGCACTTTTATAAGTTCAGATGGGGGTTCAGTGACCGCAGCCCGTCTCAATCTTCTATATACATCAAACAGTTGTGTTGTCAGTGAACTACAAATGTGAACCCGGCCTCTTTGAAGGAACAACAATTTTCTTGGGCGTGTGACTCACAATTTCACTGTTATTTGTGTATGATGATAGCGGAAACAAGAACACAAAAAACTCTAGCACAAAACCCCAAAGCTCAGGAATTAACGCACCAAATTCTCTGGTTTAAGCAACTGCCGTAACTCTCTTTTCAGGGCCGCCCAGGTACGACGACACAATCCAGCACGGCTTAGTGTGTGTTTCGGGGAGCACATCCTCTAGCGCACGCAGTAGTCTTCCTCGGGGCTGGAAGGCCGGGTACAGGAGGTTGCTAATAACAGCTGCCAGATGTGCACAGTCCCCCGGGTCCATGCACATTCTCACAGACAATGGAATGCTTGTGAGGAGCCCCAGCAGGAAGTGAGGTCAGCCTCTTGACCCCTCCCCTAAAGAGCCAGTGAGAGACACAGCGGTGGGGCGGCTTTTAATGGTAGCGGCCCCTGAAAGCGTCCCATCATAAACCTGCTGACAGCGAGCCGTCAGTCCATAAAGCCCGTCTGCCGCACACCCACTGCTCATTCAGGCCGCCGCCGCCACGACTGCCGCCGAGGACGAGGCCGAAAGTCAGACGGGTGGCTTCTCCGGACGCGCCGTTAAACCATTGAAAGTTAGCTCAGTCTCCTGAGATTGCGAGTGGAAAACATTTGCCAACACAAGTGTCACAAAGCTGATGTTTTTGTTTTTCACAAGTCGTTCTTCCTTTTCTTTAAAAAGAATACTTTCCACATATACTGCGGGGGAGGCAGGGATGAACATGGTGAGAGGGGATTACACAATCTTGTTCTCCCCCCCCACCAGTAAACCAACAGCAGACATGGCGTGAGTCAAAGTTGTTGAAACACTTTGGAAGAGCCCAGAAGCACCGAAGAGTCATGTTGAAACTTTTGTTGTGTTTTTACCTGGGTTGTCTCATTCCCCTAGGTGGGATGTGTGAAGAGGAGCGAAGTGTGCTGACGTCAGTCTAGTCAGGTAGATGACACAGAGCAGAAACTGTGACATGTGTGCGTTTGAAGAAGTGCCACCTCCTTCCTGTCTCTTGGATTGCGGCCACATTTAGGGGAAAAACATGTGAAAGTTACTGTCTCAGTCACACAGCTGTTTCGCTCTTTCAGTCTTTCGGTTTTCACACATGTTCACCGGAGAAATATCTCTGCACTGCAGCTAAAATATCTGTCCCTCGCTCTACAAATTTCTGCACCACGTTAGCCAGTGGTGAGCTAAGTATCCATGACAACATTTTCTTTTTCGCAGACACATGACATCATGCCCACTTGGGATGACTCTGGTTTTCGACATAATGACTGTGAAGACATTATTACCTCTGGGGGTGGCTCTTTCACAGGAACCTGCCTTGACTAACAAGCCCTGACTTACCTTCGCCTTACCCTCCTCCCTCTTTACACCTGGGCTGTATCCATGCACACCTGAGGGGAAAAACACCAAAATGAAAATGAGTCAAATCCAAATCAAATGTCACGCAAGGACTTTCGCTGCCATTGAGCTGCATGTCTCTGCTCTCGGGGGGAAACGTGGGCTCATGCTGGGATCTGCCCGAGAGAGAGAGAGAGGGAGAGAGAGAGAGAAAGAGAGAGGGAGAGAGAGAGAGAAGAGGGGAAGTGAGGAGGTTTAACAACATCTGGACCTAATTTGCGTGGGGAAAACGTCCACAGATCGAGCTTCAAAAGTGCTTTCCGCATTAATTGCCGTCCACATATCTGCACCGTTGTTGCGTTTCGACAGCGAGACTCGCCGTGTGAGTTTGTGACAATTCCACTAGCTCCACGCGTTGCCTCTCGTGCGTGTCTCTTGTGCGTGGGTGTGTGAGCGCGTATTGTGTACGCGCCTCCCTAAGAACTGTTGTTTCCTAAGAACGGCACGGCAGGAGAAAGGACAAGGTGAACACCGTACTCTTCTTTTCATATATATACATAAAGAGAGAGAGAGAGAGTGGGAGAGTGAGAAAAGTCTGGTAGCACTCTTCGTTTTCACTGGAATCGGCGGGTTTTTTTGTGATTGCACGATTTCTGCTCTGGCGCACGCACACTGGCAGCCTGGATGGATTTACCAACGACTAGACGAGACACGCCGTCTAGCCCTTCACCAAAGTTTTGATTGTCACCGCTGCTTCACGACCCCGGAGAAGAGGGGAGCGTCGAACCCCGAGGCAGCATTCTCAGAGTCTGGTGACCACACGTGGGGACATTCGGTGACGAATATTTCTCCAACAGCCCTTTCGCCGGTCTCTACGATATCTCTCATGGGGTAAGTAATGGCAACTATATTCAAAATGCTGTTGGTGTGGCCGCATGCGCTACGGGAACCCAACAAAAGGATCTATATCTCCACTGGCAGACACTAAAGTTTCAACTATTGGGGTTTTACGATAGGGATTAACAAAAGTAATAATTATATAAATAAAAAAACCCTGGGTGTTCTCTTTGGTGGATTAGCGATCATCCAAGCGCGCAGAGAGTAGACAAAAGTCTTGAGTCACGAATTCGTACAGCGTATTTAAAAAAAAAAAACATATCTACTCGTGTATTTGCCACGAGCAGAAACACAGTGGGCCGCGGTGGATATCTGGGTTGTGACAGTTGCATCTGTTAAACACTCGTTTTAATGTTTTTATGAACGACATTGTGCTGTGTTACATATTAACACGCATGGCTACAGCTGCAGATCGCGGAGGAGGGGTATATGTGTGTGTCTATCTGTGTGTGTGTGGGAGAGGGGGTGGGGGGTGGCTGCTGTCTGGTTTATCATATGTAAACTGTATAGCTGTTGTTTGGAGGCCGAGTTGAGCTGTGAGCACCACGGGCGCGCACGCAACCACACAGGGTTTCTTGGAGCCGTTGCGCAGCCTGCTGTGCACCCCTCACCCCGCCCCGCTCTGACCTCTCCGATGTTGTTGAGGCTTGTTCATCCGTCACTCTAAAGAAACCATTGTATTGAGAGGATGTATTAATAAGACAAAAGCTCCCATTATCCCCGTGTACCGGAGTTAATCTCGTGCAGAGTTGCTCAGAGGAAACCTGTCCAGAGCTTTACCTCGCAATGGTCCCAATACTCAGAGGTCCACATTTACATTAGTTGCATTTTATGTGCAAAGTGGAACTAATTCCAAAGTTGAACCCTTTATCACCACACAGAGATCGTACCGAAGAGCGCATGCTGTTTCATTCTGTCCAAAAGGAGGATGCATAGGTGTCAGCAGTCCAGTAGGCTTCCTGGGAGAATCCTCAAGTCACAGTGAGATAAGGTGATAAGGTAGAGGAACTAATGTTTATTGCCCAGATAAGCATCCATCCATCATCCTCCTCTGCCCTGTGCTCGTTCTGCTTTTCAGTCTGCTCTGCGTGGCGCTCATTAGGAGGCCGTCTAATCTGTGCAGACTTCTGCTCGTTTTATCTGAGGTCCCGGCTGAGATATGAAGGTGCGAAAGCCAATTCTCAGATGCAGACGGAAGCTGCGAAACCCCTGGCATTGAGGCTGGTTGGCCGCTTTCCTGTGATAACAACAGTAGTGAAGGGTGAAGAGGAAGCACTGCGCGCGGTGTTAGGACAGGGCGGTCAAGTGTTGAAAGCCCTGTCGGCGGGGTTTGCTGATGCTGGTGTTGGGCAAGAGCGGCTTGGTTTGGACTCGTGGACTCGGGTTCTTTTCCTCCCAGCGTGTCTTGGACCGGCTGGAGACGGGGCATATACGGACACACATCCATCTGTGTTTGACACATGCGACCGCACGGCTCATTGCACCTGAACAACACAGCACCAGCAAGGGCCATCGCCAGGCTCCTTCACTCGCCCCTTCACCATATTCATTGTTGGCACGAGTAACCTATGGTTGCCGTAAAGAGTGTCGACTTATTGGCATCGGGGTACATGCAGACTTCGGCCACAGACATCGGGCACACATGGTATTAGACTCAGGGGTCTATATTATAGCTTATAGCTCGGCCCATTACATCATGAGTTCAGAATCTGTGTGCCGCTGAACCGGCTCACTGTGTCCTTCTGCGAGAGGGCTGCTGTAATTGGACCCTTCTTAATGGGGCTGCTGAAGATAGCGTGAGAAATAAAGACAAATAGATGAGCTGAGTAAATAAATAGATCTATAAGTGAACAGGCGGATAAATAAATTAATGGTAATTCCATGGTGGGAACTAGATTTGTGGGACTTTTTTTTCTTTTTAATGGAACGGGTCACTGGGGGGTTGAAGGCGGGAATGGGTGGGTGAGTGGGTTGGTGGTTGGGTGGGTGGTGGAGATCCCAGAAGGATGCTCAGGTTTCAGCCCAGGCCTGGGAGCGGCCTGCTCACAGGAAGCAGGGAGAAGGCTTTTCCTTGGGGAAGCCGACTTCTCTTTTGTTGTCTGTACTCGCCACTTTATTCGGCCAGATCAGATGGGGAACAAGGCTGGGAGATCACAGGGCTAACCTGCCAGAGGCGCCTCGCCTTTTACCTGTTTAAATGAAACCAGCCAGAGGTCAACGCATACATGCATACTGTTTAAAAAAAAAAAAGGGGAACAGGAGCGGCGGCAGATAACAGAGGACGGTGCTTGTGTTTATACATTTCCTTAGTGATTTCTCTTTGATATTAATAGTGGCCTGTGGACCATGTGGGCTCCACAGACGCTGCAGAATTGTAGCTGGTACTCCCCCTTTGCAGAAAAACACTTTCCCTGGGTGTGGCAGCTGGAACAAAATAAACGCCTTCTGTTCGCGAGCTGCTGAGGCGCAAGTCACAACACACAGCTGACAGCGTGTACTTGCTGATTCACAGCCAGTAGCTGGGGTTGTCTCAGATCAGAGAAACGAATGCGCCGTCCTTTGCTTTTTAGCCATTTTGTAAACACACCTGATAACGGGATGTGCTCGCTCTGTGTTGACAGGTAGAGAAACACACACACACTTACTTGCACTCCTTCTCCCTCTCTTTCTTTTTTTTTTAAGTAACCTCCCTGAGTTATAAAAATCACGCTGGTAAAAACATTTACCTAAAGTGATTTGGATATTGATGTGGATTAAAAGGAAAAAACAAAAAGTGACTCCGAACCATCTGAGGAAGGTGTTTCACTCAGCGAAAGAACACATTAGCCTTAAAGTCTCCTGTTACATTCCTTTTCCACTTGAGGGACTTGGACAAACTACACGATCCCCATGACCAGGCACTGATGCTTGTAGCAGCATGCCAGGATTTCCTGATGCTTCCCCGTGCGGGGATAAGTATGTTCTTCTTCTCCCGCCTTTCAAGCTTGGATCAGCCCCGTGCTCCAGAATGCTGCCAGTTGGAAGTAGTGCAGAAAATTGTTTTCAGATTCGCCCTTTTTTTCGTCGCGCTGCTTCGCAGGCAGCAACATTGAAACGTCTTTGAGGGACAACAAAAAGTAGACCGACTACAGGGGCGTCTGGTTACTGCTGCGGCTTTGGATGGGAAAGGCGGCACTTTGCAGCCTCTCTTTAGGTCGCGCAGTTTGATTTATGAACCGAATGGGAGCAACCTCATGTTGTCTGTTGCAGCGGCAAGCTTAATCAGTGTGGTCATGTTGCGGTTTCCTGATTTCTTGGTCATTTTCGGGGCTTGCTCCAGAGAAATCTTGGAGCAGGTACACATGAAGATGCTGTGGTTTTGGAGACCTCCTCCTCCTCCTCCTCCTCTTCTTTTTTTTCTCCTCTCTTGGAAGTCTTTGTTATCCAGTCAGCTTTGTTTGTGCAGCTGGAAAACTCAGCATGATTACTTCAACACCCCACCTCCCCAGAACCAGAAGTAAGCTGGAGACCGTTTTCTTGGATTCTAAATTGCCCCATGCAGCCAGTGGGAGCCTGTTGGAGCCATTTATTTTTATCTGGAACCGAAAGTTTTTCATTCTAACGAGCTCTTTTGCTCGTTGGATTTTTCTAATCACTGACGGACTTATAAAAATAAGACAAAACCGTGAGGCGCGTTAGAAATTGCTATTAAGATTGTTTATCCTGCGAAGGCCTTAGCTTAAGTATTTCCATGACAGAATTAACTTGCAGCCAAACACAAGGCGGGTCACGATAGGGGCCAGACAGCTCAGTTGGAACAGGCCGATTCAGTGGAAGTGGATGCTGTTTACTTAAATGACAACCGCTAAAACGTGTCCATTTTAGATGAGCCTCGTTATAGTCAAGACATTCCCCTTCACAGTACCCTTCTGCATGTGTAATATTTGGCAGGAAACAAAACTTGACACCTCTCTCTGTGCGCACTCAAAAGTCTTTAAATATAGACTGTAACTGTATTGCACAAATGTTTTCATTCCTTTCACTTTTTCACGACATAGTGGACTTTTTTTTTTTAATTATTATTTAAAGAAACACTCCTTCAAAGCAGCAGAGTCTTAAATTGTGTAAAACGCCGGGATACGACTGAGGACTGTGTGGACACAACAATGTTCAATCTCCAGGCAACCGTGTTTTTCTCCAACAACAGAGCTGTGCTTAATGGATCTGGGTTTGCCAGAGCAGCCTGGAGTTGTTTTTCCTATACTGGGCCGTGGGGAGAAATGGAAGCCCTCCATCAATATATCCATCTTATCAGTGGGCGCTAGGCAAAAGCAATCAGGGTGGCTTTGTGCCCCTGCTTGTCGGCCTGTGTAGACGTTATCATTTTCCACCGCGGAGTGCTTTGCTTTATCACCAGCGCCCTCTCCTATTGCCTTGCGTCGGCGACCCCTGGCGCGCCGGTCCTATTGCTGAAGAGACGTGCAGCGCGTCAAAATCACTGCAGCGCCAGTGGAACTAACGCGAGTGTCACGGCCATGGCGCCGATGTGTGCCGCCACGTCTCGTGTTCACTGGCACGCCATACGCAGCAGCAAACAATTGCAAGTTCTCTCACGGCATCCTCGTGATTTCCCAGCGAAGCAAGAACACCTGAGAAGGGGTGGAGTTCAAGGCCTGGCAGTAGAGTAGAAGAGGAGCAGGGAGGTGGGACAATGGATACCCGACGAGAATTGAAAACCATTCATTAGGAGAGACCTCGCTGTAAAGGCAAGAACTTGGGAAGTGGCGTGGGAGTGACTGAAACCTGAATCAAGAACAGCTCAGCCATTAGACACAAGGTTTCTGAATCAGGGGAGTCAGAGCAAACTTGATTTCTTTTTCTGCACACCCCACGCCAGTGTGCATCGCTCAAAGAGTTTGGTAGCCTTCAAAACAACACCCGACATAAGATGAGAACGTGGGCGACGATGCCCGTGATGTTAACCGTAACATACTGGTCGCCTAATGTGTCAATAAAGAGCGTCTCGTGGTTAACCTGTTATGTTGAGAATATATATCGTGGGTTACCTCATGAATTCTGAGAACGGGTACGTACTTTTTCCATGCTGAGCAAACCTTAGGACAGTTTGCACAGCAGAGCCACATCCTTTATGTAAATGCATTAACATAACCCCACATTTTAATAACAACAACAGTTTTTTATCTCTGCCATCCGCAACGTTTGGTTAACACATGAGGCATGAGTTGTCGTTTTTTTTTTTTTTTTTTCAGCGTAGAGCCCCAGACTTTCCTGAACCAAAAGTTGATTGCAGTGTATGCGCCGTAATGAAGTCTTTAATGGGGGGCTATATGTACATGTCTGCTTCAGATGTGAGCTAAATAAAACCGTCTTGATGTGCGTTTAATCGCCTCTTTGTGGCCCCGTCTTTTGATCTCTGCGGTGAAGTTGGAAATATATGAGGCGAGGGGGGTGGGTGTTAGGCTGGGGACGATGTGGTTGTGCAAATTAGGGAGTCGGCACTGACGGAGAAATATGCAAAATAGAGCGATATTAAAAAGAAAAAAAAAAGAATAATAATCGGTAAACACAACTTAAGTTGACAGGAATGAATGAGGGTAAATGTATTACAGTAACTGCCTTTGGAGATCCCCCACCCCCCCCATTGGGGTAGTGGAGGGAGGGGGGAGGGGGTGAGGGCAGTGGGAGGGGGGGAGTTATGGTTCCCGAGGCTGTATGATGCCCTGCTTTGTACACAGCTCTTTGTCTCCAGCTCCTCTTATTGCTATTCTAGGAACCCAGCAACACATCGAGCAGCTGTGATAAATAAAGCAACACAAAGTTACAGAGCTGACTTGACTGGAGAGGGGAGAACAAAATAACACAAGTCACTGTGCGAAACAAGCGCAAAAACATTCATTTTGTTCCAGACTTACTGGAGCTGACAGACTAGAACCCTCAGAAGAGGCTGTACCCAAACTGTCAAACAGTTTGACGAGCGAAAGGGTAATCCCTAATTATATGATGAAGCCCCGTGTATTGGGGACAACCACTCCCCTAATATCTAGCAGCTTATATGTGGGTTTTTAATGAAGCGCGGCCGTGTTAGCGTAAAAGCCAACAAAGAGAGAGGAAGGTTTGCTAGATGTTGCCGTGAGCAAATGAGCAAAGCGCGAAAACACAAGAGGGAACCGTTTAATTTGTCAGTAAAACGGAACTGCTTTGTTCTTTGCCTTTCAATCAGTGCCATGATGCAGGTATGACAGACAGTGATTCTGCAACACTTCTGTTTTTTTTTTGTTTTTTTTTTTTGTGACCTCACAAGGCCAGTATTAAACATATTCTGACCACTGTGAATGTAGTTGTCTCCTCTCAGTTCCTCTAAAAGTGTGAGATATTGCAGACCCCCGTCTCAGATTTTTTCTGTCCTGACCTTCGTCTCGTCTGCACTTCCCCTGAAAACCTTTCGTTTTTGTTCATCTGCTGGTTTTTATGAACTTCTGGTGTTTCAAAACGACTAGTCGCGCACGTCTCCCCGCCACGGTCGGCGACCTGCACCTTTGTTCTTGTCACGTCGAGGACGGTGTGGGAAATCACTGCCAGAATGTGTCAGCCTCTCTGTCTCCGCGAATCCTGTTACCTCGACTTCCTGTGTTTGCATGCGAGCGTACAGCTGCATGTATGTCGTCAAAATATGTCAAAAGTGGGCAAGCGTCCTTAACACTTGTGGCTCCTTTTTCGGTGTAGTGTGACTGCGCCGTGAATATCTAGTAATAGGTTGATTTTTGAGGTTTCAAAACCGTTTCTACAGTGGGTAACAGTTCTTCTGCTTTGTAGAACGTTGAGGTTAACCGTGTAATTTGACCTCATGTATTTTTTCGAACGTTATTCCCATATCGTCTATCTTTACGCTCACTGTTTTTGGCATCGCCCCCATCACTGAGCTTGTCTGCAGCGTGGCCTGTGACAGAGATACGTTTGTCCTGGCTAAATGGGAACCGTTCTGCTACAGTCAGTGTGCGTGACTGTAGTGTGCGTGATCAGTCATATCGTGGTTACAACATAAATCCTCCCCGTTCCTGTTTCAGTATCGTGGAAAAATTAATGTGTATTCCTGGAAGCTGCCAATGAGAAATCAATACCGTTGCTGTGTCGATGCAACAAAAAAAAAAAAAAAAAAGATTTTACACAGAAGAGGCCTGGGGCTCAATGATTGATTGAGCGGCAAAGAGGCACTGCAGCCACCTGCCAGCGGACCGGCGCACACAGTCCAATCCCTGAACAATAACAAAACACTGAGCTGTCAGTGATAAGACTTAAAATGTCATCACTCAAAAGGTTTAAGAAATGGAAACTCCTGAATGACTGCAGGAGTTTTGTGAACATTCAGCATGTTGGTTTTGTCATTTCCTTTGAGCTACTGTGGTAAAAGTGGTTTAAACTTGTGGTGGTATTCGTGCTATCTCTTGGGCATCTGGCATGCTAACACATCTCTAGTGAGAATTTCTGACTACTTGTTTGTGCTTTTGCATAGTGGAAGTTTCCTCCGTGGGAGTTCTGCTCTTCACAAAGTTTTATCTCCAGTGTGGAGAAGCGTAGAAAATACAAGGACGGCATAATGCGTCACTTCCACAAGGCCCAGACAATCCGGGCCAGTTACAGGATGCCCGGACTCTGAGAGTGGGCGGAAGAAGAAAGATGTAGGCTGACCTCGCTCGCATCTGCAGCAAAGTCCTCTCAAACATAAACAGCGATATTAATGAACAGGAAAGAACAAATCAGAAGCTCTCTGTGTATGCCGCGGATAACTTTCTGGCTGTTCGTGAGACTGACGAGAGATTACTGGAGGAAGGGAGGCCTCGCGTCTCAGTCTGAAACAGAAGAAGGTCCACATTTACACTTTTGCAGTCTCTCACACTCCTGCCCTTTTTCAGATGCTATGCAGAAATACAAGAGTCTGGATTTTTGCTTTGTTGCAGTTGTATGGAGGAGCTGGAGGGAGAACGTTACAGGATGTGTCAGACCACAAACTGCTCAGCAGCGGCACGCACTCAGCGAATCTCACCAGCAAACTGACAGTGAGCACAATTTGAATGGGAACCAGATAAGATGCAAATGTAAACTAACTGTCCAACTCAGGTCTTATCTAGCGATAGTGAAAGATTGCACGCGTGAGTGAGACGGTGTGTGTGAACGGAGAGAAACGATAGGAAGGAGCTGTGTTTTTGCCCCCCCCCCTCCATAGAAAGCGGAGCCAGGTTTTAGTAAAGTGGAACACATAGCAGGTGCTAATGGGGCGGCGTTGCCTTGGTTTTCGGTGGGCAGACGCTCTGCTAATTGGGGCTTAGTGTTTTTGAAAAAAAAAAAAAAAAAAACAACACCTGAGGCTTTTGTGCAGCTGTCAGTCCCGTGACGGAGAGGAGGGCTTCTACGGATTAGAAAACAAGAGATCACCTTTCAGCGGCACCCATATATCTTATGCATGTTATAAAAATTCTCACACGAAAATGTATCTGCAGAGCAAGCGGATCTGTGAACGCTATGAAGTCAGTGTGAAAAGTATCAGTTTTTTGTGTAATTTCCTTCAGATAATGACAAGCACTTTTGATCATGATTACAATCTTAGAATCGTTCTCATGCAGTGCCCTCCATGAGGTTCCTGTCTCTTGTGTGACTTCCTTTGTCTATCTGTAACTTGTTTTTAACCTCCTGTATCCGCACTTGTTTGTCGTCGTTACCTCTAACCTTGTTTTAGCTTTGCCGTGAAATCCAGACATGTTGTCTCTCTGAAACCCTGCTACACCTTCACCCACATTGCTGTTCTTTGACAAGATTAACCAGACAGACTCGGCATTTCGCACCTCTGCAATTGCGCGCAGTATCAAATACACGTGACTCCGGTTTCTGCGCATATGTAATATGTAGATGTGAATGTGCAGATTGGTAGGCTAATTATTACACATTGAAAGAATTCATGTTGCACATTGCATGCACTTTTAGAGTGTGCATTTAAATGCTTGGTCTAGATTGATCTGAATAAGAACTGCATAGAGTTGAATTGGATATACAAAAAAATTGTAGTCAGGTGTTGTGCAATCCAGATAAAGGTAAAGGATAGTGTATATTTATATTATATATATTATATATTTATTTATATATATATAGTGTATTTTTAACCCTTCCTAACTAATGTTAATATATTCCTATCTATTGCATTGACATACTGTAATTTTTTTTGAAGGGGTCGCTGTTTTTGCCCTACCCTTTTCATTGTCAGGAAGCGAATCACTGTTTGCCGCGGCATGAAAACATTTCTGACAACGTGTTATGTCCGTGGCGGAGGCTTGACAGTGACGCCTGGGTCGAGCGCAGGGCACGGCTTTGGCGACGGGGTGGGAGGATGGGAGGGGCTAGGCTGCAGGAAGTCTGCACGGCTGCCGACCAATCGCCGCGGAAACACCTGAACGGCACACGGCAGGTGGAGGGGCAGGGCAGGGCCGGGCCGGGCCGCGCCGCGACTAGACAGGCCTGTAGGCAAACCAGATTGTCAAGTTTCCCACATGCAGTGAAATCCCTTGATGACAGACGCCGACGGCTCCGTGGTGACAGGAGGACCTCGAGTCTGTCTACACAACAGATGGAAAGACAACTGTCCCGAAAAAAGAAATAAGAATAAATAAACTGGCAGGGTTTCAGAGAAAGCCCAAGCTTTTTGTCTGAGCAGACTTCAGACGGTGGAGATCCAGGAATGGTCCCTGCAGTGAATAAAATCATTACAGGCAGGAGTAAAGTAAGCTAATGCAATCACCTCAGTGCAGTTGGCGCACATGCTCAAGCTCAAGCCTCCAATTTGTGTCTATTATTGGAGCTAGAAAGGATAGGGAGGAGACAAGCCGTCCTGATACAACGCTTCGATAAGGGAGCGCTCGGCTGTAAATAAATTACTGCCATGATACTGTTGCCGCGGCCAAATGGAAGCGTGCTGTCCCATTATTGAGGCTGAAGGCCAATGCTATGCATGCTGAAGGAGACTATTGTTCTTTGTTCCTGCTCGAGGAAGCAGCCAATAGCAGCTCTGTGCTCAGCATGCCTGCATGCAGGCAACTACTTTGCTACAGCAGATGCAGAAGTTGTCTTTTTCTTCTTTTTTTTTTTTGTCACGTCTTAAATTTGTTTGCAGTTCAGTAGAGATACAATTATCTTCCTGGATGACACTGGATTTAGGCTTGCTTAATTTAGTTTAGTTTTATTCTCAGTGTTATTTATTTATTTTTTGCTTAAAGGAAATTGTCTCATGTTTCAGTACTAAAATAAATGAACCAATACTTTTGTGTTGGCAAAGATGTTTCCTGTGTAATTTAGTCACCACAGGCTTTAGTTTCAGGTAGTTTTTGTTTTCTTGTTGTTTGTTTTTATTTATTATTATTTTTATTAAATGAAATTCTTCTGGTTCTTGTGGTTTTTAATTTAGGTAACTATGATAAACTTCATCAGAAATACATAGTGTGTGTGCGTGTGCGTGATGAAAGACTTTATGCATGTGCAAAAATCCTGTGGTGCATCGCGTCAGTGGGATTGTGTATGTGTGTGCGCACGTCACGCCGATGTCTCAGATTCCTGCCATTGTGTCCAGATGCCGTTCCACATGCATGCTCTCTGTCTGGCTTTGTCTCGCTCCGTCTTTATCTGTTAGTCTCTCGGGTTTGGTAGAGAAGAGATCCGGGCCCAGTTTCCACAATTTTTTCTTTTGAGCGTCTGCAGCCGTCCAGGCCGGTGAAGACAAGGAAGCATCAGTATTGAATTACCCTAAGAGCTGGCTTGCAGAGGGATCCTGTTACTTCAGACAGGTTTAATACACCAGCTCCACCTCTAATTAGATTTCCAGAGCCTCCAACTTTCCTTTGTTTCCAGCCTTGTAGCTGCAGCCCATTTAGTTTTGTTTGGTTTTTAGGTTTCTCCTTGAAACGAGTAATTTGACCCCAGGTTGGGAGTTTACAGGTTTAAATTTTAGTTCATTTCTTTTGGTGGGTTACAATAACAAAAACACTGGTAATTAATCTGTCTGAACGCAAAGAAATCAGATTCATTACTACAGTGAGAATTACCTGACCGACTTCGTAAACTTGCGACACTCTGATACTCCACAATCAAGTCTTTCAGGGCTTTTCAGGCCCTCGTCCTCTCGGGTATCTGTTTGATTTGTGGTGAGCTCTTTTGAACAGGCTGGTTGGGTAGGTCAGGATGAAGAGGTCTGGCTGATCCACGAGCTATGCTGAAGCTTCAAGAGGTAGCTCACTGAGGTGGAATGGTTCGCTTACCACAACAATGCCATGTGTTGACAGCCCAGTGCTCGAACTGGGTTAGTGGAATGTCCCATTCAGAGTGAGAGCGCTGGTCTTCGCCTAAGCCCCGGCACTCACGGAGCCTTTATTCTTTTACCTGAAGATGACCTCTGTCTGTGTGGGTCCCCCATGCAAAAAAAAAGTTAAGACCTTTGCATGTTGTTGTACCTCAGAGAGGATTTAAGTCTTCTCCCAGAGTATTTTTACGACAACACACAAAGCCCCCGTGAGCCACAGGATTATTACTTTTCCTTCCTTCCAGACCTCAACAAACTGCAAGGGTTGCGTTCGTGGGCTTTCAGGTCATTCTCTTCTGTCGTGTCATTGTATGTGTTTAAATGTGAATGTCAACTCCTCATTTTGAATCTGCTTAATCTGTCGGGGTATTTAAAAGTCTTCTGATAAAGGAAGTTCCTTTTCTACAGCTTATTTTAGAGGCCAGTTCTGTTCCTTCCGGCTTTGACATTGGGCCATTACCACGGCGCCTGCTTCAAGTTAAGTCTAAAAAATGTTTAGATTCCCCTTCACGGGCTGAGGAACAGGTTGTTGCCTGGACACTGTATTTTGCTTTAGGCTTACACTTGGCAAGCATGCTGCTTTGCGAAAAGTGTATGTTTGCATTGTGACTGTTTATTTAAACAATGTAACATTTCCTCTGTCAGTAACGCAGGCCTCTGTCTTTTTTTGTGTTTGCAGGTGACCCACATTAAGCTCCTGAGACTTGACTGTGGGACAGACAGTCTCCCTCCCGGTCCTCTTCCTGTCCTTTCCTTAAGGGCGACAACTACTGGCATAGACGCTCTCCACAACTCCACTGTGTGAATGAATCTTTGCCGTAAAGCCGCTGTGCTCTGCCACCCCGTCACCATGAAGAGCAAGTATTCCCAGTACTACAATCGGACTCTGATCCATTCCTACTATGCCTTTGCCAAGAACATGACAACCCAGGAGCTCGACAAAATCATTGAGAACAAAAAACATCTCACCACCCTCAACATTGTCATCGTGGTCCTCTGCACCATCATCATCCTAGAAAATCTACTGGTTCTGATTGCTGTCTGCCGCAACAAGAAGTTCCACTCGGCTATGTTTTTCTTCATCGGCAACCTGGCGTTTTCCGACCTGCTGGCAGGCTCAGCCTACATAGCCAACATTTTTCTGTCCGGCTCAAGGACCTTTGAGCTGGTGCCCGTGCAGTGGTTCATCAGGGAAGGCACGGCGTTCATTGCCCTGGCTGCTTCAGTCTTCAGCTTGCTGGCGATAGCTATAGAGCGCTACATCGCTATCACCAAGGTCAAGGTGTACGGCTCCAACAAAACATGCCGGATGTTCCTCCTGATAGGAGCCTGCTGGGTCACCTCCATCCTGCTCGGAGGCCTCCCCATCATTGGCTGGAACTGCATTAACAACCTCTCTGAATGCTCAGCCGTGTTGCCACTCTACTCCAAGATATACATCCTCTTTGTTGTCACCATTTTCAGCCTCATTCTTCTCTCTATTGTCATCCTCTATGTGAAGATCTACTTGATTGTCCGTTCCAGCCACCAGGAAGCAGCCAACTCACAAGCCTATGCCCTTTTGAAAACTGTCACAATAGTGCTGGGAGTCTTCATTATGTGCTGGCTGCCTGCCTTTACCATTCTACTCTTAGATTCATCCTGCAAGATACAGTCCTGCCCTATTCTCTCCGACGCGAACATCTTTTTCGGCTTTGCCACCCTGAACTCGGCGCTTAACCCAGTGATCTACACGCTGCGCAGCAAAGACATGAGAAAGGAGTTCCTGCGTGTGTTGTGTTGCTGGGGCGTGCTGAACAGCGGGCGGCCCTCTGACCGTTGTCTGGTCCCTCTAAAGAGCTCCAGCTCTCTGGAACACTGCACCAACAAACACGAACACCAGACCACACCAATCATGCAAGACTGCACTACCTGCGTCTGACAAACTCGTCCGAGGGCTGTGCGAGACAGAGAGAGAGAGAGGGACAGAGAGCACGTGCACATATGAAATCCAGTGGAGAGACTGCAGTGGGATGGATGGACATCTAAAGAGATGAAAGCTCACCCTGGGACTAAGAGGTCTACCGAGACCGGGTTGCTTCTCTCTAATGAGACGGATAATTGCAGACTTGCAATCCAAAACTGTGTGAATTCACAATCAGCCATGCAGCAGGGGTAAATACTCAACGTTTCAAGAGGCAACCAATGTCATTAGCGAAAACATGCAGAAATGTGAAAAAAAAAGCTTTTATGATGGTACTTTTACTGATTATTGCGGAGCAGACCAATCTCATGTATATGCCTATCAACTCGGTTTTCTTTCAAAACATGTAAACCCCCTGTTAGGCCTGGACAAAAAGAGACACATAACATGCATTATATCATAGTTATGGCGACTTATTTGGACCTTTCAAAGAACAAGAAAAACTGTGTCAATGCAAGATTGCACTTTGTAGATTACTGTAGAGATTGTTGTCATTTTTAAGGTTTGACCACATCACTCTAGGCCCAGAGCCAGAGCCAGTTATCAGCATAATTGAGCACTCCAAAGAAGTCAAATTACTAAGCAGACCCTTGACAAAACCAGGGCTATATAATCCCTATGTAACCTTTTTTCAAACCATTTGATAAACTACAACAAACTTGCATAATCTGCTAACATATAATGCATGAAAATCTAACTCTGATGTAAGCGCTAAATGTGTATGATATATTCCAGCTCTGACTTCCATCACTAACACCCCTTCCCTCATTTGTCCTTATAATCTGTCCCTCTTGCTTTTACTGTTGTCTTTTGTATGTTGAACGTTTCCGTGGAGGAAGGCCTAATCAGAAGGGCACATTTCCTTAAGTGAGTTGGCACTGACGAATTTTACTCAAAGACAGCTGTCCCGCAGCTTTGACAAAATTGGGCTGGCATCTCGACAGTGTTGTGGCAACGTAGCAGCAACGTGCCACCTCCGGCTATGCCTTCCTCTTAGAGAAAAGAAAAAAAAATAAGGCTGAATGTATGTATGAAGTGTTTGGGGCTCGTGCTCCGTTGTTGACAGTATTATTGGTCGTCATTTGAATCACCAAGTCACTGACAAGCAGAGAGTGGGATGAACAGGGTAGGTCACTCTCACTGTGAAGTCATAAATAGCGCAGTGAACAAGAATTGGTAGTGAACGTCCTGGTTTAATTCGCTAGCCACATGCCTCGTGCAACTTAAGACAAAAGCGCATCTCATCTTTCCAAAGACCCCTCAACGCCCCTATGAAATAGGGGAAGATCTGGTTTCTGGTGCAAAGGAGAGGGATTTGCTGCCGTGGGAGATCGGCTTCGTCCTCATTTTCTGATGGCCTACAACATGCAGCTTCCTTCAACCATAGGAAGTCCTGCTTTTAATTGTCCGGTTCCTGTTGTTCGGGATTACACTAACCTTCTTCCTGCAGACACACAATTAAAGATATTCTCTCCGTCAAGTGTTCTATATATTGACTTTTATACTTAGATGGCCAAGTAGAAATGGTGAAAAGCACTTTGGCAGCTTCAGATGTTTCCTTTCGCCCAGTTGTTTTTTTTTTTTTTTCAAATGGAGAGGTGCTTTAATCTGTGTACCTTTGGCTTCATAGTATGTCAGACTCGGATGTTTGTTATGATAAATATATGAATAACTATGTATGTTTGTAAGTATGTATGTATCTTTGTACAGTATGTATGATTTGATGTTGTATGACATGTCTCGTGTGCAATAGCCTTGTGTGTCCAGTAGCACGCTGCCTATCTTAAATTGGTACAATCTGAAACACTAATGTAGGTACACAAGCATTTTGTTAATTGCATTCCTGTTTTATAAAATAAATGAAATACTGGAAAAAAAAAAAAAGTGTCTTCGGGTTTATTCTGACTTGTAAACAAGTTCGACTGCAGCTATGACTCCTCTACAGGCCCTGAGATGTTTTCTCATTGTGCCTACATTTGAGATGTATTCAAAATGAAGCATTAAATCCAGACATGCTCTGACAAGGTCAGAAAACCACTAGCTTCAACTTGAAAGACTGAAATTGTTCGTGCGAGTGCTGCGTGGGCATTAATCATGGCTCAGTTTCCCAATAAAATTATTTCATTGCTTAAAGGCTAAAGCAAGACAGGACAACGATGGGAAGCTGGGCAGAGGGCAGGGAGGCTGAAAATGGGGTGTGGTGAAGAAGACTATTTGGAAGATAGTTTGTCTGAGAGAAGCACAAAGAAAGGCCCCAGGAGAGGTTTTCGGCTAAAGGGGGAGACTTGGGGTGAGGGGAGAGGCTGACTTATAGCGGCCTTGAGAGAGCTGGGCCTGTTTCCTGTCAGACGTCCAGGATTCCTGGGTG
Source organism: Mugil cephalus (assembly GCF_022458985.1). Lineage (NCBI taxonomy): Eukaryota > Metazoa > Chordata > Actinopteri > Mugiliformes > Mugilidae > Mugil > Mugil cephalus. The sequence continues at coordinate 15,482,949 of NC_061789.1, read as the reverse complement.
GGAACACTGGCTGAATCAGCCCCAGGAGGCTGCGCTGCTGGGAAATCTGCCAAGTCTTTCCAGTGCCCTGCAGGATATTACATCAGACTCAGAAACCTGTAGGTGAAATTGTGTATATAAAAAAAACAAGTCATCACACACAGGACTCACGCAAGTTTATTCCTGGGAAATGGAAGGGTTTGGAATATTTTAAAGTACTATTCTATCTACCCTAATACTACATAAGTAAAGACTGACCACAAAAAAACTAAAACAGCAAACAAACAAACAAACAAAACAAAACAAATAAACAAGCAACTAATTAAAATCCAACAAAAGTACACTCACATGCACACAAAACTGATAAACGTTAAATAACTTAAGTAATAAAATATGACATAACAAGCCTTTAGATTCAATTTGACTGAACTAACCATAGTTGTGGTCTTGGTGGGTTTACATATTGACGGGTAGAAGAATCAAACCCGTGGCAACTTAAAAAAGATTTCTTTTTTGTGGTTATTGTTTTTACTAGTGATATAGTGCCCCCTTGTGGTAAAATATACATATGGCTGGCTATATTTGAAAGACGTTTTCCCAACAGTTTACCTACAAGCCAGAGGAAAATTTAGACCTAGACAATCCTTTTATTTCATAATAATAATAATAATAATGATAATACAATTCTAAATCTGTATTTTTTTTGTCCAAATACTGTCAAAGATGCAAGGTGATGGACTATTTTGTTTATTATTATAGGATATGCAATGCAACCAGCAGAAATCCAGTATTTAATTATTATATGCATAAAAATTGATATGGGTCAGTTTATTCCTTTTATTGGGTGTTTATTTAATTTCGTTGTTATGTCCAAGTTGTGGATGATGGCAGATTATGTGTTATTTTCTAGCTAAATACAATATGTCTGTGATTGTCAGAGACAGTGTGAGGAAGATGGAATGAGAGCGGACTGATTGTGCAAATGCAGGAAGAATCAGGTGTGCAAATGAGATGAGAGTGAAGTTAGGTGGAAAAACCAAAAGAAAAAAAAAATTCTTTCAGTGTGAACTCTAAATATGATATAATCAGTAAAATCGTATAATTATAAATATATGCTATATGCACAAATACACCCCAATCAGGCATAACATTATGATCACCTTACTAATATTGTGTAGCTCTCTCTTGGGTCTCCAAAACAATTGTAACTCATCGGAGAATGGACATGGGTCTATGTCAGGCAGCACAATGTTGTCAGTGGGTCCAATGGGTTGAGGGGTGGGGAGTCTGTGGATCATGCCACAGATACTTGATCAGTCTGGGATCTAGTGTATTTGGAGACCAGGTCTTGGTGAGTGGTACATGACTAACTAACATCCACACAAATGGCAGGTTTAAAAGTTTCCCAGCAGAACACTGTATTCTCACAAGATTGTCAGTGTTATTTATTTCTCCAGCCAGTGGTCATAATGTTATGCTTGATCGGTGTATGCTGTCTGTTTAAACTCAAAAAACAAGGGGAAGACTTGTGACAGTCATAGTCTCCACAAGATGAGTTTGGAAGGTTCTGTGACCAAAGGTCTGGTCCTAGAAGAGTCGAATGAAATCATAACTACCGGTAACATTTAATATATAACTTTTGCCTACACACAGGCGTAATAAATAATATCACTCAGGCACTATTTGAAACATAAACATGCATTACCGTAAGACTGGAAACTATAGCATCCACAGCGATTATTTTTGACTACAACAACAATGTCATTTATTAAATTACTTAATTCAGCTAAGGTACATACACTTCCCAAACACAAATGCACAGCTGTTGTTACTCATTAGCGAACCATATTCAGATTGCTTCCGCCTGGTCAGTTGACTTCAACATTTATCAAACAGTAGGGGTAGGTCACGTTAGTTGTTCTTTTCCAAAACATTGTGTTTATTTCATAAAACAATTACGTGACAGACATGCGAGCCTCATACATGATATGTATAATATTAAATTAACAAAAAAGTTATTTTTCCCACGACAAATGTCTCATTCAGCAGAGACAAATTAGGGCCAACGTTAAAAATGTTTTACCCGTTGATGACAAGAGTGGTACGGTCCACGACACCCTGGTTTCCGCGCGAAAAGACGGCCCGCGCGCCCAAATCGCATATAGCATCCATTGCAGGAACCAGCACGCGACAGGCAGTCTCCGTGGAGCAGTGCTGTGGGCAACAGCAGCGGGCCTGAACATTGTTTTTACGCTTTTTAACCAGTTTTATCGCGTGTGTCCTACAGTTTTAGATAGCTCTTTACAATGCCGTCCAGGACGTCCCTGTCTCTGCCAGACGATATCAGGAAAAGGTACAGTAACGATGTAACACAACTGCCAGTGATGGTTAATAATGGAGCTAGCATGCGGCTTGTTGTCTTGGTTGAAAAAGCCACAGCGGCAGTATAAGCCACTAAACTCAACCACGCCACTCTCGACGTCTTACCTTGTTGTTTTGAGCGTGTCCATCACCTAACTAGCGGTCGTAGCTAGCTGTAGCTCGTTGCCTCTTGACAGCCGCGGCTGCTGCTGCTGCATTCAGAGCATAGTCCGTTAACGTTAGCCACTTAGCATTGTTAGCCTGGGCAGCGTTTGAGATTTGGCGCCAATCAGGAAGTTGTGTTATTTGTATGATTCTCCTAAGTCGTTGGCACAGTGGTTTTTATCTCTGTTGTGCGACAGTGAGTGTGCTCTTAGACGAGTAGCTCTCCCGTACTGACCGCACGGTTGTTGTGACATGTTCTTTGTTTACAGGCTGCAGACGCTGGACAAGGACGGAGTTTCAGATGAGGTGAGTTCTTTATGTACTACATGCAGCTCAGTACCTGCTAGCACTTTACCTGCCTGGATGCTCACTACTCTTTTCAAACAAGTTAGTCACCGTGGAAGTCAAATGACTATGCTGAAGTGACCCCTCAAATACAAGCTGTTGTGACTGTTTTAATTATGTGCCAATCAAAGAATCTGTCGTTACTACTTGTAGTAAATGGAGTAACATTGCAGATGGCAAATGTCATGTCATGCAAAAAAAAAAAAAAAAACAGGATTTAATCTCTCATTACTAAAATGTCACAAAGATTCATAGGCTTGAGTCTTGGTGCTGCTCTTTTTATGAGGGAGTCGTTCATGAACAATTCGGTGCTGCAACATTGACGGGTGCAAGTCAGATTTCAACTATTTAGTTGCTGGTTGGAAAAAAAATTTTACCCTTTGGGTGTTAGTTTCAGCCAATAGCCGTTCTGAAGATATGAGTGATTGTAGGGGCTACATCGGGTCAGATTTATCTTTATATTGTGAGTAAAAGCTGTATGCTGTTTTGAAGTTCACCTTTTTGACTATTCTTTTCTTTTCAGGATCATGTGAAAGAAAAGCTCAGCTTGGTGCAGGATTTTCTACATGTTGATGCTCAAGACCAGCTGACCAGCCTGGAGGAAAAAATGAAAAGCTCAGAAATCTCAATGGTCAGTGACTCTAGGACATGCAAATTGGTATTCATAGTTTAATTGCAGTGCATTTTATTTCTTATCTAACTTCTGGTGTACACCACTTACTATCTGCAGGAGGTATATATCTCTAAGGTGAAAGCCTTGCTGGGAAAAGAGCTTCATGTTGAAAATGGCTCACATGTTGATGGCGTTGAGCAGAATGGAAAGACGAATGGCTACACAAATGGTTCCCACAAAGATCAAGATGAAGATGTATCCATGGGCGTAGACGAAGAAGAGGAAGCTGTTAAGTCACCCACTGCTACAAAAGGGAAGGGTGGACGCAGAAGCAAGGCAAACTCTGACACAAAAAGTACGTTTGAGATTTCTTTCATTTATCATGCTAATTATTTTTCACAAAGGAAATGACCCACAAATTCATAGGCATATAATGATGCCAAGAAAATAAATCTTATATTGCAGAGTCTCCAGCCAGTACCAGGGTTACAAGGAACAGTGGAAAGCAGCCAACCATCATGTCAATGTTCTCCAAAGTGTACGTATCTTATTCCTTATACTTCTAAGAAAATTTGACTAAAACCCTTTTCATAACAAGAATTTTTGTTTTCATGGTCTTGCAGTCAAAAGCGTAAGTCAGAAGACTTGAATGGAGAAGCTGTGAATGGTCAAAATGATCAGAAGGAAGAAGAAGAGACAGAAGAGGTGATGAGTTGTGCTGGTCCTGTTTAAATGTTGAGCATTCAGAGTCTGTAACTAACACTGTTCATACTTGCAAATCTGTTGCAGTCTCGGGAGGAGAAACGTCTCAAAGTGGAGTCTGATGATAAGTAAGTCGTTTGCCCTCTGAACGTTGATAATGGAAGTCATCAGTTGATGTGCTAACACTCACCTTTATGCAGGACTGCTCCAGAGGAAATTAAGAGTGAGATTGTGAAACCCGTTTCTACAGCAAAGGTAATTCATTCATTCTGTTGTGTCATAGCTGTGAACATGTTATGCAATAATCCGTACTTTGTATTAATCTAGCCACTATAATATTTTGTATATTTTATCAGACGCCACCCCCCAAATGTCAAGACTGCAGACAATATTTGGATGACTCAGACCTCAAGTTCTTTCAAGGGGATCCTGATAATGCGGTGAGGATTTGTCACTTTTTTTGCAGGATTTTTTTTACGATAAGTTTTAAGATCTGACGTTTTGTTTTTATGTTTGCATATTAGCTGGATGAGCCAGAGATGTTGACAGATGAGCGCCTCTCTCTCTTTGACTCAAACGAGGACGGATTTGAGAGCTATGATGACCTGCCACAGCACAAGATCACAAACTTCAGGTTAGAAATTCTCCATCAGTTCTCCGATAAGTGTCATCTTGCACTTTCAGTTCTGTATTCCAGCACTCATCCAAATTATGTCGTGTCTTCCAGTGTTTATGACAAGCGTGGCCATCTTTGTCCATTTGACTCTGGACTTATTGAGAAGAACATTGAGCTTTACTTCAGCTGTGTTGTCAAACCCATCTATGATGACAACCCTTGCTTGGATGGTATGGAAACGCGCATCAGGAATAGAAACTTCATCTTCTTGGTTGTCGGGGCTAAATGAAAATGATTCATTTGCAACATTATTTTTCTTTAAGGTGGTGTTCCTGCCAAAAAGCTTGGCCCCATCAATGCCTGGTGGATCACTGGTTTTGACGGTGGAGAAAAGGCCTTAATTGGTTTCACAACAGGTAACAAACTTTCAAAGTGTCCTCTTTGTATTTATTTTCTCATCTGTATATGTGATCTTCTAACAATTATTTGTATGTTTCCTTATTCAGCATTTGCAGATTACATCTTGATGCATCCCAGTGAGGAGTATGCTCCCATCTTTGCACTGATGCAAGAGAAGATCTACATGAGCAAGATAGTGGTTGAATTTCTCCAGAAGAATCCTGACGTGTCCTATGAGGACCTTCTCAACAAGATTGAGGTGAGGTCCCAAAGAGATTTATAACTTGAGCCGAACCTTTCTCTACACGAATGTCTGAATATAGCAGTGAACTGGTGATCTCTTTGACAACATAATGAAGAACAAAACAGTCGCTGAGACGAGTTTAATTGTACTGGCATAACCATTGTTGATGCAATAAAATCCTAATCGATTCTCGTTTCTGCTGCCTTTAGACAACTGTTCCTCCTGCAGGGCTCAATTTCAACTGCTTCACAGAAGACACGCTGCTGCGCCATGCCCAGTTTGTGGTGGAGCAGGTGGAGAGCTACGATGAGGCCGGTGACTCGGATGAGCAACCCATCATTGTTACTCCCTGCATGAGAGACCTGATCAAGCTTGCAGGAGTCACTTTAGGAAAGAGGTACAATTTGCTTCGTGTTAATGTAAAACAATCTTGGCGTATTGACGTGGAAGACCCAGAAGCACGACTGTGTGTTTGTGAATAAACAGACTCCTGATATTGCACGGCATACGTTCTGGAAATATTGCTGGAAATATCTGAAACGATTGATTCATACAATTCATTATGTTTGCCTAACTGCTGTGTGCTAAAGAAATATGAGCAGTGTGCTTCATATTTAACCTAAATGAAGACGCCTCAATTTCCCCTGCTCCTTTGCAGCACATGCTTCAGTACATTTTAGTTCAAAGTTTAATTTCATGCCTGTATTTCTGCTCCTCACTCCTTGTTGTCCCTAATGTCTAACATTCCTTTGACGTTTCCTAATGCAGCATGCTGCTGTACTGGTAGGTAGGCCTCATTGTGAATGCATCCTTAGCTTGTTTGGTGGTGTGTTTATTGTGAAGCATTTAGAAACTGGACAAAAAGGGCAAGACACCAGAGTTCATGCAACAATTTTCTTTCTAATTTTAATTATTATTTTTTTAATATATAATATATATTTTGGCTTTACATTGTGAATTTTATTTACATATATAGTTTAGTTTCTGTCATTTATGAAATCTCTCTGACACCTGGGAGTGTGGACCATAAGATATTCTGACTCGACCACAACTGTTCTATAAATTAATCAAAACCCCGGTAGGATTAAAAGGATTATAATAATAGTGTATACTGAGTTTTTACTCATTGCATGTATCTGCAGTTAAATTGAGTGCAATTTGCTAAAACTGACACTCGCAGCACTGTCCAATTGGCTGTAGAAGGCATGGGATGTTCCAGGACAGGTCTACTATGGATTAAGTCCAAAGGTGAAGGTCCAAATTAATGCTTTCTATAAGTGGAAGTTCTCCATAGATTAGTGACACCGACTAAACTGCTTTTAGCAGAAGAAATGTCGACCTGTTTCAAGAGCCGTCCTACAGCAAAGCTTGTCATTAAGTTACAGGGCATGAAGAAAAATCCACATGAGCTTTAAACCCTCTACAAATGTTTTTTGGGACTTGATATGTGATGGCTTTTTCTTTCACGCCAGATTATTCCCCAATTTAGAGGAGATGTTATTTCTAGTTACATTCAACTCTGCATTGTACCTTTTTACTGTGTATAGTTTTGTTTGCTCAATGTTGCATGGCCTGATGCTGTGGTGTGTTGACGCCCAGGGGCTTCATAATGTCATCTTTCCACATATCATCAGGCATTTGTGTTCAGACGAGAGGTTTTAGATGGCACAAACATCCTTTTGTTTTTTCTTCTCCCCCCACAGGAGGGCAGCCAGAAGACAAGCTATTCGCCACCCAACAAAGATAGAAAAGGACAGTAAGGGACCAACAAAAGCAACCACTACCACACTGGTTTACCAGATATTCGATACCTTCTTCTCAGATCAGATTGAGCAAAATGATAAAGAAAGTGGAGCCAAAAGACAGCGCTGTGGTGTCTGTGAGGTAATTTTCAGATTTTAAGAGAGTGTGACACATTTCATTAGCAGTGTCTAATGGGCATTTCATTTGCATCATTTGTAATTCTTAATAACTGGATTCAATGCGGTTTCCTTATTTTGTCTTCAGGTTTGCCAGTCACCTGATTGTGGCAAGTGTGCAGCCTGCAAGGACATGATCAAATTTGGAGGAAGTGGCAAAAGCAAGCAAGCTTGTAAACAGAGAAGGTGAGCCCACTGCTAAGTAGTTTCTACAGTCTTTCATCTGTCCCTATAAATTCTCTGTTCTTAAACGTTTAGTGTTCTCGAGTTCTGTGTATTGCCGAATGTGCCTCAAGGATAATGTTTACATGTAACATTCTGTTAAAATGACAGAACATTTGTCTGTACTCCTTGTTTCATTTTCAACCAATCCATTAGATGCCCAAACCTTGCCGTAAAGGAGGCTGAAGATGATGAAAACATCGAGGAGGAAGATATTCCAGTGGAGAAGCCCAAAAAGGTTTCTCATGCTAAGAGGAAGAAGCAAACGGAGTGCAAACTTTCCTGGATCGGAGAGCCTGTTGAGGTATTTGATCAATGCCAAATAAGGAAGAAAATAAATTATTTCCTGGCATGCATGAGAACGTATCAGTGAACATACAAAATATATTTCTCTCTCAGACTGTAGGAAAGAAGCAGTACTACAAGAAGGTCTCTGTGAATGATGAAGTGCTGGAGGTGGGAGACTGTGTCTCACTGTCTTCAGAGGATCCATCCATTCCTCTGTATCTGGCTAGGTATGACATTTGAAAAGAAACTCCTGTTTAACGTTTTATTGTGAAGTGTGTAAATCTAATGAAAGTTTTCTTCTCCAGGATCACATCGTTGTGGGAAGACAATAATGGGAAGATGTTCCATGCCCACTGGTTCCTTCGTGGGATTCACACCGTTCTTGGAGAGTCTTCTGATCCACTGGAGCTTGTCATTGTGGATGAGTGTGAAGACATGCTGCTCAATTATGTCCAAGGCAAAGTGAATGTCATGTATAAAGCCCCATCTAACAACTGGTTTATGGAGGTATGATAACTTGAAAGCTTTCAAGTTACTTTTATTTTATAAATGTATTTTATTCTCATCCTCATCCATGGTTCCTTTTGTTTTTTTTGTTTTTTTTAGGGTGGCATGGATAACGACCTCAAGGTAATCGAGGATGATGGGAAGAGTTTCTTCTATCAGTTCTGGTACGACACCGAGTTTGCTCGATTTGAGACGCCCCCCAAGACCTCTGCATCAGAAGACTGCAAGTTCAGGTGAGCGCTGTCCACATGTGCATTTGCAGTGCTCGTGGTCTTTTCTTTTTCTTAACTCTTTTGCTTTTCCTTAAGGTTCTGTGGAAGCTGTGTCAGGACTAAAGAGAGACAGGAACAAGAAGAGCCTCGCGTATTTGATCCCCTGGAGGACGAAGATCGTGATAACAAGTCTCTGTATGCTACAGTCTGCTATAAGGGCGAGCAGTTCAAGGTGGGAGACGGCGTCTACCTGCCTCCTGACGCCTTTAATTTCAGGTGAATGAAATGATTTTTTTTTTTTTTTTTTTTTTCCCCACTTATGGATTCAAAACTTTTCAAGAATGCACATTAAATCTTGAACACATGTAGATTTTATATAAATAAATGTATTGAGTTACACTTCAGCGTTGCGCCACCAGAGGTCCTTCATAACAAACGTGAACAGACTGACGGCTAAGTTTATTAGTCAAGCAGGTATTTGTGCACTGCATCAAAAATAATCAATTTAAGAAATCCATTGGAGTTAATACTTTTTTTTTTTTTTTTTTTTTTTTTTTTTTAATGTTTGATTTATTCAGACCACACTCCTTCAAGATTATTGTTTTGACTGGAAATGTGGCACATTTAATTTTTGCAACAAAATTATTCTATATAATACCAATGGAAAAATCTATATATTTTTGAAAGCTATGACAGAATGGATACGATTAAACAATAGGAATTGGTTTCATTCTGTCTCTTTCTGGCTCTTAGCATGAAACCAGCCAGTCCAGTGAAGCGCTCCCATAGAAAAGAAGATGTGGATGAGGATCTGTATCCTGAGTATTACCGGAAGTCTTCAGACTACATCAAGGGCTCAAACCTGGACGCTCCACAGCCTTTCCGCGTTGGCCGCATCAAGGAGATCTTCTGTCACAGGCGCAGCAACGGCAAACCCGACACTTCAGAGGTCAAACTGCGACTCTACAAGTTCTACAGGTAAAAGCTGTAAATTTGTTATTTTGTGTTGAGCATATGACCATAACTAACTGGATTTTGTCTACTCTCCAAGGCCTGAGAACACTCACAAAGGTGTCAAAGCTACTTACCACACAGACATCAATCAGCTGTACTGGAGCGATGAAGAAGTGACGGTCAACATGACTGAGGTGATCGGACACTGCCAAGTAGAATACGCAGAAGACCTGAATGAATCGGTCCAGGACTATTCCAGTGGTGGACCTGATCGTTTCTATTTCCTGGAGGTATAATTGTTCATATTTTTATATACAGCTGTTTGTATTGTAGCTTATTAAAGTTATTTCCACTTTGTAACACTTGCCTAAGACCTATTAAGCAGTTGCCATGTTTAATATTTTTATTCTTACCCATTCCACTGTCTCAGGCTTATAATGCTAAATCAAAAAGCTTCGAGGATCCTCCAAATCATGCCCGCTCTGCTGTCCATAAAGGGAAAGGAAAGGGCAAAGGAAAAGGTAACGAGGCAAACATGCACATTTTCTACAACTGCTTTTAGGCTCAATGAAATTATAATCCGGTAAATATTTGTCGCTCAAGGTAAAGGCAAAGGGAAGTCATCGGCTGCACAGGAACAACAGGACTCTAATTTAGAGCCACAGAAACCTAAAGTTCCCAAATATCGCACACTGGATGTGTTCTCTGGCTGCGGTGGACTTTCTGAAGGCTTCCACCAGGCTGGTAAATGCGCACAAAATGTGACTTGCATGAGGAATGCACAACCTGATCTTTATTTCTCAGTAAAATGCTCAAACCTCACCTGTCTGCTCACGGCCTTCAGGTATCTCTGAGACTCTCTGGGCCATAGAGATGTGGGAACCTGCAGCGCAGGCCTTCAGGCTCAACAACCCCGGCACCACGGTGTTCACAGAGGACTGCAACGTCTTGCTTAAGTTGGTCATGTCTGGCGAGAAGACGAATTCTCTCGGCCAGAAGTTGCCTCAGAAGGGTGACGTTGAGATGCTGTGCGGAGGCCCTCCTTGTCAAGGGTTCAGTGGGATGAACCGCTTCAACTCTCGCACTTATTCCAAGTTCAAGAACTCACTTGTGGTCTCCTATCTTAGGTGAGTGTTTGTAATGAGACATTGTTGCCTTGCTCCCGTAGATGACATGATATTGTACATTTTCGTCAGTGCAGCCTTTAACTGCACACTTTAAAATGACTTGTCTCTTTCTTCCAGTTACTGTGATTACTACAGACCCAAGTTCTTCCTGCTTGAGAATGTGAGGAACTTTGTCTCATTCAAAAACTCCATGGTCCTGAAGCTGACTCTACGCTGTCTGGTGCGAATGGGCTACCAGTGTACCTTCGGTGTCCTTCAGGTTGGTGTTACTATACAGACACTATGCTATATACTATCTCTTTTCTGTGTCAAATGTCTGGTCCATCCTTCTATGGCAATGTCATCCTGAAATTAAGATGACTAAAATAAACTTCAGGCTTTACAAGATCACCAAGTCGATCATTTCTGCTCCTCTCATCAGGCCGGCCAGTACGGCGTGGCCCAGACCCGCCGCAGGGCAATCATCCTCGCTGCAGCTCCTGGAGAAAAGCTGCCGCGCTACCCCGAACCTCTGCACGTGTTCGCTCCCAGAGCTTGCTCTCTGAGCGTGGTGGTGGACGAAAAGAAATACGTCAGTAATGTCACACGGTAATGTCAAATTTTCTCTCTTGCACTGTTTATGTATAGTTGCAGACTTCAAATCTGTAAAGAATAGAAGGAAATCAATGTGAGGGATATCAGACTAAATCTTCTGTCTACCCACAGAGGTAATGGTGGAATCTACAGAACCATCACTGTCAGGGACACCATGTCTGATCTGCCTGAGATTCGCAACGGTGCAGCTGCTTTGGAGATTTCATACAATGGAGAACCACAGTCTTGGTTCCAGAGACAGATCAGAGGCACGCAGTATCAGCCCATCCTCAAAGATCATATCTGCAAGGTGAGCTCAGATGTGTTAACGTAAGCTCACTTCTTAAACAGCTGTGGATAAATGATAACTTCATACAACGTGGTCTGTGCTTTCAGGACATGAGCGCCCTTGTCGAGGGTCGCATGCGTCACATCCCTCTGGCTCCAGGCTCCGACTGGAGGGATCTGCCCAACATCGAGGTTCGTCTCAAAGACGGCACCATGACCAAGAAACTGCGCTACACACACTCTGATAAAAAGAACGGACGCAGCAGCACGGGTGCTCTCAGAGGTGTTTGCACTTGTGCAGGAGGTATGTTACGTCTAGTATGTTATGGAAACGACAGAGCTTAGGTCTCCAGTGTCCAGACATCGCTTATGTTTCCTTCTTGTTGTTTTAGGGAAGCCGTGCGACCCTGCAGACAGGCAGTTCAACACCCTGATCCCCTGGTGTCTGCCCCACACTGGGAACCGCCACAATCACTGGGCCGGACTCTATGGCCGCTTGGAGTGGGACGGATTCTTCAGCACAACCGTCACTAATCCTGAGCCCATGGGCAAACAGGTAGATCATATTTTTTACTCATCATTTTCAGCCAGGAGCCCATTCTGGGAGTAGCTTGGTCTAAGCAGTAATTTTAGGGAATGCTTTAAATTTATGAACATGAATCAAATGAGTAGATTTGGATCCTAACCGTCTCATTTGTTTTCAGGGCCGTGTTCTGCATCCTGAACAGCACAGAGTGGTCAGTGTGAGGGAGTGTGCGCGCTCTCAGGGATTCCCCGACACCTACCGCTTCTTTGGAAACATCCTGGATAAACACAGACAGGTAAGAGCACAAGGACAAGTGGAGGTGTTTAATATATTTGTGCTAGTAATGGATGTGGAATGTAGTTAGAAAATAGCTGCACTGCCTAATTTCAGTCGTACAAAATATATGTAAACCCCAAAACTATAAGGATTCATAGCATATTTCATCTGTGAAGCTTTTGCAGAGGCAGTGCTCTTAATAAAATAAACATGCATTAAGGAACAGGGTTCCAAATAAATGCTGCTTGTTCTGCCAGCTTATGTAATTGCTTCTTTCCGTTGCTGCGTTCCAGGTTGGAAATGCTGTGCCGCCTCCACTCTCCAGGGCCATAGGTCTGGAGATAAAGAAGTGTGTATTGGAGAGAATGAAGGAAGAACAAGCGACAGGTGACTTAATTGGTCTCAGTTGTACATGTTTATTTATTTCCCCTGATTGTTACGTTAAACTACAGAAGGCCTTATTCAAATGTGTGTGTTCATCCCTCCACAGAGAGCATCAAACAAGAGAAGATGGATGTCTCCGATTAGTTCTTCATTCCCTTTCCAGCAAGAATCAGTTTTTATAAATCCTGATGCTTTATGTTGGGAAATTTCTTTTAAACAAGTAATCTTTCAACTGAGTCACTAAGTGGCCATTACGGACATTCTGTGTAGTACCATTCCATGCTGACTTTTAAATGTGCTTTTAATCTTGTTGTTAAATGTTCATCTAATGTGGGACACATTGTAGTTTTTATATGTAATATTTCAAATAAAGCTCTTATCAAATCATATTTGATGTAATTAAAATTCTTAAATGAAAAATGGTGTGGTCTGGTCTGAATGTTCATAATAGTCTCTAGAAAGACATTTTAGACAAAGTTAAGCCTTACTGAACTTTTGCATGTTTACTGAGACAACTGATTGGTCAGCAAGTCTCAAAAGGTGCTTTAATTATATCAGGAAATTAAAGGGAACAGACTATTGGATGTCATGTGCATTAAAGTAGAATGTGTATGTATTTTTGTGGATTTTTTTTTTTGGTGACATTTTAATCAAGCCATTTAACATGGTGAGTGGAAAAGCTAAGATGGTGAATAATGTGACCCCTGTACTAGAATAGTCAAAGTGCAGATGACTGTACTATAACGCAACATGTCGACTTGGTGATACCACTGACATCCTTTCCAATCCTATAGTAGTGAAAGTAGTAAAATTCAGGCTGATACTATGAAAATATACCTAATGTGTCTGGTAAAAATTCAAATCATACAAGACACTAATTTTTTTTTAATGTTGGGCCTCATTCACTAATATATGCGCAGAAATGTTCTTACTCTTCGCAAAAACAAGTACTTGCGCAATATTACCGTCGGACTCATGACACGTGCGTACTGGCCAATTATGTTCTCAGAGTGGGTTGTGAAATCCCAGCCTGACGCACTATTTCCCTCTGGAATGTACCTGCAGCCAGGAAACAGAGGGCAGACAGGACACGCACCTGAAGAGGTACAGGGTGAGCGCGGTGTGTCGGGTGATGGAGATGCTGCTCCAAGGAACTGCACAGATCCAGCAACACATGCCTTAGCAGTCGGAAATGGCTCATAAGCCATTCTTCACTTTCATCAAACATGTTTGGACGGTCCCTGAAGATTCGCTCTCTCCTGAATGCACAGGCAGCGATATCTTCCAGCAAGGCTAGATCTGCCATCTCTCCACGTCATTGGAGGTAAATTGGACTCCTTTATATATCTTCCATGCCAATTAATCAATGAAATCAACTACAGATGCGCAGTCGTAGCACTACAAACATTTGAACATTTTCATATGGTCTACTCTATTGTAAAATTAAAGTATAACTGAATTGCTATAATTGTAATAATAAATTATGAGGATGACATGGGGTTTATGTTTGGTCCATACATTAGTAAATTCAATTTTTGTTATGATTAAAGGCTTTTTTTCCGATTATTTAAGTTTTAATATAGTATGTATTTATTTAAAAGAGTGTGTGTTAACATTTCCAAGGAAATTTCTTTCATCAATTGTGCGTACGCATGGTCTGAGGGAGTTCTAAATTAGTTCGCGGAGTAGGGAAAAATTTAGGTAAGAAGAAATTGATGAATCCCAGATTTGTGCGTCAAACGTGAAAAATCACCCAAACAAAGAAAAACTGAGACAAAGAAATTGTGACAATTTTCTTTATTTCACAGCCATATTTTACCGCATTTAAATCTGGCATCTTCCTGGAATATCTGGAGTATATTTCGTTGAATTCCTCAGTTGTTTGAAGGTCTGCAAAGAGAGGAAAATTAGGATGGCAACAAAGCCAAAAATAAAACATGCCGCTCAGCTGATAAAATCCACAATTAACTTACTTGGCCCATTCAACATTGAGAATAAGATGATCATATCCAAATCCTGACACTCCAGCGATGGCTCTGGCTGCATCTTCCCGACGGTGGAAACTGATGAAAGCAAATCCCTGCAATAAAAAAAAGTAAGTAGTTGATGAGAAACATTAACATGACTCTTGGTCGATGTTTTCTGCTTTAATTTTGAATCTTACAGTTGTTCACTTTAAAAACCCTTTTCTCTGGGTCTCTGCCAGACGATCACTGACCTTAGACTGCCCTGTGTTCTTGTCCTTGGCCAGATATATTCTTGAGATGGAGCCAAATGGCCTGAAGAGCTCCTGCAAGTCAGTCTCACGGGTGTCCTCCGACAGGTTGGTCACGCGAATGGTGGCGTTGTCATCAGCTGTCAGATGTAGATCAGATGTAGGTCAGATGTAAGCGCGCACACACACACACACACACACGCTGCTGATTAATAGATGCGGCAAGTATGTCAACGTACACCCACCTCTGCGGTTCGGCTGCATGGACTCCCCTCTTCGTGTGCCTCCATCCCTCAAGCTCGGGGGCACGTACTTCCCGGTCTTGCTCTGTGCAGGCTGCGCCGGCTCCGGTTCCGCTGGTGAAAGAAAGGAAGGAAAAGCGGGGGCCACATTAATCACGGCAGGTAAAATTTAGGAACAGCTGACGACTAAGGACCAGCATCTGCGTAACAACAGAGAAGTGTGAGCAGGTGGTACCAGAGCTGGCAGGCTTGTCCTTGTCGCCGGTGGAAAGGCCGAGCTGCTCAGCCAGCTCCTTCTGCATGGGGCCCAGAGTGTCCTTGTACGGACAGCGGGTTGTCCAATGGTCGCCTTTGCAGATACGACAAGACACAATCTTCTGTCCTTTCAATTTGTTCATGGGATCCTCGTCCTGGTCTTGAGCATTCAAGTCCTGAAAAGAGCAAATAAGGTTCAGAAGTTCAATCCCAAATGGTGACAGAAATTCTTCTTTGACAGGGCTCACCGAGAACAGTCAGACAATTCTCATCAAGACACAATCAACAATAAAACCATAACTAAAATCACACATTTAGAGTAACTCACACACGACTTTAAAAAATAAGGGCATGGTGGTCAACCTGATCACAGACAGGCTGTTAAACTGAAGGGGAGTGTGAAGTGAACAGCCAATTAAATACAACAGTTGTTGTGGGTTGCGGGTACATGTTTGTGGGCTGTTGGGTTGAGGTTTGGTAGTGCAGTCTCACATCAACAGGAAGCAAGAACCTGCAAAAACACTCTTTCACGCAACACCGGTACTGCCCAGAGTAGTCAGAGTAGTCAGAGTGGCGTGAGAAACTGCACAGTGAAAAATCTCACCTCTTTGCTGGAGATGAAGGTCATGAAAACATCATCGCTGACTGTGGTGGTGGCAACATTAGGGCCCGGCGCATCGAACTCAGAGTTGCCAAATTTCTTCCAATTCTGAAAGGATTCCGCAAAAAACACCGTGTCACCTCAATTAATCCTGTTTAATTTGTGGTAAAGTGCAGTTACACATAAATTCAATGCACACACAAACCTTTCTCCTGGCAACAGCTTTTGAGGCTTTCCTTGTCTCGATCTTGAAGGTCCGCACAATCTAGCAGGCAAAAAACAAAACAAAAAAAAACCCCAAGAATATAAATGAATAAAGGACATTTTCTTTTTAAAACAACAGTCACTGACAGAATCACACACAAACCATCAGTGAACAAACTGAACCTGTAATTACCTTGAATTTCTTTCCATCATCATCTATTTTATACTCCGTGACGGTTTTGATATTCCCCTTGATGGTCTCCTTGGGGGATGGCAGTGTGCCTGTCAAAAACACAACAAAAAAACCCATCACCACAACGTTTAGTCAGTAGGCATTGTTTGCGTGGGCTCTGCAACCGCTACTTTTACAGTTACCTTTTCACTTCTATGCCAGACTGTAATGGGAAGTCCCAGAAGTTTTTAACATATTTAGATAGAAACTGGCACAGGAATTACTTCCCACTAAAATGGCAAAGTTCACATGCATAAATGAACTTGCAAAGTATGAAAATTACATAGAAGATTGCAATTTTTCAATGAAAGTAACTAAACAGCAGACAGCAATGTGCCCCAAATTGTACATCTTAAGAAATTTCATTTTCATCACCCCCAAGGCTAGTTTATTAAATGTAACATTCTCCTAATTTGCTGTCGTTACTTATAGATTATTATTCTGTTATTTTACTGGTCGGGCCGGCTTGAGATCAACATGGACTGAAATTGAACTAAAATGAGGTTGACAACCCCTGGTTTATTATTTTCTTGGTGTCTCACTGCCGCCAGGGACGTTGTGCTAACGGAGCATGCTAACTGTTAGCCAACGACAGACCCTGCTGCATACGTCAGTGCCTACAGGCAGCGGCATATGTCAGTAACACATTTAATAAACCGCACATCACCGTGTCAGTCGCTAAAACGCGTAAATGCCGATTTTAAAGTATTAACGTGTCCAAAACGTTACTGGATATAACACTCTAAATCGGCCGAGAACCACGTGGAGGTGGAAGTCTCCGAGTCGGCCTCCTTTAGCCGGGCACCAGGCTAACGAGCTCCTTACCTTCATCGCCTTCCTCTTCTACTTGGTCTGCCCAACTGGGCTTGGAGCTGGAAGAGAGACAAAGAGTCAATAGTAGGACATATGGATGTCCGGGGCATAGTGTAAGTTAGTATAGCGGTCTAATAACACTCACTCGTCGTATTCAATCGACGGCATCTTCTCAGCTGATGTAGTTTCAGCACTGAGGAGCAGTAGTAGCCTAGCTTAGCCTAGCCGCGGCGCCTCTTCTCTCACTTCCCCGAACTGTAACTTCACAATAAAAGTAGGACGCTTATGGGGAGCGGGGAACTTCACATTAAGAGTATCGCTTTATACCATAAACGCACGCACAAAGACATAGTCACACACTTAAGGGTCAGAGCTTTAGGGGTGCTTTACTGTCAAACTACTGTGTCACAAAGCTGTCATTCATAAAATAAAGAAAGAAAGAAAGAAAGAAAGAAAGAAGAAGAAGAAGAAGAAGCTGCATTTAAATGAGAAGATGAAGTAGGAACAGAAAGTGCAAAACAAACTTAAAGATGTAAAGGTCAATAAAGTTAAGAGACAACGTCACTTTATCCCCTGTCTCTCTTTTTTGGAGATGTTTAAACCACATACATCCGACTATCGTGATGATTTTTTTTTCTCATCTCATCATAGACAAAGGGGTGCTGGGACATAATTTAAGAATGAAAATGAGAATAAGAATAAACATGAGCTAGACATGTCTAAGGTTCTATTATCCAAAAAGAACATTTCTGCCCATCTGCAGTTTGCTAATCCTCATGTGGACAAGTCACTCACAAGACAATAGAGAAAATGTTTTGTGGACTAATGAAACCAAATGAGAATTATTCAGTTTAAATGAGAGGCTTGTGTGTGGAGACTAAACAACACTGCATTGTAATCTCACCTGTACGTGAAACCTAGGGGTGGTAACTACTTTGTATGGGCCTGCATCCGGGCCAGGACATCTTGTTGTCATCGCAAATTCTTGAGGAAAATGACAGGACACGTGTCAGTGAGCTAAATCTTAAGAGGAGCCATGCAGCGAGACAATGACCCCAAGCACACAGGCTGTTCAGCAAAAGAATAGTGAATTAATGTATGTGAATGTCAAAGTCCTGTAAAACAGAAACGTTGTGAAGGACCAGAAGCAAACGGTGCATGTGAGGAAACTCGCCAACATCTCAGAACTCAAAGAGTTCTCTATTAAGGAATAGACTAAACTTTCTCACAGTAGCTGCAGGGGACAGATCAGAAGTCATCAGAGACATTTAGCGGCCGTTACTGCTGCAAAAGGTCACACCAGATACTGAATACAGAAGGATCACATACTTGTGCATTTGACAGATATGCTAGGTGTAAATGTTTCTTTTTATTGATAACTAAACACAAGAGTATAATATATTTGTCTCGCTTGTTTAAATTTATTTCTCCTTACCTGGAAATTATTTATTTTTTTTAATGCAGAAATAATGAAAATTCCGAAGGGGTACAAATACTTGTGACGCTGACTTCTCTTTGTGAAGTAAGACGTTGCCCTTTTTAAAAAAAAGTACCACTTCTGCTTAAACAACTAAGCAGCTGATTTTCAACCTACGCAACGGTGCGTACATATTGTCTCATTAGGCGCGTAAACGAACGCGCTTTTCTGTGACGACCCAACACGCTTGTGATTACACGCCAACTATGGTAACGCGGATTTTGTGCATCATAATCAAAACACTTAGCGACAGTTCTCCAGTCCAGCATTTATTCCCGATATGAGTTAGAGCGGAAGTTGATCATTTGATTAGTCAAATCTTCTATTATCTCTATGTTTTTATTGCAGCTGGTTACATTATCAAGTTAACTATACAGAACAGGCAGCAAGTAATACAAGACTTCAGACGGATAGAAACATTTTTTTAAAAAAAAATTGTTGAGCATTTCAGTATAAAAATATAAGGATGTCCTATACACAGATGCAACTAAGCAGCAGATCTACTTTCTCACCGTTTCCCCGATATTGTCGTCTGTACTCTTCCCACAGCATGCCACTCTCATACTGTCAAACACAGCCATGTAAAGAACTGGGTGAATACACATGTTCAAAGTGGCCAGTCCCTTTGACACTTGGTACGATTTGTACACCCAACAGACAGTGCTCTTGGTATGCTTCAGTCTGAGATATAAGTGATACAGCTGCGAGAAATGATACGGCACAAAGGAAACGGCGTACAGCACAATCGCCGATACGACTAGCAGGACCACTTTGCGCTTCTCAAGTGCGGTAACACTGGCATTTTTCCACACCGCCCAAGTGACTGCACAATAAGAAGCGAAAGTGACAAAGAAGGGAACCAGGCACCCGAACACAGCGAGAAACAGTTTGTAGGTGAAGTGGTCCTTTTCATAAATCTGGCCACAGAAAGAGTCACACTGAGTCTTGTGTCCATGTTGACAAACAGAGGCGAATTTAAACACGGGGCAGGAGATGACGCCTACAATAACCCAGATGATGACACTGACGGCCTTGGCGTGCGCCGGCTCCACGTAGGAGCGGGTGAAGAAGGGGCAAAGGATGGCCACGCAGCGGTTCACGCTTATCGCCATGATGAAGAAGATGCTCACGTATAAGTTGCAGGTGAAGAGAAACCTCTCGATTTTGCACATGGCGTTGCCAAAAATCCAGTTTTTGTCCAGCGAGTAGTAGACAATCAGCAAGGGCAGAGTCAGGACGTACAGCAGGTCACTGATGGCCAGGTTACAGGACAGGACAACACCCGTGTGCCAGTTTCTTCTTTCTCTGGTCACCAGCAGCCACAGGGCGAACAGGTTTCCGGCGAGGGCCACCAAGAACTCGACCCCATACACAGAGGGCAGAACGTGGATTTGAAACTTCTCACACAAGGAGAAGTTCTGCATCTTGCTTTTTGGCTTTCCGTTAGAGAGACTGAACAGAGTCAGAGTCCGCACTGAACCAGAAAATAAAAAATACATTTCATGAAGATGTCATTTGAATTACAGCCTAAACAATGCAGTGTGTGTATATATATATATATATATATATATATATATATATATATATATATATATATATATATATATACATGCAGTAGTTGTAAATGCGATTTTATTTGATGCATCAAAAAAGCAGATATGCGATTATGTGTACTTACCGAATGTGCAGCGCGCTCTAACGACAAGATATATCCTGGCCGTTAATTTCTTTGAGTAGAAAATGTGACACGCTTCTCACCTAACAATCTGATAGACGCCAAGGACTCGCTTACATGTTATGAGTTCCTCATAGCCTTTCGCACTTTCGCAATTTGAGGAAGGAAAACTGTGGTGACGCCACAAATTTGCAAAACGAGCAGGCGATACATAGCCCAGGGTCATGCGTGAGGGCACACTGATGTGAGACTAGCTTTCTCAGAAAAGCCCAAGAGTCTCCACACCCCCCAACTATGTAACATGCACGATCACTTAAATTCGCAGCAGCCTTGAACCTCTTCGTTTCCTGAAAATATATTGCACCCAGGCTGTTTTATGTATGCAGAGTTTCTTTGTATTCTTTTATGCTTTGATCTCAAAGATTATTCATACTGCAATTAACTTCAACCGCTGCCTTATCAGTAGTCTGACACTTGCGTCTGAGCAGACTGTTAATCACTTGCATCAAGAACAGCTAGAAATATTGCTTGTAAACCAAAAAAATCACTGTCAATCAGCTGCAATTCTGAATGCAATTTGTATAAATGCATCTCTTCTGCATGCGTTTCAATTATTTTCCTCTGTGCAAATTAAGAAACGCTGCAACTGTTCGAAATCTTTAAACTTCAGGCACATCCTCCAAGCTTCCGGATTCAAACCACTTCCTCACATGTTTTTTGGGGGAGTTTTAATACATAACCATCAAAAAGGTGAACAGTCACTGGTGTTGCGTTGATCTTCGCTGACAAGTAGCCTAAAAAAAAAAGAATCAGCGGCAAACCCCATTACAAAGTGATAATTACACCCACGGGTTGCCCTCTGCAACAAATACAAATGACGTTTGGTTTTCAGTTATTTACTGGATTTGGAAAGGTGCTTGCATAATAATTATAGAGAACCAACAACAACAAAAACTCAAGATGGATTATGGTATATAATAAACACATTTGTAGAACAGATTTATCAAACATATCAGGCATTTCTGGTCCTGATGATAATATAGTTGAGAGAAAGGTAACATGGTCAGACTAGTCCATCAGTTCATTTTTTTTAATAAACAGTTTTTACATAACAAACATAAACAAATTAACGTTTGCTGCCATCTACTGTTTCAGCACAGTACTGCACCAAAAGTTCAGAGAAAAGATGATGACCGTTTCAGCCTTTTCCCTTCCTCTGTGTGAAGCCTCTCTTTGTCCCTGCACCTTTCTTCTTGAACCCAGACTTGCCTTTCTGATCTCTAGATCTGAAATTGTCTTTGTTTTTCTTGCCGTCAAATTTCCTTTTCCCACCAAATTTATTTCCCCCATCTCCCATTCTCTTTGCTCCGAACGCCTTTCCTGTAGGTTTCATTTTCTTTCCAAAGGGTTTCTCCTCATCCCTGGATTTCTTCCATCCTTTTTTCTGCTGGTCTTTTCCTCTTTTGTCTCTGTGCTGTCCTCCTGGACCCTTTCTCATTGCTTTATTATCTGTGCCATTCCATGATGATTTACCAGCAGATGGTTTCCTCTTCTTGGTAGGCCCGTGAGACTTCTCTGAGTGCTGTAAGCGCGGCCTCTTTTTGGCGGTGGGGAACATGTCTGCCCAAAAAGGAAAAAAAATTAATAATGAATTCAAAAGCACTTAGCTAATGGCTTACACTACATTAAGTATTACTCACCTTCATCCGGCTCCTCTCCCACAGCCTGCCTGTAGTACTCGACCTCATCGTCGGATTCAACGATGACCCGATCGTCCTCCATCCCTGGATCCTCCACCTCGCTGTCATCTTCAGCTTCGGCCCGTTTCCTCTTAATGCCTTCCAGACTTTTTTTCCTATCAAGAGGAGCAAAAAAAATGTTAACTTCAACCAAAAAAACAAACAAACAAAAAATGAATTAAATAAAACAATCAAATTATTTTAGGGGCATATTACTTGTGCTCTTCCCGTTTCTCTTTCTTCTGAGCAATGTTCTGGTCCTGCTTTTTTCGGCGATTCTCCTTCTCTTTTAACTGGGCTTCCTTCCTTTTCAGGATCTCCTGTATTTCTTCCTCTGTCTTGGAGACTGCAAGGATGGCATATAACAAAATCTCCATTAAAAAACACTTGTGTGTCTGGTGCACATGAAACCAAGCGAGCTCTAGATGCATCAGTAAGCGTTTACTTTTAGAGAATATATCACAGAATTCATACTGTATTTGTCATCATTCACATCTCAGTATATCCCATTGAGACATTATTTCATTAGAAAAGGCGTGTACTCACTCATAGAGTGATAGAGGACATTGCCGTCGCCCATCCCTTCTTGAATCTTCATCAGCTGCAGTGTCATTCGAGGACCAATCTAAGGGCAACACAACTGAATACTCAACTGCCATCCAAGCACCACTCACTGAAATAATAATTTCACATGAAGTATGGACACGTACTTCGGTCAAACGGACAGCACTCTGTTGCGACGTCATGTTGCCTCTTCCGGAGTAGACCTGCGGCAGTTCAGTTATGTTGTGCTCCCCGTCTTGTTCAGCTTCACTTTCTGAAAGGTTTGCACTCCTGAGAATGTTGAGAGCACAACATTTTAAAACAAACAACACAGGTTGGACAACAGCTAGCCAAAAATCTAAGTTTCTTCAAGGTGCATTACTGTCAAATTCAATTTTATTTATATAACTTCAACAAAAACAGGCATGCAACCTCCAGAGCAACCCTGAAGGCAACGGTGCCCAGGAAAAACTCCCTTTTAGTAGGAAGAAACCTTGAGCAGAACCCAGCTCATATGGAGGGACCCATCTGCCTAAGGCCGGGCAGGTACAGACAGAAACGTGTAGAATTACTTACTTCATCAGCAGCTCGCTAATATCCTCCAACTTGCTCATATTGGGGAACTTCTCCTGCATGAGCTTCTTGACTCCACGGCTCATGCCCACAGGGACCACCTTCAGGCTGCTGCAGGGTGGGGACAAAAATCAATGGTCAGTTTTTGATATTTAACCAACAATAAACCTTACTGTACTGCGTTGAGGCCCATCAGTGCGTTTACTTTGGACGTACATCATCAAACAATCAAGTCAAAGTCTGTCATCGTGTGAGCCAAACAATCATTTAATAGAATCTTTTACTGAAGATTAAACCTATAACTTTAATATAATCAGTTTAGTTTATCATGCGTGTTTATAAACCAATCATTGAGAAATTATATTTACTTACTAATGTCGAAACTGAATTTCTTGTGTCTCTGGGTTGTAACTCAACAGCACACACCTCTTGATGTTGTTCAGGCTAACCTGAAAAAAATAAATAAAATCATAACTGCTCAACAGAATTCAAAGTTAGATGTACACGATGCCAAACATGTCACCGACGGAGAAATCAGAAAGCGTTTACTTTTGACAATCTTCACATGAAGTCAGAAGACTATACTTTCATCACGTCAACAAAGTTTTAACAACAATTATAGTGACAACAGTCAAAGTTTTTCTTACAAAGCTTACCTTGTGCACATTTATGGAAGGAAACATGTTTTGGAACATGGTGGACATGAGTTTGACATGCATGCCATCCGTTCCAAAGTTACTGAGGATGAGCAGTGGATGATGGGTGAACTGCTGCTCATGCATCCTGTGCTTCTTCAAAGACGAAACCACATCTTTGATGAGAGAATACTGAAAGAAAAGTCACAAAGGCTTCACAAAACTGGAAAAAATACTAAGGGGGACTCTGATAATTAGTCATTTGGGTGCATCAGTGCGTTTACTTTGAAAAACATCACTTGACAATCACGTTTTTTTAAAGAATCATCATCTGAACCCTTCATTTCATTAAACACATGTTATATTCACGGGTTAGTGCTTACCTTGAGGACTTTGAAATGAAGCATGGGGCCTTTGGGAAGTCGAGCGAGTCTCTGCAAGGAGAAGAGACGCGTTGTTAGACTGATAACAGGCTTAATGTGGAAAATTTGTGGCTGTCCTAATGTATATGATCTCACCATGTTGACACTGCTGGGTGTTTTACTGAAGATCATGAAGTGTGTCACTCCCAGTGGTCCTGCTATTGCCACAAAGTCTTTAAGCACGTTCTTCTTCCTGACCTGGTGTATATATATATATATATATATATATATATATATATATATATATATATATAAAAAGCGCATGAAAACACATGTACACAATCAGTGTACAACAACTATACTATGATATATACCTCAAAAAAGTTCGAATAAAGCACGTGTTCCATTGGGACATGTCAAGTTGCCTAAAGCAACAACATTGGCCAGTTAATTATTATTATTTTTAATAATATATTTTTATAGCGCAGACAGCCGATGAAGCTCTCCCGTACGGACCTTCAGGGACTCCGCGGTGTAGGGCTCCATAACTCTCCGTACGTCCACGATGAGATCACCCACGTTTTTTCCAACCTGGCCCCGATGAAACACGAAAGAGTGGGGCACTGCTCCATACGTCTCCTCGGCCACATGGTTGGCTAAGGATCGGGATTTCTTCTGGTTCTTGGTCTGATAAGCACAATGGTTACACATTAATCATCCAGGTAAAATGCTATAGTGTGGCACAGACTTTCAGGTTAGCTTTGAGAAAACGCTAGCTAGCGTTAAGATATTTCACCGCGGAGCTAAGCCAACCCCAGGAAGGCCATATGACAATCTCCAACTACAACACAGCCACACATTTGCACATATGTCGTATTTTCACATACGAACGACGATTAAGTTTTCAACAACTGCCGTTTAAGCTAACGTTATCGGCTAACCTGCTGGCACACACAGTACGTACCTTTGATTTCCCCATTATTCAGCTCGATGTACAGCTGGCGAATATAGTCAACAACCTCACAGTAGTTGTTGGTACACTATGTTTAAGCCGCCGACGGCGCCTTCGTTCATTATTTCGACAAAACACAAACAACAACAGCTCTAAAACATCAACTTCGAAGTCAACGCGACACCGTCCACATGGCTGTGCTACTCTGTGTCACACTGTAATATGTTCGTGCTTCTGTGACTGGTGTGTTACACACTAATGTGTCCGTACTCTAGTGACGTGAGCTGGAGAAAGGTTTTACCTAAACTGATATGTGTGGAGAAAGAATAAAGCGGAAAATTTGACAACGAAAAACTGTTTAGACTCGGATGAGCGAGTTCGTTCCGTTGCTTCTAAAAAAAATAAAAAATACTTGTCTTATTAAGCGAAATAGACTGTTTCAAACAACACGTCTGCTGAGAAAACGTTTTACTCCAGGCCACATAACAACATAGTAGGTTAGGGGGCGCTAATCCACCTGTGTCATATGTAACCATATACCCATATGCCTCAAAGAACTGTACTGGTGTGGTGTGCAATGTTGTGGCTAATGCTGCATACATTAGAAATATTGGAGTGTTCTAAAACTTTATATAAATTTTAGAACAATATTTCGAAATACACACACACACACACACACACACACACATATATAAAACACGTCTACGGATATGTATATATATATATATATATAACACGTCTACGGACAAAGGTTTTACTCCAGCCCACATTACAACATTTATCCCTGAAATGAAAGCACCGACTAAATAAACAACGTTAAAGTTTAAAAATACTCGAAAGATATTCTAAACTTGGCAGCACTTGTAATGTGTTTCTGTGGTTTCTGCTGCAGTGTTCTAAGTAACTGACCTTTTCTGTACAAAATGTCTTCAGTTTTAGGTGTGGTTTTTGAAAAGTCGCACTTCAACCTCCTGAGGGCCCGCTCTGTAGCAGCTACGAGAAATGTGTCACTGATCTCATCTAGAGCTTTGGTACTCAAACGTAGGCCTCCACAGTTTAATGTAGCATGGAATTTCAGTGCGCACACAACGCGCAAGCAGCTGAAATAGCATTTGAAGATTCAGCAGCATACTGTTTTCTATTTGCTTTTTTAAATTGAAATGCTTGCACTTATCTCGAAGCATCTGTTTCCACCTCAAACAAACAACCACATTGGCTAGGATAAGTGTTAGTTTTGTTTTGTTAGGTTTTTTGTCACTGCTGTTGGGTTATATGTGTTTTATAACCACACCAGATTGGATAAAAAAAAAAGATTTTCAACCACAAGTGTGCACTAAAGCGCTAGATCAAAGATAACATCCCCTGAATTGTTAGAGGACACAACAGAGTCCCTATGTGACTGGTTCACAAAAATGTTTGATTTGATTGGACTTGTTGAACACCGTCTTTCAGATTGAAGCAAGTCCACATGAGCATGGAAACC
Source organism: Mugil cephalus (assembly GCF_022458985.1). Classification (NCBI taxonomy): domain Eukaryota; kingdom Metazoa; phylum Chordata; class Actinopteri; order Mugiliformes; family Mugilidae; genus Mugil; species Mugil cephalus. The sequence goes on along the minus strand of NC_061789.1, from coordinate 15,456,248 downwards.
ATACCAGAAAACAAAGGCCATAAATCAAAAGATGCCACAGCATTATCACACCGCACCAGTTCTTTGTGGCATAGAGGCTATGTGGTTGAAGATAGGGGGAGGAGACGTCCCAGATTCCTGCACTGAGCCCCCATCTAAACAACGGGGAGGCGGCGGCATTAGGACAGTTTGTAATTAGCTGTCTTCTTTAGAGGTCTTGAGACAGAAACTCCGGACATGAATTAGTCTTGTTAAACTTTGCTGCCAATCCGATTCTTCTTGAGATTTATTTTTGACCTACACCTTTTTAACCTTCCATTCAGCATTTACAGAGGACCACGTGCAATAGTCCATTCATGTAACCCTTCACAATCTTTGAACATGTAATTTTTATTATTATTTTACGTTTTTGGGGCATGCTAAGAGTTGCTGCGACGCACTGGATGAAAAAAGGGCATCCAAAACTGTTTTCGTTTGGAAGTAAGTAATGGTCTCATATATTCATCACTTTGTAAGAGTAAACTGGGATGTTTTTAGCCAAATCTAAAAGTTCAGCATTTATTTGAATCATGTGTATCAGAAAAAAAAAACAAAACAGTGAGAAAAAAAAATAAGTTTGACATACGGACAACTTCAATTGGTATCTGTATTTTAGTGAGAATGTTGTATATTTCTGAGTCAGATGTCAGTGTTTGCACTGTTTATGATGTTGACCATGGTTGTTGTGGCTGGATGTGTGACTATAGCTATTCTGTTGGCCATGGAAGTTTGTTGATTCTGGCTGGTTCGTGTTGACCGTTGCTCCTTCATTGTTGATCTGCTAAGTTTAAGCCAGGGGGCAAATGTGTGTTCTTCAACTTTGCAAGGACACATCTGGTGAACAGTCAAGAACAGCAGGAATTCCTTGAATACCTTGATTGTGTCAGAGAGTGTCCGAAAGCTTTCTGAATGATTGCTTTACATGCCTCATCCTTCACTACAGGGTCTGATAAGAAGTTGCACAGATTCATGGAGAAGACACTGACAATAGGTCTGACTCTGTTCCTGGCGCTTTGTGTGGAAGCTGGAGGACGAAAGGATGGCGATAAACGTTCATCGCGCTCTTCAGACATAAAAGCGGGGCGTTGCTCCTACACGTTCATTGTTCCACAGCAAAAGCTCACAGGGGCGCTGTGTTTGAACACACCGCCTGCTACGACCAACCAGTCTGAGGTAGCAGCGCTGCGAGCGGAGCTCAAACGGCAGCAGGAACAGATGGAAAGGCTCCAGGTCCAACTGGAGCAGGAGGGGGCCCTTGCCATGGAGGTGAGAACCCTGAGAAAGGAAAGTAGCAACATGACTTCACGCATTACCAAGCTCTACGCCCAACTGCTACAGGAGGTCATACACAAGAAAGACAAAGCACTGGAGCAGCAAAGGCTGGAGAACCTCCTACTCAATGCTACAACACAGGTAAGCAGAGAACTGCTGTCCAAGTTGGAGTGTGATTAGTGTTTTGTCTTAATCATTATTCAACTCATCATTATGTTTGCTGTGGGTGGGCGGGCATCTCAGGCTTTGCAGGTCTCCAATAATTACAGAGAGCTGGAGAAGAAATATGGAGCCCTCACCTCCATGATGAGCTCCCAGAACCAGTTTATTGCCCGCCTGGAAAAGCAGTGCCAGTGCAGGGAATCCACACAGTCCTCTCTGGTAGGAAACAAATTGGCTGAAATATAGAGATATACTGGGTTTGTGGGCAGGGCTAAGAATGGTGCATTGTTTTTGTGTTGAACAGGTGACGACTGAACCACCAAAAAGCCAGCCTAATGTGCATCCTAATTACAGCTCAGAGCCCAACGAAATGACCAATGATGTTCAAAGGGACCAAAGTGCTCCTCCTCTGCGGGAAGCAAAAAGAGTGGGGACTCATTCCTTCCCCACCACTACCACCAACACTCCTACTGACCTACCCGTCATTAGCTTCCCTGTCACAAAAACTCCAGGTACATCCATGTAAAACACGTCTCATGGCAGCTGCTGATATCGCCCAAACCAGAGTTATTTAACTGCTTAGATAAGCAGCAGAGGCTGATGGAGTCAGTGAACTGCTGGTCCTGTCTATCTGGGAAGGCATAAACACTGACCAAAAAAAAAACAAAAAACAGCCAGCATTTTTTTTTTTTTTTTTTTTTAATCACAGAGCCGAGGGCTTCTTAATAAAGATGCACTGGAACATGTTTAAATGGCACTTCTGGTGTAGACCTGCATGGCTGGAATGTTTAAAGTGTGTGTGTGACCCAACACTTCACTGTAATTTTTACAGAGTGCATATTACTCCATCCTGTCCGTGAGAACATGCTCACCACAGCAGACCATTAAGCGTTATCTCTCAGTGTGGGAGATTTCCCCCTGTGTATACATTTTCTGTACAGTCATCACTCATCATTTATCCCACATGTCACACTTAGCACTGTGACATGAGACACTGAACATGTGCCAGAAAGGAAACAAGCAGATAACATTGCAATATCTGTGTCTTTTCCTGTTTTTAAAACTGGATTTCAAATCCTTCTGTGAGCAGGACTATTTTTTTTTTGACATGAGAATTCACAGATTTCTATCTCAGTTCCACTCATAAAATGTATGGTTCCTGTTGTCCATTAGCAGCAATGGATTTCAAAGACTGAGGTGTTGGCCACAAATACTATTGTTGCATTTTCATACTGTTAATAGTATTGGATTCATCCACATCTTAAACATTACAAAATGCAGTGTATCTGTAAATATCTTTTCTAACCCTGGGTTGGTTGCACATTTTCAAACGATCCAGGACCATGGCGAGACTGCCAACATGTGTTGGAATCAGGTGAGACCACCAGTGGGATCTACCTGCTTCGCCCGCAGAGTGCCAACCGTCTCCTGCAGGCGTGGTGTGAGCAGAGTCAGGCTCAGGGAGGGTGGACTGTCATCCAGAGGAGACAGGATGGATCCGTCAACTTCTTCAGGACCTGGGAGCAGTACAAGGTGATTCCGTACGCCTTTAAAGTCTGGAAAACCTTCAGTAGCTGATATTATTTCTTAATATTGGCAGTTAATATTAGGGAGGGCCTGCATATTCACCAATTTGTATTCAGCATGTCTTCATGTAGATGAACTTATTGCAAATGAAGATTAAACCTGTGTATTGTGTGACAGCAAGGCTTCGGGAACCTCGATGGAGAGTACTGGCTCGGCCTGGAACACCTCTACTGGCTCACTAAACAGGCTCGCTATAAGCTGCGGGTGGCCCTGGAGGACTGGCAGGGTCGGCAGGTGTTTGCTGAGTATGACAGCTTCCACCTGGAGCCAGAGAGCGACTGGTACAGACTGCGGTTAGGACAGTACCACGGCAGCGCCGGGGACTCCCTCTCATGGCACAACAACAAGGCCTTCACCACTTTGGATCGAGACAAGGATGGCTACACAGGTGTGCTCCTCCTCCGCTCCTGTTCAGCACCTCTCCATCATATTTTCTGTCAGTAACAGTTGTCTCTTCTTCTTTTTTTGTCGCCAGGTAACTGTGCTCATTACCAGAAAGGAGGCTGGTGGTATCACATGTGTGCGCACTCCAATCTGAATGGTGTGTGGTATCGGGGCGGACACTACCGGAGTCGCTATCAGGATGGGGTCTACTGGGCAGAGTTCCACGGAGGCTCCTACTCCCTCAAACGAGTTTCTATGATGATCAAACCCACATAGCGGTGTTGCTCCATGGACACGTGACACAGAAACACAGAGTATTATGGATGATCCTCAGACATATCCAGAGGCAACCAAACAATTCAACCCTTCACCGAGTCTGTTTAATGAATAAAGTGAGAAATGAATTCAGTGACGTGACTATGACCTCTGAATTACTCAATGAAGCTGCACTACATTGACGAATATGACAAGTTTGTGTTACAATTTCCTAAAATCCAAAATTAGATGTAGTCCATGTTGCATTTTACTTTTCAATAAAATCCTGTGCAATTAGCTTCTTTGTGGCATTTTTAAAAACATGTTCAAAAAGATAGAGGAAATTATTCTAAAATGAGAAAGGGAGTTGTCTCGTGTTGTTTCGAGGGTTGAACTACACAGTGTGGTTTTGTATGCCCAGTTCCTGTTCCGCTGGGCGTTGAAGGTTGTTTTCCTTTATACTACCCAAGCTCATGTAACTGTCACCACAATTTAGCCAGTGAACGCTGAGTCACTATTCATATGTATCCAGGGTTTGAAGGTGGACAGCCTCTGGACCTTCCTGAAACAACGCCGCTCCCTCTTGCCTCCTGCATGCTCTCCAAGCATGCTGCTGCTCAGGATGTTGGGTCTTATCATAATCATGTTTTTACTTTGCGGTGAGTGATGCTTTATAAATAGCACTGTGTGGATCTTAAGCGTTAGATGACATTTTATTCAATGATTTGTAATAAACCCTAATAATATATACCATATAATGATGCGTTGTAAATGAATTACCTTCTAGTGAAGTTCTGGTAGAGAGAACATTTGGAAAAATGAAATTTCATCTGCATAGAGTGGGTGTGGTGATAGATTTTTACACAAATGACTAAGTATATACATAGCAACCACTTGATTACCATATCAGAGTACAGCATATGAATATTTAAATACTTGAAGATACGTCTAAATATATAACGTGGTGTCAACATTTGGTCTTTATTCTGCAAGGTATGGAACTTTCCATCTGGGCGTCAACAGAAGTAAAACGGAATAGTGGAAGTTATTCATATTAAAAGTGTGTATTTTATTGGGCTTGTAATCAGTTGTGACCACCAGAGAGCATCAAACATGTCGCTTGTCTGTCCACAGATGCAGACAGCACTTGCCCTCCAGATTCAACTCCTCTTCAGGTGGAACCTACTGTGATAATAAGAGAATATGGAGATCATGTTGATGTAAACTGCTCCCACTATGACAATCACCTTGACATATTGTGGAGAGTTGGAAACAATACACTTGTAGGTGACAATGATTACGACTATTTCACGCTCAGTTTGTCACTGTCAGACTGGAACATGAGTGCAGAGTGCATAGTGAAAATAAATGAGTCTCATGAATGCAGCAAACATCTTGAAATTAACGTTTACAGTAAGTATACATTTTAATTTTTTATACAGTAGAAACAGTGATCTAAAAGCACGTGCAACTAACAAACTTGTATTTTATTTTATTTTGACAGAGAACCCAGAAGTTGTCCTCTCCACCAAGAATGTACAGGCTTTGGGGGATGAGACACTGTATGAACTGCAGTGTGATATCCTCGATGTCGCTCCCGTTGAAAATCTCGTATTGAGGTGGTACACAAACAATGAACTCAACAAGACGGACGTTTTCAACAACACAATCAGAACACCGGTGAATGAGTCTGGTACTCTGACCCTCAGAGTCAGAAGAGAAGATAATGTAGTCCAGGTTACATGTGAGGCTCAGCTGGTCTTTGGGCCGAGTGGAAGTTTACCGTCTGTTTCTCACACCCACAGTGTTTCTGCACACTGTAAGTAAAAGTCCTGCTGTTTCAGTTAAATGTTAAATAAGTGTAGTTAACCGTCATGTCACGTGTGTATTTGAAATGAAACTGAATGAAATGCCCGTTTATCTCTTCAGATGCTCCCGAGCTCAAGATTCAATCCAATACTCAAGACATATATGTAGCTGAGGGCGACGACATCTCACTGAACTGTGAAGCTGAGGGAAACCCTCCTCCTGTCTTTCAGTGGACCAGTGATGGGCTCAGTGTGCTGGAGGAGGACTCAGACACACTCAACATTACTCAAGTAAATGCCAGCTCAACCTACATCTGCACAGCTACCAATAATCTTGGAAGTATAACTAAGCAAATCCATGTTCACGTGACAAACGTGAACGTCCAAGCAACCCCTGCAGCCGCTCCCTTGTCTCCTCTCGCTCCTGAAACAGGTACTGACACTGGCGCAGGCTTTTTTAACTTTTAATATCTGTGTTGATTATCTGCTGGATTATGACTCATTTCATACTGTGCACCAGAAAAGAAGCAATGATGAAATATATGTTTGCTTGTGAATGGCAGGTTGCCCGGTGACACTGACTCCCCCTGAAATTGTGGTGAGGTTTGGAGATCCAGTTTCAGTCAACTGCACCACATCAGGTGATAAAGGACTAGGTTGGGAGGCCACAGTTGGAGGCACGGGTTTAGAAAATGTATAATGATGCGTTGTAAATGAATTACCTTCTAGTGAAGTTCTGGTAGAGAGAACATATGGAAAAATAAAATTTCATCTGCATAGAGTGGGTGTGGTGATAGATTTTTACACAAATGACTAAGTATATACATAGCAACCACTTGATTACCATATCAGAGTACAGCATATGAATATTTAAATACTTGAAGATACGTCTAAATATATAACGTGGTGTCAACATTTGGTCTTTATTCTGCAAGGTATGGAACTTTCCATCTGGGCGTCAACAGAAGTAATACGGAAAAATGGAAGTTATTCATATTAAAAGTGTGTATTTTATTGGGCTTGTAATCAGCTGTGACCACCAGAGAGCATCAAACATGTCGCTTGTCTGTCCACAGATGCAGACAGCACTTGCCCTCCAGGTTCAACTCCTCTTCAGGTGGAACCTGCTGTGATAATAAGAGAATATGGAGATCATGTTGATGTAAACTGCTCCCACTATGACAATCACCTTGACATATTGTGGAGAGTTGGAAACAATACACTTGTAGGTGACGATGATTACGACTATTTCACGCTCAGTTTGTCACTGTCAGACTGGAACATGAATGCAGAGTGCATAGTGAAAATAAATGAGTCTCATGAATGCAGCAAACATCTTGAAATTAACGTTTACAGTAAGTATACATTTTAATTTTTTATACAGTAGAAACAGTGATCTAAAAGCACGTGCAACTAACAAACTTGTATTTCATTTTATTTTGACAGAGAACCCAGAAGTTGTCCTCTCCACCAAGAATGTACAGGCTTTGGGGGATGAGACACTGTATGAACTGCAGTGTGATATCCTCGATGTCGCTCCCATTGAAAATCTCGTATTGAGGTGGTACACAAACAATGAACTCAACAAGACGGACGTTTTCAACAACACAATCAGAACACCGGTGAATGAGTCTAGTACTCTGACCCTCAGAGTCAGAAGAGAAGATAATGTAGTCCAGGTTACATGTGAGGCTCAGCTGGTCTTTGGGCCGAGTGGAAGTTTACCGTCTGTTTTTCACACCCACAATGTTTCTGCACACTGTGAGTAAAAGTCCTGCTGTTTCAGTTAAATGTTAAATAAGTGTAGTTAACCGTCATGTCATGTGTGTATTTGAAATGAAACTGAATGAAATGCCCGTTTATCTCTTCAGATGCTCCTGAGCTCAAGATTCAATCCAATACTCAGCACATAGATGTAGCTGAGGGCGACGACATCTCACTGAACTGTGAAGCTGAGGGAAACCCTCCTCCTGTCTTTCAGTGGACCAGTGATGGGCTCAGTGTGCTGGAGGAGGACTCAGACACACTCAACATTACTCAAGTAAATGCCAGCTCAACCTACATCTGCACAGCTGCCAATAATCTTGGAAACATAACTAAGCAAATCCATGTTCACGTGACAAACGTGAACGTCCAAGCAACCCCTGCAGCCGCTCCCTTGTCTCCTCTCGCTCCTGAAACAGGTACTGACACTGGCGCAGGCTTTTTTAACTTTTAATATCTGTGTTGAGTATCTGCTGGATTATGACTCATTTCATACTGTGCACCAGAAAAGAAGCAATGATGAAATATATGTTTGCTTGTGAATGGCAGGTTGCCCGGTGACACTGACTCCCCCTGAAATTGTGGTGAGGTTTGGAGATCCAGTTTCAGTCAACTGCACCACATCAGGTGATAAAGGACTAGGTTGGGAGGCCACAGTTGGAGGCACAGGTTTAGAAAATGTAGCCTTTCTGCCGTGGACGGTTGAAAACCTGAACACCTGGAACCCCCTGGCCTCCTGCTACACTTTTGTGAATGATAAACAGTGTGAAAAACATCTTAACTTCACTGTATATCGTGAGTATAAGTCCACAGTTTACACTGCATCATCTTTGTCCTACAATTGTTTGATATGGGAACATACTGATGCCAGTTGCTCATAGAAACTTCACAGTACATACATAAAATATAATGGTGTACAACATGATATAGTATCTAATTAATAGCACATATCCAATGTTTTATGTGGAAATGAAATGCTCCATCCTTATCAATCCTTCTTTTTTTCAATTATTAACAGAGACTCCAGACCAAGTGTCCGTGCTGGATGATGGTCCGATGCTGGAGGGCAAAGAGTACCAGCTGCTATGTAGCATCACCAATGTGGCTCCTGTGCGGAAGCTCAAAGTGAAGTGGTACCGAGGTCACGAAACTCTGTTTGAAGAAACATTCAATGACACCGTATTGACCTCACAAAATCTTAATTCTACCTTGAAAATCACTCCTACCAAAGAAAACAATGGAGCCGTTTTTACGTGTCAGACTGAGCTGCACCTTGGACCCAATGGACCAAAATTCCTCCCAAATAAAACCTCTGCTCCATACACCGCTGTGGTGCACTGTAAGATTTCCCACCACACATTTATTATTTACTTAATCTGCCAAACACATCTGCATATATCAGTTTTTGATTATTCTGATATTTGTTTGCAGACACTCCGATCATCATCAACTGTCCCATGCAACATGTTGTTGAACATGAGCACAGTTTGGACATGTTGCCCTGCAAAGCTGATGGGAACCCTCCACCCACAGTTAAGTGGTACCATGATGATAAAGTGATGAATCCATCTGTGCCTCTCAGCAGGAATGACTCAGGAAACTACAGAGCTGAATTTAAAAACAGCGTAGGCACGAACAGCACCACGGTTCAAATCACAGTAGAATGTGAGTGTGTATCTCACCTGGCTCAGTGTGTATCTCAAGACAAATTATTTTGAAATGCACCTTCTTTTCTTTTGCCATAATTTGTCTGACGACTATTTTGATGTGATTGTCACATTCACAGATGAGCCCTCCTTTACCTGCAGTGAGACCTATGATGTTAAAGTGAATGGTGAGCTCCAGTGTGAACCAGAAGGACTACCTACACCCACACTCACCTGGTTCAAAGATGGACAAAACATAACCTCACCACAGTGGACAAAGGAAGATAGTGGAGAATACTTACTTCAAGCATCCAACAAACACGGATCAGCCAATCACACGCTACGTGTCAATATTTTGTGTAAGTTTTTAATCTTTAAAATAACAGAAATAAGTATTTTAAATTCCTCCCAAATAAAACTTCCATCCCATACACCGCTGTGGTGCACTGTAAGATTTCCCACCACACATTAATTATTTACTTTATCTGCCAAACACATCTGCAAAAACAGTTTTTGATTATTCTGATATTTATTTGCAGACACTCCGATCATCCTCAACTGTCCTGCACAATATGTTGTGGAACATAAGTACAGTTTGGACACGTTGCTCTGCAAAGCTGATGGGAACCCTCCACCGACAGTTAAGTGGTACCATGATGATGAAGTGATGAATCCATCTATGCCTCTCAGCAGGAACGACTCAGGAAACTACAAAGCTGAATTTAAAAACAGCATAGGCACGAACAGCACCACGGTTCAAATCACGGTAAAATTAAGTTGCATTCACCTGCTTCAGTTTCTCAAAATTATTTTGAAATGCACATCATCAAACCTTTCTTGTCTTTTGCCGTCATTTTGATACAATGCCAATTCACAGGGGACCGTACCATCTGACCTATGATGATTAAGGTGGACAAATGTCAACCAGAAAGGATACCGACCAACTCACTGGTTCAAAGGACCAACAAAAAGACCCCATCACAGGTACAAGAAATGTGGAGAATATTATCAGCATCCAAAAAAAGGATACCATCCAGAAAATGTCATTTTTGTGTGTGATTAATTTTACAAGACGAAATAAGTATTTTAAATTCACCCCAAATAAACCTCTGCTCATACAGCTGTGGTGACTGTAAGATTTCCCACCACACATTCTTATTACTTATTGCAAAGAACATTGATGGAACCCCAAGTGGTACAGAGAAGTGGAATCATCTGTGCTTCAGCAGAAGTCAACAGAGCGAATTTAAACACGTGCAAACGTTAATCCGAAATGTGATTGCATGGTCAGGTGTTCCAAACTTTTGAAACTTCTTCTTGCCATATTTTGACGACTATTTTGATGGATTTATCCAATGATCTACGCAGTGAACTATGTTAAGTAAGGTGTGTGGAACCAAGGCACTACACCACTACCTGTCAGTGGAAACTCACCCAGTGACAAGAATAGTGAGAACTATCAATCCAACAAAGGAGCCAATCACACGGTCAATTTTGTTTTACTTTAAATAGAAATGTATAATTCTCAATAAACTTTACCTGGTGTTAAATTCACACACATATTATTCTTTGCAACACATCAACATTTTGATATTGATATTTCAGACGATCTACGTCGCCATTGTTGTGGACAAGACTTGACAGTTCCAATGAGGAACACATTAATGGTACTGAGATGAGTGATTTCCTCTCAAACCAGGAATACAAGTATTAAAAACGACGAACAGACACTCAAATATAAATTGTGATCTAGCCAGTTAAAATTTTGAAATGCACTTTCTTCTTTGCTTGTATTTAATAATGCCTTACCTGGTGAGCCTATATTAAGAGGAGTCATTCAAGACTCCACACATCATGTTAAGAGAAAAGCCATGGACAAAAATGTGGAATATCACATCACACGATCCCAATCAATTGCATATTTTAATTTAATTTAAGCGAAATTTAATTAATCTTTACTTGTCTATCCAAATCATTATCTCAAAATCTGCAGATATCAGTTTTTGATTATTCTGATATTTGTTTGCAGACACTCCGATCATCCTCAACTGTCCTGCACAATATGTTGTGGAACATAACTACAGTTTGGACACGTTTCCCTGCAAAGCTGATGGGAACCCTCCACCCACAGTTAAGTGGTACCATGATGATAAAGTGGTGAATCCATCTGTGCCTCTCAGCAGGAATGACTCAGGAAACTACAGAGCTGAATTTGAAAACAGCGTAGGCACGAACAGCACCACGGTTCAAATCACAGTAGAATGTGAGTGTGCATCTCACCTGGCTCAGTGTGTATCTCAAGACAAATTATTTTGAAATGCACCTTCTTTTCTTTTGCCATAATTTGTCTGACGACTATTTTGATGTGATTGTCACATTCACAGATGAGCCCTCCTTTACCTGCAGTGAGACCTATGATGTTAAAGTGAATGGTGAGCTCCAGTGTGAACCAGAAGGACTACCTACACCCACACTCACCTGGTTCAAAGATGGACAAAACATAGCCCCACCACAGTGGACAAAGGAAGATAGTGGAGAATACTTACTTCAAGCATCCAACAAACACGGATCAGCCAATCACACGATACGTGTCAATATTTTGTGTAAGTTTTTAATCTTTAAAATGACAGAAATAAGTATTTTAAATTCCTCCCAAATAAAACCTCTGCTCCATACACCACTGTGGTGCACTGTAAGATTTCCCACCACACATTCATTATTTACTTTATCTAGCAAACACATCTGCATATATCAGTTTTTGATTATTCTGATATTTGTTTGCAGACACTCCGATCATCCTCAACTGTCCTGCACAATATGTTGTGGAACATAAGTACAGTTTGGACACGTTTCCCTGCAAAGCTGATGGGAACCCTCCACCCACAGTTAAGTGGTACCATGAGGATGAAGTGGTGAATCCATCTGTGCCTCTCAGCAGGAATGACTCAGGAAACTACAGAGCTGAATTTAAAAACAGCGTAGGCACGAACAGCACCACGGTTCAAATCACAGTAGAATGTGAGTGTGTATCTCATCTGGCTCAGTGTGTATCTCAGGAGAAATTATTTTGAAATGCACCTTCTTTTCTTTTGCCATAATTTGTCTGACGACTATTTTGATGTGATTGTCACATTCACAGATGAGCCCTCCTTTACCTGCAGTGAGACCTATGATGTTAAAGTGAATGGTGAGCTCCAGTGTGAACCAGAAGGACTACCTACACCCACACTCACCTGGTTCAAAGATGGACAAAACATAGCCCCACCACAGTGGACAAAGGAAGATAGTGGAGAATACTTACTTCAAGCATCCAACAAACACGGATCAGCCAATCACAGGATACGTGTCAATATTTTGTGTAAGTTTTTAATCTTTAAAATGTCGTTCTGTTGATTGTAAATGTAGGTCATTTGAGTACTTTTTCGCAGCATATGTCTTTTTCTCACATCACTTTTTTTTTCTTGCACAGATGCCCCTGAGTTTAAGGAGAAAGATGACAATGTGGAATTCATCCAGGGTGAGAATGTGACACTAAATTGCACCGCTGATGGCAATCCTCCTCCTGAGATCCAGTGGAGCCACACTCCAACCGGAGCTTCAGTGCCGACTGTGTGGCGCCAGAATACCATCACTGTCACAGGAGCCACGTCTACCAGTAGCGGTGTTTACGTTTGTGTTGCCACGAACGAAGTTGGGAAAGTGAAAGGATCTGTCACACTAGTGATGAAAGGTAACACCACTGGAAATGTAAACCGAAGAGCAGTAACTCATGTTGATGTTGCAACACAGGTTACAAGTATTGAGAATGAGATAAGATTCAACTTAATTGTCATTGTGCAGAGTACGGCACAGAGCCGAGGAAATACAGTTAGCACCTAACCAGAAATGCAATGAAAATATTATTTACATAAAGTGTAGGTATGTACAGAGGAATATGGACGGTATGCACATGGGTGACAGTGACAGTAGTGTCTAAAGATATTCTGAACTGGAATAATATATATATCTATATATATATATATATAGATATATATGCAGGTGTATACATATATGTTATATTTTGATATTGATTATTGTTTGTTTTGCAGGTGAACCTCCTGACTTTTCTCTGTCTGTTTTGCCACTGATAATTACATTATCATTAGCAATCATCTTGACCATCATCACCGTCATGCTTGTGCTCTTTTTACGCCATTGGCGTAAAAAACGAGGACAATACCATTTTGTCCAGCAGTCAGACATCTCCATGTCCATAATGACAAATGGGGAAAAGGCTGGGGACATTTAACACATCCTGACTGAATGAAAATTTTATTTGATGTGTAATTTGTCATTTTCTGCCTGTAAATAAAGTTATACATGTAAAATAATGATGTAGTGCTTTGCCAGTGTTCATGATCAAGCAGGTGCACTAAAGTTAGACCTATGTTAAAATGCTGTGTTTCTATTGGTAAGGTAACTTTGATATCTTTCTTTTTCGTTTTGAAACCCCCTGTCTGCATCTTAATTCTCTTCTAATACTGGATGTGTAAAATTGTACAGGCCTAAAATACTTACAGTGCTTGTGTGACACTGCAGCAGTTAATAAAGAAGAAAAAAATAAATGAACAAAAGCGGCTGACTGTGAGTGCTGATTTTCAAACAGGAAAGAAAGTTGCATCGTATTTTCACGTTTCAGCTCTTAGTTATGGATGTCTGCACCACTCGTTGTGTTTCATGAACATCAGACAGAGAAGAGTATGATTTAAACAAAAATATGATTTGAACCAATCCAAGCTGCGGACCTGTATCAACCCACTGGCCACTGCAACATGTGTTTCAGTGCACTGGCCCTTTAAGAATTAGGATTTGGGAGTGACGCAGATACGAAAACTAGTCTGTCCCCCGTTTCCTTCGCTACGAAAAATATTTTGACAGACCAGGGTTCGTCAACCCGCGGCTCTTTCGGTCCTCTGCCGCGGCTCTCCGTGGCGAGCGGTGCGGGGCAAGGACGCTGATTAAAGTCGTCTTTCGCTAACTGCCTTAGAAAAGCGATAACTGTCCAGTCAATAGTAAAAAACAAACAAAAAGATAAATAAACGGCGACGCCACAACCGAATGATATTGAATGCCACACTACTCACACACATAACATCAAACAAAAGCACCCTACTCCCACAGTGCATTGCAGCACATATAGTCTACTCCTTGTTATCGAGTATTTTATTCAAATGGATTTTATTTCACTTCGTTAGTTTTAAAAAAAAATATATGGATTTTTTTTGGTGATCTTGTAACATTAAAATAAAACGTGTTTATTTTTTTATATTGTCGCCTAAAAAAATACGTCACAACTGCCGATGTGCGTCACCCGTCGTCAGGTCCAGCTCGCTATTTATTGAACTTTTCGACCGCAGGTAAGCCAACCATGGATAAATCCCTGTTATGTATGCATAAATACAGTTTTGTTTTCTCTGTAGTATTTCTTTCATTTTATAAATGCAACACACTATAGTTTTTTTATACATAGCATCGAGGTAAAAAACGATATATGCAGAGTTATCTTTGGCTCTTTGACTGTTGAAGGTTGCTGACCCCTGTGTTAGAGGGTGCACGCTGAGGAGTTGGGTAACGCAAGGCGTCCTCTGGTGAGGAATAAAGGTCTGGAGAAGCAGCGGGACGTTGAAGCCTAATCGCTCGCTTGCGTTTGCAGAACGGTGCATTCACGGACGCGCTTTCCCAGCGTTTAATAGGTCCTGAAAAAAATCAAGTTGCTATTAAGCAGCAAACCACTAAGCCACTTCTTGAATTCAATAGTAGAAGTAATGACACCATGTAGGACCTAAACATGCTCTGTCGTCACATTACACATTCTTAGGGAACTTGGATATATAAAAATGTAGTAGTAGTAGAGGATAGGGAGGTTGTGACCTCATTACAGAATCTCCCCCTAGGACTCTCCCCCCCGTCCCTTTTCCATCCTATGTGCTGGTGCAACAGCCTAATTAGTTTTGCCCTACTTTGATTGATTCAGAGAAACATCCGCACCGCAGTATAAATTAGAGGCTCTGTTTCGGTGCGACGGTCTTTCCTGTATGACAGCTTCCACCTGGAACCAGAGAGCGACTGGTACAGACTGTGGTTAGGACAGTACCACAGCAGCGCCGGGGACTCCCTCGCATGGCACAACAACAAGACCTTCACCACTTTGAATTGATACAAGGATGGCTACACAGGTGTGCTCCTCCTCCGCCCCTGTTTAGCCCCTCTCCATCATATTTTCTGTCAGTAACAGTTGTCTCTTCTTCTTTTTTTGTCGCCAGGTAACTGTGTTCATTACCAGAAAGGAGGCTGGTGGTATCACATGTGTGTATCACACTCCAATCTGAATGGCGTGTGGTATCGGGGCGGACACTACCGGAGTCGCTATCAGGATGGGGTCTACTGGGCAGAGTTCCACGGAGGCTCCTACTCCCTCAAACGAGTTTCTATGATGATCAAACCCACATAGCGGTGTTGCTCCATGGACACGTGACACAGAAACACAGAGTATTATGGATGATCCTCAGACATATCCAGAGGCAACCAAACAATTCAACCCTTCACTGAGTCTGTTTCATGAATAAAGTGAGAAATGAATTCAGTGACGTGACTATGACCTCTGAATTACTCAATGAAGCTGCACTACATTGACGAATATGACAAGTTTGTGTTGCAATTTCCTAAAATCCAACGTTGTGTGTTTTCCATGTTGCATTTTACTTTTCAATAAAATCCTGTGCAATTAGCTTCTTTGTGGCAGTTTTGAAAACATGTTCAAAAAGATAGAGGAAATTATTCTAAAATGAGAAAGGGAGTTGTCTCGTGTTGTATCGAGGGTTGAACTACACAGTGTGGTTTTGTATGCTCACTTCCTGTTCCGGTGGGGGAAGGTTGTTTTCCTTTGTACTACCCTTTCTCATGTATCTGTCACCACAATTTAGCCAGTGAACGCTGAGCCACTATTCATATGTATTCAGGGTTTGAAGGTGGACAGCCTCTGGACCATCCTGAAACAACGCCGCTCCCTCTTGTCTCCTGCATGCTCTCCAAGCATGCTGCTGCTCAGGATGTTGGGTCTTATCATAATCCTGTTTTTACTTTGCGGTGAGTGATGCTTTATAAATAGCACTGTGTGGATCTTAAGCGTTAGACGACTTTTATGCGATGATTTGTGATAAACCCTAATAATATATACCATATAATGATGCGTTGTAAATGAATTACCTTCTAGTGAAGTTCTGGTAGAGAGAACATATGGAGAAATAAAATTTCATCTGCATAGAGTGGGTGTGGTGATAGATTTTTACACAAATGACTAAGTATATACATAGCAACCACTTGATTACCATATCAGAGTACAGCATATGAATATTTAAATACTTGAAGATAGTTCTTAATATATAACGTGGTGTCAACATTTGGTCGGAATTTTGCTCAACGTATGGAACTTTCCATCTGGGCGTCAACGAGCAGAACATGTCCCTGCTTTCCCCGGGGTCTCTTTGTTTTAGTGTGTGTGTGTTTTTAGCATCAAATAATCACATTTTTAGGCCATGGATATTTAAAACTGACATTTCTTGAAAAAAGAAGTTAAACGGAATAGTGGAAGTTATTCATATTAAAAGTGTGTATTTTATTGGGCTTGTAATCAGTTGTGACCACCAGAGAGCATCAAACATGTCGCTTGTCTGTCCACAGATGCAGACAGCACTTGCCCTCCAGATTCAACTCCTCTTCAGGTGGAACCTGCTGTGATAATAAAAGAATATGGAGATCATGTTGATGTAAACTGCTCCCACTATGACAATCACCTTCACATATTGTGGAGAGTTGGAAACAATACATTTGTAGGTGACAATGATTACTTTGTCATGCACAATTTGTCACTGTCAGACTGGAACATGAATGCAGAGTGCATAGTTAAAATAAATGATTCTCATGAATGCAGCAAACATCTTGAAATTAACGTTTACAGTAAGTATACCTTCTAATTTTTTTATACAGTAGAAACAGTGATCTAAAAGCACGTGCAACTAAGCAACTTGTATTTTATTTAATTTTGACAGAGAACCCAGAAGTTATCCTCTCCACCAAGAATGTACAGGCTTTGGGGGATGAGACACTGTATGAACTGCAGTGTGATATCCTCGATGTCGCTCCCGTTGAAAATCTCGTATTGAGGTGGTACACAAACAATGAACTCAACAAGACGGACGATTTCAGCAACACAATCAGAACACCGGTGAATGAGTCTAGTACTCTGACCCTCAGAGTCAGAAGAGAAGATAATGTAGTCCAGGTTACATGTGAGGCTCAGCTGGTCTTTGGGCCGAGTGGAAGTTTACCGTCTGTTTTTCACACCCACAATGTTTCTGCACACTGTGAGTAAAAGTCCTGCTGTTTCGGTTAAATGTTAAATAAGTGTAGTTAACCGTCATGTCATGTGTGTATTTGAAATGAAACTGAATGAAATGCCCGTTTATCTCTTCAGATGCTCCTGAGCTCAAGATTCAATCCAATACTCAGCACATAGATGTAGCTGAGGGCGAGGACATCTCACTGAACTGTGAAGCTGAGGGAAACCCTCCTCCTGTCTTTCAGTGGACCAGTGATGGGCTCAGTGTGCTGGAGGAGGACTCAGACACACTCAACATTACTCAAGTAAATGCCAGCTCAACCTACATCTGCACAGCTACCAATAATCTTGGAAGTATAACTAAGCAAATCCATGTTCACGTGACAAACGTGAACGTCCAAGCAACCCCTGCAGCCGCTCCCTTGTCTCCTCTCGCTCCTGAAACAGGTCCTGACACTGGCGCAGGCTTTTTTAACTTTTAATATCTGTGTTGATTATCTGCTGGATTATGACTCATTTCATACTGTGCACCAGAAAAGAAGCAATGATGAAATATATGTTTGCTTGTGAATGGCAGGTTGCCCGGTGACACTGACTCCCCCGGAAATTGTGGTGAGGTTTGGAGATCCAGTTTCAGTCAACTGCAACACATCAGGTGATAAAGGACTAGGTTGGGAGGCCACAGTTGGAGGCACGGGTTTAGAAAATGTAGCCTTTCTGCCGTGGACGGTTGAAAACCTGAACACCTGGAACCCCCTGGCCTCCTGCTACACTTTTGTGAATGATAAACAGTGTGAAAAACATCTAAACTTCACTGTATATCGTGAGTATAAGTCCACAGTTTGCACTGCATCATCTTTGTCCTACAATTGTTTGATATGGGAACATACTGATGCCAGTTGCTCATAGAAACTTCACAGTACATACATAAAATATAATGGTGTACAACATGATATAGTATCTAATTAATAGCACATATCCATGTTTTATGTGGAAATGAAATGCTCCATCCTTATCAATCCTTCTTTTTTTCAATTATTAACAGAGACTCCAGACCAAGTGTCCGTGCTGGATGATGGTCCGATGCTGGAGGGCAAAGAGTACCAGCTGCTATGTAGCATCACCAATGTGGCTCCTGTGCGGAAGCTCAAAGTGAAGTGGTACCGAGGTCACGAAACTCTGTTTGAAGAAACATTCAATGACACCGTATTGACCTCACAAAATCTTAATTCTACCTTGAGAATCACTCCTACCAAAGAAAACAATGGAGCCGTTTTTACGTGTCAGGCTGAGCTGCACCTTGGACCCAATGGACCAAAATTCCTCCAAAATAAAACTTCTGCTCCATACACCGCTGTGGTGCACTGTAAGATTTCCCACCACACATTCATTATTTATTTTATCTGCCAAACACCTCTGCAGATATCAGTTTTTGATTATTCTGATATTTATTTGCAGACACTCCAATCATCATCAACTGTCCTGCACAATATGTTGTGGAACATAACTACAGTTTGGACATGTTGCCCTGCAAAGCTGATGGGAACCCTTCACCGACAGTTAACTGGTACCATGAGGATGAAGTGGTGAATCCATCTGTGCCTCTCAGCAGGAATGACTCAGGAAACTACAGAGCTGAATTTGAAAACAGCGTAGGCACGGACAGCACCACGGTTCAAATCACAGTAGAATGTGAGTGTGCATCTCATCTGGCTCAGTGTGTATCTCAAGACAAATTATTTTGAAATGCACCTTCTTTTCTTTTGCCATAATTTGTCTGACGACTATTTTGATGTGATTGTCACATTCACAGATGAGCCCTCCTTTACCTGCAGTGAGACCTATGATGTTAAAGTGAATGGTGAGCTCCAGTGTGAACCAGAAGGACTACCTACACCCACACTCACCTGGTTCAAAGATGGACAAAACATAGCCCCACCACGGTGGACAAAGGAAGATAGTGGAGAATACTTACTTCAAGCATCCAACAAACACGGATCAGCCAATCACACGCTACGTGTCAATATTTTGTGTAAGTTTTTAATCTTTAAAATGACAGAAATAAGTATTTTAAATTCCTCCAAAATAAAACCTCTGCTCCATACACCGCTGTGGTGCACTGTAAGATTTCCCACCACACATTCATTATTTACTTTATCTGCCAAACACATCTGCAAAAACAGTTTTTGATTATTCTGATATTTGTTTGCAGACACTCCGATCATCCTCAACTGTCCTGCACAATATGTTGTGGAACATAAGTACAGTTTGGACATGTTGCCCTGCAAAGCTGATGGGAACCCTTCACCGACAGTTAACTGGTACCATGAGGATGAAGTGGTGAATCCATCTGTGCCTCTCAGCAGGAATGACTCAGGAAACTACAGAGCTGAATTTGAAAACAGCGTAGGCACGGACAGCACCACGGTTCAAATCACAGTAGAATGTGAGTGTGCATCTCATCTGGCTCAGTGTGTATCTCAAGACAAATTATTTTGAAATGCACCTTTTTTTCTTTTGCCATAATTTGTCTGACGACTATTTTGATGTGATTGTCACATTCACAGATGAGCCCTCCTTTACCTGCAGTGAGACCTATGATGTTAAAGTGAATGGTGAGCTCCAGTGTGAACCAGAAGGACTACCTACACCCACACTCACCTGGTTCAAAGATGGACAAAACATAGCCCCACCACGGTGGACAAAGGAAGATAGTGGAGAATACTTACTTCAAGCATCCAACAAACACGGATCAGCCAATCACACGCTACGTGTCAATATTTTGTGTAAGTTTTTAATCTTTAAAATGTTGTTCTGTTGATTGTAAATGTAGGTCATTTGAGTACTTTTTCGCAGCATATGTCTTTTTCTCAAATCACTTTTTATTTTCTTGCACAGATGCCCCTAAGTTTAAGGAGAAAGATGACAATGTGGAATTCATCCAGGGAGAGAATGTGACACTAAATTGCAACGCTGATGGCAATCCTCCTCCTGAGATCCAGTGGAGCCACACTCCAACCGGAGCTTCAGTGCCCACTGTGTGGCGCCAGAATACCATCACTGTCACAGGAGCCACGTCTACCAGTAGCGGTGTTTACATTTGTGTTGCCACGAACGAAGTTGAGAAAGTGACAAGATCTGTCACACTAGTGATGAAAGGTAACACCACTGGAAATGTAAACCGAAGAGCAGTAACTCATGTTGATGTTGCAACACAGGTTACAAGTATTGAGAATGAGATAAGATTCAACTTAATTGTCATTGTGCAGAGTACGGGCACAGAGCCGAGGAAATACAGTTAGCACCTAACCAGAAATGCAATGAAAATATTATTTACATAAAGTGTAGGTATGTACAGAGGAATATGGACGGTATGCACATGGGTGACAGTGACAGTAGTGTCTAAAGATATTCTGAACTGGAATAATATATGTATATATATATATATATATATATATGCAAGTGTACACATATGAGTTATATTTTGATATTGATTAATTGATTATTGTTTGTTTTGCAGGTCACTTTCCTCCGTGGCTTTGGCTGCCGATAATTATATCAGTGATCATCTTGACCATCAGCATATTCGTGGTCTTTTTACGCCATCGGCGGAAAAAGCAAGGAGAATACAATTTTGTCCAGCAGTCAGACATCACCATGTCCATAATGACTAATGGGGAAAAGGCTGGGGACATTTAACACATCCTGACTGAATGAAAATTTTATTTGATGTGTAATTTGTCATTTTCTGCCTGTAAATAAAGTTACACATATAAAATAATGATGTAGTGCTTTGCCAGTGTTCATGATCAAGCAGATGCACTAAAGTTAGACCTATGTTAAAATGCTGTGTTTCTATTGGTAAAGTAACTTTGATCTTTCTTTTTCGTTTTAAAACCCCCTGTCTGCATCTTAATTCTCTTCTAATACTGGATGTGTAAATAAATGTACAGGCCTAAAATACTTACAGTGCTTGTGTGACACTGCAGCAGTGAATAAAGAAAAAAAAGAATAAATGAACAAAAGCGGCTGACTGTGAGTGCTGATTTTGAAACAGGAAAAGAAGTTGCATCATATTTTCACGTTTCAGCTCTTAGTTATGAGTGTCTGCACCACTCGTTGTGTTTCATGAACATCAGACAGAGAAGAGTATGATTTAAACAAAAATATGACTTGAACCAATCCAAGCTGTGGGCCTGTATCAACCCACTGGCCACTGCAACATGTGTTTCAGTGCACTGGCCCTTTAAGAATTAGGATTTGGGAGTGACGCGGATACGAAAACTAGTCTGTCCCCCGTTTCCTTCGCTATGAAAAATATTTGGACAAACTAGACCAGGGTTCGGCAACCCGCGGCTCCGGAGCCGCATGCGGCTCTTTCGGTCCTCTGCCGCGGCTCTCCGTGGCGAGCGGTGCGGGGCAAGGACGCTGATCAAAGTCGTCTTTCGCTTACTGCCTTAGAAAAGCGATAACTGTAGAGTCACTAGTGAAAAAAAGAAAAGAAAAAAAAAAAAACAGCGCCGCCACAACCGAATGATATTGAATGCCACACTACTCACACACATAACATCAAACAAAAGCACTCCACTCCCACAAAGCTTTGGAGAACATATGGTCTATTCCTTGTTATCGATTTAATTCAAATGCATTTTTATTTCAATTCGTTAGTTTTTTTTAATAAAAATATAAATTTGAATTTGTGGTGATCTTGTAACATTAAAAAAAAAACATGTTTAATTTTTTATATTGTCGCCCAAAAAAACGTCACAACTGCCGATGTGCGTCACCCGTCGTCAGGTCCAGCTCGCTACTTATTGAACTTTTCGACCGCAGGTAAGCCAACCATGGATAAATCCCTGTTATGTATGCATAAATACAGTTTTGTTTTCTCTGTAGTAGTTCTTTCATTTCATAAATGCAACACACTATAGTTATTTTATACACAGCATCGAGGTAAAAAACGATATATGCAGAGTTATCTTCATTTTTGATGTCAAAAAGGGTTTTGTGGCGTTGGTGTTCTTTTCTGTGGGAAACGGGTCCAAATGGCTCTTTGACTGTTGAAGGTTGCTGACCCCTGTCTTAGAGGGTGCACGCTGAGGAGTTGGGTAACGCAAGGCGTCCTCTGGTGAGGAATAAAGGTCTGGAGAAGCAGCGGGACGTTGAAGCCTAATCGCTCGCTTGCGTTTGCAGAACGGTGCATTCACGGACGCGCTTTCCCAGCGTTTAATAGGTCCTGAAAAAAATCAAGTTGCTATTAAGCAGCAAACCACTAAGCCACTTCTTGAATTCAATAGTAGAAGTAATGACACCATGCAGGACCTAAACATGCTCTGTCGTCACATTACACATTCTTAGGGAACTTGGATATATAAAAATGTAGTAGTAGTAGAGGATAGGGAGGTTGTGACCTCATTACAGAATCTCCCCCTAGGCCTCTTCCCCCCGTCCCTTTTCCATCCTATGTGCTGGTGCAACAGTCTAATTAGTTTTGCCCTACTTTGATCGATTCAGAGAAACATCCGCACCCCAGTATAAATTAGAGGCTCTGTTTCGGTGCGACGGTCTTTCCTGTATGACAGCTTCCACCTGGAACCAGAGAGCGACTGGTACAGACTGCGGTTAGGACAGTACCACAGCAGCGCTGGGGACTTCCTCTTTGAATCGAGACAAGGATGGCTACACAGGTGTGTGTCTTTTTTTGTTGCCAAGTAACTGTGCTCATTACCAGAAAGGAGGCTGGTGGTATCACATGTGTGTATCACACTCCAATCTGAATGGCGTGTGGTATCGGGGCGGACACTACCGGAGTTGCTATCAGGATGGGGTCTACTGGGCAGAGTTCCACGGAGGCTCCTACTCCCTCAAACGAGTTTCTATGATGATCAAACCCACATAGCGGTGTTGCTCCATGGAAACGTGACACAGAAACACAGAGTATTATCGATGATCCTCAGACATATCCAGAGGCAACCAAACAATTCAACCCTTCACTGAGTCTGTTTAATAAATAAAGTGAGAAATGAATTCAGTGACATGACTATGACCACTGAATTACTCAATGAAGCTGCACTACATTGACGAATATGACAAGTTTGTGTTGCAATTTCCTAAAATCTGTCAGGCCGGGACTCAAAGCAGAACTCAGGACTCAGTATGCAGAGATGACAAAGGGGCTTTAATTGGAATGCTCAGAGATCCCTCACAGAGGGACAAACAAATGGCCACAAAAATTCCTGGACGTAAATCTAATCAGTGAAAACAAAAAACTCTCCAAAAGGAGGAAATTCAAATCGAAGAAACAAATCACAAAATAAACACAAAACACTCCGAATGGAGGAAAACCTTAGAACTGAGGAAATAACAAAGAAAAGACTAAACAAACCAAAACTATCTCTCCGAGAGGATTCACAGGCTTACTTGAAATTACTTTGGTTGAAAACATGAAGCAAAGCACGAGAACAGGTTGACGACGACAACACTCTGGCACAAGACAAGGGGAACGCAGACTACTTAAACACATGGAGGGAAATAGGGGACAGGTGGACACAATCAGGAATCAGGGAAGACAATCAGACTTGTGACACATGAGGAAGGGCAAGTGGCCTGAAACGAGAGGAGCGTTACTTTTCAAAATAAAACAGGAAATGACAGGACAAAACAACCCCAAGACAAGACGCCCTCACCACGGTGTGACAAAATCCAAAATTGTGTGTTTTCCATGTTGCATTTTACTTTTCAATAAAATCCTGTGCAATTAGCTTCTTTGTGGCAGTTTTGAAAACATGTTCTAAAGGAATTGTTTTGAATCAATTATACTGATAAGGGGCGTTTTCGAGGGTTGCACCACAAGGTGTGGTTTTTTATTTTCACGTCCTGTGCTGCTGGGCATTGAAGGTTGCTTTCCTTTATCCTACCCATGCTCGTGTAACTGCCGGCAGCATTTCACCATCACACCGGTGAACGCTGAGCCACTATTCATATGTTTCCAGGGTTTGAAGGTGGACAACCTCTGGACCATCCTGAAACAACGCCGCTCCCTCTTGTCTCCTGCATGCTCTCCAAGCATGCTGCTGCTCAGGATGTTGGGTCTTATCATGATCATGTTTTTACTTTGCGGTGAGTGATGCTTTATAAATAGCACTGTGCGGATCTTAAGCGTTAGATGACATTTTATTCAATGATTTGTAATAAGCCCTAATAATATATACCATATAATGATACGTTGTAAATGAATTACCTTCTAGTGAGGTTCTGGTAGAGAGAACATATGGAAAAATAAAATTTCATCTGCACACAGATTTTTACACAAATGACTATGTATATACATAGCAACCACTTGATTACCATATCAGAGTACAGCATATGAATACTTGAATACTTGAAGATAGTTCTAAATATATAACGTGGTGTCAACATTTGCACAATTTTTTAGAAATTTTGCAACGTATGGAACTTTCCATCTGGGCGTCAACGAGCAGAACATTTCCCTGCTTTCCCCGGGGTCTCTTTGTTTTAGTGTGCGTGTTTTTTTAGCATCAAATAATCACATTTTAGACCATGGATATTTAAAACTGACATTTCTTGAAAAAAGAAGTTAAATGAAATAGTGGAAGTTATTCATATTAAAAGTGTGTATTTTATTGGGCTTGTAATCAGTTGTGACCACCAGAGAGCATCAAACATGTCGCTTGTCTGTCCACAGATGCAGACAGCACTTGCCCTCCAGATTCAACTCCTCTTCAGGTGGAACCTGCTGTGATAATAAGAGAATATGGACATCATGTTGATGTAAACTGCTCCCACTATGACGATCACCTTGACATATTGTGGAGAGTTGGAAACAATACATTTGTAGGTGACGATGATGACGACTATTTCACGCTCAGTTTGCCACTGTCAGACTGGAACATGAATGCAGAGTGCATAGTGAAAATAGATGATTCTCATGAATGCAGCAAACATCTTGAAATTAACGTTTACAGTAAGTATACCTTTTAATTTTTTATACAGTAGAAACAGTGATCTAAAAGCAACTAACAAACTTGTATTTCATTTTATTTTGACAGAGAACCCAGAAGTTGTCCTCTCCACCAAGAATGTACAGGCTTTGGGGGATGAGACACTGTTTGAACTGCAGTGTGATATCCTCGATGTCGCTCCCGTTGAAAATCTCGTATTGAGGTGGTACACAAACAATGAACTCAACATAAAGGACGTTTTCAACAACACAATCAGAACACCGGTGAATGAGTCTAGTACTCTGACCCTCAGAGTCAGAAGAGAAGATAATGTAGTCCAGGTTACATGTGAGGCTCAGCTGGTCTTTGGGCTGAGTGAAAGTTTACCGTCTGTTTCTCACACTTACGGTGTTTCTGCACACTGTAAGTAAAAGTCCTGCTGTTTCAGTTAAATGTTAAATAAGTGTAGTTAACCGTCATGTCATGTGTGTAATTGAAATGAAACTGAATGAAATGCCCGTTTATCTCTTCAGATGCTCCTGAGCTCAAGATTCAATCCAATACTCAGGACATAGATGTAGCTGAGGGCGACGACATCTCACTGAACTGTGAAGCTGAGGGAAACCCTCCTCCTGTCTTTCAGTGGACCAGTGATGGGCTCAGTGTGCTGGAGGAGGACTCAGACACACTCAACATTACTCAAGTAAATGCCAGCTCAACCTACATCTGCACAGCTGGCAATTATCTTGGAAACATAACTAAGCAAATCCATGTTCATGTGACAAACGTGAACGTGCAAGCAACCCCTCTCGCTCCTGAAATAGGTACT
The DNA here is from genome assembly GCF_022458985.1 of Mugil cephalus. Lineage (NCBI taxonomy): Eukaryota > Metazoa > Chordata > Actinopteri > Mugiliformes > Mugilidae > Mugil > Mugil cephalus. The sequence continues at coordinate 15,430,185 of NC_061789.1, read as the reverse complement.
GGCACTGGCGCAGGCTTTTTTAACTTTTAATATCTGTGTTGAGTATCTGCTGGATTATGACTCATTTCATACTGTGCACCAGAAAAGAAGCAATGATGAAATATATGTTTGCTTGTGAATGGCAGGTTGCCCGGTGACACTGACTCCCCCGGAAATTGTGGTGAGGTTTGGAGATCCAGTTTCAGTCAACTGCACCACATCAGGTGATGAAGGACTAGGTTGGGAGGCCACAGTTGGAGACACGGGTTTAGAAAATGTAGCCTTTCTGCCGTGGACAGTTGAAAACCTGAACACCTGGAACCCCCTGGCCTCCTGCTACACTTTTGTGAATGATAAACAGTGTGAAAAACATCTAAACTTCACTGTATATCGTGAGTATAAGTCCACAGTTTGCACTGCATCATCTTTGTCCTACAATTGTTTGATATGGGAACATAATGATGCCAGTTGCTCATAGAAACTTCACAGTACATACATAAAATATAATGGTGTACAACATGATATAGTATCTAATTAATAGCACATATCCGATGTTTTATGTGGAAATGAAATGCTCCATCCTTATCAATCCTTCTTTTTTCAATTATTAACAGAGACTCCAGACCAAGTGTCCGTGCTGGATGATGGTCCGATGCTGGAGGGCAAAGAGTACCAGCTGCTATGTAGCATCACCAATGTGGCTCCTGTGCGGAAGCTCAAAGTGAAGTGGTACCGAGGTCACGAAACTCTGTTTGAGGACACATTAGGTGACACCGTATTGACCTCACAAAATCTTAATTCTACCTTGAGAATCACTCCTACCAAAGAAAACAATGGAGCCGTTTTTACGTGTCAGGCTGAGTTGCACCTTGGACCCAATGGACCAAAATTCCTCCCAAATAAAACCTCTGCTCCATACACCGCTGTGGTGCACTGTGAGATTTCCCACCACACATTAATTATTTACTTAATCTGCCAAACACATCTGCAGATATCAGTTTTTGATTATTCTGATATTTGTTTGCAGACACTCCGATCATCATCAACTGTCCTGCACAATATGTTGTTCAACCTGGGTTCAGTTTGGACATGTTGCTCTGTGAAGCTGATGGGAACCCTCCACCCACAGTTAAGTGGTACCATGATGATAAAGTGGTGAATCCATCTGTGCCTCTCAGCAGGACTGACTCAGGAAACTACAGAGCTGAATTTGAAAACAGCGTAGGCACGGACAGCACCACGGTTCAAATCACAGTGGAATGTGAGTGTGCATCTCACCTGGCTCAGTGTGTATCTCAAGACAAATTATTTTGAAATGCACCTTCTTTTCTTTTGCCATAATTTGTCTGACGACTATTTTGATGTGATTGTCACATTCACAGATGAGCCCTCCTTTACCTGCAGTGAGACCTATGATGTTAAAGTGAATGGTGAGCTCCAGTGTGAACCAGAAGGACTACCTACACCCACACTCACCTGGTTCAAAGATGGACAAAACATAGCCCCACCACGGTGGACAAAGGAAGATAGTGGAGAATACTTACTTCAAGCATTCAACAAACACGGATCAGCCAATCACACGCTACGTGTCAATATTTTGTGTAAGTTTTTAATCTTTAAAATGACAGAAATAAGTATTTTAAATTCCTCCAAAATAAAACTTCTGCTCCATACACCGCTGTGGTGCACTGTAAGATTTCCCACCACACATTCATTATTTACTTTATCTGCCAAACACCTCTGCAGATATCAGTTTTTGATTATTCTGATATTTATTTGCAGACACTCCAATCATCATCAACTGTCCTGCACAATATGTTGTGGAACATAAGTACAGTTTGGACATGTTGCCCTGCAAAGCTGATGGGAACCCTTCACCGACAGTTAACTGGTACCATGAGGATGAAGTGGTGAATCCATCTGTGCCTCTCAGCAGGAATGACTCAGGAAACTACAGAGCTGAATTTGAAAACAGCGTAGGCACGGACAGCACCACGGTTCAAATCACAGTAGAATGTGAGTGTGCATCTCATCTGGCTCAGTGTGTATCTCACGAGAAATTATTTTGAAATGCACCTTCTTTTCTTTTGCCATAATCTGTCTGACAACTATTTTGATACAATTGTCACATTCACAGATGAGCCCTCCTTTACCTGCAGTGAGACCTATGATGTTAAAGTGAATGGTGAGCTCCAGTGTGAACCAGAAGGACTACCTACACCCACACTCACCTGGTTCAAAGATGGACAAAACATAGCCCCACCACAGTGGACAAAGGAAGATAGTGGAGAATACTTACTTCAAGCATCCAACAAACATGGATCAGCCAATCACACGCTACGTGTCAATATTTTGTGTAAGTTTTTAATCTTTAAAATGTCGTTCTGTTGATTGTAAATGTAGGTCATTTGAGTACTTTTTCGCAGCATATGTCTTTTTATCAAATCACTTTTTTTTTCTTGCACAGATGCCCCTGAGTTTAAGGAGAAAGATGACAATTTAGAATTCATCCAGGGAGAGAATGTGACACTAAATTGCAACGCTGATGGCAATCCTCCTCCTGAGATCCAGTGGAGCCACACTCCAACCGGAGCTTCAGTGCCCACTGTGTGGCGCCAGAATACCATCACTGTCACAGGAGCCACGTCTACCAGTAGCGGTGTTTACGTTTGTGTTGCCACGAACGAAGTTGGGAAAGTGACAAGATCTGTCACACAAGTGATGAAAGGTAACACCACTGGAAATGTAAACCGAAGAGCAATAACTGATTGCAATATAGTAGCAACATCAACAGTTAGGAAATACAGTTAGCACCTAACCAGAAATGCAATGAAAATATTATTTACATAAAGTGCAGGTATGTACAGAGGAATATGGGCAGTATGCACATGGGTGACAGTGACAGTAGTGTCTAAAGCTATTCTGAATTGGAATAATTGGAATAATATACTACACACACACACACATATATATATATATATATATATATAAATATGCAGGTGTACACATATGTGTTATATTTTGATATTGGTTATTGTTTGTTTTGCAGGTGAGCCTCTTGACTTTCCTCCGTTGCTTTACATCAACCCAGTCGTGGTCTTTTTACGCCATCTGCAGCAAAAACAAGGACAATACCATTTTGTCCAGCAGTCAGACATCTCCATGTCCATAATGCCAATGGGGAAAAGGCAAAGGGACATTTAACACATCTTGACTGAATGAAAATTTAATTTGATATGTAATTTGTCATTTTCCGCCTGTAAATAAAGTTACACATGTAAAATAATGATGTATTGCTTTGCCAGTGTTCACGATCAAGTAGGTGCACTAAAGTTAGACCTATGTTAAAATGCTGTGTTTCTATTGGTAAAGTAACTTTGATATCTTTCTTTTTCGTCTTGAAACCCCCTGTCTGCATCTTAATTCTCTTCTAATACTGGATGTGTAAAACTGTACAGGCCTAAAATACTTACAGTGCTTGTGTGACACTGCAGCGGTTAATAAAGAAGAAAAAAATAAATGAACAAAAGCGGCTGACTGTGAGTGCTGATTTTCAAACAGGAAAGGAATTTGCATCGTATTTTCACGTTTCAGCTCTTAGTTATGGATGTCTGCACCAGTCGGTGTGTTTCATGAACATCAGACAGAGAAGAGTATGATTTAAACAAAAATATGATTTGAACCAATCCAAGCTGCCTGTATCAACCCACTGGCCACTGCAACATGTGTTTCAGTGCACTGGCCCTTTAAGAATTGGGATTTGGGAGTGACGCGGATACGAAAACTAGTCTGTCCCCCGTTTCCTTCGCTATGAAAAATATTTGGACAAACTAGACCAGGGTTCGGCAACCCGCGGCTCCGGAGCCGCATGCGGCTCTTTCGGTCCTCTGCCGCGGCTCTCCGTGGCGAGCGGTGCGGGGCAAGGACGCTGATCAAAGTCGTCTTTCGCTAACTGCCTTAGAAAAGCGATAACTGTCCAGTCAATAGTAAAAAACAAACAAAAAGATAAATGAACGGCGACGCCACAACCGAATGATATTGAATGCCACACTACTCACACACATAACATCAAACAAAAGCACCCTACTCCCACAGTGCATTGCAGCACATATAGTCTACTCCTTGTTATCGAGTATTTTATTCAAATGCATTTTATTTCACTTCGTTAGTTTAAAAAATAAAAATATAAATTTGAATTTGTGGTGATCTTGTAACATTAAAATAAAACGTGTTTATTTTTTTATATTGTCTCCCAAAAAAACGTCACAACTGCCGATGTGCGTCACCCGTCGTCAGGTCCAGCTCGCTACTTATTGAACTTTTCGACCGCAGGTAAGCCAACAATGGATAAATCCCTGTTATGTATGCATAAATACAGTTTTGTTTTCTCTGTAGTATTTCTTTCATTTCATAAATGCAACACACTATAGTTTTTTAATACATAGCATCCAGGTAAAAAACGATATATGCAGAGTTATCTTCATTTTTGATGTCAAAGGAGTTTTGTGGCTCCCAGTGTTTTCTTTTCTGTGGGAAACGGGTCCAAATGGCTCTTTGACTGTTGAAGGTTGCTGACCCCTGTGTTAGAGGGTGCACGCTGAGGAGTTGGGTAACGCAAGGCGTCCTTTGGTGAGGAATAAAAGTCTGGAGAAGCAGCGGGACGCTGAAGCCTAATCGCTCGCTTGCGTTTGCAGAACGGTGCATTCACGGACGCGCTTTCCCAGCGTTTAATAGGTCCTGAAAAAAATCAAGTTGCTGCCAAGCAGCAAGCCACTAAGCCACTTCTTGAATTCAATAGTAGAAGTAATGACACCTTGCAGGACCGAAACATGCTCTGTCGTCACATTACACATTCTTAGGGAACCTGGATATGTAAAAATGGAGCAGTGCACAAGTAGAGGATAGGGAGGTTGTGACCTCATTACAGAATCTCCCCCTAGGACTCTTCCCCCCGTCCCTTTTCCATCCTATATGCTGGTGCAACAGCCTAATTAGTTTTGCCCTATTTTGATCGATTCAGAGAAACATCCGCATCCCAGTATAAATTAGAGGCTCTGTTTCGGTGCGACGGTCTTTTCTGTATGACAGCTTCCACCTGGAACCAGAGAGCGACTGGTACAGACTGTGGTTAGGACAGTACCACAGCAGCGCTGGGGACTCCCTCGTATGGCACAACAACAAGACCTTCACCACTTTGAATTGATACAAGGATGGCTACACAGGTGTGCTCCTTCTCCGCTCCTGTTCAGCACCTCTCCATCATATTTTCTGTCAGTAACAGTTGTCTCTTTTTCTTTTTTTTGTCGCCACGTAACTGTGTTCATTACCAGAAAGGAGGCTGGTGGTATCACATGTGTGCGCACTCCAATCTGAATGGCGTGTGGTATCGGGGCGGACACTACCGGAGTCGCTATCAGGATGGGGTCTACTGGGCAGAGTTCCACGGAGGCTCCTACTCCCTCAAATGAGTTTCTATGATGATCAAACCCACATAGCGGTGTTGCTCCTTGGACACGTGACACAAACACAGAGTATTATGGATGATCCTCAGACATATCCAGAGGCAACCAAACAATTCAACCCTTCACTGAGTCTGTTTAATAAATAAAGTGAGAAATGAATTCAGTGACATGACTATGACCTCTGAATTACCCAATGAAGCTGCACTACATTGACGAATATGACAAGTTTGTGTTGCAATTTCCCAAAATCCAAAATTGTGTGTTTTCCATGTTGCATTTTACTTTTCAATAAAATCCTGTGCAATTAGCTTCTTTGTGGCAGTTTTGAAAACATGTTCTAAAAGAATTGTTTTGAAAGATTTTATACTGATAAGGGGCGTTTTCGAGGGTTGCACCACAAGGTGTGGTTTTTTATTTTCACTTCCTGTGCTGCTGGGCGTTGAAGGTTGTTTTCCTTTATATTACCCAAGCTCATGTAACTGTCACCACAATTTAGCCAGAGAATGCTGAGTCACTATTCATATGTATCCAGGGTTTGAAGGTGGACAGTCTCTGGACCATCCTGAAACAACGCCGCTCCCTCTTGCCTCCTGCATGCTCTCCAAGCATGCTGCTGCTCAGGATGTTGGGTCTTATCATAATCCTGTTTTTACTTTGCGGTGAGTGATGCTTTATAAATAGCACTGTGTGGATCTTAAGCGTTAGACGACTTTTATGCGATGATTTGTGATAAACCCTAATAATATATACCATATAATGATGCGTTGTAAATGAATTACCTTCTAGTGAAGTTCTGGTAGAGAGAACATATGGAGAAATAAAATTTCATCTGCACACAGATTTTTACACAAATGACTATGTATATACATAGCAACCACTTGATTACCATATCAGAGTACAGCATATGAATATTTAAATACTTGAAGATAGTTCTAAATACGTTAACAAATGTTGTGCAAATTCAACATTTGCACAACATTTGTAGAAATTTTGCAACGTATGGAACTTTCCATCTGGGCGTCAACGAGCAGAACATTTCCCTGCTTTCCCCGGGGTCTCTTTGTTTTAGTGTGCGTGTTTTTTTAGCATCAAATAATCACATTTTAGACCATGGATATTTAAAACTGACATTTCTTGAAAAAAAGAAGTTAAACGAAATAGTGGAAGTTAATCATATTAAAAGTGTGTATTTTATTGGGCTTGTAATCAGTTGTGACCACCAGAGAGCATCAAACATGTCGCTTGTCTGTCCACAGATGCAGACAGCACTTGCCCTCCAGGTTCAACTCCTCTTCAGGTGGAACCTGCTGTGATAATAAGAGAATATGGAGATCATGTTGATGTAAACTGCTCACACTATGATGATCACTTTGACATATTGTGGAGAGTTGGAAACAATACATCTGTAGGTGACGATGATTACAACTATTTCACGCTCAGTTTGTCACTGTCAGACTGGAACATGAATGCAGAGTGCATAGTGAAAATAGATGATTCTCATGAATGCAGCAAACATCTTGAAATTAACGTTTACAGTAAGTATACCTTTTATTTTTTTATACAGTAAAAACAGTGATCAAAAGCACGTTCAACTAACAAACTTGTATTTTATTTAATTTTGACAGAGAACCCAGAAGTTGTCCTCTCCACCAAGAATGTACAGGCTTTGGGGGATGAGACACTGTATGAACTGCAGTGTGATATCCTCGATGTCGCTCCCGTTGAAAATCTCGTATTGAGGTGGTACACAAACAATGAACTCAACAAGACGGACGTTTTCAACAACACAATCAGAACACCGGTGAATGAGTCTAGTACTCTGACCCTCAGAGTCAGAAGAGAAGATAATGTAGTCCAGGTTACATGTGAGGCTCAGCTGGTCTTTGGGCTGAGTGAAAGTTTACCACCTGTTTCTCACACCCACAATGTTTCTGCACACTGTGAGTAAAAGTCCTGCTGTTTCAGTTAAATGTTAAATAAGTGTAGTTAACCGTCATGTCATGTGTGTATTTGAAATGAAACTGAATGAAGTGCCCGTTTATCTCTTCAGATGCTCCTGAGCTCAAGATTCAATCCAATACTCAGGACATAGATGTAGCTGAGGGCGACGACATCTCACTGAACTGTGAAGCTGAGGGAAACCCTCCTCCTGTCTTTCAGTGGACCAGTGATGGGCTCAGTGTGCTGGAGGAGGACTCAGACACACTCAACATTACTCAAGTAAATGCCAGCTCAACCTACATCTGCACAGCTGCCAATAATCTTGGAAACATAACTAAGCAAATCCATGTTCACGTGACAAACGTGAACGTCCAAGCAACCCCTGCAGCCGCTCCCTTGTCTCCTCTCGCTCCTGAAACAGGTACTGACACTGGCGCAGGCTTTTTTAACTTTTAATATCTGTGTTGAGTATCTGCTGGATTATGACTCATTTCATACTGTGCACCAGAAAAGAAGCAATGATGAAATATATGTTTGCTTGTGAATGGCAGGTTGCCCGGTGACACTGACTCCCCCGGAAATTGTGGTGAGGTTTGGAGATCCAGTTTCAGTCAACTGCACCACATCAGGTGATAAAGGACTAGGTTGGAAGGCCACAGTTGGAGACACGGGTTTAGAAAATGTAACCGTTCTGCCGTGGACAGTTCAAAACCTGAACACCTGGAACCCCCTGGCATCCTGCTACACTTTTGCGAATGATAAACAGTGTGAAAAATCTCTAAACTTCACTGTATATCGTGAGTATAAGTCCACAGTTTACACTGCATCATCTTTGTCCTACAATTGTTTGATATGGGAACATAATGATGCCAGTTGCTCATAGAAACTTCACAGTACATACATAAAATATAATGGTGTACAACATGATATAGTATCTAATTAATAGCACATATCCGATGTTTTATGTGGAAATGAAATGCTCCATCCTTATCAATCCTTCTTTTTCCAATTATTAACAGAGACTCCAGACCAAGTGTCCGTGCTGGATGATGGTCCGATGCTGGAGGGCAAAGAGTACCAGCTGCTATGTAGCATCACCAATGTGGCTCCTGTGCAGAAGCTCAAAGTGAAGTGGTACCGAGGTCACGAAACTCTGTTTGAAGACACATTCAATGACACCTCTTTGGTTGTATTGACCTCACAAAATCTTAATTCTACCTTGAGTATCACTCCTACCAAAGAAAACAATGGAGCCGTTTTTACATGTCAGGCTGAGCTGCACCTTGGACCCAATGGACCAAAATTCCTCCCAAATAAAACCTCTGCTCCATACATCGCTGTGGTGCACTGTAAGATTTCCCACCACACATTTATTATTTACTTAATCTGCCAAACATATCTGCAAAAACAGTTTTTGATTATTCTGATATTTGTTTGCAGACACTCCGATCATCATCAACTGTCCTGCACAATATGCTGTGAAACATAAGTACAGTTTGGACACGTTGCTCTGCAAAGCTGATGGGAACCCTCCACCCACAGTTAAGTGGTACCATGAGGATCAAGTGATGAATCCATCTGTTCCTCTCAGCAGGAATGACTCAGGAAACTACAGAGCTGAATTTAAAAACAGCGTAGGCCCGAACAGCACCACGGTTCAAATCACAGTAGAATGTGAGTGTGTATCTCACCTGGCTCAGTGTGTATCTCAAGACAAATTATTTTGAAATGCACCTTCTTTTCTTTTGCCATAATTTGTCTGACGACTATTTTGATGTGATTGTCACATTCACAGATGAGCCCTCCTTTACCTGCAGTGAGACCTATGATGTTAAAGTGAATGGTGAGCTCCAGTGTGAACCAGAAGGACTACCTACACCCACACTCACCTGGTTCAAAGATGGACAAAACATAGCCCCACCACAGTGGACAAAGGAAGATAGTGGAGAATACTTACTTCAAGCATCCAACAAACACGGATCAGCCAATCACACGCTACGTGTCAATATTTTGTGTAAGTTTTTAATCTTTAAAATGACAGAAATAAGTATTTTAAATTCCTCCCTCATAAAACTTCCATCTCATACACCACTGTGGTGCACTGTAAGATTTCCCATCACACATTTATTACAATTGTTCCACGCTACATGTTGTTGAACCTGTGTTCATTTTGGACATGTTGCTCTGCTCTTTATCTGCCAAACACCTCTGCATATATAAACACCCACGGTGTTTCTGCACAATGTGAGTAAAAGTCCTGCTGTTTCAGTTAAATGTTAGATAAGTGTAGTTAACCGTCATGTCATGTGTGTATTTGAAATGAAACTGAATGAAATGCCCGTTTATCTCTTCAGATGCTCCTGAGCTCAAGATTCAATCCAATACTCAGGACATAGATGTAGCTGAGGGCGACGACATCTCACTGAACTGTGAAGCTGAGGGAAACCCTCCTCCTGTCTTTCAGTGGACCAGTGATGGGCTCAGTGTGCTGGAGGAGGACTCAGACACACTCAGCATTACTCAAGTAAATGCCAGCTCAACCTACATCTGCACAGCTACCAATAATCTTGGCAAAATAACTAAGCAAATCCATGTTCATGTGACAAACGTGAACGCCCAAGCAACCCCTCTCGCTCCTGAAACAGGTACTGACACTGACACATATTCTGAATTGGAATAATATACTATATATATATATATATATATGCAGATGAACACATATGTGTAATTTTTTGATATTGATTAATTGATTATTGTTTGTTTTGCAGGTCACTTTCCTCCGTGGCTTTGGCTGGCAATAATTATATCAGTGATCATCTTGACCATCAGCATATTCGTGGTCTTTTTACGCCTTTGCCAGAAAAAAGAAGGACAATACCGTTTTGTCCAGCAGTCAGACATCTCCATGTCCATAATGACAAATGAGGGAAATGAAAATTTAATTTGATATGTAATTTGTCATTTTCCGCCTGTAAATAAAGTTACACATGTAAAATAATGATGTATTGCTTTGCCAGTGTTCACGATCAAGTAGGTGCACTAAAGTTAGACCTATGTTAAAATGCTGTGTTTCTATTGGTAAAGTAACTTTGATATCTTTCTTTTTCGTCTTGAAACCCCCTGTCTGCATCTTAATTCTCTTCTAATACTGGATGTGTAAAACTGTACAGGCCTAAAATACTTACAGTGCTTGTGTGACACTGCAGCGGTTAATAAAGAAGAAAAAAATAAATGAACAAAAGCGGCTGACTGTGAGTGCTGATTTTCAAACAGGAAAGGAAGTTGCATCGTATTTTCACGTTTCAGCTCTTAGTTATGGATGTCTGCACCAGTCGGTGTGTTTCATGAACATCAGACAGAGAAGAGTATGATTTAAACAAAAATATGATTTGAACCAATCCAAGCTGCCTGTATCAACCCACTGGCCACTGCAACATGTGTTTCAGTGCACTGGCCCTTTAAGAATTAGGATTTGGGAGTGACGCGGATACGAAAACTAGTCTGTCCCCCGTTTCCTTCGCTATGAAAAATATTTGGACAAACTAGACTAACGACAGCCAGCTCGAGTCAATCAGTGAACTGTGATGCTTAATTACAATATTTGTTGAGGAAATCAAAACCCGAGTAGGCGGTGGTTGCGTCGGATTTATCACGCAGGGATTACTCTTCCCAGGGCCGATCCGAGCTGTGGGGATAACTTTGGAGAAGTTCTTTGTATTCGGGAAAGTCAGACAGCTTGGCCAACAAGCTGAACATGGATTGGGGCACGGAACTCTGGGTAAGTCCATCATCTGACTCGCAATTTGCACTGTGCATTTTTCTTGGAGGGTGCACGCTGAGGAGTTGGGCAACGCAAGGCGTCCTCTGGTGAGGAATAAAGGTCTGGAGAAGCAGCGGGACGTTGAAGCCTAATTGCCCGCTTGTGCTTGCAGAACGGTGCATTCACGGACGCGCTTTTCCCAGCGTTTTCTTTAGCGTTTAGTGTGCTATTTAAAACACAGAGTTAACGGAGGCCACTGCCAACATGCTGCTGCTGTAAATCCAAAATCCAGGTTTGCACACGGGATGTTCGGCTCCTCTTAATTTCGAACGTGAATCGCGAACTTTGTATCACACGAGCACCAAGCACCAAATGAAAAACAAGCTTGAACTATTTGCCGAGCATTTCTGGATATCTCATGACCCGGATGGATGTATTTTTGGACACACTCTTAACGATGTTAACCATGGAAATTTGATATCAGGCTTAAGGCAAAGCGCAAAAAATGTGCTATTTCTGCTTCTAGAAAGTTTTTTTAAACGTGATGAGGTGGGTCGTACGCAGTGGGATGCTTCCCTGTTGACAGCCAGGCACACCTTGCTTCCATGGAGATTTAATCAGATGCTGTGATTTGCCTTGGCAGCAAGCTTCACTGACAATGAGCCTCGTGGTTCTTGCATTTCTTTTACCTTTTATTTCTTTGTAATTTATTTAATTTTCGTTTCATTTTTAGGGCCCGGGATTGTATTAGGCTAAGTTGATCTATATTATTTAAAATGTACTGCTTTGTCTGTCTGTCCCGTTTAATAGGTCCAGACAAATCAAGTTGCTACTAAGCAGCAAACCACTAAGCCACTTCCTGGATGCAACAGTCAAAGCAGTGACACCATGCAGGACCTAAACATGCTCTGTCGTCACATTACACATTCTTAGGGAACCTGGATATGTAAAAATGGAGCAGTGCACAAGTAGAGGATAGGGAGGTTGTGACCTCATTACAGAATCTCCCCCTAGGCCTCTTCCCCCCTTCCCTTTTCCATCCTATATGCTGGTGCAACAGCCTAATTAGTTTTGCCCTACTTTGATCGATTCAGAGAAACATCCGCACCCCAGTATAAATTAGAGGCTCTGTTTCGGTGCGACAGTCTTTCCTGTCCCCTTGCGTGGAGCTGTTTCCCTAGTCTTAGAGGAAGCTCGGTTCTCAACAACAAACAAAGCCAGTCATCTTTCTTTGAGACTTGCTAATCATTTTATTCAAAGCTGAGTTTTGTGCATTTGCTTTTTCAGCCTCACCTGTCTGGTTAGACAAAGCCCCGCACGCTTGATTAGTTTTGTTAATGTTTGGCTATGCAGGCGTTCCTCGGGCCAAGTCGGCCCGATGGCATCTGTCTCCTGATTGTTGTTAATCCCGCAGCTATTTTAAGGCTCCAGTTTGCAGGGTGCGAGATCAGTGTCGAGGAATTAGCCGTGATAGTGAGTGAAGACAGGTCTAGCTGGGCCTGGCCTGTCTTTTTTTTTTTTTTGTGAGTCAGGGCTGAAACACGTATGTCGATGACTTTCACTGAAGTTATGTGCCCTCCACTTGATGCCACTTCCTCTCTGGTGAGGTGTGGAGTACACTTTGCATGCTCAGGTTAGATGTGAGTATTGGGACCTCAGTTTTGAACGTAGACTATGATACTTGTTGTTGCACCACAACTGCCTTAGCGGTGCTATAAAAATAGGTTATGGCTTTCCTTATTTAGAACTAGAATATTTAACCGCCCATTCAAAATGACACACACACACACACACACACACACACACACACACACACACAAAACTCACAGCAATTAAACTGTATGTAAAGTCATATAAGGAGGATTGAAGAAGCAGGCGTGTAAGCCATAGTCTAACCACAAACAAGGCATTCGCTCTTCAAAATAAATTATGGCCATTTAAAAGTCATGCATACTATGTACACACGCAATCATTTCATGATTTATGAAAATCAGTTCTGTACAAACCCAGTCTACGGGGACCTATAAAGATACTTTTGACTGTGGCTTTGGATGGTGATGTATTGCAGTAGTCTGACAGCCACTGGTGTTTGACAAGATGCTGATTATTTCCCTGCAAGCACTTTTGTGAATTCTTCTTTTGAATGAAGTGACCACGACACATTTATGGAATGCTTCCTTTTCTATATAAAAGAGATCTAGTTTGAGTTCAGCTAACTAGGAAACAAGGGAAACTTTCTCCCAGCGGTACTGTGCTCCTCCTGAGAAACCTGTTGTGTACAACAGCTATTTGGTAGCAAACACTGTGAATACGTATCAAACGTAGAATATTTTTTCAATTTATATTTTTACTGAATGATCAGGTGTGTGCTTATATATATTATATATAGATATATATATATCTAAAATGACTGAAAATCAGTGTCTCTTAAACTGTGTTTCAGTTTGTTTGGGTGAATTTCTCAATTGAGGTTTTGGTGAATACTTTCAAGTGTGAAGACTAATTTGTAGCCTGTAAATATCCTATAAATATATGTGTACTCCAGTAGTTTTAAGTTCTCAAGCATTTTGATTTTACTGGCTGAGTAGAGAGGCTCCTGAGAACATTTTATAATCCCAAGAAATCATTTGACATTTTACAGAAGCAAGAATCGATAGGAAAGCAGAATGGTTCTGTTTCCTACCTTGGTTTGAAAAGTGCGGATGCAACAATGGGTGAAACACGTTTTTTTTTGGCCCAGCGGTGGGACACAACTTCCTCAAAATATTCTTCACCGGTGTAAATACCGAGAAAGGGCACACGTCCAATAACGAACTATTGGTTTCACTCTGTTTCTGATTTAATTCCAGAGAAAAGAAGCGGGACGTTGATCGAAAAGGAACACATCTCTTTATTGTAGATAAACTGAAGTGTATACAGTACGCTGAAGTACAGTCCATCATTTAAGTAGTGAATGAACGATATGTAACGTGTGAGCAATTGTTTAACACATGCTTCCTGAGTTCGACATTAACAGTTATGCATTGCTGTCCAGCTGTATTGTATACAAAAGTGTGTAGCTACTGGGATGGGACTTTGAGTGGGAGCAAACCGTCTGCCCACCCCACACAAAGGAAATGCACAACACATCTTACCTAACCATTTCTAACCACCTCCACAATCTCCAAAGTAGCTGACCTTTTTTTTTTTTTTTTCATACGCTATACTACGGACCTATCAGTAGTTCAGAAACTGAATATGCAAATAGCCGAGTTATCTAGGCAAAACGCCTGTATCAAGACCTGTAGGTGAAATATAACTTTCCATTTGTGCTGTGACAGTCGTTCTGTAACGTGATGAATACCCTCCTCTCAGACACTGGATGGCAATTTATAATTAAAATTTTAGAAAATAGTGTTTAAGTTTAATTAATGTCATTCCACGCTGCCTGGCGAGGCTCTCCGGTTACGCTGTTAAGTTTGCTCGCGACAGTATTTTAATACATCATTTATTTTTTTCTTTCTTTCTTTCTTTCTTTCTTTCTTTCTTTCTTTCTTTCTTTCATTCATCCGTCAAGAGGAAATTCTACCTCTGCGTTTAACCCGTCTGTTCGTTCACACAGGACTGTGCACGCTAGGAGCAGTGGGCGGGCACGCAAGCGGCATTTTGTAGCGATTTTTGGGGTCGGATGCGTGCTGAAGCAGCCACTCAGCATGAGTCCTGCATAAAATCTGCAGAACGTTTGACAGCAGTGTTCGAGGCCTCGTGTAGTTATTCTTCTTTCTTGCTCCCTACCAAATGATGTGTGTTTCAGTTGCATTTTGATTCCTGCAGACATTATGTTATGTTATAGCATCACACTTCCGTCCCGTTGATGTGGTGAGGCTGTGCTGGACAAATAAATCCGTTTTTCGTTTTAACTGGGTCACATTTGCTGTAATGTTCCGAAATCCCAAACGTTTGCTAATTTCGCTACCTTTCCTGAAAAGAAAACACAAGCACCTTGGGAAATTGGAAAGTTGGCTTCGCCGGCTATCATTACTTCTGTTCTATAACTAATGACCCTAAATTAAAAACCCCAACAGTGCCTAGTGGTTAGGAGTTAATGTGCTGATGGATTGCAGGCCCCTGACTTCAACTTTTAACTGTGTTCTGTAATTAGATTAAATGCGGTCTCATTCATTTGGGGGGTTGTCTCTATTGTTTTACCTGAAGGGAAGGAGTGCAGAGGAACATGGCCCAGCATGTCAGGAATCCCCTTTCATGATGGCCCCAAACTAGATGCTAAAGCAAGCATAGGGCAATCGCTCTTTGTGTAGAGTGTGAAAATACTGCCGTCGGTATCGCCTCTCAGACTTGACTTGGCTTGTCCGAGCTTGGGGGTGTCATGTGCTTCGTTTTCACAGTGAGACAAAAAGGAAGCGGTGCAACATCTTTAATAACGCGCAATGCAAAAAAATTAAAAATCAGCAGATTTAGACGAAACTGAAATGAAATAGTTTAATGGTGACCTTTATTAATAGTGGTTGTGCTGCTTTTCATATTGCTAATGCAAACAGTTCACTCCAGCTACATACGGGTGAGATGAAATCTTCCTGCCTGAGCAGTAGTGACCCGCGTTGCGACCCTGCGCCCTTTGATTGTCCTCTCTCTTGAACAACGCAGGTTCTGCATGATTTAAAGCCGGGGCCTCGAGCCCATCGCCAAGATCGTGCGCACATGTGGATAGCATTATTATTATTATATCTAGCGCGCAGGAACGAACCTCGTCCGTGTTTAGTTTATTGCCTTTCATTCAAGATTCTCCTTTGACCTCAAACTCAACTCACCTCAAGAGGCACATCCCAGTTATTGCATAAAAGTAGCGCGTGTTCCGAATCCTGCAGTGTGCTGGCTTTTCTTTTCCTTATTTGTCTCTCACGCTCCTTCCCCCAGGACCAATATGACATCATTGAGAAGCACACACAGTCTGGCCTGGAGTTGGTGGAGAAGTATGTGAAATTTGTGAAGGAGAGGACGGAGATAGAGCAAAACTATGCCAAACAACTGAGGTAGGCCTCGCTCTCGTTGTGTTCCGTGCCAGCTACCTCATGTGTGTGCGTGTGTGTGTGCTGAAAAACGCCGCTCGAATCCATCAGTGTGCGTGTTTGTGCTTGTATTTGCATGGGCGCAAGTCAAAAGGCTGTTTATGCAACGTCTGCTTGTTATGTGACCGCTCTGGGACAGAATTTAAAGAGTCTCTGAAACACTAGCCCAGATCTCCAGCTGGAGCCGTTCTCCCTCTCTTCCTGCGTCGCTCCTCTTTCTCTTCCTCCATGCTGCTTCCTCTCCAGCTCTCCGGCTTGCAGGCCCACATCTGTTCTGGTGCTGAGCTTTGCCGAAGAGAGAGGGAGAGGGGAAGGAGGAGCAGAAGAAGAAGAGAGGAAGTGGGAGCAGACTGGGAGCAGACTGGCACATGATAGACAGGATGTGGTCAGGGGGAGAGTGAAAGAAGGAAGAAAAGCATTTAAATATGCTCGTACTTGGCTGTTGTTTTTTTTTTAATTCCTATTGTGTGAAAAAACATCCAGTGGTTACATGAGAATAGTTTGGTTTCCTTCCAACGTCATGTCCCATTGAGAGCATGTAAATATTTGTCTCCCCCGGTTGCTTTAAGCACTGCCACTGTCACTGTCTGTCTGCAGGAACCTTTCGAAGAAATACAACCTAAAGCGAAGCAGCAAAGACGAGCCAGACTGCAGGTGAGTCATCGTTCCGCTGCGCAACCTCGCAAAACAAACAGATTTACATTTACACGCACGTGAGCTACAAGCTACAAATAACGTGTTAAGCTGCGAAGAATCCCTTTGTTACTGGTGACGTGTGCCACGCAGCGGTGCGGGGATGCTGTTGATGTCATTTAAATGCCTCTGGAAGGAAGCAGGAATGAGGAAGTCATGAGGCTCTTATCACGACTTGGCCCACCGCTGACTTCTCTTTGAGCCCGTGCGTTTGTTTCATCTTATCAGTGGTCCCATCGCCGTGTCCTTACTTCTCCACCCTTTCCTTTTCCCCCCTCCTCTTTCGTGATAGGTTGTCCAGCTACCAGTCGTTTCTGGACATCTTGAACGAGATGAACGACTACGCGGGGCAGAGGGAGCTGATCGCTGAGAACCTGATGATGAACATCTGCATCGACCTCACCAAGTACCTGCAAGAGCTCAAGCAGGAACGGAAGACGGTGAGCTCGGCGAGGCTTAAAATGCACGTTTGCATTGCGGCCACATACATAAATAAGTCACAGCCCGCTTGTGCGCCCTCCCCTGCAACTGGTAAGACACTGTGTGAGCAAGTTACAAAAGCACGTAGCGTGTTCTGGTTCTGGTGTGTGTTCACGGCTCCGTGTTCCTGACGACTTGCCGGGAGGAGCGCGGAGCGTGAGACGCGAAGGAGGAGTGGACGTGTGAAATCTCACTGCTGTGGCAGGAAAGGAGGCTTACTTAAGAGTGTCCTCAGGGACGCGTGGTCTGAGCAGTGGTGTGCCATTTCTCTGTGAAGAATGCCTGGGCTTTGTCCCGTCGCGCCGCGGAACAGTGCAGCTGTGTGCACGTTCTCGCCGAAGACGTTACGTCTCGAAAGCCGACACACTGCTGTTTGTTTTCTCGCATGTTTTTGCTGTGTAGCTGTTGGAGGTCATTGTTTGTGTCTGTCTGCCCCTTGCACACGGCTGCCTCTCTGTCTCTCAGCCTGTCATCTGACTCTCACTCTGTCTATTTTTATGAATGTCTGCAGTATCTGATGGAGGCCAAGAAAGCCCAGCAGAATTTGGAGAGCACGTACAAGCAGCTCGACAGCGTGAGTCTGGCCTGAGAGTTTTAAAGACCAATCAACCTTTTTGTTTGGTTTGGGCTGAGCACAAAATGAAAGATGAGGAAACACTCACCATAAGCAAATGGTTGGCTTGATTTGTCTATAGTAAAAACAAATGAACACGAGGAAACGACGCCATCAGTGTTCGGTGGTGGTTCCCCAAGCCTCAGCCCTGTCCCTGTCTTTAATTTCAACAGTAAAAACTCCATAACGTAGTCTTTTTTTTTTTATCTTTCTCCACTTCAGAGTAAAAAGCGTTTTGAGAGGGAATGGAGAGAAGCGGAGCGTGCCGCGCAGTACGCAGAGAAGACTGACCAAGACATCAATGCCACAAAGGCAGACGTTGAAAAGGTAGCAAGCGAATGGGAAGTTGAAGAAATGCGCAACACAGATTTATGCACCGCTGGGCGTGAGCCGATGGAAGATCAGACGGTCGCTAACCTGTCTGCGCCTCGTGTGGTTTCAGGCCAAGCAGCAGGCTCACATGAGAGCACACGTAGCAGAGGAATGTAAGAACGACTACGCTGCCCAGCTCCAGAAATACAACAAGGAGCAGAACCAGTTCTATTTCAATGACATGCCACTCATTTTCAATGTAAGTGAATCATCTGTCGCCTACACTGAAACCTGCCATCAAGATTTATTGGAGGTGAACTGATGTTAGACATAAAGAATCTTTATTTTTCCAACAAAAATAAACACCTTATATTGTATATTTATTGATATACTTATTATTTAGAGCGTTATATTTCTTATTTTAATAAACTAACCAATTTACCCATGTTGATTTAAAACTGGAGAGGAACTTTTTGAATAATTGCATCACCTATTCAGATGCTAAACTGTTAGCTTTGATAGTTGTACGAGAGCTTTAACCTCCTGAGACCCTGCGTCCTCGTATGGGGACGTTAAGATTTAGATTTATTCTACTTCATTTAAACTTTCATCCTCATAACTAGATGCTAGTTGGTGTAAATTTTGTCCATAGTAATAAGCTATAACTTTGCTAATTAGCAAGTACTCAATTGAGGACGCTGGGACTTCATTATTTAGAATTCTGCTTTTGCACAGCAATGTTCAGACATCAAAATATTGGTGACTTTATTATAACATTGAGTGAAATAATCCACGTTTCCACACGCGTCATCATTTTTTTCCAAAAACTACGTCTTGTCCAAAGACGACGCTTAGTTTTTAGGTCCTACTAATCCCAAATAAAGAGAAATGGAGAAATTAAACATGCATACCAAACAAAAACTCAGGTCTCAATGGGTTAAACAAAATTTACAGTCATAAATATCTAAACTGCATTCTGTGTTCTGTCCCTCATATGAGACTGAAACACTGTATTATGTGCTATGCTTTGGCTCATCTCTAATAGTGGCAGTGTGTTGCTTTGTTGTTTCTAGAAATTACAGGATCTGGATGAGAGGCGAGTACGAAAGCTGGCGCAGGGCTACGTCTTGTTCTCGGACACAGAGAAGCATGTGATGCCCATCATTGGCAAGTGCCTGGAAGGCATTACTAAAGCGGGCACTAATGTTAACGAGAAGAATGTGAGTCGCTCCCTGTTAATGATAAATGCGTTTTAATGTGCATCGCAGCTTTTGGGTAAAATAACTCTTGACTGGCCTAATCTGTAACTGCTTTCAACACAGGACTCCATGGTTGTAATAGAACAGAATAAGTCGGGCTTTGAGCGTCCTGGAGATGTGGAGTTTGAGGACTACAGTCAGGGAATTAATCGAGCCTCCTCTGACAGTAGCCTGGGTACGCCTAAAGGCCCCATGGACCTTCTGGGGAAGAACAAGGGCAAAAACTTTTGGCTTTTCACCAAGAGGAGTAAGGTAGGACATTTCACTCTTCTCAGAACACATCGTGCTATTTTGGTCTAATGACTTAGCTTCACACTAACGGATGTGTGCTTTTTTTTTCTTTTTTTTTTACATTGTAGAGTTAGAAACTCCTTCTGATTTGATTTTAATATTATCAGCGGATTAGTGTGTGACTCCTTTCATGCTAGAGCCAGGAAGTCACCAACAGAAAGCGCTCATTGTGGACTTGTGGTCGTGACTGCACACACACGAAACACACACGCATACACACCCTTCTCATCTCTAAAGCTCACAATGCATGAACCTCTTCCATTATATTACACACTATACACACACACACCAGAACATCTAGAAACGATCCTTTGCATGGCTCTATCCCTGGCTGTGAGTGAATAAACCTTGCCCCCCCCCCCCACACCCTCTCTATCTCTGCTGTGGTGGTTTCCAATAGGTCAACTGGCAGTCAGCATTCTGCTGCGCTTGTGCTTCATCAGCACGGGACCCAAACAACATTGAATTTTCCTCTACAGGCATCCACAAATACACTACTTCCATTATTCTGCCAGAACCGGGCATTATGTGTTGCCCCACAATCAAATCTTTGTATCAACATTAGAATGACCAGGTTTGCTAGGAAGCAATAACGCCTGGTTCAGGTCCAACTGCACATTTATGCTCCGTGCATATTTAAATATTGACATTTTTCTATTTGCTCTTCAGAGTCCGTTTGGGGGAGCGGGTTTCGCTTACACCATAAACCATGAATCTTATCTTATCCCAATAGAGCACTCTTGCTGAGGTCCAAAAATTAAACTAGCGATGTGAGCGGCAGACCACTAACCAGCTAATGGGCCCCTTCCTCCGGTCCCAGCACTAAATGATCCCTTCATTCTTCCCTGCAGTGTTTGCTTGTTCAGCACCTCTCTCCTCTCTGCATGTCTTGCTGGCTGTGCTCAGGCTGCGCACTCTTCCTGTTCCGTGTATGTGTGTGGCACAGTGCTCTGTGTCATCAGTCATGCTCTCCCAATTAGGCCTGGGCAGCATGAATAGGAGGCTGACTATACTCACTGGAGTGAGCTCTTGGTTTATGCCTGGCCCTTGAACATTCCCGTTCTTGACCGCTCTCCTGTACTTAGATCCCCATAACTCTCCAGAAAAGTAGCACCTACCCAGTAGATGCTCACATAATAACAGTGTTGTACTTCCAACTCTCAGTATTCGCTCCAGGGAGCTTGTTGTAGGGCTGTTTTAGACGGTCGGTATTGAAGACTAGAAGCCATCAGCCTCCTGTGTCATTTAGTTAATAGCTCCCACCCCCACCTTCCCACATAGGGATTTTAAGTAGTTCATTCCAGACAAGTTAACCTCTTCCTAATAGGTCACACAGGGCATTCATCGAGCTCTAAAAATCCATGTGCAAGATCCCACTGTGGTAATTAAGTGGGCTATTTATAACAATTGTACTTGGGTTCGAATTGATATTTCATGTAGGTCAGACACAGGATAAGTGCTGGTTGTGAACTGTGAACGTGATTTTCCGCCTCCTAATGATCGAGGCGCTTAATTTGTCTTCGGACTTCATTCTCGACGGTGCAGCTGATATTTTCACTGTTGTACTTGTGATTTTAAAGTCTTTCACGCAGCCTAGAGACCTAATAAATAGACGTGTATCACCGCAGCAAAGGTTTGGATAATGATATTCAACAAAACTCTGACAGACTGTGAAGAACTGTGAACATCTTAAAGCGATGCAAATGTAGTTAAATCCAGTTGGCCTGCTGTCTCTCCCCCCTGGGGCTCACTCTACCCTCAACCTGACTTGACTTTGGATGCAGGTGTCGGGCTGCTGTGGCTCCAGCGTGGACTGTGGTCGGTTGCTTGCTGTGTAGTTGTTTTTTTCTTTTTTCTTTCTTTATTTTTTTTCTCAAATGTGTGTTTACGAGAGCCAAAGAGATATTTGTGTTTGCGCTTCTACGCTCTTTGGGCTCATGTTGCTGGGTTTGCTCCAGTGTTGTCTTCCTGGCTTCGTGGTGTGCTTTAAGGTGTTGACGGTGTCTTTTTCTTTCCCTTGTCACCTTGTTGTTTGTTTTGTCTTTCCCCATTCCTCAATTATTTCTTTCCCCCTCCCCTTACCCCCCCCATACACCACCTTATCCCCCCCGCATACCGCATTCTCGGGTGCTGGTACTTTGGCCTTGCCCCTGTCCCAGCTCTCTTCCTCCACGCTCACCCCTTTGTCCACACCACCCCCCCCTTCACCCGCTAACGGACCCCCTTCCCCCAAGTTTGGCCGGGACCCCCTGTCGTACTGTTTGAAGGAGATCAATAAGACAGTCAAACCCAGAATCTCTTCCTTCCGGACACTCAGGAGATCGGTGAGTCAGCAGCGGAGGTGGTACCAGAAGAGCTCCACTCACACGGGCACACACATCATCCCGTGTTCATGCCTCTGCAAGAGTGAATGAGTTACTCATTCAAATAACACAATTTTTAACACATAGTCACCCAGTAACAGTCTTGCAGTTTTGTTAATGTTTACGTGCCTTCAAATAAAGGAGAGTCTTTTTGAGGTGGAAAGCATGAAGCACTTTTGGGTTTATGATTAGATGTTCCTATACATGTACTTTTTTTCCCCCCCTTTTAGAAGTTTACTCCAGAGAGGATCATGGTAATATTTACATCAAAAGTGGTGTTGGGAGTCTCAGATGTTTGACACATAAAAACGGCCACCTTTCCTTTACAATGGCTTAACTACGTTTCTGCTGGTGTTCGTGTGCCCAAGGAAGTGAACATGCAACATCCAGCATAATATTATGTGGCAAAATGCTTGTCCTCTGGAGTTTGTATTGAAAAGGTGGCCACCTGGTGGTGGAAGGGAGGAATGCTTGGTTTAGGGCAAATTGAATCAAATTTTGGCAAAACCTTAATTCTGCACTTTTATTGTAATTGTTTTTTTGTGTGTGTGTGTGTGTGTGTGTGTGTGTGTGTGTCACTTGTTCAAGTTCAGACAACACTTTTGATCTTGCACTTTAAAATTATGACTGTTTTGATTTAATTGATTGGAGTGTGCAGTATTGTATTTGAAGTCCGTGGGTGGTGGGTTTGTGTTCAGCTCGCTGACGCAGTACTTTGTAACAATTTCAAATTTTTACAAACGTGAGAATCAAAATCGGACAAACTGAACTTTGCCATTTAATCCCTGACGCCTGAGCTGAACTCAAACCACAAGCTTGGTGTTTTTTCGCTTCTGTTGCCACAGCCTCTGTGAAAGCATCGGGCTAATTTCAGTGTTAACCCACCCTTCCTGTGACCTCTTTCAGCCCACGGTGACAGAGGACTTCGCCCATCTCCCTCCAGAGCAGCGCAGGAAGAGGTTACAACAGAAATTAGAGGAAATTTGCAAAGAGTTACAAAAAGAAGTCGACCAGAGGTGCGTGTGTGTGTGTGTGTACCCGGTTGGGCATTAATAAACGTCTTTGTTAGAACGTCTCTGGTGGGAGTGTGGATTTAATATTCATGCAGTGTACATAGCACCGTGGCGTCTGTGTGTGTGTTGGAATTGTTTACCCACCGCTGAGCTCTGCAGGGATCCAATTTCCACTGAAAGTCGTTTCACTTTTTCCTCCCTTGTTCCTCTCTCTCTGGTCCTGTCTGTGTCTTTTCAGCGAAGCGCTGGGAAAGATGAAAGATGTTTATGAAAAAAATCCTCAAATGGGAGACCCTGCTAGTCTGGCGTCCCAAATTGGCCAGACATCCCAGAATATAGAGCGGCTCAGGGGAGAGATGAGCAAGTATGAGGTAATTCTGACATTTATTCATATTATAAGGTCATCTATCTAACCCATTATAATGACATTGGGACATTTTGTTTTTGAGGTAACTGGATCCTTAAACCTGGAGGTTTAAACTGTTGGAGCTGTTTCCTCTCTGTCCTCTTTGCTGTGCTAAGCTACTCTCTGTGCGTGGCCTCACAGGACAGCAGCCTTTGTATGCAATCTTTAATTAAAGACGGTTCAGTTCATCAAATCACATTGATTTGTCCTAAGGTTACAGTCTTTTTTTTTTTTCTTCTTCTTTGTGCTTCTTTTGGCCGCGTTTCTCCTTTCTGTTGTTGTGAACTGACACTGACAAAGTACGTGATTATCTGCTAAAAGAAGCGAAGAAGGCTATTTGACTTTCCTAACTTGATTTTTTTGAGTCCTTCGGATAACAGATAAGGCTTTGGTTCATTTAATTCATTTTGACCATTTACACTGAACAACCAGGACCACTGCACAAGGACATATCTTTTAATGACCAGTGTGAGCAGGGAAGATACAGAAAGCCAAGTCAGTTTTATTATTTATGTGGCCGACTGTTGTTCTATGGACCTCTTTAGAATCGGTGTAAACCAGTATCCGCACATCCATGAGCGAGCTGCAAACAGCGACTGCTAATTTCACACCCTCCAAAGACTTTCTCATGACAAATATCTGCATCATTACGTTTATTATCTCTAGAACGAGATTTATATTCACTCTCCTGCCGTTTGATTGTTGCTCTCTGCCCGTGTAGGTTTGGCTGGCTGAAGCAGGAGGTCGAGGGGACACGCTGCGCTACAAAACCCACACGTTCAACAACAACGGTGCCCTCGATGTCCACAGGTAATGTTAACCTCCTCTGCTAGATATTAAAACAACAGTTTGTCCTCTTTGATCATGACACCGTTATGTGTCGTCTCCGTAGCGCCGATGGAGCCCACTCGGACGAAAGCACTCCTGATCCCTCCCAAGCCATTTACGCAGAGTTTGATGATGACTTTGAGGATGAAGAACTGACCGCTCCTATTGGGAACTGCACAGCCATGTACAACTTCCCCGGTACTTAATAGTCTGTTATGCGTTGAGTGAGTGAGTTTAGGGACACATGATTATAAGAGATGGCTCAGCTCTAAGCCTTTTGAGGCAAAATGTCAGTGACCTCTCCACGGGTCCCTAAAAATAAAATCCCCTCTGTTGTCTCAAAACACCCCCTGTTGCCACCTCCTCACTGTCCTTGTGGTCCTACGATGCTTCTTAACAAAGAGCGTGTTTTTTTTTTGTTGTTGGAGCTGAATAGTACCAGATTGTGATTTGATCTGCCATATTTCTCTGGTAGGGCTGTTGTGGGAGAATGAGAAATATGGCAAATTATATATATATAAACTGTATTCATAAGCTTTTTTTATTAACCAGTGGACCTCTGTCTGTGTCTGTTTCAGGTTCCAGTGAAGGAACCATCTCTATGCAGGAAGGGGAGGTGCTGGCCGTGGTAGAAGAGGACAAAGGGGACGGTTGGACCCGTGTGCGCAGGGACAATGGGGATGAAGGCTACATACCCACATCGTATGTCACCATCAACCTAAACAAATGATGGACACGCGACGAACGAGGGAAAAAAACAAACAAAATAAGGTTAAACCTTCACAAAACTGTATGCAGTTCTTCCATCGGACCAATCGCAAAGAAGCCACATCACTAATAGTCAGGGGAATGGTGCCTGCAGTATGCTTACATTACTTTATTTACTTTCCAATATCATATTTTTTTGGGGGAGGGGGGTGGTTATAACGTCCGGCTTACCTCTTAGGAACCATCACGGTAAAGGTGTTTGCCTCATTCCACAGCCTAATGAGGTATTGGCTTCTTTACGTGGGAGGAAGAAGAGGAGGAAGAAGAGTGCTGCTGTCATATTTACACTGAGTTTTAACACCAGTAATACGTAGGATGAGAACTTACCTCACCTGTTTACCTTTTTCAGTCAAAAAAACTGACCTGCTTTGTTCCACGGAAGCCAGGCCCGTTCTTGAAAAAAACTCAAATATCTGAACCATCTCGGTTCGCATTTCCACAGAGTGTGCCACGTTCTACCGTGCGTGGACCGCTCTCCCATCGTGGCACGTCGCATGCAACACTTTACCGTGTAGACAATCGCACCCATATCAGCATTTACGTAAATATCCGACCTTTAACAGGAGCGAGGTCATTCAGTAGCTGTTATTTTTCTGACGGCCACAGCCTGAAGCTTGTGCTCAAAATAATTTATTACAAATGTGTATAAATAAAAAGTGTCAGGCTCAACAGAAGTTTATTTGCGTGTTCAATGGTCTTTTCTTACACTATCAGACTGAGCCACAAGGGCAAAAATGCCTTAAGTGTGCTCATAACTATATTTATTACAATGTGTATATAATATAAATGTCTAGCTCACAAACATTTGCATGTTTACAATGGTTTTCCTCCTATGCACAATAAGACACACTGTAAGCCAGCAAAAGGAGCTAATGCCATTTTAAAGTTGTGCTCCATATGAGACTATTGTATTTATGTATAAGTAAATTTTTTATATTTTCAGCTACACAACAAATGCTTATTCAGCTTTTTCATTGTTAACATTCAATAAGATTCATTTGGGAATATCCAATTCTGTTTCTAATCCACACATTCTCAAGTTGATGCATGTCCTGTTTTTGTACGTCGCTACGGAGCCAGCGAAAAGCATTCACCTTTCAGGTTACAGCTCATGCGTTTTTGGTGCCTTTCTGGTTAAAAGCATTGTGTATATACCTTTTTTTTTATATAAGATATTTTCTTTGTTTTTCATGACTAAATAAATGGAAACACATTTCAAAGTTAGAAGTGGTAATGTCATGTTTGGAAGTGGTCTAATGGGATATTCAGCTCACAGACTTAAAGTCTGAACTGAATTAATTGTTAAGCTGCTTTGCTACAGCTAAATTATAAATACTATAAACACCCCCTTTAAGAGTTTCTGTCGCCCAGAGCAATCCAGTCAATACTTTTTCCTGCTTTCTAGGACATTTAAGTCAATACTTGTGTACACGCATCAATATCACTTGCACCTGCAAACTGCAGCAAAATGAATTGGTGGTGATCATGAGCACTGCGTCTCCGCGCACCATAAGATGAATGAGGGCTGGTATGAGGCTCTGCTTTCAGCTAATGTGGTACGTATTTATATTTGACACCTGTGCTTTCCTGATCATCTCATCGCTCCACGTAATAGTCCCTGTTTATTGACACCGAGTCCAGTTTTCCCTGAAATACTCTCACAGTTCAGCTAATGCCGGTTGTTAGAGTTTATCTGATGGATTTGAATTAATGAGACTGCAGCTTCATTATCATACAACTGCATTGTTTCCGGGGAGAAGATATTGCATCCAGCACCTACAGGCAAAATTTCCTATTTAGTTAAAAAAAAAAAAAAAGAGGTCTCCGACTATCAAGCGAGCACATGCAGCTCATTCTCAGTAGGTGGCATCGTTGCATCATTTCACAGGAAAGTGTCGTAAAGCTGCTCTCTCCTCTCCTCTCTGCATAATTATGCTTTCAATATAGGCCATGCATTTGCATACCTGATTATATTGCTCTGGCTTCAGAACCATACTGTTTGTAACGACTAATTAAGCAATCCCAAATTGGCATGTGCCCCACTTTTTGCATCATCTCTATCACAACAGCAGACGAGTAAAGAGGAAGACAGGGCACCTGGTTAAAAGCAATGAATTATTCCGTCACAT
Source organism: Mugil cephalus (assembly GCF_022458985.1). NCBI lineage: Eukaryota > Metazoa > Chordata > Actinopteri > Mugiliformes > Mugilidae > Mugil > Mugil cephalus. The sequence continues at coordinate 15,402,822 of NC_061789.1, read as the reverse complement.
TTTTAAAGGAAATCCAAAAAATCACTGGGAGAAAGGATGCCGCCCCGCTCGGCTGAAGGGGGTTATCCAGCGGCGGCATGCTGTGGCATTGACTGACTGGTCAGATGACGGAGGAATCAGATCATCATTTGTATGCAAAGCCTTTATCCTCAAGATGCGTTAAAGGTCAGCTTTTCAATAAGGCTACTGGATCCAGCTGACATCCTGCGGCTTCCTTCAGCCGGGAGACGACGCTGCATCCTGGCACCTCGGCTCACCCGGGTGGGGATATTAATGACATATGGCAGAAAATAAAACAGATACTATGCACTTGGTGTGCACTTGGAGTGCTTCTGGCCACACCCCAATCATCCAGAGACAATGCCTGGAGATAGGACCCGAAAATAACACATGGCTGGAAATTTGAATGAACACACCGGATGTTGCTGAGGCTTATTTTATTTATTTATTTATTTATTACCTGTTAAGAAATATTACAGATTTTCCTTTTAAAACACATAACAGATAATTTAACAGCATTCATTTTCTCACCAGATGACTGTACCTGCTGTAGTGGTCCATCCCGCAAAGAGATCCAGGCTTAAATGTTGGTCCAGGTACTGTACAAGATAAAAGAAGAAGAACTTTAATGGCCATTGCACACAGTTTAAATTTATTCTTACATATCTCTGCATATTTAATATGCCACAAGATCATTTTAGCAACTAATGAACATGATTTACTTGTTTCAAAGATGTTGGAAAAAGAGAAAGCACATTATGCACTTGCGCCGCAGTGTGAATGAGCAAGAACTCATAATGAGAACTGGATCAAACAAACCGCTTTTCTAGTACATTATGTCAAAATAAATATACATTTCAGAAAGTGTTTTACTTTTTGATTAGTTAAATTTTTTTCCTAATTGAAAAATCACAGAAGTCAGACCTTATCTGAGAACGAAACAGCGGAATCCTCCACGAGAGAATGTGACGTTGGTAAATGGTTGCTGGTGGATTAAGTGGATTAAATTTCTGCGTTTAATTTATAGTTTCTTTTAGCAGAGTCAGATGTAGTAGAAATGAATCCCGCGCACATTCTACCACTGACACAGTGACATTCATTGAGTTGAATGTCACTGTGTCATTGACATAAAAGCTGCACTTTAAACTCTCTCTAGCAGGAACTCAGCAGCTGTATTCTTCTCCATAAAGTCGTAAGAGATGGACCTGCCCCATTTATTGTGGTGGGTGCTGTTACAAAAAAAAAAAAAAAGAAAAAAAAAAAAGCAATTATATCTCTGCCTTCTGCACCACAGGTGATTAAAGATTTAAGAAATCAATCTTCCAGCAGATGCTCCGGGAAAAAAAGACAATGATGGAGGGGAACCTTGTAGCTTTTCAGCAGCTCTGTGTGGTTATGCTACACCTTTAAGAAACTTGAAGAGACAATTTAAAAGATTAGTTGGACAATCTCTGAATAATTAATATCTAAGGTTCAGTCTGTGTACTTTGCTTTGTGATGTGGACCTCAAAAGAAATTCATAAATAATCAACAAGGTTTTGCAACTGCTTTATAAAATCCTTACCTGTAGTTTTAGTTTAGACATACTGTATAAATGAAAGTCCCTCCGATTAATCACTGTCTTGTGTTAGCTCCAGCAGCACAGCTTGAGGCCAATTCTCTGTCTGTTTACAACTTCTGTCTTCTCACAATCATTCTGCTGAGGTTTGTTCCCAACGCACCAGTGGCATTCTGCGTGTGTGGGACCAAAGCGCCTTTAATAAGCTTCACTTATCAAAAGTATTTTAACTCCACCGTCGAGCCTGTGTTCGGCTCTGCTGGAGCCAAGAGTAGCACAAAACTGCCACGGCGCAGCAGCAGCCAGCTTCATTACTCAGACATCAATTATTAACATGAGAGGAAATCCTATATAACCAGTAAACAGTTATCAGTGTATTAAGTCATTAAATTCTCTAAGTGAGACTGCACAACTCCTTCAAAACAAGAATTAAATAATCATAACTTAATTTTCTAGATAAATAAATGAAAAATCTTTTCAAAACCAAGGTTCTGCAGGCCTTTACAGGCCTGGTGTCAACGTTGTGTTTAGATATGTTTGTCTTAAAGCTTGTGTTTCTTGTGGTTAATGAGATGGAAATTTTGATCTGTAGCAGCAAGGAAATTAAACATTTTGTTTTCTTGATTGATCGTGGGGGACCAAAATGTCCTGGAGCAACACACTGAGCCGCTGCCTTGCTCCCAGTGCTCAGCACTGGAGTGTGAACGTGAGTGTGCCTGTGTGAACGAACGATTAGATGTGTCATTGTGACTGTGAAGTGCTTTGAGCCTACCAATAGGTAGAAGGGAGCCATGAATACAAAAAGAAAGAAAACAGGCGCATATGTTCGGGGACTCTTTAAGGCTCTGCTAAGCCACTTGATGTCCTTTCTTTGCGTCACAAACCAGACCTTTAGCAGGTAGTGGTTGACCTTAACAGTGACGTGACATCCTAAGCAAATTCAGATTCAGATAACAGGAAAAAAAAATATATATTAACAGTGATATCCTGACAGTCATGTCCATTTTCTTTCATCACACTCAGATGTGTTTTATTATTCATTTGACTGGTGATAACCTGACTTAAAAGGGTCAACATAAAAGGGTCAGATGATTCATTTAGTTTTCGCTCTATTGACATTTCAACAAGCAGAGATGAAGTAGGTGAAGAACCAACATTTATTAAGGAAACATGGACAAGAACACACAGGGGAATAGTTTTGTGGTTAGACTCAAACAGTGATGGTGTCATAGATAATGTAGGTAGACGGAGACAGGATTCCCCAGGGGCCAGATGCTTGTGGTTGTGGTGGAGAAAAAGTGGAAGTAGACCTCTGCTGAATACTTCTAAGGTGCAGGGGTGAAGGGTTCAATTTAAAACCTAAATACACTGGGGCTCCAGATCACTCTGTTACGATGGCCCTGAAGGTCAAAACACAACGACACTTCAGAAAGGACAACGACACTTCAGAAAACACAAGGACACTTCAGAAAACACAACAACTTGCCTTCAGAGTTCCGAGGGACATGTTGATGTCTTGATGGGTCAAAAGCATATCAAGGATGACATTATATGTGTGTCCTTTTCAATTACAATTTCTAAACCATTAGTAAGATTAAAGTTACTTATCTAAGTCACTGCGAGTTGCTATTTTTCCCATTTTCCTGACTTAAAAGGGGAGGGAGTGATGTCATGTAAGACACAAGTCACATTTTCAGCACGAGGACAACTCACGTGTAGGACCATGCAGCGTCACAAACCTAAACAGCAATGTGGGAGGAGAGAGACACACATTTTCTAGCTGGAAATACTGCTGAAATACCACTACACTGAGTTTGTTTCAGCTAAAGACAACAACATTAAGGTTCGCTGTACACTCTGTGCTGGCAAACAAAGTCCTATCCAGCTTCAAGAACACAACATCGAATTTAAAGAAACATTTGGAGTTGCAGCACGGCAAGATTTTTTTAAAAAACAGTTATGTCGGCAGCTGCTGAATGTAACTAGTACAGTAACAACTAATCACATCATATTATATTTTAGCACAGATTTTGTCAAAAACAAATAGTCTTGTCCCTACCCTTTCCATAATCTGAAATGTTGTTGTGTTTTCTGTAATGTCGTTGTGTTTTCTGAAATGCTGTTGTGCTTTGACCTTCAGGGCCACCGTACTCTATCCAGGAGCCAAACTTTAGTTCTTATAAACTGTTCAATTGCAAACTCAAAGCAACAATTTATATTCAGACAGTTCTGTGAAAACTGATAACGACAGCAACATTGAGTTAATCTTGAATTAATATGTTCCCTAACTCGTTGGAATTGATCAGTCCTTCTAATACTTTTATAGCTCACTGAGCAGATGTTAAAGGAGAAATGAACACCATTTGCTTCCGTCCTCTGCTTGAGCACTACATGCCCCATCAGAGTTGAGTATATCTCAGCCTATATCTATTCACACTAAATTAGATGAATTAGAGTTTTTAATTGACTTACAGGACATGCAAAAGAGGTCATCCCATTTGACATATTTGTGGAATGGAGGGGATTCAGTATAATTGCTCCTCAGACACATTGGCACGTACTCAATGGATAAGTATGCACAAAGTTCAGATATTGCACTCAAATAGAGGTGATAAACTGAGAGAGGCAGTTTGGTTGCTAAGACTTTGAACATTTTCATCAGACCTTTTACTTCTGTCTAAACTGGTTGGACAAGAGAACATTCCTGCAATAGAGAAATATATTGGTCTGGAGACAATGTGTCTGTTCTGATTTTGCCCCTGCAGGTATCATCTCCAGGTCATGCCTTTCCTTATGAAACTGATCTAATTAAGCTGTTGTATTTCTGAATTAGGTTTGAGATTCTCACAGTTTTGCACATGGTTTGGGTTTGAGTGGGTTTGAGGGCGGTGGGAATTGTCTTCAGAATGAGCGGAAGTTCTGTCGGGGGAAGCTCAGTTGAGGGCAAGGGAAGCTAATGAGCTCTTTTCACATGGAGAAAATGCAGGCTGCCAAAATGTGTGCCCTCCCCGTATATTCTAGTTTGGACAAATGCTTTTGGGGGCTGAGGGAAACTGTGACAGACACACAATATTTTGAGTGACGCCAGCCAGTTCTACACGTTGTGGGATAATAACACTGCATGATCTGTTTTTCATTGTTCTTTTTCATTTGGTACTGGATATTTTTACTTTTCCCCTCCACACAGTGTGCTGAAAGGGCCAACTTGGAGAACAAAATAGAAAGTCCATATTCCCCAATACAACAAAAAGCAGAATTGTGGTGGCCCACAATTTAGGGTAAGTGGTAGAAGGCGGGGGGCGTCTCTAATAAGAAGCCACAAAAAGTGACACAGACACAAAGAGCCTCTACAAATACCCATACCAATACAAATGAGGCAATCATTAAAGAAAACACTCCCCAAATACAAACTGCTCCAAGTGCAGAGTTTTACTCTCCTCTCAGGCTCAGACTACGCCAAACCGCAGGCGAGGCACTGACATACAAAGGAACACACATTCCTATGTCTTGAGGTGTTTATATAAACACACATCATATCCAGCGGAACGCTGCATCTAACATCAGCTTTGTAGTTAGTGTTACATCATATATTGCAGGCCACGATCCATGACAGCTACTTTATCCTTGTGAAAGATGTTTGGCCCAGAGCTTTGATGGTGCTGTGAAATGTGGCTTTTACAGATGAAATAGACCAAGAGAGCATGAAAGAGCTCGGCTGGTGCCGCAGTTTCAGGTTGTTCTGTTCCTTTCGCATTTGCATTCCATTTATGTCTATATTTATTCCATATCCATTTATGTTGCAATATACCTTTTATTTATTTATTTATTTATTAACTTTTCTAGTAACTGTGGCACAACCAGGACAGGACATACTTGTGCAGGTGTGTGCAAGCAAGAACAAATAGTTGTTTCAACTGCAAAAGACTAATAGCCACTTCTGAGCACACACAGAAATTACACACACAAAATCTGATCATATCTGAGCCCAGAGGGTGTGGTGGGCTAATGCGACCTTCTAGGTAGAGAGATGTGCAAGTGGGCCACGGCTGTGTAGCAGTTCTTTTCCTATTACGAGATGGAGAGATGAAGGCTGACCTGCCGGAAGAAGAATGTCAATGCATATAATGTGTTTGCTTTTCTCTGTTGATTTTGAATGTCAGTAAATATTTCATCAAAATTCTCTCATCTAATCGTACGCTACCTGCGCCTGCATACTGCAGGGAAATAATGTGAATAATTTACTTAACTCGCATTGTTTACGTCAAAAGCGGGTAAGCTATTCTGCAGGCATGCCACCAAGTCAAACATCACTGCCTTGACAGATAATAAATAAAAGAAGATGCATGTTCTTTGGCCGTGGAGTTTGGTTGTTATTTATGTCATAATTGTGTTATGATCGTGACAGGTGTGCGCCACAGCAGCGGAAAGAAAGCAGCGGTAATGCCAAAGGGCAGCTCAGAGAAAAGGTAAATCACAGCAGAGATGTGCGATTTTTATCTCTCGGCTCGTCGGCGCGCGCCTCCATCCGCCATCGGGGATGAATGGGCTCCTTTAAATAGCTCCGATTAATTGGTGGTTTTAATTGGAAGGGTGTTGGTGGGAGCCATGCTCTCATGCTTCTCTCACCCAGTCATTTAGGGGAGTGGCGCCCGTGTCAAAAGGACACCTGGCACTGTCTGACTCAACGCCATCAGCCAGTGTGCTCAGCCTCTGCTTTGTCGACTCGACAAAAGCCTTAGCCGCCGCTGCTTCCTCTTTGTGTAGGTGTCAGTGACAGGCAACACGGCTTCTCGTAGGTGCCGCACCCCATCTCTCAAACACTTGCTTTTCGTTCTTTCTTATTTTTTTTTCCGCTCTTTCTTCACCGTTGCATCAGCACTCGTTTCCTCTTTAGCACGAGTGATTGTGGCAACCCCCACCGTATTCTCGGCTCTCCCTGGGTCTCTTTCATAATTCCTTGCATAGTTTTGCATCACTGTGATTTTGCTGTCATGCCCTGCTTTCCACCCATAAACACGCTTAATAATAGGTCCAAGCTGCGTGGTGATGTGTAATTCCACGTTTGACCCCTTAGAGAACTGTAAGTGATGATGACCTGACTCTTAGAGGGCATCCTTTCGGTTTTAGACAAGGGTCACAGAAAGACACAACGGCGTGCAGCACCCCTACCTGAGCCTGGATTACTGTGCAATCTCAAGTGTGCACGCATCAAAATATTAAACAGTTGTTGGTGGGATTTCTCACAGAGAAATACACCAAAGAGGGTGTAGTAGTATTTCTTCATTCCATAATTCATTCATTTGATTTTGATAAGAAGAACAATGTTGAGGTTATTTCACTGAGTGTTAAAGTTGATACTTCCTTTTTTTTTTTCCAATTCTGCAAGTGGCTGCTTGGCCCAGTGAATGACATTGCTTGGCCTTTCCCACCTTCTGCAGCCTGCTTGGGTATGCACAGTAGCCGCTGGTGATTGATGAGTGGGCAAGGGGAGAGGAAATCTATCCCCAGGTTACAAAGCTGCTCTGGTGATGGATGGCCCCTTAGAGGTCTTAGCAGAACTGATGGGTCATGGACCTCAGAGTGCCCAGAGCTGGGAGTGGGAGTACAAGAAAGTGAACCGAGGAGGGAAGGATGAGGTGCAGATACAGTACAAAGGTGGGAGTACGGGAAAAGGCAGAATGTATCGTAGCATGTGTATGTTTCGCCTGTAAAAACAACATATACAGTCCCTCACCTCGACAATTTGTAATTGTTGTCTTTGTTCAAGGGTGATGAAAGGGTGAATGTAATAAATAACAGTGCTAAGATGAGCTGTCCAGGCAAAGAGTTCTCTCATACGCACAAAAACCTCCCGTCCTTTTAACTGACCGGAATCCCTTAGCGAAACCTTAACTTTAACCTTGACAGTGACCATCACTGATAGAGATCTGTAGATGTACTATAACGACACAGAGGAATGAATACAAAGTGGAGGCTTAAGTGTCAAATACACAAATTTATAGTTTAAATATCTGACATAAAGATTTTACAGTCAAACTTGAACGACGCCACCTTTTGCGCGGACATTGTTTTGCAAGAATGCAAAAGTCAGTGCACATTTTGAGTGTGTGACACCTTGGATGTCAGCATCAACCTCAATAAGGTTTTGTGTGGGAGACAGAGAGGCACTCTTGCAATCTGTTTGCAGGGAATTAACTGAGAATCAGTCACAATGATGTGTAGATGCAAAAGGTCCTCCTGGTCGTTGGCAGTGATTTGGGGGAACCATTACAGCTCACAGGTTTAGCCCCGTGAACCAGGACAGGAACCAGGACAGACCTCGTTTTAGACTCGGTTTCTTGATGCAAGCTTATTCTGTAAACAAGTAATGAATACTTCTTCATTGGCCTTACGCACGTAATCATCAACCATTTTCTCTGTGCAGCAAATATGGTAATGAACCTCTGAGGAAACTTTGTTAAGCCTGTTCCCTCCTCGGCTATTGAAGAGATTTATTACTGTATCTCTTCACAACAGCAAACTTGGCCAGCTTCCACGTACCCATAAAAGGTTCAAACAATGGTTTACAGCAGGACCATGCTCTACTTTTTATTTAAATAGGAACAGACACACCTCCTACCCCTATGCAACCCATTCAGCCACGATGTACATGCACAAAAAGGAATAAAAGAGGAAACAACTCTGGTAATTTGCTTTATCTGTGCCAGAGGTTCCCTCTGAAGCGATATACCACCCAGTAGCATCTGCTGGTGTGGGCTGCAGCAGTGATAAATTGGCATGGATTAAATGTCACCGCTGGAGCACATTCACCCTCACTGGAGCTGCAGTGAATCTCTTCATATGAGAACAGGTCAGACAAATTAGTGCAGACTCCTTCATCAGCATAACATAATGTTTTTGTATGGGAGGACAGTTTAATAGACAGGAAGACTGACCAAGGCACAAGTCAGATATGATAGCACATAGATGAGATGAGATTAGACTGAGGCATTTATCAGCTGGGATCAGCACTACAGGGGAGGATTTAGTTCAGAACGATTAAATTTCATTCGTATAGAATCAATGACAATACAAATTAGCTGAATTAACTCACAATGGTTAGCGCTGTTGACAATATCCAAAATGTGGCTGAACACTGGGAAGTTGTGCTTTTGTCTAGAAAACCTTCATCACATCTCAAGGCTGTGACTAACTTGTTTTTTACCAACAAATTCCTCCAAACAACTCTCTCTTCCTGGGGCTCCTCAGTCTTGCGTCTCTCCCCAACCCACAGCAGAGGTGTGTCATCATTACCGTAATGCTAGCTTTTTTTTTTCCAGAAAGTGCAACTTCCCCATCGGTAAGTTACAGTAATTCAAATGTCACAAGCTATTTTTTTTCTTGCTTTCCTTTTTTTTTTTTTTTGTATGCGCAGGCGGATGTTCACATCTTAAAGGGTTAAAGGTTGAACAGGAAGGAAGTTTGACCAAACCCACCTCTTCTGAGAGGACCGATCTCCTCAAGGCTGCCTGGGGTTTATGCAGAAAATAGCTGTTATGGGTATGAGAGGCTGTTACTGAGTAAAAAAAAAAAAAGAATGGACAGAGTTGGCTCTTAAAATATCAATTGAATTAATGCCTCAGTGAGTGAATAGAGTGCTCATAAAGTTATAAACTGTTACAGGGATAAACAAGATCACGGGAGCATAAAATTGTCAGTGAGAACAACAATTCCATTACGAGTGAGTTAGGATTGAATGTGAGGCACCATTTGTAGAAGTATGCATTTAGGTAGGTTTACACAATATTATGTAGCTTTAGTGGGCTTAGAGTATTTGGAAAATATGACTGATTAATAAGATACAAAAAAAAGACACATTTCTTTCTTCCTTTAAAGATCTACTGACCATGTCATTTAGCAGCACAGACCCTAGCTGTCAGGAGTTTGCCTATAGCAGCGATATGGACTTGGAAACAATGTAATAATAATATAATATACACCACTGCTGTCATCCCTCATTTTTCTTTTCCTCTGCGTCTGCTCTTGGACATAATTCTGCAGACATGGTGCCCTACATCTTTGCTTCTGGCTAAACCTCTTTTCTTGCATTGTGTCCCGTCTTTCTCTAGCCTCGTTGTATCTCAGTCGTGTTGTTGCGGCTGCTGTTTGAGTGTATGTGTGTCTGGTGAGTGATTTCAGGTGTGCCGAGACAGAGGAGAGGCCATCAGCAGCTTCCCAGCTGCAACTCATCCTGCAATCACCTCAGCCTACTTCTACTCAGCCCTGCCTCCCCCCGCTGGCAGATCGTAGCCACTGTTCAGTTAGTACACTGCCTGACTCTAGCACCTCGATGTAAGATAAGAGACACATTTTTGACTCTGTTTTGAGCTCCTGCCTGTCTGCGCAATTCCTTGGTCTCGCTCTGCTCCAGTCGCTGTCTGAAACCCCCCGCCTGCTCCTGTTTCAGCTTGATCCCTCCTTAGCCTGCCCTCTCCACGCCCCGGATGCTCAGCTTGTCTACCTTTTGCAACAAGAAATCAAACTTGTTAAATTCCAACTGAACTTCTTTGTCTGTCCACACATGTGTTCACACTAGCAGGACAAAATAGCAGTGACACCCAGAAAACAAATGACCGTTAGACTTAAACACTGTTTGGATTACAGGAATCCACTTCCTCTCCAGCTATATTTCAACCAAATCAGAAAGCTGAATGAGATCCTCGCTCGTATAGGAGTTTGGGCGTGTGTGTGTGTGTGTGTGTGTGTGTGTGTGTGTGTGTGTGTGTGTGTGTGTGTGTGTCTGCAGGATTTTGAGAGCGCTGCTCACTCGCCCAAGGGCTGGGAGCTTTCCCATGCGAACAGCAATTAGACAAAAGTCTCTAGCGGAGGAATCAGATCAAACCCCACAATTGTGCTGTGTTTTAATAACCCTAGGCTAACACTTAAGGTGTCCCTTGAGGAAGTTCCCTTTTTTTTTTATATAAAACTTTTTAAATGTTTCTTTGAGCCTCGTCTTTAGTCAGAGTGCTTAAAGTGACCGTGATGTGATTTGTAAGCGCTCCGTTCCTCTTTTGGCAAGTTCCCGTTTGTATTTTAATTTAACAGAGACCTCTGCTTCGTGCTGGTTCACCAAGCAACTGCTGAAATTGCTAATTGGCTTCCCTGCACAGTATATACTATGCACTTTCACGTCTGGTCAAACCCCCAGACATGCTATTCCATTACCACTGAATGAGTAGGCAGGGATGCATGATACATACAAGCACAAGATGTGTGGTTTCCCAGAGGCCCGAAGAACCATTACTGGTCTCCTGAAAAAAACATTGAAACCAACTTAGTCTAAATGTGCGAGGAGTGAGTTATCAATCATTTACCTCTCTACACACTTCCAGCTTCCTCATACATTACAAATTTGTATTAATCTTCAGCCTCTTTTCTGCCTATCTTGGAGTCCATCAAAGGTTGCAGCAGCAGCACAGACAAAGATTTCCAATCCAAATGGAGCTCGCAGATGTGATGAAATTGGAAGCAGGGAGCATACATCAGACTTTTTTTTTTAATAGCTGTAGAGGACAGACTAGCACGTATCTTGGGATTGCTGGTTGCCCTGGCAGGGAACCAGGCAAGATATGAGTGCTTTGGATGTAGCAAGCTGGATGAAATGGCTCTGCTTTTTCGCTCCCCTCTCTCAATGAGTCCGTGTTTGGACTCTGATGGACGACTGCCCAGAACTAAGTTGTTTCTGGGAATGGGGGTTCAGAGTACGAGCACAACGCTTGTGCAAAGCTAGGGGGGTGGGGAGGAGGGGGTTATTTTTTCATTCTAATGAACACAGAGAGCAATCATAAAACACAAACTGCTTGGCAAGCGAGATGCTGAAAATGCCTCAAAACCTAATCATTACTGCTCGAAGGCAGCGTGTTCAATCAGTGAGCTGAATCACACTCCACTACACAGACCTTTGTCAGCTTTCTCCATCAGTAGCCGAGAACTAAGTAGTTGTCAACAACTACTTAGTTCCCCTGGATGGGCTGCAGATTTAGAATACCTGCCATGTCAGTGCCGTCTGTTTGAGACCTGCCATGCGAAGTACGTGCGCCACTCATTTGGTATTAAAGTAGAAAAGGCACTGCAGCAGCAGATATGTTCCATTGAGGTAGCTGGTAATTGATGTATGGCTTCAGCCATGTTAGGGCTGTGTGGAGGAGAGGAGGAAAGCAATTTGTGGCTCGGTTAGGGGCCCTCTCAGCAACTTCAGCAAGCACTCCAATTTTGCTTTCATTCTGCCCAGCGCTTTTGTCTGAGGATAAACGGCAAGCTGTGAATTTCCTCTGATCACGTGGGCTCTCACTCTTGCTCACTCACTCACCGATGGATTAGGCTTTTTGGCCTCCTCAAAAGAATGTGTCCAAGGCGGAGGGTATATGAGTGGATCCTTCGCCTCTGATGCCCGGGCAGGACATGCGATGCATACACAGAGCGAGGAGTGGGAAACAGGTGTGTTTGGGGTTTTAGCAGAGGGCCGATTGAGGGGCTGTTGGGGCTGACGGGAAAAAAGGGGAGGAGAACGACTTGGTTGCATTTTTTGGCTCTGCTGCAACACTGAAGTGCTACCATGTGCACCTCTGCATAAATATTCATCCTCCTCAGTGTTCTGCATCAACAGCTGAAACTCTTTCATCTGTCTACAGATAGATTCAGAAAATAGATCGGGGTAACGAACTGCATGGCATAAGGAGTAGGGTTAACTTTGCATCAACTCAGAAGTGAGCGTTATTTCCCTCATTGTTAACAGGGATGTATGTAAAGTAAAGTGTGTGATTAACAGCTGGAACTTTATTACTCTGTAGAAATGTCATTGCTTTATGATGTGAATCATTTTTCAGATGAAACTGCTTTTTTAGAATCTTGTACAAAAAAAAATGAAATAAATCAGCTCTAATTACGCATGACAGGATACAACTAATTTGCTTGTCTCGTCAAGTTTAACATTCATATTTGCTGTAATTAGGTGCAATAGGCGGTATATTCTATATATAAATGATGTGTTTTCGGCAGCTGCAACCATTTTTTACTATACCGCATGCATAAATATAAGTTAATATCTTTACCGAATCTGATGGTTAATCATAAGCTCGTACTGTTGATGAAAAGCCTTGTCAGTGTTTATTTACTATGTTCAATTTTCACTTATTGCAAGGGAATTAAACACGCCTGTCAGTTTGCGTTTCCAGCGAAGTCCATCATGTTTGTGGCGGACGGGGTGGAACGTTTTTCTCTCCCCTGCTCTGTATCTCTCTCTTTCTCTCTCTCGCTCACACACACACACACACTTAGAGACACATTGTAGTTTCTTCTTTGCCGCTGTCACTATGTTCCTTTTTTTTCCCACATTGGATTTCACAAAGAAAGTTTAATAATAACAGCAGCGACGAAAAAAGAAAAGAAAATATTCTTCACAATGAATAAAATACATACATGCTTAGAACTTGGGCTTCAATGGAGCTTCACTTTCAGTGCTTTGTTATATATTTAATGTGCTGCATTTTCCATAATTGTTAGGTTTTCTGCTCCCATGGCAATACTTTTGCTCGGAGCCGACTGCGGTTTCCGTGGTGATGCTGCACTTGTCTGTGCTCGCTCAGAAATATACATGATAATGTTGGGTTTAGTATGACTGGGGGCGGGTGGGGGTGGTGGGGGTGCTAAAGCTTGGGGAGGCTGGGGGCTGCTGTCTAAATGGTTCAGCTGAAATTATGGGAATTATTGTAGCACATCTGAAAAACCTCTTGATGTTAATTAAACAACCCTCGGCTCAAAGTAACTCCTACTTATCGCGTAAATTAATCCATAAACCTGTATGCAAATTCGCCCCTTCGGTTTCTTAATTGTTGCTACTTTTGCAGATGGTTTAGGGAGCCAGTCACCCTCCTCCAGTTCATTCATAATGCATGAGCCAGATTATATCGGATGGTGATCAAAATTCCCATTTTTCATGCTCTCTCTCCTTGCAAGATTCATATTTCTTTTCCATTATTCGTCCAAATGGACACTTCACGCGCACACATACTTTCCTTAAGGCAAATTAAATGCAACATTGGTTTTCATTCACATTTCTGTTCTTTTTTTTTTTTTTCATTTTTGTGAAATTGCCAATAACCAATCCTGTGTTTAATGGGACATGCGCTGACAGGTTACGCATTCAAGAAAAATTGCAGGAAGGGTAGTAGAATGTTCTGCTGTTCTGCTCATGTACCAACCACCTAGACCAGACCAGGCATACACGCAAAAACAGTTTGGTGTTGACCTGGTCTCCAAATTTACTAGATTCCAAACTGATCACGTTTCTGTGTGATGATCCGCACAGGCCCCTCCCCCTCAACCCACAGGACCCAAAGGTCATCCTGTTTTCAGACACCACAGGACACCCTCAGAAGGCCCATGTCCATTATGTGATGACTCGCTACTGTTTAACTTTATTTCCTATCATATTATTTCAGTTTAATATAATTAAAGCCGCTGCTGAGTTCAGAAGCGTATGCTCCTTAAACGTCCTTAAAGCCCATTAGCATGCAATGCATGAAACTTAGATAAATTAATGAGGACAAGACGTTGCTTCAAATCAATTCCTAATCTCAAGCACGTTTCACATCTCAGTCAGTAATCCATTTGGACATCGCCGTTCTGAATGATGGAAATCAATGGCGGAAGGTAGGAGGAAGATGAACAACTTTTTATTTATTTATTAATTTGTCTTTCTTTTAGGACTACCTTTGGTTTTGCACTGTTGTTATTACACTCCAGGAGTTACTGAGTTGAGTGTAGATGGTGCAGTCAGATTTGCCCACCTGCTTACTCTGGATGCTCTTACCCCTGTTTATTTATTTATTTATTTATTTTTTTTTGTTAGTTTCTTGGCTTTCCATCATGGGTCTCCTGACACCAACCAGGAGAAAAGCAATGGATGAGCAACTACAGCAGAGCGACCCCTCTAAGCCGGTGAATCTCTCTCTCTCTCTCTCTCTCTCTCTCTGTCGCTCTCTGTGTGTGGACTCCACTGTGATGTGAATAATAACTCTTTTCATTCACCAGCGGCCCTGAGTGTCTGAGAAGTCGCCGCAAATCCTCATTTTTGCAGACAAAGCAAAATGCCAAGGGGAAATAAATGAGTTTTATTTTAAAGCTTTGTCTCATTCAACAGATTACATTCCTCTCCATCTTAGGTGACTGCGCACAGCCCGGTTATCTGGCTGCGCTGACAATATGGGGAGACTGTCGCACAATTTTACAGCCTGACTTATAAAGCAGCGCTGTTGTGGTGGCAATTTACGCCGACCCAGAGTTTGCGCTTGGGGTTATTGTGTTGCAGGGGCCATAGTGGCTTCATATTATATCCATATTTTTATCCAGCCAACCCTAAATTTTGAAATAGTTCCGCTACGCCTCAGCACAATCTATTACTTTGGTAACATTTAATCCCCCTATTTTTACTTCGCGTTCCATTCCCAAAACCAATTATGCGTCGCTTGAAGCTGTTGTTAATTTAGACTCTCTTCAGTGCTATTTACACTTCCTAACGTAGCAGTCGCGTTTATACGTATATTTATTTGCGTGTGTGCACAGTCTTTTCCTCCCGCGGGTGCGGAAAACATTATATGTTTGATATAAATTCAACAAATAAAAATCTCTGGGTCAACAGCGGGATCCCTCTATACCAGTAGTACCTGCTCCATAAAAGAGCACATAAAAAAAACAAATCCTTAAAATCCTTTGTGTGAGCTGCCCATACTGCAGCTCAGTCACAAAGGGCTGGCCAGGCTTTCCTGGGATGTAATTGGGCACCGTGCATGAGTCAGCAACTTAGCGTGTATCACTGTGGACAATTTACAGCAATTGCTCTCTTGCTGGCTCGCACCCTCCCTCCTCTTTTCCCCCTTTCTTTTCCCTGCTCACTCTGGGGCGTGTGCAAGCGTGTGCAACCCCAACGCATGCACATGTGTGTCTGGAAGGCCACGGTTACAAAAAGGATTCTTAATGGCAGGATTCAGTTCTGTGGCAAATAATCCACCTCTTTTCTCCACGCCGTCTAGGACAAACACTGTAGCGGCAGAGCTTCGCCAGCTCCGGGGAGCCCAAATCCTTTGTGTTGCCTTTTTTTTTTTTTTTCATCCTGCGTTTACCTGTTATTTGTCCGTATTATGTTCACCAGACTGAAGGACAAAAGCTGATCTTCTTATCCTCTGAGCAACTTTGACAGCTCCCCGTGTACAAAAAAAAACCCCAAGCGACTGGCGCATTTTTGACAAGACCACTTGTCCCGCGCTGCCATCCCACTGTGACAGGGTCAGTGATGCAATCTTGGAGCGCTTGAATTATCTGAGGCCTTGACGAAACTGCAGCGCTGTGTCTCTCTCGGTTGCTTATTTCTGTGTTAAACCTTGCAGCAATGCGATTCATTCGCTGTGGCAGAGTCCATTTGACGCGCTGTATCATTAACCGTCTTAGTCGGCTACGTTAGAAGAAGTGCCGCAGCACACGCCGTCTTCACTTGCGCGGCGGCTTTCGTGGGAACATTTTATTCACTGTCCTTGTCTGCTCTTTTTGATATGGCGCGAAGAGAGATGAATCAATACTTGCTCTGCTTCAGAGCAAACAGCGTCGGAACAACTGAATGAGTGCCCCGCCGACTGAGACAAACGACTCTAATCTACGTGTGATTGGACTTGTTGCCGCCTCGCCCTTCGCCACCTTACATTTCCCCCCCACCTCCCTGCCTCTTATTGCCTTCCTCCACGCTGCATTGAAATTCAAATGAGCCCCAGCAGTGAGCAACATTTGTCTGCCAAGACGTCTCGCAGACACTTTTGAAGCAAACATTACGGAAGCCGCGGTGAGATGAAATGGAAGTTTAACATCACACATCTCCATTAAGTTGTCGGAGGATTGAAAGTTGAGGTGTGTTTCTGTTCCATTATCATTTTATTCCCCTCCGCTCGACATCGCAGCCGATGCGGGTGCAGATGCTTTTGGAGAGAGTCTGGCAGTTCGCTGCCGTAGAGGAAAAATTGATCTGCAGCCCAATTATAGATATAGATGTCTGCCTTTATTTTTAAGAACACACCATGAAAACCAGGTAAGGGGCCTTTGTTCCACTCCAATGCCAAGAATATCCCCTGTGGTTCTCATTTTACACTTACACAGAGAGGATGCTTCTATATCTCTTTTATCCGTGTAGTGTGGTTTTGTTTGCTAAAACGAGAGGAGGTATAGCTTCAGGTCTGAAGTGTTTATTTATTAGAATATATCACAGCTTTTTTTTTTTTTTATCAGGATTTCTATTTCCCCTTTTGTTTGAAACTAATAAGTTCTAGTATTGATTTTACTCCCTCAGATGAATAAATAAAGAAATTCAATAACAGTACAAAAGGGAAAATCATCGTACGAAACTCATGCAATTCATTCTTTCACTGTCACAGTCCTGCAACAACACTGATGCATTTGAGGAAACACAGCAGCTGGGAGGTTGATTACATCCGTGGAGCCCTGTGAGGCACAGATGTGCATATCACATAACAGTAATGCAAATCATGTGTTTCTCCTTTAGCCTGCTTTGTTTGTGCTCCCGCACACTTACATAAGAAACGCCATTATACGTCCAGAAAGTAGGCCAGAACCTATTTAAAGCGGCCATGTTAATCAAAAGAACAGTCTATAATTAGATATCTGAGACTGTGGTGGTGTGCTGAGAAAGTTTTTCTGCTGGATGGTATGGCATATTGTTATGTGGGTGGCGTAGTGCAGCTTTTACGGCTGTCTGACAAACATAGATTGAATTAATTAATGCGGTGAAGGCTCATCAGAAACCTTTTTGCTGTGCTTCGGGAACCGATTTTGTTCAGCTATGACTGTGAAAGTAAGGAGGAAACAATTCGCGGCCGCGCTCGAGTTTCTGGTTTTGCACAATGGCTATCCACTCTGAGGAAAAAGCATTTAGACTGTAACAACATCAAGACTGTTCACGATGAATGACGCTGAGGGGTCAGGAAATAGAGATTTTTTTTTACCCTATTGTTCTTTAAGGAAATAAGGCTTTTGGTTTTCATGCTGTCTGTCCCAATAATGTCACCACTTATTTAAAAGTGTGCGGGAGACAGTGATGATGAGATTCACTTTAGGATGTGGCAGCCTTTTGGAAAAACCCTTCCATCTGTAACAATGATCGGGATGGAGGATGACCTCAATCTCTCACTCTCACATTTCACTTGCCACATCACACAGATGGACTCCCACTCCTATATAGACGTGATGCACTCCTGCCACATGCAGTATGCGCTCTATACTGCACGGGGCACATTTTAAAGTTTCATAGTTCTCACACTTTTTATGTCTATTTTAAGACGCACGTGGCCCTGCAGCCTGAAACAGCAGCTACACAACATTATGCAAAGGAAGTCTTGATGACAGTGATGTGCTGCTGTAGGAACAGACCTGATTTCATGTTTGCCGTGCACGAGTCTCGAATGCGCACAGAAAACGCGCGCTCCTCTGCGCAGGCTCCCGCGTTGGGACCTGTCAGCCGCTGTCAGCCGCTGTGTTTTAGTGCGACGGAAGGTTGTAAAAGAGTGCTGAACCTGTCGTGGTCACGTATGAGTATTTTCTGACTGTCTGTCTTCCCTCTTTGTAAAGACTTCAAAAAGCGCAGGTCTTCTGTGAGGCTCTTAGTCTGCTCCTGCGTTCACCCCGACTCTCTACATCTGCACATCGGGGCATGAAAGAAACTCTATAACATTCTCTGCTTTCAATTTTGGTATTTTTTTATTTTTTTTTTCACTGTCAGGCAATGAAACCTCAAAGCAGTGACCCACGGAAGGGTTTGCCGCATTCCCGACAACATTACAGAGAAAATAAGGCAGCTAGTCAGAAGGCTTGCCAAGAGGGGACGAAAAAGCGCGCCGGGCGGTCACCACATATGCGAGAGAAAAGAAGATGACAGGGGGAGCAGGGAGGACGGAGGTACGGGGTGAAAGGGAGGCAGATAAGAAAAACCTTGCTTTCATATAGTTGAATTGATGCTGTTGAAGTCTGTTTAAAAGTCTTCGGAGTGACAATGTCGTTGGGTGTCTCGCATCTTCCTCGTACTAGGAACACACTGCACTGCATAATCATTGGGTGCTCTACTGTACGTACTTTGAAGAGTTATTAGTAAGACTCAGGAACCGCAAGCCAGTGTTGAAATATGGCAAAAAGCACATTTTGGGCCATCTTTGGGATATTATATTTGTCGCATCCATACTAGAGCCTTGAGCCTTCGACCTGTGTATTGAAAGAGAGACACTGAAACACTGGTGAAGGGTCAAAACATTTCTCAGACAGATGCGATTGCAGATTTCTACCACCAGAGGCTGAGTTTTTTTTTTTTGTTTTTTGAATAACTCTAAATAAGCAAACACACATGATTGCAGTTGGCTCGGTGGCGCCTGATAACGAGCCCATATATCGCCCTTTTCTACTTCTAAGCACTCCAATCATTTCATCAGCCGCTCTTCTTTTACTCGACTGCTCATCACAACCTCTTCATTCCCTCTCGTCTTTGGCTCGCACTTTTGCTGCTGATGAATCTGCCGCCGCGACAAAGGGCCTGTTGACACTTCTCTCGACAACCAGTTTCTTTATTGCAACTTTAACACCAGCCGCCGCCCACCCGTGCGGGCCCCTTGTCTGCGCTGTCTGACAGAAATCCCACGTACTATTGATTTTCAAAGCATGGAATTAGCCTCGACAGCGTGATTTATGCTGCGTAAGCCCGCATGTCCAAAGAAACTACTCTGTTGCGTGTTGACAGCCGGATCGTCTTATTTTTTCTTCACAAATACACATGCATGCCGCAGCTACAAAGTTGATTTGTTCAACCAGACCACATGAGCGTTTTATCTTCCTTTTTGCGCAAATGTACACAGAATGCACATCTGCTAAAGAAACTGAGAGTGATGGAGTATAAAGAAACTCCCCGCTTTGTTCTCCTCGTCCAAAATAAAGACATTTATGAAACCCAGCTCTGTCACATTATGTCAGCGCTTTCATCCAGATGTTGTAGCCTGAACTCAGGTTTTTTATCACTGACTTGTGTTAGCCTCTCTATCCATCTCTACTCCTAACTTTTAACTTAGCTAAGGAACCACTCCTTACTTTGCTATATTTTCTGTAACTCTAACCCCTCTCTCTGTTAGTCACGATCCTCTCATTAGAGAGGTCGAGTCAGTGCAAAAGAGAGTTGAACTTATCATGGCCATTTAGAATTCCAAAAGAAAGCAAGGCATCTTAGGCAGACGATGCTAACTTTAAGTCTTTTTATTCTGTTCTGGGTCTGTGGAGGTCCACAGGCACCCCAGAGCTCCCACTCAATTATGAAATAAATATTTGGTCTGTGTACTTCATCCATCCCTCAACTCTTCCCATTCACCACTCACTTTTTTTCCCCCCTCTGCATCAGAGGTTGCTTTCGTGTCCTTTGTCTCTGGATCCTCTGTTGGCGTGGCGTTTGATCCGCCGGGTGGCCTCCATGTACGCCGCTCCTCCTCTCTTCTGAAAGTCAAGCACACGCTGATATGAATAATTAAAGCGCCGGGGAGAGGCTGATTCTCCTCTTTTACGACATCCCGTCAGCGCTGGCCTGTTTGTCTGAACGCTGAAGCTTTACTGAAAGTGTTTGTGAGTGCGTTCTCCGACGTTCCTCCCATCGTTCCCTCTTGAGATCAGCTGGAGCTTAATCAGTGGTTACAATGACGCTGTCAGGAAATTAAGATTTTCCAGGCCACTGCAGTAACCTTTAAAGTTCCCACCCCTGCTGACAACTATCTCGTGACACTCTCTCTTTCTCTTTTCTCCCCCTCATTCCTCTGCCGTTCTGCTGTCCTTCTCCGCCGAGATTGGGAAAAGGGCAATGGGAGCCCGGCTGTGATATGAAATGTTCTGATTGCGGCTTGGACTCCTGTGTCCTTAAGGAAATTGAATTGACCGGCGGTTATGTCTCAATACAGGGAGCTCCGTGACCTCCTCCACCTCATTCTTATCAGCAGAGCCCAAACTCAGTCTGTCCGTGTTGCCAGGCCAGCTTGTCGCCACTCGCATCTGGCAGTGTTTGCAGCTACACTTAGGACACAAAAACATTTGAAATTTATGCCTCAAAGGACCAAGTTATCACATACTCCAGAGACCGGAGAGGAGCTACTGGCTATTTTGTTCCACCACTTTCTCTCGCCGCTGTTCACTAGAATACACTTATGAGTCCACTTACACGACATTCAAATTCCTCCCCTTGAATCCTCTCGTACACCTGACTGCAGGCCTCCTCTGCCGCCTAATATTCCACCTTGCTCTTTCATTGTCTCCTCTCCTGGATCTGGGTCCGCTGTCTCTCTTCTTAGACGTTTCCCCCTTCCACTCTCCTATGCTGGATTGTAAACACAAAGCACATAATTGCTCCCTGTGGCCCCGTGATTTCCTGGTAATTGCTATAACGATGGTTGCTGGTTTGCTAATGTCCCCTTACTCCAGTCTTTGCCCAAGGTCACTTCAGACACAAATAAAAGAAGACAACAAAACAAACAGTCCAATTGTTCCCACGCGTCCCCAGGAGGAAACCGTCTTTGTGCTTTTCGCGCTAATTTGATTGTTGGAAGTCAGTTGTTTTCATATTGAGGAAAACTGGTTTTGTGTTTGTCTCCGTCTCTACCAGGAGAAACAGCACCAGCCTGTCGTCTCTATTTTCTTTCGCAAAGCGTCACAGGCTTGCCAATGGGACCTCTTTTCTTCTTGTGTGTGCGTGCCAGCGTCCAGTCGCATAACGTAGCACTCTACGACTCCTACAGTGTGTAGCCATGTGTGTGTGTGTAATCCACACTGGATTGCAGTCTGCTACTACCACCGGCAAATTTAATAGTTTGTCAGTGCCGCTCCTCGGAGACTGCAGCATTTTGGCTGCCGTGTGACATCACCTGTTGCTGCTGCTGCAAAAACTCGATCATGCCCTCTCGGTGTGTAGTTGTGCGCTCAGCCCCAGGCAGATTGAGAGCGGAGGGCTGCGGGGCGATATGAAGATCCCGGTCCTGTTGTGTCCCCGGGTAGCTCCGGGTTGATGGACGACCCCGTGAATCACTGAGACTGCAGAGCGTGGTGGCCTGCCACAGGGGAGGCGGCGCCATCGCGCACAGTCCCCTCCATCTCCCCGCTGTGATGAATGTAAAATTGATAAAGGTTCATTAATATGCGCAGATAGAGGGAAAACCCATTGACTACCTCAGCAGCTCCTGCTGCTTGTTTTGGGGGAAATTAATTTAATAACTGGATCAGTAAAGCACCCTGATCACAGTCCATGCTTCAATTTGCATATTAATGTAGCCCGTTGCGTGCAGTCTGCAATGTTTATGGACGGGTGGGGCTGAGGCAACTGTTTTTTAATTACCTTTACTTTGTGCGGCTCTGAAGGTGTCAGGGGTGGGGCACCGTCAAGTTGCAGAGGAGGCTGGAAAAGGCAGCATTTCCCTGGTGGAAACTTTTTTTTGCATATTTATTAAAAACATACTTCAGTAGGATTTTTTCTTTCCAAAGCAAGTTGAAAAATAATCACATTAATGTGAATCCACCCTCATGGATTTATTTCTTGACTGATTTCTCTTCGAGGTTTTGATCAAGATTTATGCAATATTTGAGATGGAACATGTATTCTATAGGCATGAATTATACAATGGTTGTATTGGCGCAATTGGAACTAACACGTCGGGCAAAACACGTGGGGACAGAGAAAGAGAGATGCCTCAAAATATACCAGAGCATTCATAAAAGCAATATAAATTCAAGTTTGGAGGTGAAGGTACAATTAATTTACAATACAATCTATTTAAGATGTACTAATAAATCTAAACAATATATTAACATTTAAGAGATTTACACTTTCTACAGCTAGATGGTTGCTGTATATTTGAATGTTGTGCTGAGCTGATGCAAAATACATAATGAAATTACACTTTTTGTATACCTGAGTGACAAAAAAGTCCATCTATGTCAGTCTGTGTCAGTGTCTATGTGTCTGTGTCTATGTCTATGACTTAAGAAAATATCAACTCCTCTGTCTCCACAGTTTTAATCACATGTCATGCCAGAGGTACAAAACCATGCCTGAAAACCTCTTCACTCTGCCCCTTCCCATCATTATACAAACATTGTGAATTTATTCGGTCGACAACTGCTTTTGTAGCCTCTCACAGGATCTTCATTGATGTCATTGTGATTCATATGCAATAGGTTTGGCAATTTGGCAATAGGCAATAGGTTTGAAAATTCTTGCAGACTCAATAATAAAAATGCTATTTCAGAGTTAATTTAATTGGACTCTTTGTTTATATTGCATTTGCATATTAATTTGACATTTGGTGACTATCAGTATAGTCAGCAGGTAATGAAATTGCCCCACTAATTTTGCTATTCATATAAATGTCAGGCTAAACGGTGCACAAACCAGCAAAGTTATACTAATTTTTTTGAATTTTGCTTAACTTACCTTGCTCCTTTTGGTTGACCAGCAGTTTGTTGGTTGTTGAATCTGTCTATTGTCATCTAATTTGACATTACTGGGGTCGTGGTGGAAACGATGTGAAGCCAAAAAATATTTGACAGCTATGTAAACATACTGTACAAGAGATACGACACATGTGACAGCTAAGTAGGTCTGGGACTGTAAGGAAAATGTTGAAACTGTCAGAGTTTATGTCTGTCTTTTATTTTGTGATCATGTTTTGTGTTTTATTTTGTTAAGTTCTGGTTTTCCTGTCTGTTTCCTTGTGTGTCCCTTGATTGTTCATTGATTTCACCCCTGTTGATTATCCTCATGGCTCTCACCTGTGTCTTATCATCCCTCAGCCCTGTATTTATAGCCCTGTCTTCCCTTTGTTCCTTGTCGCGTCACCTTTCTTTATGCTATCTACTAATGTTGTTGCTCCATGTCATTTGTCTTGCCTCCATGATTTTGCCATGTCATGATTCTTTTGAGTTTTGTATTTACCTGCCATGTGCAGCGCTTTTTGTTAATTATGAAATACCTTTTGTTTGAAACCTGTTTGTTTTAGTTCTGCACCTGGGTCCTCACCTCCTTTTACAACCTGACAGGAACAGATTACAGTGGAGGTCTAGGTAGCTGAGGCTGAGCTGATCAGGTTTAAAAACTTATCCCCACTCTATTCTGGACGACAAACATTTTCTATCCATCCATTTTCTGTTGGTGGATTCTTCTCATCATTTCTGCTTTGGAGCTTGACTCTCAGGGATCTCCTCAAAAGAAGTCTTCTTTGACAACCTTATAAACCAATTTATCTTCACCTTCCAGACTGACCCCTTCAACTCCCTTGGTTGTAACAAAATCCCCCTTGTGCCACTGAGGTGAAGTTATTATTTTTTTTTTAGTTTGAAAGATATAATCAAGGGCACTTTAGTGAAATCCATGCCAGCCATTAGTCCCTTCCTTCCAGAGTTCTCCATTTAAGAAAACCTACACCAATCATAATCTGTGTTCGTCCATGTGAATGATCACTTTCTTTGTTGAACTTTCTTCTAATACATTTTTTTTTTTTTTTTTAGTTTTTTTGCCTTTACTCCTGAAACTCATTTCCTAGGTTTGTCTACCACAGGTATATATGACTTTGCCCAGTATGTTTTTTTTATTTTAGTGTTTTGCAGCCTTAGCTTTTTGTGTGTGTGATGCCTGTGTTACTCTGCTCCTCACTCATACAAGGGCTGATCTGAGGTGAAGCCATCTGTAAACATCTGTTGAGACAGGTGGGAATTAGAAACAGCAGGTTGCACCGATGGCTGATATTATCTCACAGTATGTGAATATGTTCACCATATAGTGCAACGCCACTCAACCCTGGCTGGGTAGATGTGCTGCACATCAGTTACAGCAAGTGTGATGATATGTTATATGTAACGCTGTGTATCAGTTTTAATTCAGTATGAAAACTTGACAGACTGAGCCTGTGCGGTCCACCCCTCGAGACACTTGAAACGCTGGAGCAACACCCTTTCGATGTGCCTCTTTTGATGTTGGTGTGCGACATATTTTAGTCACATAACACTACATCTTGTGAAACGGGCTACCCCAGTCGCTATTCCCTTGGTCATTGCCCGTGGTGTTCCCTGACAGGACATTTTCTTTTTGGAAAGAAAAAAAAACAAATTCAATTGTCAAAGACTACAGAGGGCATAGGAAGAGGAAGGAGATCTGCCTCCTCCCATCTCGTTTGATCTTGTGGCTGAGAGAACGGCATCTTGTCATATGACATATAGTGTGGAAGGCCTGTGATGTGACAGTGTTCTCACTTCTCACCTAACCTGGGTTTCACTTTGTCTGCCACTCAACCCTTCACTCCTCTCGCCCAAACTTTCTAATTTAGAGTGCCGCATTTTGAAGTTGCTTATATTCCATCGGTGCTCATCATGCCCTGCATTTTTAATGCTGGGAGTATTTAATACACCTACACCTTGCCAGAAACCTGGAACTATTTCTATAAACACGTCCATCGGGTCCTACTAAGTTTAAATATCAGCCTATGAAAAAGTACTGCGACAAATACTGGAGCGCTTCTGAAAAAGTCAAATCTGTTCTGTCTAAATGGTCCAAACTTGCTCATGAGCTGCAAAAACACAGTCATTTAAAAACCTTTGAAGTCATAGTCCAAATCTGGAAACCTTCTGCATTTAACTAGGTTAAGCAGTGCTTAGCCTGTGTGATTCATATGTTCATAATTCTTCATTTATAACAGCTTGTGGTCTGTGCTGTTAGAAATGCAAACAGCTACCTGGCTTTGCGAATTGGTCTCGTCAGGTTCAAGGTTCAAGGTTTCTTTGTTTACCTCCCACAGAAGAAATTTGCAGTGCTGCAGCGCAATACAACGAAACCCAATACGATAAAAACATATAAATACTAAAAGACTCAGGTAGAGGAATGCTGCAGAGGAATGCTTCTGTAAAAAATCACCCATACTGCATAATGTGTGAAAAACATTTCATCCACCGGCTTTACCTCCACCTCAGCATCAACTTGTAAACTCTACAGTCTATATCTGTTGTGTTTATAGCATTGTCACTCCTCGAGATTGTGGTATCCGCTGGGAGTGACAAAGTTACAGTCTTGATGCTAAATATAAGCTCTGTACATAATCTTCATTCGCATTAATAATCAGTTCCATGCGAGTTGCTTGGAACGGCAACTATTCTGCAGAGTCTCACCATCATCCACCTTAGACACACCACTGGCTGGTTGCCAGGAGACCACCTTGAATATTCTCAAAGGCCAAGGGAGCACATAGACAATATACACCGACCAGGCATAACATTATGACCGCCTTCCTAATATTGTGTAGGTCTCCCTTGTGCCTCCAAAACAGCCTTTGGGTCCTATGGGTTGAGGGGAGGGGTCTCTAGATCATTCCACAGATACTTGATCAGTTTGGGTTCTAGTGAATTTGGAGGCCAGGTCAACACTTTGTGCTTTTTTTCAAGTTTTTAAATTTTTTTTTAGTTGTTCTTAAATCATTTTTGTGTGTGTGTGTCTGTGTCAGGCTGCATCTTGCTGGGGACGGCTGCTGACATCAAGGAATGTCATAGCTATGGGAGTGCCATGCGAATGCCAGGTACAAAAGTTTCCCAGCAGAACACTGAATTGTCACAAGATGGTCAATGATATTTACTTACAATGTCAGAAGTTTTAAAGCTGTGGTGCATGTGCAGGGTGACACATACATCAGTCACATTTTAATGTGTTTGCCTGTCGATGCACAAAATCTGTAGAGAGGGAAAAACTTTTTACGAGAGCTGTAGTTCTTGGAAGTTGAGATGTGAGGCAGAACATCACTAAGGTCACATGTACTTGCGCAAAGGTTTGACAACAATAAGCTAATTTTAACCGCAACAATTTCAGCATTCAACAATTACAACATTTAAGTTTGCCAAATGGGGACTTGGTATTTTGAATTTCTACAATGAAATTCACAAAAATTAAACCCAACACTATAGCATCATGTCAATTTATGTGATTTTACTGCTTTGAGAGAATTCATTGTTTGTAAAGAGCTTCAGTGTCCTCATCACAAAAGTAAAAAGAAAATCTCACGTCTCACAGAATCTACTATGCATATTAAATGTACTTTATTTGCTCTGAGGGTAATGACATAATAACTTTCTAACACATGTTTCTGCCGCTCTTTAGTTTCCTTGTGCTAATTAGCCTATAGGCTGCCGTTAGCCAAAATTTGACCTTTTGGTCAGTGTTACACATATTTCAGCTCTTGTTTGTGCTTGCATCAGTGGGCAGTGAGCCCATGTATGAAAAATCAAACATTCCTGAATACTCTATCCAAATTGCAAAATTAACCAAAGTATATTTTCTTTATCTGAAATGTAATGTGCTGTGACTGATGCAAATTTAAATCTTGCTGGCATTTTTATTTTTATTTTTTTATTTTTTGCAAGTGAATATCAACTGCAAATAGGTATGAGCCATTGCAGAAGGCAGAAATTTGTTCAGTTCCTATCTCCATCATGCATTAAAAAGGTTCCTCTGCATATTGAGTAGATTAATACAATATGTGCTATTTCAGTTCGCATTTAGACACCAACAAAAGGCTGATACGGTAGCACTGAATGGTATCTACATTGCTTGTTGCGTCTCTTCCTGCACATTTGTCAACATTCTTCCTCTAAAAGTTATTGTCAATTATACTGAGTCGTTAGACTCTTACTGCTCATTTCTGCCCATAGGTGTAATGTACAATTTGTATCCGCATTCTGACCTTCTTTTCTTTAAAGGCACAGCACACCTACAACTTCATTTCATTTGCCAAGCAGCCTTTTAGTGTAATTACCAAAGAGAGATCCAAGAGAGCATTCACTTCCACGCTTTCTCATTGCACACCTCTGTGCCTCTGCGGTGTCAGGACATCGGGGTTATAAAACTGAATCACCCATGTTTGCAGCTCAGAAAGACTCTACTGTCCTTCATAAAGTCACGCCTAATAGAATTAAGGATATGGGTTCTGCATCAGTGAAAGTTCAAAAGACGGTTAATGAGCGAGGTACTCTGAGATGAGCAAATCTAACCTTTTATTCCATCTCCTCAACTTGCCACATTTGCAGCCCTTTTAAGTTCAAACGTGAATATGAAATATGGGGATTGGGGGGGATAAAGAAACTTAGTGCAAGTTATGTTTAATCATGAGGAAACAAATGTTCAAAGCCCTGCGCAGAGTGCTTCTGCATCACCTCAAGGGGCACAGAGTTGAGGAAAAGTTTGTTTATTGTGAATCTGAAGAGAAGGAGGTGTTGTTCCGAGTGTGACTGAGGGTGCAATTAATGAGGAAGGTGATGCATAATGATACAGTGAAGGAAGGAGCGGAGCAGCAGACGTGTGGAGCAAGAGTGGGGCCATTCGCGAGCCTGCCTGTGAGAGGATGAAAGTAGCTACACTGCTGGATGAATAGAAGGGACAGAAACCATGAGTGCTCTGCTTCCTCGCTACAGTTTAATCAAAGAGGAGTATCTCAGGACCAGCTGCACTCACACGGATGATTGTGTTTCCATCAAAACAAACCCTTCTTCCCGCGGATTGCAGCGTGATTAAAGTGGGGACTGGGTTTGCTTCTTAATTCTTCAGTTGTCGGAGGTATCTCTGCTCCTGTCTGTGAAACTCGAGCTACGCACTCTGTCAAACCCGGTCTATCGCTGACACCCGCACTCAATCAGTTCGAGTGCATGTGCGTATCCATGTTCATAGCCAATAAGTAAATCAAGCAGGCGAGGCCACGGCGCAGCCTACTGTTCCATTTGGTTTTCAGGGCTGCATTAATAAAGGCTGCTAATGGTGTGGGGTTCATGTGGGTTAATACATTCTCCAAATACAAATTTAGTATTCTTATTTATTATTCAGGGCAATTTTACTTTTAATGTTTTTCTCTCTTTTTTCCCGTGGGGACCCGTACAATTCTGCAATAAGAAAATCTTCTCTAGCAGAAACTACTGACCCCTTTGATGAAATATTCAAATGGTGAAATGGTTGAGAGTTTTCCAGTTGAAGTTTCTTCCCGCGATTAACCACACGCGACAAACTCATTAGCTCGTGTACTGTTTTGTGCTGTGCGAAATTCCAAGCAGCGCATATTAGTCCAGGCTTTCTTTACTTTCTTAAGACAAGGCTTTGTCAAATAGTTTTGATCATACTAACCAGTTGCTAATCATCACAAATTTATGTTAACATCTTTTACATTTTCAGTGTTTTTACCTTGACACTACACTTTTAATTTGTGGCCAATCAGTTACAGTACGCATTCAACAGTGAAAGTTTCCACTTACATATTCTACTTACACATATTGTGTTAATATATTATTTAGTGTATTTTCTAGTAAGAGTAGTGAAAGTGGTGTTGTGGCAGTTGCTAATAGTTGTATTTCACGCGTCTCTATCACTATTTAACTATTTGAAAAAAAAAAAAGAATCTGTTGTCTTTAGATATAAAAGTTTGCCTGCAAATATATATTTAATTCACCATATTTTCAGGCCCCCTGAATCACAACCACTACTTTAAATCCATTTCTTATCTTAGTCTCGACACGATCCTGTGCTGAGAAAGATATTGTTGCTCAGCCACAAGTGGGGATTAACGGGAGATGATCTGAGGGGTCGTATGGGTTACAACTTTGAGCTGGTCTTCATGTCAAGGATGTGTATTGTGAGTATCGCTGCACTTCCAGGTCCTTGGTCTGAACATTGGTTGGTACAATAGCACACTCACAATCTTTGAAGAGGCTAATATTTGCCTGGTGTGGTATGAGGGCTATACTGCAGGCAGCAAAGAGAAAAGTAAAAAAAAAATAAATAAAAATTTAAAAACGATAAGAGCATGAGCTTTTTCAGAGCCGTTTATTTATTGAGACTGCATTTTCTTTTTTTGTTGTTTTGTATTGTATTGTCCTCCAGGTCAAATTTATCATATCATTTAATATAAATGTGTTTTTTATTTTACTCTGGTTCAGTTTTGACCCAGTGTATAGCTTTTCCATTCTCACTTCTCAGATGAGTGCATCTTTCCATTGTCCTAGGATTTATTTTTCAGGGTGGTTGATTGCAGAGACCATATTATCCGTGTGCACTCATTATTTCCTGCCCAGTCCTCTGTTAAGGACCCAGGTTTGTTGATGGAAAACTGTGACCAATCTTGGCCACAACCAGTCGTGCCTGACCCTCGTGCGCTGGTCAAACTGTAACTTTGTTATATGATAATCGTGAAACACTTTTCCGGTGAGCTATCTTTTGCCCTGCTTCATATTTGTCTGCGGATTCCGAGTAGGCCGTGACTTTATTTCTGTGCGGCTGGCTGGAGAGTCCAATCATCTTTTTTATTCTCCGTTTTGGCAGTGAGCGAGCAGACTGTGGAGAATCTTATTTAACAGTGAGAGCCCGTTTAGCTGTTAGCTCCTATCTGCTTTTGCTGAGTTACACCTGGAATAAAATGGCTGTAATTCCATGTATTTTCCATGCATAGTGTAGTTAATATGTCCTATGTTATTGAATGCTTCGTGTCATTGTGTCTTATGTTGTGCTTTAAATGTCAGACACTGCTGTGTACGAACTCATCGAGTTTCTCTGCCACGTGGCACTTATTGATAGAAAGGTCATACTGGAAGAATGGGATTGCCATGGTAACACAGGACAAGACAGGTGGAATTTCCTACATTGCTCCTTGTCCATGGCCTGTGCAAAGAATGGATGGATCTGCAAGAGGCTGAAATGAAATAAATGGCGTTTTTTTTGTGTCCTCCGTGCAGCAGAAAATTCCGACCTGGCTTTAGAAATGCCTGAAGTGAGTGATGCATTGTCAGACTCATGTCAATTGTGTTCGGGCATTTCTCTGCAGATGGACGCTGTGAAATGCTGTGATTGGTGTCTGACAAATGACAAAAACAGAAAATATTCATTATTCTTCTCAAGTATGGATGCCTTTTTTTTTTCTTCTCTTGTTCTCTGCATGTTCTTCTCCCACCACCAGCTGCTCCTGTTGCCCGCTACTTTGCTTTCACATTCATTTCACCTTGGTATATAAATCAAATAGACTAAAAGTTTAAAAAGCACATGCAGACAGTTATGCCCAGGCTTTTTGATATTTGTAAGAATGAATGAAATGTTTTCATAGTTTATTGCGCTCCTCGCCTTGCCACTATCAGCAAGAAAAATATAATTATTCCTGGATGACACTTACTCTGAAATTGTGCTTTTTAGCATATTTTCATTTTTTTCTTTTTTTTCAGTTTTTGGATTTTCTGTTTAAAAGACACTCAAATATATTCTGAAAGTGTTTTCCATATTTTCATGTTTATTAGCTGGGTTTGGATGAGGAACGCGGAAGCCAAAGAAAACATAATGACAGCATTCAAAGTAATCGTCACGGCTATCTGTGCCTTTCATTTTCTGAAGCCATGCATTGCTCGCCCCCTCCGAGGTGCGGCAAAAGTCAATTTGTAATGAAAGTGGAAATAAGATACAAAGTCGTAAATGGTAAAGAGGATATTTATTTTTCATCACAAATAAAAAGAACCATGCTTGCTCATCACAGAAAGAAAGAAAGGAAAAGAAAAAACAGAAGCGCTCAGTCTTTGTATCTTTACCGACTCTACTGCCGGCGTGTTTTTTGAGAATGTGAATAATAGCACTCTATGAAGATTGAAATTCTTTTAAAAAAATCCAAGCCTATACCCATACACTGAAGCCCCCAACCCACACCTCCCACGACACGTACCCACATCCACCCAGCCCCTTTGTCCCACAGCAGTATTCGAGTGGGTCACTGGGGGCCCTCAGTCCCCAGAAGTCTTAATAACCTGGAAAAGTGTGACATTGTAAAGCACCTGATGTCCATTGTTCCAGGTATACAGGACCCTCTCCCTGGGGTTGTAGTCCATCATGGAGATATGGGAGTATTGATTGTGGAATGGGATGTCTGTGTACTCATAGCTTGATGTGTTGGTGTAGTAGGCAAAGTAGATCTTGGCACCGGCCAGGTGGGAGTTGGTGACATATAATGTGCCGCATATCATGAACGACTCTCCTGCGCTGCGCTTGGGGAAGCCCGTGTCCCAAGTCTGCAGCACCTCCAGACTCTGGGGCTCCAGGCGGCTGATGACAATGTTCCCGGCGTTGGGGATGGTGGTGTAAACGGCCCACAGGCCGTTCTCATCCGCCATGAGGTCGATGTCGGAGGATCCGCCCCAGGAGTAGGGAAATGTGTTGTTGTAGCCGGCCCCGCTCAGGCTCCGCTGCACCAGCACGCTCCGAGAACGGAAGTGGTACTTGATGATGATGTTGCTCTGGTACTTGTTGTAGTACAGCGAGCCGTTGTAGACGACGTGGCCGGTGCCGGCCCACGGGTGTGGGAGCAAATGCTGCACAAAGTTCTGGCCCTTCATGAAATCGTTCATGGTGCGGTATTCCAGGACGCGCCGCCCCTTGAAGTAACCGTCCATAGACCACACCTGGAAAGAGATGTCAATTTAAATAATCAAAAGTTACAGGTTTGGGTAAATCTGGCGACACTGTAAATAACGCTTCATTATCACTGATGGAGATGCCCCGAGCGAACTAAGAATGGTAAGTGCGTGTGGTCAGTCCGTACATGTCTTCAAGGGGACTTTGGCGTGTGTGCGGAACAATCGATGCTCTGCGTGTGGGAGTGAAGATGTTGGCTGCGCTTTGCAGTCAACCGCGGCTAGTGCTCCCTGCCCTTTTCCAGTCCACATTTACAGAAAATCAATCCATTTAGGAACTCTATCTTTTTCCTCAAGCACTCTCAGCGGATCTCTCCACCGACATGGCCCCTCTCTGGCTGCATCTCTCATCTCATTCCCTCAGTGCTTCCGCCAAGGCACAGTTCAGATTTTAATTGATTTAATTAAACTGCAGTTGGCTTGGAGAGTTATTTTGTCCTCAACATCAAGGGGAGCTTTGCTAAGACACGGCTCTCATTCTGATTGTTGTCTCATTCTTTCCTCCTCCTTCAGGTGTAATGTAGACACTTTGGGTGGCGGTCAGGTGTGAGAAAGGGTATTGGAGGACTCATGGGTGGAGAGGTGCGACCGCTGAATTATGGACGAAGGGGGATTACGGAGCATTAAGCGTTGATTCTCTTGTGTTTACTAAATTAGTCCCTGGGGCTGAGCAGAATGCGGGAGCTAAGTTAGGTCGAAGGTCTAACGCATGCACACACGGTTTCCTCTATGATTAGGGTGGCTGCTGTATGCTGGCGCCACACTGTTGATTTATCCGGCTATTAATACAACGAGAGATCAATCTAAAGAGTTCAATATCATCTCAGCAAGTCAGGTGATTAAAGACAAAGATCAGGGCATTCAATCACAGAAAACGACCTTTTCTGCCCCCAATATCTATTTAGGCTCTTATGATTCACTGTAGAGGTGGAAAAGGCCAACCTCATCTCTCCTCTTAAACTTCATCAAATTCCATTATGCTCTACAGATGGCTAATAACACACTCTTCTACTTCTCCAGCACTATTTCATCTTCCTCTTGCTTCTTACCATGCGCCTGCCCAACCTCACGGCATTTATAATTAGCTGAAGCTGTTAAGATATTGTCTGGGTCCCGAGCATCACAGCACATACTCTTGGTAATTACCCAGGTGATGTGGAAAACTTTAGCCCAAACAGCTCATTTATTTCTTCACTGACGATTAATCAGCTGGAGTTGTAGTGACAGAGGAAGACGATGAGGAGGGAGAGAGATGCTATCAATCAGTGACTCAGCTTCGCATTCCCATTTCTCTCTCTGTCTGGAGCTCATGAAAGTCCTACCCAGGCAAAACAGTCAATCTATCACCAAAGCGCCATGGCAGCACAGCTGTGAGGGTTGGGTTTTTTTTTTTTTTTTTCACTGAGCAGCTGATAAAGTTCGGTTGACTTTGGTTACATAGTCAACACTTTGGGGCCGTATGGGAATGAGAAACTCACTCTGTTGTCTGAGCTGGGTATCATGGTGTCCGTCATCCAGGAGCCGAACCTTGACCCGGATGCACGCACTGTGATGGGATTACTGACGCCGGTGAGCTTCCCACAGCCTGGAGGTCAAAGAAAGGGAAAGGGCGAAATAAAGAAGTTTCAATAGAGGCATACACACACATGCCCAGATGTTTGCTGCCATATTTGTATTGTGATTTGGAAAGTTTGGACAGTTTCATCTGGGCAAAGTTTCAGGGCCAAGATCAATCAATATAGACATTTTGATTAGTGAGTTTATTACATAAAAATCAACATATTTTTTTTTTCAAATCATGATTGATTTGAACTAAACCTTTTTATTGTGGTGTCCATTTCCATTATTGTTTAAATTTTTACTGTAATTTAACCTGCCTTCGAAAAGCATTTAAAGAAATCTGTTAACTAAATCTATGAAAGTGAATATTTTTATAATCGTTTTTTAATCACCAGTCAAATGCTAAATCAACTCTATTGTTCCTTTGGGCTTTTGTAGGCCAATTTCTGTTCATTTATGTGGATATTTCTAGAGTAGATGTGCAAACGTTTTGCCCACTGATGATCCCAATGAAGCTGTCTAAATGCCTTAAGGATATTAGATAATGTATTTCCAATTAAGCAAACATAGCCACACGCCAACGCTCGCATATATGAAATACGTCCCATATTTGCGTTTTATACCTAGTTTCTGCATGCAGGAGTGGAGCCTGGTTTCCAGTAGCAGGACTCTCTGGCGCAGTTCCTCGTAATCGTACGCCCCCATCTCCTCTTGGATGGCCATGAGCACCAAGGACAGGTTCCTCACCTCCTCCCGAAGGCGGAGGATCATCTTAGCATCAGCCTTGTACTGTTCCAGAACTGGCAACAGGGGCAGCAGCTGGGTCACCTTATCTTTCAGCTCCTGTGACAGTTATCACAGAGAAGGAGGGAGACGTGGAAAAATAGAGGGGGACGGGAAAGATAATGCCTTTAGAATAAGGAGGACCTGGGATGAGGCTGACCGCACTAGTCACTAGTTTCTCGTTTGTCGGCCATGTCTCAGCCGGGAGTTCGTGTCTATTTTGTTTTGTTTTTCTTGTTGCTTTTCAATTCTCATGTAGCTTGGTGCTGGTTCATTTGTTCAAACCTATTAACACTTAATTTCTAATGAGATTTAATTAGTGTAGCCCTGACATTTTTGGCATGCACGCTGAAAATGGATATCTCTTTCCTTTTATCTGCTCTGCGCATCCCTTTGCCTCCAATGCACTTCACAACATTTGTCAGTTTTGTTTTCTGTTTTTTATTGGCTGTATTGCTACTTTGCTGAACAAGCTCGCACTTGTTTTATTTGTCTAGGCTTCCTTTTACACTTCGTAAGTGCAGACTTTACTTTTCCTTTTATTCTCTGTGTGGAGTGGAAACCACTTAAGTGAGACATTACTTTCAATTTGACAAACTGTCTTTTCTTTTTTCACCAACAACACGCTGCTCGTTACAAACTTTGTCTCTGTGTCATTTAGACATGAACAGAACCGAAAACGAAGAAATTAAACGTGCCCTCTGGCTGTCAGGTGGGAAGCACCTGGAGAACCGGGCTGCCTCCGTGGAAGGTGGAAGGCTCGAGCGAGGAATAGATGTATCAATAAAGTGTGGCCCGCTGCAGGAGGGGCTGTTTCCTCCTTGTTAAAGTTTATCGTAAATCTGGTGATGGAGCAGCTCTCAGCCCTGTGGCGCCACATCATAAATCTCATTTTCACTTTTTCAAGCTGCAGAAATTCGCTCTCGTTAATCTCCCACTCTCCGCCATCGGCAACTTTAAGCTGCACGCATTCATCAGCCAACCTGCTCTGGTCAAATCCTGCTTCTTTTTTTTGTCAGTGACCTTTTTTTTTTTTCTTTTAGTTTGATAGCAAATTTGCATTCAGACAAATTGTAACCCTTAATTATCCTGCAGTGGAGAAATTTCTTCCATTCGTGTGTACCTCCGGGGGCTGCGTCCAGGGAGTTGAATGCCTCCTCAGGGCACCACAGCCATGGACACGGCAAGGGGCGAACCTGGCACCCCCCGGTCCCAAGCTGCATCTCTAGCGCCTCTACTCCACAGCTCCCCCAAACGCAGGGACACAAAGCCTTCCGTTTGACGTGTTTTTGCTATGTCGTGCTTTACCTCCGAATTAGCTCATTTCATAAACATCTTAATTGCCCTCATCGGAATGCCTTTCAAAAAAAAACACCGCTATTCAAGCTTGTCCCCGTGCTGATGTATGGGCCCAGCGGTAAAGCACACTTAGCATTTATCACAGCGTCTTTTAATCAAACTATTTTATGGTCCATCTAATATCTGTAAGAGTGTGAGAAATGTGGAGAAAGCCCTGGTGAGACAGCGCGGTGACAGGAAGACAAAAAGGCCCGCTGATAATGGCAGCTAAGCCTTTGCTTGCAGAGAGATAAGGTAGAGATAAATGTGAATATATGTGCCTGTTATCTAAAAGCAGACGCCAGAATGTTAAGTATATAGAGTAGGAACAGAAGCCGAGTGAAGAGAAAGAGCAGCGGATGTAAAGAAAGGAACACAGGAAAATAAAACACTCTTTTTCTAGATCCAGGGATTTAATAAATCAGGAGCACGTACATTTACTCAGAACACATCAGTGCATGACTTGACAACTCGAATTTAATCCTGAAGTTCAGTTTGTATACCTGTGTTTGTGCAACCATTTGCGGATGAAGAGGTCGAATTGCATCTGGCAAAAACTTCACGTTCAGCTTCAAGTCAACAGTGTTTGCATTCATTTGAGAGTAATGCACACGCATTCACACCATG
Source organism: Mugil cephalus (assembly GCF_022458985.1). Taxonomy (NCBI): domain Eukaryota; kingdom Metazoa; phylum Chordata; class Actinopteri; order Mugiliformes; family Mugilidae; genus Mugil; species Mugil cephalus. The sequence continues at coordinate 15,366,395 of NC_061789.1, read as the reverse complement.
GGGGGAGGAGGCGAGAGGCGGCCGATTACCTGAAAGCCCTTCGGATTGAGGCTGCGTGGATTTTCAGAGGCCACCTTTAGCTTTACGTCTACCACCTTCATTAGACTCTCAGTGTTCCTCACGTACTGTAGATCTCTGTATGTCCGCAGGTCCAGCACCTCCATTGACTGGCTAATGTTCTGCACCTGTCACGTGGAACACACAACAGTTTTATTGTAAATGTTTAATTTTCCCTTTATACTTTTGTGTGCTCATCACTCAGAAAACTCTGTGTCCTGAACGTTAGTCTGCAGTCCTTTAATGAACCCACGCTCCCACGCTTGTTGTGATTAGTCATCGCGCCGCAGCGATAGGTGGATATTGAAAAGAGTGATTGGTGTATGAGTTGGAAGACATTCATCTTTTGCAGGTCTTCTTTGTAATATTCCAACTCACATAAGAAAGTAATATCTTCTCAGATTTTTCAGTGAACCCATTCAGCTCTCTGTTACCTGCGGCCTTAATATTTTGAACTCGCAATTATGAGCGAGAGCAGAAAAAAAGAATGAAAAGTTATGGTTAAAGTTAAGTTTCTATGCAGTATTATGCAGTGAAAGTCGCCATGTTCAGCAGTTAGCGCAGCTATGAGAATAACGACAGCCGGTCCTCAGTCGTACGACAGTGTACACAAGATAATGAATACATACACTATGTAATAGAATGAACCTCATTCAGGAGCAAACATGCCCTTAAGTTTATTGAATCTCAGTCCTCAGAGGACTCGGTTTTGCACTATGTTTAATTTTTGCTAAGTACGCCGCTTGCTCACTCTTTTACAGCCCACTCTGTTGCTACATAAGGAGCCTACAGCTTCATACTCCTCCTCATCTCCTGCACGTTGCTCCAGACTGGCCAAAAAATCATCCCGGCGCTGACAAACGTTGCAGGGCCGTTGTGCATATATAGGAGGCTCACGTGTGCATATGCCCAAGCGCCCACACGAACAGATGCCCGCCCACGCAGAGACGCACCGTCAAAACAGCTAGCACCCAAAACTTCTTTATTCATTTATATATATCGCTCCAAACAGAAACAAAAACACACCAAACTCTCAAAGGTCGCAGTTTGGCATGAATTCTGTTTTGCACCAAATGCCTTGCTTGCCTTCTCTCTGTCAGCCCACTCATTTAGTCTGTGTCCAGCCTGCAGACATCTACACTCTACATCTACTACTACATTTGGTCACAAAATATTTTCCGCGCCAATTAAAGCTATTTTGATATAGAATGGAATTGGCTGAGGAATGTCTGGGTGAAATGTGCCAGGGGAGGGAAGTCTAAACTAACACAATGTCATCATCCTGCAGGGCGCTGGCGACAGACGGGCCCGCTCTGTCCTTTGAGCTGCCCTAACCGATCCACAAACACCTGACATTTCACACATTCCCGTGGCCGCATGAGAGTCTCCCCACTTTCACCTTCCTAGATTTCCACTCAGTTGCTGGTGTGTCTGCCTCGTATCCAGTGTGATGACTCACTCAGTAGCAAATTTTAAGGCGGCGCGCGCGTGTGTGTGTACCACACTGAGCCCTCATATCTCACTTTATCTCAATGCAGCAGAGCAGGGAGAGAGGTCAAAAGGGGATAAGGTGTTCAAAAGTCCGCAGCGAGCGTTCTCGCGCCGCCATCCTTCAGGGTCAGCTCTGCTTTGGGTGACATTTTGTCTGGCTTTACAGAAAGCTGAATAGGGGTTTTGCACAAGGCTGCTTAGCATTCTTTGAGCGGAGGGGCTGTTTTGACACTGTTAGCGTATCCTTGGCTTTCTGTGTCAGGGAGAGCTTTAGCGGTCCTGGTCCACTCTCACCGCACGGGTTCTGTGGCGGCTGCGGAGCTGTTATGTGCGCCCACACGCAGACCCGTCCATTGTTGTTTAACTTGCAGCTCTTACCCGTGTACAACTCAAACAGTGCTGACCCCAGGTGTCCTCATTAGGCTGGGATGTGGGCTATATTAGACAGCAGCGCTTGGCTCTAATTGGTGGCGTCTTCCAGGCAATGTGCATACAGTACAAAGAGGACCGACACAGTCGCTTACACACCCACACTTCATAACACAATGCAACAAAACAATGAATAATATCTTTGCAAAGCGAATAATTTACCGTTTTTGTTGAGGTTGTCTCAGACTGGGGATATTTAGCTTAATTTTAGGTATTATTATGCTGTATGTAAGCAGCACAATGTGTGGCCTAGGGAATTATAATTGATGTCTCTACGTCTCTCTGTCACAGAATTAACAAACGGATAACATTGTATGTTTGACTAAGACAGCTATGACTTATTTTCCCCGAAAATATAAAAATAAAAATGTCTGAGATTTAAAAAAAAGTCAGAGTAATATAGACTTTTTTATGAAATATTGCATCTATTTTATGTCCTCTCCCACCTAAGAACTGTGTCTATTTCTACAGGAACACACCACAGCAAACAACACTGAACCGCAATGCTGATTAAAATACTGTCAGTGTCAGAAGAAACCCCATGAGCTTGATAAATCGTGGCTCTAATATATTCTAATATACTGTATGTGCTGCATGTATATGAGCTTCAGTTACATTGTTATACCTTAGGTTCAGGAGCAAGACCGCGTCCACGTCTCCTGCATTAAACCTCTCCCTCACTCTCCGTTCTCAATCTCCATCCTCCCCACCCCTCAACGGACAAGGAGCAGAAGCGTCCTGAAAGGGAGCTCGCATACAGTCTTCGGCACAGCTCGAACCAACTGACTTCCACTAAAAGAGTCTTTAGGCGGAGGTGCGTTCCCCAAAGCCTGTTCCTCCCACACACAGATAATCACACCATATGAATGCACTGCATATACACAGCCGCTCTCTCCAAATAGTCTGATGAAGTTTGTCTGTTTCAGGCCGTGCTGTTTCTCCTGGAATACAAACTCGTGCTCGAAACGGCGGCAGACAGGGGACTGTCGGGGGAGAACGCACACTTCCATGCGAATGAATGCAATATATGAAGTCAGGTGTCTCATTGATCCACCAGGGCCTCAGAGCCAATTCAGCATCTCCATTTACTGCCGCCTCTCCACACGAGGCCGTCTCCATGTCGACTCCCTTGCATCTTATTCCTACTATTCGACTATTCTATCTACTACTCTACTCCACTCTCTGGCTTGCTCCATGCTCTCTTCCACCTACTCGCCTTTTTTTTGTTGTTGTTGTTCTTGTTATTGTGCAGCAGAGCAGAGAACAGCACCTCTATGGCTAACCTTAGCCTGAGCAACAGAGTGCTATGCAACATTATTCCTCAGGTTCAGTTAATGTGGAAAGACAGGTGTCAACGAGCAGCTGTGGATCAGTTGTGAGATCTGTGGTTGTGTGTTTATGCACCAGGCGCGGGAAATTGCATTTGCATACACTGCCCTGCCGGTCAGCAACACTCTAAATAATACATAGAGTATTTGCTTGGCAGCTTAAACAATGGAGCATGTGTTTCTGCTTGGAAATGATTTGAATGTAATTGAATTTATTTCCTTGTCAGACAGGACACAAGCGTTCACTAAAACAAGACAGGGTTAGGGTTCATCTGAAATGTGCTGCTGAGTGTGTAAACAAAGCATTTGCCGTCTTGACTGATTTGTTAAACACTTATTTCATTAGAAACATTTACCATGTAAGGCTTTGTTTCTATAAATCCAACATTATAAGTGTGGGATATTAACCATATCAAGGCAATTCATGCTTTGTTCACTTTTAGGAACTCACTGTCACTCAAGAACCATCTTCCCTTCTGCGCAATGTCCATAAGCATGACTGATACGCCGTGTGGGTAAAGGTAGACTGTTCCCTTCAACAGAATGTACGTGACAGACACGGCGAGCACAGTGTGGGAGTTTCTGTGTCTGTGTGGGTCACAGTCGTGAGTGCGTTATAGACAGCTGTCACCTTCTCCATGAGCTGGCGGAGCTGCCTGCTGCGTGGGTCGCGGTTACACATGTTCTGGGCCGGTGCGACCACAGTACAGATACACTTCCCATCTGCGTCCTGCGCCGAGCTGTAGATCTGCCAGCCCTCTTCTGGGCTCGGGTAAAGAGCCTGCGGGAACACAGAGACGTGTAAGTAAAGAAAATTTCTGTCGGGTGTTGTTTATCTGTGCCACTACCGAGCGAGGCATTTCAAAATGCATGAGGCCAGAGAAGATATTTTATTCTGCCAGCACACATCAAGAGTAATTCGAAAAGTGTTCCACCCATATAAAATACTTCTAAACCAATAAAATGTATCTAATACTTAAAAGTGTTGCAGAAAATGTTTGGAGGAAAAAGAGGCTCTTTGATACATTCCATATCCTGATTAGTTGTGCCCATTCTGTCACCATAAGTCAGCTGCAATGTCATGATTGCTCCGTTGCATTATTTCTCTCTTTGCAGCTCTGTCAAAAGCCGCTCTTCCCCAGACACAAATAATGGCCCCCAGTGACTCAAAATCCCTTCCAGTGTAATTTCAACATTAACTGGAAAGAAATAGACAGAAAGTCTATTGACAAAAGGTGGTGTTAAACGCCAGAAGAGAGGTGGAGATGGATATCAGAGTCAGAAGATAAAGGAGGGGGAGAAAACAGATTAAGATAAGACAGGAACATTGGTGGAAAATACACAAAGGGATGGAGACCACAACGACAAGGCAGAGATAAAGCAACAGCTAAATGGGGGATGATAAAGGACGAACAGAAGGAACGCGAGGACTGAAGGCCAGGATGTGTGAAAGCAGAGCAGCTAATAAGTTTGGACACTGAAAGGAAATGGAGCCGTTCGGGATCAATAATGCGGTCGCCTTACCACCGGAGGAGGGGCGAGGCTAAAAGGATGGATGTCTTTCTCCGGCTAACCCAATCAAAAGTAGTGCTGCGTGCTCCCGAGCACGTGTGTGCGTGACACGCAGTTTACGCAAAGGCTTGTCAATGGCTATCCGTCCATTCACACCGCATCTTCACACAGTCAGCACAGACGGCAGAAATGTAACGAGAGAAGGACCGGCCATTCCGGTGATGAAATTAAAGACCCATCCGCATAAGTGGAAGGAAACGTCTGGAAATATAATGGCTCTGGCTCCATGTCACTCTTTTGCTTTTCTTCGGAGCAGCGTTGTGCCGTGCTCTCATCTCCACGGGGTCGAGGGATCAGATTAAAAAATGTCTTGGGGGATGGAGAGGTGGGGGGGAGCTGTGTGATCGGAGTGTAAAGTAGCAACCACCCTGCGAGCCAATGTGCTCTCTGTCACATCTCGTCACTCCTGCCAATCCCTTGGTAGTCCACCCACTCCACCAACCTTTGCTTCTCTCCTTCTCGTCTCACAATCCCTCCCTCTTGTTCTCTCGCAGTCAGTTACTCCAAACCGATTTGCGGCACACGTGCTACACCTGTGGGCATTGCTTAATCACCACATCCAGGCCTCAACAATTACACATGCAATTATTTTCCTATTTGAGATCTTTCATTATGTTTAATATAAGCAGAATAGTGACCTTTTCAAATGAATGCATAAAAACTTAATTAAACCAAGCAAGGAGAAATATTCTCTTCGTACAGTAGTATTTATATATATATATTAGTAATATTTCAGGGTGACTGAATGTCTACTTTGCATGTGAATGACTCATTGTTGAAATTTATTGGCCCTCTGGCTAAATTATCCGTGCATATTTGTGAGCCATTGTGCAGCCAGTCTCTGCACTAACTTGCTCAGGTTTTTCTTTCCTGTCAGCCGGCACATTTCTTATCATTAGCCTCCGTTCTTTTGAGACAATAGAGCATCAGAAGGCTGTAAGGTGGAGAGGCAACGGAGAGGCCCACAGTAGCGAGAGCTGGAGTTAGGGCAGGCAAGAGCGCGGCAGAAGAGCCTCTACCAGTTTTTCTCGGCTGGATCTGACAGTGTATTTTTATTCTGTCGCCGCCTCAAGGGTGGGGGGGTGAGGGCTTCTCTTCTGGTCTGCGTTTCACTATTTGCATATCACTCACTGTCAGGATTTTCTGATTCGCTACAGTGTGCATATGTGTGTTCGTCTGCGTTTTCCTGTCGGCGCGCCTGTGTGCATCTGGATAACGCATGCAAGAGCTGTACATTTAAGCTTTGGTGTACATTACACAAACCCTTCCAGTTAAACGTTTAGCCATTCATGCATTTTGATGTGTGGTTGAAAAAGGGGCCGCACTACAGGTCACCCCCAACCAGGTTTGTTTGGAAAAGTGTGCGATTGCAGTACCTGCTTACAGCAGAACTGTTGTTGGTTTAACACGGATGCTGTAATAATATGAACGTGTTTAAGATAGCTGGTTCTGAGGTCACAGCAGAGCGCAGTGGCTTCTCATTACGACCGATACCCTGCAGTGATAACAGGTGGAGGTTAGCCAGTCTCAAAATGCAGAATCCGCTGAAGTTACTCACTCGGGGGGTATGCGTCTTCAATAAAAATGATCTAATATCCATGTGGGGGTTGTCTGCCTACGCACCAGATATTCACGTTTGGTTTAGAAAGATTCTCGCGAATGAATGCAGAAGTGTGCATCAATTTTTCATGCTGCTTCATCGACTTCAAAGGGAGCCACAGTTGGTGTCGCACTGGTTTTATTCTTTTTTTTTTTATCTATTCTTTTTAAACAAGATGTTACATAGTGGGCAGTGAAAAGGAATAGGTTTAAAATTCAACGTATTGCAGCCTTCCAAGCTCCGTTACCACCCTTTCGTCATTTTCCAACACGTTTAACCTCATGCTGCGCTCTTTATAAGCGAGGGGGCTTTCGCAGCAACACATCTTCTCCTCACTTCATTAATGTTTCATAAATGCTGGGCTGAAATTAAGAGCTTATTTGAATCAGTTCCAATTTCATTACCACCCACCTATCCATTTTGCGCTAACTTTTCCGTTCCCATCACAGTGGCACTTTGGAGAGCAAGAGAAAAGAGGTAATTCTTAAATGCAAATGTGGTTTGCCTCCCGCATGCTTTGTAGCTGACTGTAAGATGATCCACATATAAGCAAGCGATGTCTGAGTGACACATGAAACATGAGTTTATTTATGTAAATACGATTCTCTCTGTAATGAAGAGTCGATCATTTAAATTGCTTGTTTTAAGACGTCAATCTTTGCCTTTCAGACATCCCAAAAATGAATTTTTCTAATCTAGAAGTTATCCAAAACTGTGTTCAGGATATGCCAAGTGAATTGAAGCATGAACAATGTTTGGACACCGTAGGCAGATCATGCATTAACGCGCTATGCTTGCGCCGAGATGATAACATAACCTGTGCTATTATCAGCGCGCTATCAGTGGCGGCTAGCTGGAGCGCTTCGGGTCTGGAGGATAATCCTCTCCTCTCAGACACAGACAGTTGTTTCGGCAGAGAGAAGGCGTTCAGTTCACTGTCCCAGAAATTCATCCATTTGATGTGAGGGATGAAAAAGAATATGTAAGTGCCAGATTTGAAGCTAAGCTGTCACATGGCTGCCATGCAAAAGCCCATTAAGGAAGAAGACAGCGGCAGTATAAACAACGGGCGACTGCAGAGACCAAGAGAAATAAGAAATCAATTGACGCTCGTTCGCTAAAATGATAATTACTCTTTGCTGATGTCTAACTTGACCGTTCTGTACCACCCCGGAGTTCCTTCCATTCCCTGTGATAACACATTTGACAGACTGGGCGTACGAAGCCTCACCATCAGCCGCTGCCATATATCTTCCAACCACAACCTCCTATCTTCCCAAGAGAAAATGACTGAAATACAAGATACTGATACACTCGTAGACAGAAAGGGAAGAGTTGTGGTTTGAAAAGCTGACAAGGAAGAGACAGATGGCTCTAATTTCCTCTAGCTCAGTTCAAACGCTGCCCAGTTACAATAAGGAATCACAGTGTCAGGTGAATCCCTGCTGAGAGAGCTGAAGAAGAGATGACTGTGGACAATTCCCCAACCCACCCGTGATTCCTCTTATACTCTCAACCTGTCACATAAGATCATCAGCTGTGTGTTCGATTATTAGATTCCATGTGTTACCTTCAGTCTCAGGTATGTATCTCTGACAGAAATTAGTTTATCTTATTTCTCCTGCTCTTCGTTTCAGTTCTTTTCTGTTTCTCTGGTCTCTCCATGTGAGCTGGGTTCTGCTCAACGTTTCTTCCTGATAAAAGAGAATTTTTCCTTGCTACTGTCACTTTCAGGCTTGCTCTTGAGGTTTCAGGCCGGTTTTTGTAAAGCATCTTGAGACAGTTTGTATTGTTATTGATGCTATATATGTAAACTTGAATTGAACTTTTCAACTCCTCTGTGCTGTCTCCTTTACAGTCCCAAGACTCTTACTTACATTAAATAATAAGTGTGTAGATTGCTATGAGAACTAGCAAACTGTGCTTTTCACCTGGGTTATTTTCTCCGGCTCAGAGTATCTCAAGATCTTTGAGCTCTCAGTGATTAACAAAGTTCAGAGGGATTATCCAATTAGACTTTGGAGCTGGTGGTATCACTGTCGAGTTGCCGAATGGACTTCCTCCGGTGTTTCATTATAACGACCCTGGAGCTGGCTGCTGTAAAGCCAAAGTTAAATGAGATCATAAATCTACAGCTCCCTACTTTACGGGCATGACGGGAAGTCTATTATAACTTTCATAAGCAGCAGGGAGAAGAGGCAAACAGGCAGAAGAAGGCAGCAAGTTCTGAGATATGGGAGCGAGCCGACTGCCACGCTGTGAGGAGCTATACACCTGAGAAACGGCAACACTACCGAGGATGGACAGCGTAACAGGACAGGAGGACCGAGATAAAGATGTGCATGGAGACATATAGAAGGATAATGAGACTGTAGGATATCGAGGATAGATGCTTGTTTGAAAGCCATGATGGCAAAGAAAGAAGCACAACCTATGTAATTTGTCCCCCTTCTCTTTCCTTTCTTCTCCCTGCTTTATGCCAGGTATTAACTTGTCTCAATATTTCCACCCAGCAAAGCAGTAACATCTGTCTCTGCTGCAAAGACCTAATTTCTATCGATATTACGGCCAAACAACCACATCTCATTTTTCAAATGAGGTGGCTATTGCCGTAATTGACTGGATCCACATAAACATGCAAATACACGCCTACACTACTCAGGCGAACCATCAGTCAGTCCTCAATGCGGCAGCCAGATGCTGGCCTTTAAAATAAACTCAATGAAGACTCCCGGCGAAGTCCCTGGTCTATCCTGCTCCCAAGGAAAACCGATTACCACAATCAGAGCAGCATGGTTGCCAGTCAATAATGTGACTCATAAACTCATCATGCCCTTCTCCCTGCTGACTCCTTTATTTCCTCCCTGCTGCGTTTCGCTCTCTCCCACTCCATCACTCCCGTGACTGCCGCCCCCTCTGAGCAGAGTCCTGCTCACTTTCCATCTGCACCTGGCTTGTTCCCATCCGGATCACACTTGAGCGACAGTGGGGGTGAGCAGATGCATCAAGTGTTTTTCTTCTTCTTCTTCTTCTTCTTTTTTTTTTTTTTTTAATTGGAGGCTTAGTTGGAGAAATTGGAGAAGTGAGACTAAAAGGCACTCGTCAGTGCTCACCACTTACAGTACAAACGAACAACTTGCGCTTTATATTTTCTGGAGTGGGCTGCCAGAGCCATACCGGGTGCCCTGGTGGAAAGCATTTGGCATCCACTCTGCTGTTACATGGGTACAAGACAGCTCTATCACGTCTGGTGCTAAGCAGAGGAGGGAGCTGAGAGAGTGCCAGGGTAGCTTGTGTGAGAAAACACTGTATAAACTGTTATAACACAGTCAGAGCTTCAGTGGTGGAAATATGGATTACAGCAATGTGTGAATTGTGATATTGTCAATTTGCCTCTGAAGGATGAGGCAGTGCTTCGCGATTAAGTTCTGGGGATTGGAGTTACGCTCTCACAGTCGCAAATGAATTTGAAAAGCCTGATTCGCTTGCCTGGAATCAATAATGCTTTGTAGACAAGGTATAACGTGATTAGTTAATGTATCAAAACGATTTGAAACTCAGATTCCTGCTCCGCTCACTACTTCACGTGACCAGGCTTTAGGGGACAACTGTTAGGCTCTGAACTCAAATAAAATTAGGCTGAAAGCAGCCCAATAAACATAAAAAAATACAGTGTACGAATAAAATTCTGCAGGAGATTAATCTCTAATTTATAACCAAGAATCAATATTTACAATCTACTTTATTGGATTGCACATTGGATGTGATAAAGTTTACAGTTCCACAGCTCGACAGCCAGAGGCCCGGTGACCCCAATCATTTTCTGAGTCTTTGTACGTGCCCATTTGTTGTCTTGTGCTCCCGTTTTGATGGTGGGATATTTGATTTACTGACTTTTTTTTAAGTATCAAAGAGAGAGACAGCTCACGCTCACACTGACAGAGGCTTCCGTTCAGTCTTTCACTGCAGGATAATGACGCTCCAGAATAATATTATGATTTATGCATGCCCATCTTTAAAAGATAAACTATAAGACATCAGTATTCCTGGACTTGTTGACTTGACTGTGCTGTGGTCCTTGAATGTGTAGCGATGATCAGTAGCCTTTGTTATCACAGATACTTAATTCGCGGACAAGTCTTCCGCATCTTGCCAACAAGACTATTTTGCGTGCGCTGAATGATACTAAAACACACGCAGACAGACACATACTGAGCAACTGATGATCTACCTCCACCAAACACATTGTTTTGCCAAATTTTTGAATCTTAAACCTAAGTCCAGGATTTCACCGTGATCATTCAGCGGTGATTTCGTCTCTGAACTTCATGTCGGGCCTCCCGTTTGCGGATTATCTTTAAAACCTTGTCTCTCCCTGACCCCGTCTGTCTGGCTTCCCGTCACACAGGGAGAATTTCCCCCTGATCTCCTCTCGTGTTGCCCTGCTCAGAAACCCCACACCTGTGTCAAACCGTGCTAAACGTGCTTCGCTAAAATCAGAGCTCAGATGCAGGATTACAGCTTCTGCTGAATATCCCAAACAGTGAAGAGGACTTAGCCATAGTGGCATTGATGTAGAGCATCTTTCAGAACATCACAGCCCCCTGTACCATCTCCTGGATGGGCTTTAAGGGTTGAAATGTAATGTAAAACTGTAGTTTAAATATGTGTATTGCATTTATTTTTTCGCTGTTTTGCTTATACAAGATGTGTTGTAATATAATATACATAGCAGGTCTTGTAGGTGTATAGCTTGTCTTGGCTTGACCACGCTTTCCAACAACATTTAACTCTTGTGTTCGAGCTCCAGAGTCTCTTCTGCTCATTAAGGAACATGGTTTTGCACTATCCAGATGTGTACAAGCGCCCGGGCAGAGCTGTGCTCAGTGCCATCGCAGAAATGCCCACATCAGCTCAGTCAGCTGTGTTCTTGGATCAGCTGGTTGGAAGACAGGCCCAGAAAGCGAGCGAAGCAGACTTTGAAAACAGCTCTGAGCTGGAAGAACATGGAACGCAGCACGCGTCGGCGCCAGGGGTTAGATGGGGCGCCACGCAGAAGCTGCCGGCACGCTAGCACCAGACTGTCACAAGGCCGCAACTAGACTGTCTTTGATTTGCGCTCTAAACAATTTGTGAGTCATGACTGCTTCTGAGATCATCACAGGCAAATGTCTCATTAATGCTGATGGGACTTTGAGGCGAGGTTTTACATTAAAGTTTTATTTGCCGCCGTTGTTTATGAGGGGAGATTATGGCTGTCTCAAAGCCAAGACATTTCCCATCACAACAGACTGTTATACTGTTATAATAACTCCTGGCACCATCACACTGGCTCATCGGATTTGATGAAACTTTGATGAAATGAACTTCAATCGCGGCATTTTCCTTCCGCTGATAATGAATGAAGTCGGCCTCATAGAAAATATCCACTCACAACGATATAATATTTGATTGTATCCAGCCTTTTGAAATGCAAATCCGTAAAGCTTCCGGTCATGAGCCTTGATTGGAGTGAATTTATGGAAAAGCAGCATTTTTTATTCCCCTTGACCCTGAGCGGGATAAACGGGTACAGAAAATACATGGCTTGTTATCCAGGCCATGCCCTCCAGGGAAAAGTGAGTGCTGAAGAGTTTAATGGCGTAAATAATCCAAACACGACTTATGCGTCTCCACTGTTGACGATTTCACTTTGATGTTGCACTGAAAACGACTTGCAGACTTCCAGTATGCACAACTTGTGGCACAGACAAGCAGCGCGGATGAAGATATATCTGGCCAGGTGTTCGACCTTTTTCCCGATAACGCTCCACTAAAACTTCTTTTTCTTCGGAGAAAACATGTCAACCTGACACCACACCGCAGCATTGAGGAGACTTAAAGTGGTGCATTGATGTTTTAACAAACCATTATAGATAAGAAAACGCTTCCTCAAGCAGACGGACCTTCTCCCCTGAGACAAGGAAGCCTTAACGACAGAATCTGAACGCGGACGTACTCATGCGCAAACATGTGAATGTACGCATGCATACACACATCACCAGATGGTCGTAGTCCACTTGGGACATCCAGTTTCATTCTGTCACTATGACAGATCAGTGCATTTGCCTAATGGGCATGGTGCCATAAAGACACACTCAGGATCGAAGCTAAAGCAATTATTAACCGCTGATGAGCCACGAAATTTATTTTGCTACAATGAGGTAAACACACAGAGAACTTTCAGACTTTTGAGTGCATTAAGACAGAGCATAAATATGACTGAGTCCCAACTGTTTTTTGTTTTTTTTCTCCTACTAAGATTTCAGCGTTTTAAATGGGAGATGAATGAGAGACAAATGGAGCAGGAGAAGGGCATGACATATCCCAACCTGTGAAACCGTCTCAGCTTTTCAGTCTTCCCCATCACCCCTGAATCTGAGCACCATCCCTTCCACCGTGAAGGTGACTGACAGATGGGATCAGCCTGAACATCACTCAGGACGGCTCTCAACCGTCCGTCACCCTCGCAAAAAAAAAACAACAAAAAAAAAAACATATGATTTACCTCAGACGTCTCCGCTGCATTCTGTACCTCTCACCATTACTCACCACCACAAGCCCATAATTTAGAATTATTATACTTGATGTGACTCTCACGCCGGAATCATTCATGCTTGGTTGAAACATTGCTCTCACATGCATATCTCCCTCCATCATCTCTGTCTTATTACAGCGTAGCCCTTGGGACAGACTCTGGAAGTCCCGCTCCCATCTGTACATCCCTCTCTGGATCCCTTCTGCTCTTTCTCTTAAACATATAACCACAGACCAACTCAGTGCCAGCCAGATCCCATTTCTTCACTGTCTTCTGCTATGTCACACTCCCTCTTCAGTCATGTTCTTTCTTACATTCACACGAGCATGCTCATACAAAAACAAACACACACACACAAAAAACAAAAAACAATTAGGCAAATGAAGTCATACGCACGCTGACAATCCTCTCTGAGGTGCCCCCTCTGGAGATGGTGGTCCCGTTGAGTCCCACCAGAGAGGGCAGAGTCTGAGACATCCAGTTGGTCACCATGGCCATGGTGCTGAGCACTGCCCCGATCTTAAGCATGGGAACGCTCATCTTTGTCTCCCGTGGGGGCCCCCCGGTGCAAGCGGCCCAACAGCCAGCCCTACCCTGCCCTACCCTGGAACCTCAGCTCCACTCGACCCCACACTGCTCCAGACAGCTTAGGCAGGGAAACAGCTTCTGCCTGAGCAGCAGCAGAGCCCCCAGAGCTGGTAAAGCAGTTACCAATCTCTCTCTCTCTCTCTCTCTCACACACACACACACTACTGGCTCAGTCAAAGAGACGGGCAGAGACCGGTTAGAGGGGAGCAGCTCACATCCAAAAGCATCGCACTAGAGCCTTCCCTCTAAGAGTGACTGCCTCAGCTTCACCCCTCCTGCTCTCTCCCTCTCTTTCCATCTCTCTCTCTCCCTCTCTCGCTTCCTCAAGATGCAGAGCTGCGCATTGGCTGCCACTCTGGCTCATCCCCTCCCAATCAGCCTCTCCACTGTTCTTGCCAGCCCTGTTATGCATGCGTGTATCCATTCTTTTCCCTGCCTCTCTTTCCCTGACATTTGCCTGTGCTTTTATGACTCACACCTTGGTATGTGTGCGTGCGTGTAGGGTGCGTGTAGGACGCGTTTCTGAAGGCTAGGAGAGATCTGAGAGCAGCCGATTTCAGAGGGGCTGATCTGAGCTCTTTGTTATGTGACATGCGAGTGCCCAGGGCATCAGAGTGCCATCACAGGCACAGTGCACTATCCAGTGTCTGAACTGAATGGAAGACCGAGGATATAGAGGAGTAGGTGGGAGGATTAAGGGGGGCCAGGGCTCAGCAGGGGACTTGGACAGGTATTTCAGCAAGGAATTAATGTTGGAGAGATCCAGGTGTTCTTGCTCATGGATGCTGCTGGCAGCTCATCTGTCATTCTGTGTCATGACATATCCCAAATCAGCTTATAGCGGGCACTTTTACGCTATCTTAGCTGCCATATTCATGATAAATGTTCATCTTGTCACAATGTCATTTTGAATGTCCTTTATATGCAGTATACCAAGATGCTGCAGTATACCATTCTTGAATAAAGCAGATGATTTTTTCTTTTTTTAACTGTTATAAGTCTTTAAATTGTTGGATTGCTGTAATCCACCTTTCCAGACGGCACAGCAGGCAAGCAAGAGTCAGATATCATACCAACTGCTTCCCTGTCTATTTTGTCATCTCACCGCAGGGGCTCCACCCTGATTTGAGTTTATCTCAGGACAGACATCAGCCATGTTCTAGATCAACCCCGTGGAAGTATTTTTGTCTCCAAAACACACCTGCATGAATTTTTCGCTCCCCTCCACAGATGGAATGGGATATGACGTGGTATGGAAATCGGAGGATGTTTCACATATTTCCTTGAAGCTTTTCCTCACAACACAACACAATGTTTTGGGTCACTAGCAGAGTCATTTTGTGCACTTAACAGCCACACGCAGCGATGAAGGGGCGGCCTGCTCAGACAAAAGCGTTCAGGTCGTCTCTGTTTGCTGTTTTCTTCCTGATCTGCTGACTTATTCACTCTGTCAGCCACGGATGGGCTCCCCCACCCCAACCAGACGCACTGGGAGAGTGATACGGGCTCCTCCTCTGTGTGGGGTATACTGTGATGCGATATGAGAAGAGACAGCTTTCTGAGCCCCATCCAAAAAATGTCAGCCCTCCTCAGCTCACCTGCTAGCTCCAGTCTCGCCTGTGGCGGGTCCTTCATTTTTGCAGCAAGACTGGCCCCATGTGGTTATCAGTGGAATTACAAACTAAATCTGAACTGGCACTGTTGGTGAGCAAGATGTAATCTGATCAGAGGTAGGCACCACTTTATATAAATGCCTCAAGGAGATGTAAGTGCGAATATTTCTGATTCCCATGTATATAATTGCTGTAACAATAAAATAATAAAAAAAGTTGATCTCTTGTATATTTTATATCATGAAAAGGAGAAATAGCTATATTCATCTATGGGTTATAATGTATGATATGTACAAATTTGCAATTATATTAATAAAAACTAATATTTTGAGTCTCTTTGCTTGAGTTGGTGAGGCAAGCTATTTTTAGTAATATGTCATACTATACATCTTTTGTTTAAAGAAGATGCAATAACCTAAATCACCACAGGGTGGTAGCAAAGACTGAAACATGGCGCACAGGCGTCTTTTAACCTTGAAACTGTATTTATCCAAGCTGCTATTCTCAGCTCTCAAATAAAGCCTGGTACTGAGGCAAGAAGACCTGGAAGGGTGATTGAAAAAGCAATATCGTCCCGGATGGTCTTGTCACGTGGGCTTGATAATTCATTGTAATTAGAAGAGGAAACGCACCGCTACAACACATTGATTTTCCTCCTTTAGTGAGTCCAATATGTCCACTTTGACTGGTGAATAGGTGCTCAGTAAAGCAAAGAGAGGGTGACAGAGGAATTCCTGAGACCAGTACAGACCAGCATTACTTGGCAAGCCGGTATCATGCAACTTTTATAATCAGGTATAATCAGGTACCAATCTTTTACCAACCTTTAACCTAAAACAAACACTTTAGTTTTACGGAGAGTTTGAAACAGCTACATGTCGCCCTTGACATTTGTGAATTCTCTTTGTGTATCACTTTTTTCATCATTAATAACATTAACAGGTTGTGAGCTTTGAAAAAAAAAGAAAAAAATGGAAATTTTCATATGTGCAGCATGTGTGCAACATACTTATATAATAATCCTGTCCTGTACCAGTTTTTCCTCATAGATAACTGAAAGCAATAAGAAAACACACTTTATGCCTTAGGTGCGACGTAATAATAGCAGTTCAGGCAAGAAAACTCCTACATCTTGTGTTTCCTCAGATGTTTTAACCCTTGCACATTTATCTTCCATTTTGAGGCATCTTTTAATCACAGTCCTGAAGTATTTGCTGTCGAGAGCGGGGGTGTTTCTGCGCCCATATTCCTCTCACAGAGTATAGGTCAGATGCCATCTTTTGTAAGGTGATGGACCAAATAAAGGCTGCGAATGACGAGAGCGATGAGGACAATCTGTCATACCTCAAAGAATCCCAGGCTTGTGCCAATCAACTCTCTAATCACAGAGTCTGCTGGCAGAACAAGCTTTCATTAAATATTACCTAGAGAGGAAGTCAGCCATTTAACCTGTATTAATTTAATCCTTTTTGATAAATTCTCACAGCCATTCTAGTCTTCATCATTTCCACACTAATAAGTGGCCAGCCCCATTTTCTTTGCTGTGTCATTATCGGCAATTTCTGTAGCTGTCTTTTGTTCTCCTTTTTTGTGAATTTTATTAAGCCTTTCTCTCCTCTCCCTCTCTCTTTCTCTTCCTCCCTGTTGTTTTTCTCTCGGCCCCTTTGGGAATGAGGAAAAAATGGCATCATATTGTGTGTTTCTCCTTCACCCTGCATGTGTCTTAGCTTCTTCTTTTTCTGTCCCGGGTTCATATGCCTTCATAAGCAATCCTCCTTCCTGCATGTTTGAACTAGTACTTGCAATGTACACTATACTGTACATATATACGGTACGTGATGCCGCATGCATGCAGTGTTGATGATGCAAGACAGTCACGCCAATGTGGCCTTCATCATGGAACAGCTAAAAAAAAATCCACTCTTCTCCAAGCCTGCGGCTGTGCTCTATAAAGGGCATTTGTAATCAGTTCAAATGGCGAAAATGCCCACCAACTGCAGAAATGGCAGCATTTGTGCACACCCATGGATGGCAGTAGAGCGCTACACAACCCCGAGGCTATAGGGAGAAGCTCTGGGTGAGATAACAATGCTGGGGAGCGCTAGCCACACTGTCACCGAACACAAACGACCAGCCAGCTGCAGATTCGCGGCTTAAAACACAGGACCAAATTACACCTCAGCTAATTACACAGACCTCCTTTCAAAAATGACGCGAAACTGTTATGACTGAGGCAGCGATGCTGCACGGAAACCTAGCCCCCGCCTTGAGAACACTGGCTATTTTTCTGAGTCATAATTCATTAATTAGCTGATGGACATGGAGGCCCACTGCCTTCCAAATGTATCAAGATCAAAATCAGTTTAAACAAAGTGTCATCTCATTACCATGGCAACTATTTAACAGGCACAAATAGGCTGCACCCCAAGGTACAAGCCAGCAGACATAGTGGCGCGTTTTCACCATTCTGTGTTTAATCTATTAATGGCTCCTGTGGGCCGTGATTAGGAAAACTCATCTGGGTATTTATATTTTATGGCGACTGCAGAGGACGGTAGAGCGGTAGCAGACGGCTTCTTTAGGTGAACATGTTCAACAATGCAAGCAGTGAGCAATCGTTTCAAATAAAACGGAATATTTTTTGCACCCCGGCCACAGAAGTGCTCGACGGTATATGATTTATGACGTGATGCCTGCACGAGAGCCAATAACCTGGCAAAGTTGGGCGCGATAATCTTCTAAAAATAGATCTAAATATAAAATGTGATATCTCTGTGTGGATGTGTTTACAGACAGCGTGCGCAGTTTGGTTTGGTGCGTAGCAAGACATGCCCATGTTTGTGCCCACTTGCATGAGCACTGTTCCTTCTCCACCGAGATGTGAAATGTCTACAATACCCTCTAATGGTGCCGGACACAGTCTTGTGTGAGAGATGTGCCATGCATGCAATAGTACCTCAGTCACTATATGAAACAAAAGCAAGGAATAAAAAAGCGTGGTAGCGCTGGGCTCAGATAATGGCTGCTAACAGGTGCGAATCTGTTCTTCCAGTGGGAACGTGTGGTAAAGAAAATCAATATAGTAAGTGTGTCTGCCTGGCTTTATTGACTACGACACAGACAATACCCCAATGTGAGTTCATTCACTGCTCTTACAGTACGTCCCGCACAGCCCGTCTAATCAGCCCACAATACAATGCACATTCATAATAAACCATCAGTTATTCTTTGTCTGCTTGTTAAAGACTTTAAAGGAATATTTACTTCAATGGTAAACGTCTTTACGGTGATTTCGTGTGTTCATATGGAGCTTTTCTACCTATTGGTGCTTATATAACAGCCACAATGTCACATCTACACGTTTATACCCCAGTGCCAAGCACTGGGAGCAGCTCATGGTTCCGTATCTTGCTCAAGGATACTTTATCCTGCAGTCTTCCGGGGATTGAACATGGACAACCCGCTCCGCTCTACCTGCTGAGCCAGAGCCACCTCATATCTATCAGACCCTCGAGCTGGCTTGTTAATGAGCCATACTTCCTTTCTCCCAGAAGATATTTGTCATAGCAGTGAAAGCACAAGTGTATTGATGATGGTTCCGCTCCGCAGCATTTTGTGCTTGTCTGCAGGTTGGATCATTGTTGTGGCTTGCTGGAGCGCCTTCACCTTTCCTAAAATACCAAGTGAAAATGGCCACCATGAAAATGATACGCTGATCGGGCATAACATTATGACTGCCTTCCCAATCATATGTAGGTCTCTTTTGTGCTTCCAAAACAGCTGAGGCTCATCAGAGCATGGATATGGGCCTTCTGAGGATGTTGTTAGTGGGGGCCTTTGAGTTGTCCCTAAACCATTTTTGTGTCATCCCATCTCCTGCTGGTGTTTTGTTGCTATGGGGTGAGGGTGCCTAGGTGGGTGGGACATGTCAAAGCAAAATCTGGATGAATTCCGGGTCCAAAAGTTTCTCAAAAGAACACTGTATTGTCACAAGATTCACATTGTTATTTACTTTACCTGTCAGCGGTTTTAATGTTGTGGCAGATCAGTGTCTATTAGACAAACCGAGGCAATATTCAATTGTAAAAATTATTATAAACTGATGAGCCGGGGAATATCTTCTCAAATTCAGCGCTAGAATACGCATTCAAATTTTATTCGGGGTTGATTGCTCCAGATTGCGCCTTTGATTACAGTCTCAACAGTCTCTGGGGTCTTATACAGTATTATTTGTAGGGTATTTGGTATGATATGCAGTATATGCTTGAACCCCTGGTAGCTCAATCAGACACAAGCAGGGCGCCATCTCTCGCTTCAGGCTTGCTAAAGAAAAGCCTTGATCGAAGCAATAGACAAGAGCTGCATGCAGCAATCAGCTGCCGCGCATTCTGCAGCGCAGCACGGCGCTACGTTCTGCCCTTTCTCATGCCAACAGCACCAGCTGAATACGGCACAGTGCATCCCTTCCCGAGACAAGGGCCCAGCTCGTTTGCTCCCACACACGAGGCTCACTCATACAGTATGGAGATGGGTACAGTCATGCATTCACATACATAATTAATAGTTTTCACACACATTTGCAGACCTGTTCTCCCACCATTCAGGTCGAGTAGTCTCCCCGCTGCAATATAGGTGAAATTGTTCCTGTAAATTGAGTAATTACTGGCAGCAAATTGGAAGCCTTTTTTCCATCAGAGAGGTAGATGAGGCTGAAAGACAGCCTGCTAATCGACACTGGCCCTTGAGGCCACTAGCCTCTTCGACGTGCCCTTCGCTGAACTTGTGGCGCTGGCCCTGTCACTGTTCATACACATGACAACTTGGCTTCCACCGCGTGCTGGCAATCAAAAGTTTCCCTCAAATAAAAGAACACTTTCAAATGGCGTGCTGGAATTTACAAACCTGATGCAGGGCTCTACCCACTTTCACAGTTCTGCTGAGAGCACTTTCAAATCTGCTTTGCACTGCATGAGCTGAGTGCCATTCCGCTGTCTTATCAATGCACTTTAAAAATGCTTTGCTTCAATAAGGAACTTAGATGATTAAAAAGGCAGCCAGTGGACAAAGTGTCAGTATTTTCTCATTTAGTCTCTGCCTGACTTACTGTTTACAAATGTCACGCAGCCACTGAGTGAGACGATTACTAGCTAATAATCTTAGTGGGTTACAAAAGAGGAATATAAAACAGATTAGGACACAAGAGATGGGCAGAGGTTGCAAAGGCAACTGTGATGTTAATAAGAGACAGACACAGAGAAAGAGAGACCGAAAACGAAGGAAAAGTCTGGGTGATGTATTTCAAACTCCCCGAGGTGCCGAATTTAAATCTCGTCTGTTTTCTGCCACGTCTGCAGCAGCAGAACTTAACGGAGGCGAGTCACGGCTCAGTCTCCAGCAGCCAGTTGCAAAAATAAATAAATTCTAATGATCTTATATTGACGTGGTCGTGAGCAAACAACGACCAGGAGCCATCAACTACACGGCGTCCATTCGTGACAAAGGGGCAGAAAACCAGCCCGCAGTTCAGTGTCCGGCCTCTTCGTCAGGGCTCACGCTGACGCCTCCATTTGTATCCTCTGTCTTCAGGTCATTAATGCTCACAGAAGCTGTAACATTTAATTAGGAGGCATTATTCGTACAACACGGGCACAGCGTGCAGTGGAGAGAGAAATTCCCAAAACAGCCCCTAACTGAATATTACATTTACAGCCCCGTGGAGTTATGGGCAAAATGGTTTGGAGAAACTTGTAGATAAACAAATTAGCTTGTCACTGTGTACTTTCATGGATTTCTGCCATGCTGGTTTGAATATTAATAATAATAAAAAAAAGAAACGGAGTATTAGAGTAAATAAACAATCTTGTATTAGCCTGTTTCCTTTTACCTTACCTACTGTATAATCTGCAAAGTCTCTGCTGCATTGTCAAAACGAGGAGCCACTGATCCGTTGAGTGATTACACAAACAAACAGACAGGGAAATATCAACACAACTGCTGAGAGTCAATATACGGAGAAGAAATGAGAGGGATTTGTACGGCATTATGAGCGGGTAATATTCTGTGGAATTAGCCAAGTGTGAGATGAGAAGTGCTGCATGAGGTAAGTGAGTGGGAAGGCGTTGGTGGGAGGAAGGTGGAGAGGCCCTAATGGCAAAGAGTGGACAGAGAGTCTTGTGCTACACCACAGGGGATGCATTACAAATCAGACCGCAATAAAGTACACTGCGAACGCAGTGGCATTTGTGGCCCCTCTATCTCTGCGGAGTGGAGTGTCTAATACATTGCAGGATTAGTATGCTTTGGAATATATGAGTCCGTGCGTGAGCTACGGCGAGACAAACAGTAGCTGTGGAGATTTGTCTGCAGAATTCCAGCTGATGCCAGGCGTCACGCAGTCCGCTCTTCACAGCGAACACAAAGCAGTCTTCGCTGTGTTTAATGGTGATATGGCATTAGAAGAGCCATTTCTTGCATTAAAATTCCATGCGGCACGCGGAGTGATGGGAGATGATTCTCCCCTCAGGAGGCACTTACTTTTCTAATTGTCATTTGTTGTATTTAATACATTGCAGAGTAAAATGGCATTGCTCATTCCGCCTGCCTGGGACGTATAGTGAAAGATTTTTGCCGGATTGCCAGAGGTGGATTGGGCATGGATGTATTCAAAGTAAGATTCAACCTCTATGCATGGGAGATTAGAAGGACAGAAATAGCCCATAATAAATGAGCTGAGAGAGGCTCAAATAAAAATTTAATGACATCCATTCAAGGGCCCACAGATGCACAACAATTGTGTGTGTTAATTTGAAAAGAACAGGTTGCGGTGCAGAATCTGAGAATTCTATTTAGTGGCATTTCCCGGAATCAACAGATTAGCACTTTGTGTGCACTTTTTCACACAGCAAATGCCACCCAACGTTTCTCAGTTTATGCGCAGGCACAAATCAGTCTATTTTAATTCTGAATGAGCTCACATTTAAAAGCATCATCCCAGGCTGTTTGGATAAAAAAAAAAAATAAATAAAAAAAATGGATTTAAGCATGGCAGCTGCAGATATTGATCCAGAACATACCAAGTAGAACAAGGTGCCTGACAAGTGAGAAGTAGCTAGGCTGCTCTTCTCTGAAGATCTCTGCATCAGCACATTGCAAGCTGTTAGTCTCCCTGAAAGGAGTAAGAGATGAGAGGTAGGCCTGAGAGGGCCGGTAGCCCGAGGCACTAAGGCATAAAAAGAGAGACCTCAGCTGAATACCTATTCATCAAACCACTATTAGTGTGGCTGAACCACTCAGCTCTGCTCCTCAAATATATAACAAGGATTACTGTGCCCCACTGCATAGTTTGACATAACAGGACTTTCCACCGCCGCCTGATATACGGCCGAGGCTGCAGTCGTCTTGTTTCCCTCACCTCATCATGCAACAAGATGCAGATATATGTCCTGCTTCTCGTCCGCGAGCACAAAAAGCTCAACGGCAGATAAACGAGCGCAGACTCTAATCATCACGAGAGCAGTTTTTTATCAGAGCATGACGTTTCTTTACCAGACCACCCTCCCTCCCTCCTCCTCCTCCTCCTCCTCCTCCTCTTTCCTCAGAAACGCCACTCTACATCATTTTTTCTTCTCACATCTTGCCTGTCAGCACCCTTCCTGTCTCCCCGCTGCTTCCTCTGTCTGTCTCGTCCAAGCGACAGGATGCACATGCCGTTGTTTTGTCATGGCCGTGGCCGCATTGATTAAGCGATGTGGAGCTAATTAAAGGCAATCTGCAAGGAGTGTCATTGCTAGTGAGGGGGACAAAATCATATTGACAGAGTGATAGGCCTCTAATTATTATTCTCCTCTTGGTCGGGAGACTGGAGAGATAATAACCCAGCAGGCACGGTCAGGACTGACTATTTCTCCCTCTCTATCCCTGCCCGCAGTCTCCAGTTTTCATTTCCAGCAAATCTACTCTGTCTTTTCCCCCCACTCTCTCTCTCTCTCACTCTCTCCTTCCTTTCTCTTCCCCACTTCCCAGTCGCTGGGCACTCATTCAAACCCAGTTCACATCCTCTCGCTTTGTACTGACACTGCGCACAAATGCTGACCGCCACAGCATCTCGGGTTCCCAACAGCTGTGTGCGTGTGTGTTCTCATGCTTATTTATGATGCACATAACCCCTTTTTAAGTACGTTACAGCGCTTTGTATCTGCACCCGTTCCTTCATGCGCACGCATACACACACACACACACACACATAGGCATTAACATAATTTAAATGCAATATTCATACCCGCTGCCAAGAAAGTTACTAAAGAGGTAGATTGGCAAAAGGGGGGTGCTTTATTACGCTTGTTGTTCTTCATTACAGGATTGTTCGTCTGAGGTTGCTTTTGCATTTTTGAAAAAAAAAAAAGAAAGGAAGAGGAAGACAACTGTTTCTTGTTTTAATACTAATTAATTATCCAAGGGACATCAGTGGCGACTTCTTCAAGGATGTGCTGGATGTCAGACTCGCTTTAAGAAAGTGTGTAATGACTAATTTTGTAAAGACAATCTATTTCAGGATATGCCATCGGGGTTGCACTTATCGTTCTGTTTCTTCCTTAATAAGCTACACGAGGGTTTGCCGCACGCGAATGTTTTAGAGGCTCCAGTTCCGAGTCCTACTGCCAGATGTAATGCTCACATTCAGCATTACACACTACTGCGCCCATGTGTGTTTTGCACACTTGGAGAAAATCCCAAGGGTTTTGAATCCGGCAGCCTAATGTAATGCAAGCTGGTGTTCCTTCCACTGGAGCAACTTGTTATCTCCCCCTCTCCTACACGTAGTGTCTCTATCAAAGGACCTCTCTACCTCGCTCACCGTGGGGCTGCAGGGAGCAGCTCTGCCAACCTGCTTGATATGCAGCAGTGTCTGGTGGCTGCTGGGATCCCACGCCTCCCTGACTGGAGCCTTTAAGAGTTGGCGCAGTCAGAGAAAGCCTCCCTCATCAATGGCCCCAGTGAGTGGCTGTGACAGCGCCACGCGGAAAACACATCGATTAAATGGTTCCTCTTGCCTTCTGCTTCCGCCTCTGCTATGCTGCATAGCTCTCATCCCTCATTCCCCCAAAATGAAAGCCGCGCAATTGAGTTAGCTTTCAAAATCGAGAGGCAACGCTCACACGCGGCGGTGAGGGAACAATTCATCGGAACAAAGGTAGCAAGGATTACATGAAGTAGAAGGAGAGGGAGACAAAGAATCAAAGAGACAAAAGGAGAGAGAGAGCTGCCGGGGTGAGAGGGAAAGAAGAATAGTACAGTCTGAGTTCAACCAAGAATTACTCTGTCTCTCATTTATCACTTCTCATTCACTGTCAATGGCTTCCGCAGCGCTCAACTCCATTATGTGAATGTGAGCAATTAGATTGGCCTTTCAGAAGATAACTAAGCCGCACAAAATCTCTGTCATGAAACCATGCCGCTTTTTAGAAGTTGCAAGTTTTTCCCGGGAACGTCTTCCAGCCATGTGAGCGGGCAGGAGGATACCGAACCCGCGTCTGGTGTTTGAGGACGCGCAGCACCCTCCGATGCGTTTCTTCCGATAAAAGTGGAGATGTGTGTGGAGCGCCGTTCAAGCCGCAGCTTGCCCAATCTGCTCAGCCTTATGAAAGCTTTTGTATCAGAGCGGGAAGAGGAGCTCTAGGCGCAACAGCCATATTTATATTCCAATCTTCTACACAGAAACCCACATTGCCAAGCTCATAAAAGATTCATCGAGCAGGGGAAAGCAAGGTCGTACAGAAAACTGGTCAGGAGGTGCCTGCTGCAATGCAAAAAAAGAGCAGGTGGGTGTCCACGCACACAATAATAAAATATAATGGGTGAGTCCCTTGGTGGCAGTTATAAGATGTGTGTTGCTAATGTTTTTATTGGGAAAAAAAAAGTTGGTTCTGCGCTGACCAGATGATCGGGCAGCTCTGTGCTCTGACTGTCACCTGTCACCCACATTTAATGGCTCTGGCTGCGAATCAATTCCACGCATTGTTTGACTTTTTTTCCGCCTTTGTCTGTGGATCCCATGGCTGACATGTTTGTGAACTAGAGAAGGGAGAGGGAAAGACTGTGTGTACAAGAGGGTGCGCGCGCGGGCGTGCGCGTGTGTGCCTGTTCTGGGTGTTGTCAGAGAAATGTCACTCTTGCTTAGAGTCACAGACATAAACCTCTGGGAGTCCTGCACCCTCCAGCACACTCGCACAGAAGGAAAGAGAGAAAGTAGGGGAGAGAATACGATATAGGGATGATATTCATCCCACCAGTCAACACAGCCCTTCTATACACTGCTGACAGGAAACATGCAGATAGCGTCCTATGCATTGAACGGCGTTGGCGCCTCACCTGGAATATTTTGTGAAATCATCAGTGCATCTACCGGTAAAATGGTCTTGAAGGGAAAATACAGGACATCTTTGGTTTTCTCCTGCATGTTGTGTTCCCAGGTGTACTGCCAGGTTACCCTGTTCACATGAAAAACAATATATATCCACCGCAGTGGCGTTCAGTACCGAAAAAGTCTTAAAGACCTTTCTGATGGTGATTACGAGCTGCCCTGGAGTCAGACAGCTTGGTCCATGACAATGCTAATGGTCATTTTAGGACAGCGGGCCGCAGGGTTTTCAACAGAAGACAGAAAACAGCAACAGAGGTCATTTAGAGCCCACACAGGCCTGGGGCTTAAGTAGTGGACAGTCTCTGAACGAATAAGCGGCCATTTAAAAAAAAAAAAAAGGAATACAAAAAGGAATTACAACTTTTTTTGTGTCGGATTTTGACAAATTTAAAGTTAGACAGCGACCTATCACTGAACTAGCTGCAAAATAATGAGGATTTGAACAATCATGCCATGTAGATGACAGTTAAATAGACATAACAATTATATTTCAGAGCTTGAGAAAAGAAAAGAGTTTGAAAATATAATGGCAGGGTTGAAAATGAGAAAACTATGAACATCAGAATATCAGCTGTATGTTGTACATGCCTATCATATTAATGTATTTTCAAATAACAGATTTGTGCGTTGTTGTTTATTCCACGTGGAAAGGTCATGAGTGTTTGCATATGTATATGTGTGGTAAAGGTTATTCTAGCTGAGATTATGTGCTATAACACACCCTCACTACCTCGGGGGGGCGAGCTGTGACAGGGACACAATTTTAGTCTGAGAGTCAGGCCACTGACCTGACATGCTTCTCTACCGTGAGCACTGCACCCGTTAACCAATTACCACCCGACCGCTGCCTGCCTGCCCGAGAGCCTCATTCCAGGCACTGTAGTCGTAAAATCAGTCGCCCATTTTATCTTGTCATTGAGATGCACCGGGGAAAAAAAACAACTCGCAGGCTTCATCACACACTAATTTAACCCTCGTGTGAGTCATGTACAGACCATAATTAGAAAACTGACCCAGAGCAGGTGCATCATCAAGCAAAAACCGAACCGGGCAAACCTCCCTATCCTTAAAAAAAAAAAAAAAAAAAAACTTACTTATTTGCACTCATTTCTAGCCATAAACACATGTTTCGCAATGTGCCAACGTTCAACTTGCCCATCTTGGCCTTAGAATTAAAATAAAGTGGCAACCTTCAGAGGACCAAATTATTTTTTCTCCAAAGTGTCAGCATGTGTACTGATTACGTCTCACTTCAAAGACACGCAAACGCCTCTGAGGATGAAGCAGCGGGCTACATGAAAGCGCAACGGACACTAAGAGGACGGCGAGAACAGCGGACAGCACAAAGCCTCGAAAGCCCTCTGTGCTTTCGGCCCCTTTCTTGAGCAGCGTCTCTTTTATAAAACAAATCTCTCTACAGTGCCTGAGTCACACAAAGTGGTATCATTATTGTGCACTAATTCAAGCTCTACCCTAATCAGTCATGACACAAGCACATACTATTCAATCTCTCCGAGCTGCAGCGAATCAAACATAATGCAACCTCATTATCTGTGGCTGATTGTGAAGCAGCACCTTTGTATATTGATGGAGGGAGCACGGAGGGGGATGCAGGCGTAGTGGTTAATCTAACCTGCCTCCTCACTTACTCACCCACATAGTGCTTGTGATTGTTACTGATTGGCAGGCAACACAGAAATTAGGCCACGCGGGTCAGTGTCTGATTTAACTGATGTGTGTGATTTACACTAAGCTGCATATTATCGCAAAATAGGAACTGAGGCTTATCGCTGAGTTTTTGCATCTTTACGAATCACCCGCTTTATAAACTGAGAAATGCGATGCTGTTAAAACCACGTTTGTAACGCTCTGTTATTACATTTAAAGATGCTTCCCTGTTAAAGCTTGACCTTCTAATTATGAGCTTGTGTGCAATGTTAATAATTCAGGCAAGCACCGGAACGGTCCTGGCATAGCAAGGTGATTTTAACAGTTGCTTCTTTGCCTCTCACTGGCAGATTTACACCCGTGCTGCTGCAGCCTTCCATTTGTTTAATTCTCTAGGTGGGGGTTAGGTTGCTTCTTGGCAGAGAACACTGTGTCCAGTCTGCTACCTAGTATCCTTCTTCCTAGGAAATGTAGATTTAAATCTCAGCCCTTTGACAGGCATCCGCACAAGCTCATTTTTCTTATTATTTTTTTTTTTTATTAAACTTTTAAAAAGAAGGCTAATAATGTTGCAATGAACAGTGTTTTTGAAAATAGTTTCTGTCAGGTTCGACATGCAGTGTTTTGGTCAGGCTGCTGGGGAATACGCTTTTGGCTTGGATACAAAGACAGATATTTACCACAAGTGGCTCGATCACACTCATGTCCGGGGAAGGGCTTTTATTGTGATCGTGCTCTTCTGCTCTCATTGGGCTGGCACCAGGAAAAGAGATTTTTTTGGCCAAAGGGTCACTGCCAGGGCGGTGGACTGTTTAAAGCTGCCTCAACTGGACGCTGGCCAGCCCAGCTGTTTGTCCTGCCTGATTCTGATTGAGCAGAAGTCTGTTCTTGTTGTCCTCACATACGGAGACATTGTGGATTAAGTCAGTTTACTGCTTTGCATCGATCTGGTTTTCGTGTGAAGGTAGACCTAATGCAGGCTGTGTTTGGTACCTTAAAAAAGTCTTCTCAGCTATTATCATGGCCATCAATGCATGTCAATAGTATATGAGTAAAACCATTAGATTTCACTGACACTTATATGACAATACTAAACCAGTGCACAATTAACTCACTGTGAAAGAAATAAATGTTTGTTTGTGTAAATGTTTTAAACTGCGGCACTATTTACAAGTGCTCCGTCCTTTACAGTACTCGCTTTTTTTTCTTTTTTTTTTTTTTTGCTATAAATTGAGCCCAGCTGGGCGTGTTTCTGCCTCAATCATCACGCAAATCTGGTTGTGAAAGCACAGCTTACCAAGATCGTAACAACTGATTGCTTATCCCGATCCCCTGTGAGCAAGGGGATCAAGAAAATTACAGAAAACATGGAGGCAATTGCTTACACAGGGTTCCTCTTTGAGAATGAAAAGCAATTAGGTTTTCTCCCCTTTCTGCCCTTGGTGTGAAAAAACACCAATGGGAGTGTTGATTCCCATCACTCCTAACCACACTGATGTTGAGTTTTTTTTGTGTGTGTGTAGCTACAATAAACAAAACAAAGAAATAATTTCCCCACTTGAACAATATTCACATCTCAGTCAGTCTACCGACATCTTTTTTAATTTAGCTTGATTGCCGGGAAGAAACATTTCCGAGCGCACACCTCTGTCCAAATGTTTGCAACTGATATTTATCTTCAACAGACATGATATGTATTCATGAAGACTCAGGGCACCTGTCGCCGACAGATTTCGCAAACACATAATTTTAATGTGGTCTTTATTTATCTGAGTCATGAAAAAAATATCTGAGGTCCTCATAACTCAAGGTTCCTACCCAGTACATGAAAAATCCTGCTCTAACCAAGTGAATGAACATCTTCTTCCAAGACAAAGAAACCGTAAAACACTCTCTCCTCACCTTATCAAATTTTACGTATGTGCAGAATAGTGTATACAATATGAAGGTTTCATATTAGAATGTGATACTTACAGATGTGAATACACACATACACACACACACAAACCCACACACACGCTCTGTCAGTGTACCCTGTCACGCATGGCTTGAAGAGCACACCAAGGCAAGACATCTGTGCCAAGGTCAAGCAGGTGCCCATCTGTATCAGTAGCGCTAAGGACCCCCGGGCTTTATGGCTACTTAACAAACACATGCAGCGAGCGAACAAGTGCATCTGTCTCATTAAAGCCCTCTAAATATTTCATAAAGGTCTGTGCTGAACTGTGGCTGAAAATAAGCGAATCTCTCAACCCGGCTGGTGGGGAGTGTTGCCCCCATCGCAGTAGCTATGCAAGGATTCATCAATTCTTTATGTTTGCGGCGCAATCACAGGGAGATGGGCGGTGTCATATTTTCTTTCAGACCCTTTAATATTTAATGTGAACACTTACAACAAATTGTCCCCCAAGGCCAATTACTGCACGAGCCCACTGAAGAAGCTGAGATATGATATCATTGCGTACATTTTCAGTGTCACATTTGGTAGTGTTTAACATGTATACTTATTCCTGTTCATTTATTAAAACATGTCTACTACTTTATATTTGCAAGATCGAATGCTACAGTTTGTCATTTGTTCAGATTAGATTACTTCCCATTGCTTTAGGTTAGACTGGGTGGGAATGCATTCAATGTGACCTAAGAATTCTGCTCCTGTTTTCATAATGACATCAGTTGGTTTGCTTCTAATCTGTGCACTATAAACTTGGGACCCAGCACTCAAGTGCACAGGGCAACCTGTTCATCAACGCACCTCATGAAATCACACTCTAACTCCCCTTTAAAGGTCAATTGTAGTGCTTACCCACCCTCTAGACAGGACACGTTAACCGATTTTGTATGTGAGTACATACAGCCTGTATCATTTCTATCTGTCTGTTACTCAGGCCATGTCTTATTTGATTAAACATGAGCCTAGTGCAGCATTTGCCTGTAAAATGTAATCATCAGCAGTGGTTATTTTTGGTGTAGAAAGGCCACCGGGCTCGAAAGAAGCTGTAACATTTACCAGGCGGCAGCAGAAGTTAAAGATCTATCTCAATCTGCAGAGACCATCTCGGAAGAAAATCGTTATAATAGAGAACGTGATTCTGTTATTCATAAGGGATCATTCCAAAGCTCGCTCGTCGTTACTTTGCATCTCTAACATCTCTTTAATATGCAATGCATCATCAGACATATAATGCTGTTCTGCTTTTTCAATAGGAACTTTATAAGTGGTATCTGTAGTGGTGTATTTGTGCGGCCCTGCAGCCTGTCTGTGGCCTTTGCCAAATGTTAATGCTCACCGCCAACGTACAAGGAGGCGCTGTCTGAGGTGCTGAATTGACTCAGGCTGCTGTTTTTAACCGAAAGCGCGACACGGCGCTGTCCCTGGTGCTGAACACACTCGCGCACGTATCTAAAGGTGAGAAACGGCGAGGTCCCAGCACGGAATTGCCCATTTTATGCAAACGCGCATAGCAGAAAATTGTCGCTTTATCTGCAGCCGTTACACTTTCTAGTCTGTCAGAAGTTATTCTCAACACTGCATGCGTGCTGACCAGCTGAACCCCTTGCAAGTTAAATGCTCCTGCCTTGACTGAAAGCTTTTCTGGGTCAAATTATTTACCGTCCTTCACTTCAATTTACAACTGTCACATCAAAGCTTGTCATTTTTTTTTTCTTTTTACCAGACGGACACGGTTTTTCTCGAGTGTCAAACACGAGAGCTCGCTGCTTGGACGCACGCACGCGCAGACACTCGTCTCCGGGATCTACAGCCATTTGTTGGCACTGGACCGGAACACTAATTACTCATGGCTTGAATCCACGGCCACAAATCGCACATCGTTTTTCGGTTCTTTCAGCTTAATCGGTCACGGTGGTGGGAGGCAGTCTGTGATGTAGAGGTAAAAGGGGTGAGATTTATAAACAACGACCTCGGGGGCATCGGAGGCAGAGACCCCAAATTTAATCAGCATACTGCCAAGAGACAGCGTTACTTTATTGATTGTTGCATTTTCATTCAAGGAAATGCCCTCATCATATAAGTAAGATGCACTGAACCAAGTTCAAGTGAACATGCCGGCAGCATACAGCTCTATTGCACCTGAACTTCTGCCTACGCTTCAGTAGTGCACTGTATTACAAGCTGAATGGAGATACGTGGAGAACAATAGCTATTTGCTTATGTACTACTGCACCAGGTCTTCGCTCTGACTTAATTTTCCAGGTCTATTTACCCGTCTTCTAAAATTTCTCGTCTTATAAATCTGAAGTCGGTGCTTCGAACAGTAAATCATCTACATTTTTTTTTTTAGAATTAACATGCAGGCGGTCCACATTAAGAACTTTTAAGCAATACTTGGCTTGAAAACGTCCTTACCTCACTGGGCATGACAGCTAACATCACAAGTAGGAACATGGCACTGAAGAGATGCATTCTTGTCGAAATGATAGCGCCCTAGCTGACACCAGCTCCCGCAGCTCTTCCCCAGCTCTTGTCCCTTACTGGGGCGGTTTCTTCAGATACAGAGGGATTCCTTTAACGCTGTGTCGGCTGTGCGCCACCAGCCTCATCACCAGGACGCACGGCAGCCCTCTGGCTCTGTAAAGCGACCAACCGCGTGTCTTTTGTGGATCATAGACTCTTCTGCGGATAGCGGAAGCATAAAAAAAAAAAAAAAAGAAAGCAAAAAAAAAAAAAAAAAGCTCCAGTCGGGGAAAAGAAGAACTCCTCAAATGCCGTTAACGGCCGAAGCGGACGGAGACCGTTCCTCTCCGTCCAGCTAAAAAATAACTGCGACTGAGCGAGGAGAGCGCGAGGGGGAGTCGCAGAGGTTGGAAGGTGACTGCTGTGCTTGCAAGGTGCCGACGCTAGGAGCAGCACGTCTATGTGCTGGGAGCCCACTCAAAGAAGTACCACTCTTTGATGCAGCCAAGCTTGTCTCCCTGTGTGCGTACGTGCGTGCGTGCGTGTGTGTGTGTGTGAGAGAGATAAAGATAGATAGATAGAGATAGAGAGAGAGAGAGAGAGAGAGAGAGAGAGAGAGAGAGAGAGAGAGAGATGTTTGTACCATGCACTGAAAATTTGTTTGGTCCAAGATAGATAGATAGATAGATAGATAGATAGATAGATAGATAGATAGATAGATAGATAGATAGATAGATAGATAGATAGGCAGCACTAATAATCCCTCTTTGCTCATAAGGCCGTCCTGATAGTAGCTGTCAGATCTACATTAGTTTCATCAATTCAGTTGTGACATTTACCCAATTAAATTATGCCAAAACAGGGCTTCTGAGGGGTTTAGGGAGGTGATAACGGTTATGTCTTCCTCAATTACAATGAAGATAATGAATGTTATTAGCTGAGATAATTGAATGGGTAGGCATCCTACTCTCCAGCCCAGGTGAGGTTACGAACGGCATGTATGTCTTCCTGTGTGTTAATGGGAGGTGGGTCACACCTGATTTACCAAATAAAGCACAGAGAAGTACGGTAAATTTCATTAGTGATGTAAATATGGCAATAAGTGTAAATATCAATGCCAGTTTTAGTAAGTTTGAGTATATGTGTGTACTATACACACTATATTATTTTTTGTGTGCGCAAAAGACTAAATAACACATTTTTTTCCCCTTAAACTGCCACCTTTAACTGTTATTTTTACCAAGGTTTATTCAAGATATTGTTGTTCTCTGAAACACAACCCCAGTGACTCTGGTTTTTCATGGCTTTTAACACCTAGAACAGTGGGATCAGTTCATAACACATTCTGAGAGGATCTCAGCTCAGACTGTGTGATGGCTTGTGTCTTCCAGCCCCTTACCTCTATATAGTTCAGCAGAGGGTTGACTTTCTCCACCCCTGCCGCTGCCCTCACCTGCATGGTGTATACCCCTCTATTTTCCCAGCAGGAAAAAGAAAAAAAGAAAAAAAAAAACATGAGGAGGTGAAATGAGTGAGGGTGTGCAAGGTAGCAGCAGTACACAAGAAAGATGGGGGGAAAAAAAGAATGCAGCAGTTATTTGCTCCTGTTGTTTTCCACCGGTGTTGTTGTATTTCGGTGTATACTCCTTGTTGCTTCCTCACACAGATCAGCCACAACATTAATGCCACTGACAGCAGAAGTAAATAACATTGAGCATCTTGCTGGGAAACTTGTGGACCTGGTATTTATGTCGATGTCATGTACCGCACACCTAGACCAGACCAGGCACCCCCACCCCATAGCGATGATGACACTACATGATGGCAGGAGCCACCCCCAGCAGGTTTAGGAACAACTCAAATAACATGAAAAACAGCACGAGGTGTTGACCTGGCCTCCAAATTCACAAGATCCCAAACTGAAATCAAATATCTGTGGGATACACTGGAACAAGCCCACTAAGGACACCCATTCTCTGAGGAATCAGAACTGTTTTCAACAACATATTAGGCAGTTCGTCATAATGTTATGCCTGATTGGTTTATTGTAAAATACGAGGCTTAGAATAATAACAGAATAAAGCTCAAGACTGGCTGTGTTGGCCAGAGTGTCTCATAGTCATGAGGAAAAACATGGCGCTAATAGTGGCGGTTGCTCCTTCTCTTTCTTCCCCTCCGTCCCCTTTAACACTTGAGACGTGGTGCTTTAAAGGAAACCGGATCCGGGGCGGAGGCAAACAAAGCACGACCCATTTGTCAAAGATCTCTTTTTACTTCCAAGTCAATCCAAGAACGAAAGGAGAAAATAGGCCTTCAGGCTCTCCGTGGGTCTTCTCAGGCGAGCTGGTATAAGCTCTCTCACGCTCTTTGTGTCACCGCATGTCAAATCACTGTGTTGGGCAGATAGATGCAGCCCTAAAATCATCAGTTTGTATCGTTTTTTTCTTGTCTAAACCATCATCTACTCCTCTACATCTACCCTGGTATCGGTTTCATTCTCTCTTTCACCTCTCATTCTCGGTTACCGTCCGTGTTTATGTTGTGCTATTGACTTCTTGTTATTTGACCGCGCTTCAGTGTTGCTGAATTATTTGAAACAATGCAACAAACCCACTTGAAGTGGCCTGAGGACCAGCATCCATCAACATCTCAGCGCTTCTGCGCGTGTGTATTTGTAGTATTCGTGTGAGTGTTTTTCTCTGAAAGCCCACAGGCAATTTGCTTGGCAAAATGTTCTTAAGCATTAAAAGAAAACTCTCTAGATGAGGCTGTTTGCATTGAGCCTCCGTTGCTAACCCTATCATTATATAGATTTTCAGTTTCAACAACTTGACTCTCTTCAAACAATTCAAAAGCAGGCTGAATACGAAACGCACCCTGAGAATTAACTCGAGAAGTGCTAGAAAAAGAGGCGTTTGTTTTTTTTTTTCTCCCTGTGGTCATAGTAAATCTTAGGCAGGTGCGTACGGACAGACATGCAAAGACATTCTAATTGGATTTTGCGAAGTTGGAGCACATGAGGCGCTCTATCCATCTGGCAAACATTGGAGTCTGTCCTATAACAGAGCTCGTGGTCATTATTGATCTCCGTAAATGTTGCTGCTGCTGCTGCTGAGTTATTGCGCAATAGAGCTAAAATACCTTATGCTTCCTGAAACCGTCCAGAATGTGGAATTTGTATCAGGTTTTCCACCGGGCACGCGGAGAGGGCTCCGTGGCTCAGAATTAATGCTCGATAGATGCGCAGACACTACCGCTACACCACAACATCAACATGTCAATAAACACGCAGATGGAGAAGTGTTAACCGTGAAGCTAACACAGATATCTAAGCCAAAAGAAAAAAAATTGTGTAAATGTTACAAGAGCCAGTTTCTCACATCCATGCTTCCTAATGATTGTCTAACCATCATGTGCCTCCATAAACACCAAGAAACACTTATTCAGTAGTCACAATTGTTCAGTGTCTTTGTACAGATGAATAGTCACACACCAGCTACGTTTTCCTTTCTTCTTCACTGATGCAAATCTGGAAATTAAACAAACATTTCCTCACCTTTCACACAGATGAGGGGAACTATTCATCTATATTAGCAGGGCATCTAAAATAATGTACATTTCAAAAGATGGTGTGTAGTTAGTGTCACCAGCCGTTGGGTCAGAAGGTTAAGAGTGCTCTGTTGCCATAGCAATACTCACCCGAGTGCCCAGAGGGAAAAGTGTGAAACATTCAATGGCCGCCTGAAGATGGATTTAAACATAGCTTTTCACACCCAACTTGGGGAGCATCACTTTGCTGCCTGCACCAAGGCAACCGGCACAAGGACAGCTCATGCAAAGATGCGCTGCCATATCTCACATCTGCGTCTCACCATAATTCGGCAAACATCATCAATCATCATCTAGGAGAGCTGCGCGGCAGTCGGCTCATGTCACCGAATCAAAACAGCGAGCTGCTACCCTCCACAGACTCACAGAAACATGAAAGAATGAGGAGAGACACAGACTGGCAGATGCAGAGGGATGGTCTGCCAAGAGGTCCATCTTTTAAGTGAAGCCACGGAGCGCACATGCACGCACACGCGCACACAATCACATGTGGCCACTGTTTCATCTCGAACCATCCCTTTTTCCTGCTTTTGCTTCAACTGACACGTCTTCCCTCTGTTTCGCTCTCCTTTTTTATTTCTCCCAGCGCGAGCGGCAGCGAGACGCTCCCTCGGTTGTACTCTGTAGCCTGTGTTTTTGTTTAATTGGATGAAAAGATGATGTATAATGCGGGAGGAGAGAAACATGAGGCAGCCAAAGTCCACGTCGCCTGCGGCAACAGAAACCAGCAGCTATTTGTTGTTGACATTTTTCTCCACATTTTTTCTGCTCCATTGAAACTGCGGCAGCTTCCTGTTTTTTTTTTGTTTTGTTTTGTTTTGTTTTTATTATTTTTTTTGTCTCCCATCACAGCCTATCTGCGCCGTAAACGTTCTGTGCATCACAAGTCTCTTCCCTATCACGCTCTCTAGGGTGTGTGTGTGTGTGTGTGTGTGCGCGGCATGAACACGGTGGTGTTGTGATCTCTGAAGCATCCTTGAAGGAGAGCTTTGATGTGAGTCTATCTAACAGGAGTACAGTCGGGTTGTCTCCATTAGGAACATGAGGGTAGATGTTTACTTCCACTAGACATAACCTGCAGCGCCCAGCACACACCGCCGCTTCCATCACAGAGGAGCCGGGTCCTTTTGTAATTCAGGGAAATGTTTGCAAGTGAAGATCTGACACTGAAATCTAAAATTAGCTCGAATGAGAGAAAATGAGAAGACGTATACATTACCTCTGAGCTTCAACGCTCCTCTCACCAGTATTGAGGAGAGTATAGATAAAGGTAATAAAAAGCTTTGCCCTTATTCTTGAAGCAGCTTCAGCTAACACATCTCTTCTCTTATACAGCACCGTGTGGATGCTCGGCTCGTGTTGCATTTTATCTTTCAGCGGCCATTTGGACTGACAATTATTGGCAAAGGGTTGCCTCAGGTTGACATCTCTCTGCGTGTGCTTTATATCCCACTGTTTCCGCCGTGATTTTCGTAGCAGCCGCTATTTTCCAAACGTGAGACCATGACAGAGAGGGAAAAAGGGAACAGAAAGAGCTAGACATTAGCAGGATAAAAGAATGGTTTTACATAATTAAGCAGATAGAAGTGATTACAGCAGCTTATCCGCAGAGCACGAACTGCGCACATTCAGCCTCATTATGAAGTCAAAGACTCCAAACTGTTGCTGATGGCTTAATTACAGTTCCACGGTGGAACAAATGCTTCGGAGTCATTATGGCAAATCACAAACCTCTCCCTGAACATCAGCGTCAGGCAAGGTGCTTTCTTTCCTCACTAATGTTTGTTTTAGCATTCTCTCCCTTCCCACATTTCTCATTTGTGTGCCCTTGCCAGCTTCTTTTTTTGCTTCGCTCTCCACACGCGCACTCCCGCAGTCTTTTGAACTCGTGGTTGAGTCGTGGTTGGAGGCTGAAGTTGACCCCGTGGTTGCTTCCGCACCGCTTTTCCAAGCTCCACAGAGGCGTGCTGACAGACAGCAGAGTGTGGACTCAGCACTTCTCTGAAGTTAGCGTCTGAAGCCAGGCTCGGGGGTTTTAACTCTCCATTCTGCTTCTGCATTATTGAACCAGGGGACTGCCCAGAGGCTGGAACTGGACACGGCTGAGAGGCAACATGCAGATTTGATGATTCAATGAAAATTCTGCGAAACACTGGGAGCAGGGAGCAAATGAACACTGGCAGGATTGGAACAGACACCAGTGGTTTCATTGCACAGTTATTTTGGCACACCTAGATCCTACACAGGAGTCCCGAGACATATACAAACATATATCACAACAGGTTCGCGCACAAAACACACACCCAGAGTCAAAAACACACAAGCGTGCGCTCCAACCCCTTAAGGCCTTCATTAGATAAAAGGAAAACAGCTCTTTCCAGAGCTGCAGTGCAATTATTCAGTGTAGTCAAGCATGTCTCTGTGTGACAAAGCAAATTGCTTTTTCAGTTTGCTGTTCCTGATACAGATAGGGCTTTCAAAATCTGAGGGGAAGCCTCGCGTCACTGCTCTCGATGCTGCAAGAGATACCGACAGTTATTTACCCCACTGTGTGCGTGTGCACTGTGTTTACCGATGACTTTATACATGATCGTGTGCCGGGCGTGGGTGCGCAGACAGCAGCGTTTCGCTGTATGTTGTTGTGTGTGACAATAAAAAAAATAAATAAATCAGCCGGACCCCCTAGTGCATTTCAGAGAAATTCTGCCTGACTGACATTGGTCTCGTCTGATGAGGTGTGTTATAGTTTGCGTAGAGGAATTTCATGCCTTGTGCACTCCTTAGATAATTATTAGTGTACAGTAAAGTGACTGACAGGCAGACACAGAGTCAAATTACACCGTTTTCTGCTTCACACTTAAGGATGCACCACATACTAGGCTTCCATTTAGTACCTGTTATCATTGTAGCTGTTCTAATTGTATTTCATTTTTGTGACGCGGGTTTCACTAAGGAACTGTACCCATTCAATTAAATTTGTACGGGATGACAAGTTTTTCTGTAAGTACCAATGCACGCTGCAGCTACAACTGCCGCAGAATCTCGAAGCTCTGCAGGCATTTAAGCATGGAGCCTGGGGACCGGTGTGGCCGAGGTAATAGGTGTGGTCATTTGTATGAGAGTGGCATGAGAAATACCAAGCCACTTTTTCAGGTCTGGCAGATGATTATCCTTCCCTTCATGTTAGGGTGAGTGAGAGAGCTGTTCATGGCCACTGACTCTTTATTTATCTTATCCGTGCACACTCCAGTAGGGTCCCAATCAATAACCAGGGGCTTGGAGCGAGAGAGGGAGGCAGAGGACAAGTCCTCGGGAGTGAGGTAGAGGGAGAGGGAGCACAAGGACGGGGCAGAGCGTGGAGATTTATTTGTGCTGTCTGTCGGTTTGTGGCCACACACGGGGAGACAAATGTTTATGGGAAGCTTCAGGAATCTCCTATGTGATTATGGAGCACGTCAATTGATTTTGTAATGATTTTCATTTCTGCACGATATTGACTAGCTGTAAATTAGTCAGAGATAATCTTAGTTTATGATGACGCTCGCAGCTGATTGGAATTGGGAAATAGAGCAATGAAAGGTTGACAGTTATTGGGAAGCTTTATTTCTTGTTTTGTCTTCATTCATGATTAAATGTAATTTCTAATGGCATAATTTCAGGCCTCTACAATGCCAGCATGTTACTGCGCTGCTGTCTGTGACTGGGGGAAGATTTAACCCTTTCAGAATCGGATGGAAATATTGATTGTCTTCATTTGCTGTCCAGCCACCATGGGCCCTGGGGAGAGCTTCAAGCAACACTACATGTCCAAACATCCGTGAATGTAGCTACTGGCTAGCTTGTTGCCATAGAGACTTGTTGTTGTCATGCCGACAAGCTAGCCAGAATATAATGTGAAAAAAAAACAAGGGATAAAGACGAGAAGATCAGACCACAGAGATTCTCACAATTGTGCTGCGGAGTGGTGAGGGGGCAGGTCCCTTTCAAGACACGTCACCCCTCACGTTTCAGAGTTTAGAGGTTGAATTAGTGTTAACATACAGTGGGTCGGCTCAGGGTGAGCGGCTCCGAGACCGCAGGAAAGCTTGTAGAGGCAGAATTTACACACTTTGTGAGGCCAAGTGAGAGAGAGAGTGATGGCATAAAACCGGAGGTAGAAGGAAAGGATGTCACTGGCGCCGTAGAGCTTTTCCTGCTCACTACAAGGAGCCTGAAGAACCCAGCGTGGGCACTTCAAAATACTCATGATTTATGCCTGTCAGTGCTTTCTGTATGTGCCCGGAATATCTGATCAACTCCGCTGATGTAGCTCCACGCCTGCTGTCTGTCTGGGTAGGGAGGAGGATAGAGAGAGCAGAGCAGGCAGAAAGAGAAAGTAAGAGAGGACGTTAACAAAAAGGAAGCATGGCGAGCACACGGAGAAGCTCGTACGCGGACGGAGACTGAGAATTGACAAAGAGATCCTAAAAAGGAAGATAATAAATGGAGAGAGAGTGAATGAAGGACAGATAAAGGCAGAGTGAGACTGAACGGTGTTGGGCCCCCTGGAACCCAATGACCACTCTAATTATCCTCTATTTTGTTCAAAAGTGGTCAGAGTTATTGTGAGTCAGCCCCCTGGGACCAGAACCCGCTCCTCATTTTCTCCAAGATTCAATTCTACTCCATCCTCCTCCTCCTGTCTTTTACATATAAAACACTTTCTTCAATTATTCCACCGACGTTCATATCTGTATTATTTGACGCCTTTGCCTATTCAGAGTGACTGCTCATTTCGCCCCACTCTAGTGTGACTAGAATCAATCCCAAGCTCATTCCGAGATAGGCAGAGAGTGAACGCGTGTGTGTGTGCGTGCACGCGCGTGTGCAAACCCTGTGTAGTTGTGTGTTTGAGTATGATTGAAGACAAGACACGGAACGAGATTGGAGAAAAAGACAGGCCAGCAGAGGGAGGGCAATATAATTTAAAGGGAGCACGCAAATGGGTGTTTGTGCGGGTGTGC
This sequence comes from Mugil cephalus, assembly GCF_022458985.1. NCBI lineage: Eukaryota > Metazoa > Chordata > Actinopteri > Mugiliformes > Mugilidae > Mugil > Mugil cephalus. The sequence goes on along the minus strand of NC_061789.1, from coordinate 15,326,023 downwards.
ACGCACACAAAGCTGAGGCCGAGGAAGTAAGTGTGCTGTAGTGTGTGTTTGGCGTAATGAAGGTGTTCCCAGCTTATCCTTGCCCTGCTCTCTCCCTTGTGTAGGACAGCATGGTTTATTTGAGATCAAATGAGGCTACAATTACACGGTGGATGCCTCTCTCTCTCAATCGATTACAAACAAAAGGAGCATTCCATCAGAGGCTTTTAACAAGGAGAGCTGCTGCATGCATGCATGTCCTGCTACAGCTTACCGGCTCGTTGTTCCTTTGCATTGAATCTGCCGGCTGTAAGAAGCTGTAAGAGAGTGATATTAAAATTGATGCTGTTTTGCCTAAACGGTCGTTTATCGTCGCAAACAGTTTTCTAAAGAAAGTAAGCATCAAAAGTCTAAAGGAGTTTTCCGACATGCCCAAAAAGCACCATCAAGATTTTTTAGACAAGAGGATCAGACAAGCAAATACAATAACTATCTGTATATAATACTGTATATAATAACTAGCTACTAAAATGCAAATGTGTCTCGAAAATATGTGTTCAGAAATACTTTGAGAGTAAATCTATGAATATTCCTACCAATTGATAACTAAATTAACTAATAGTACCACTAATCCAGTGGTTCCCAATTGCTCTCATTCCATTGGTAGACGAACTAATTTGACTGCTCGCCCCTGACAACATCCCGCATCAACAAGTTTTTTTTTTCTTTTTCTAATTGATCTTTTTTTAATCGCAATCGAACGCCACATGCACAGTGTTGTAAAACTCTGAGCCCTGCATCGCACATGTAGGAATACAGACGCAATACTGGTTAACAAACTGGTGAAAACAGGTGAGAACTGCACTAGTCCACAGATATCACAGGTACCACTATACAGTTAATATACACTGATTTCATGCATGCAGACCACATCACTTTTTGCGCACCTTAATGCATGGTGAATGTATTGTTAAATGATTCGAGCCTGCATTTCATCTTTTTCCCCATCAATCTAAACCCAATAACCCATAATACAGACGTGCAGACATCTCTCTGCAGGCGTTCCTCTGCAGTAGACTTGATGCAAGCTAGATAAGTGCCAGAGTATAGCGTGTGAAAAAGAGCACACTGACCTCAGACTAGGAAATTTCTGGCATTTAAAATGATTATGAGAGCATGATGGCAAAAATCTGAAAAGTCTGATCTGATCAGCCAAAAAGTGAAACATCTGGGCAGAGCTCCAAGCATTACGTCCGGGACACTAGACGTCACTTATCGTCTGACTAATATCTCTCTGATGGGGACATGGTTGCGGCAGCGGGACACTACGGAAGTGCTTCTCTCGGTGAATCACAGAGTCGACGAATGCAGCCAAACACGTAGAGGTTCTTGAAGAAATCTGCTCCGTCTAACCTGAGGCCGAGGCAAGAGCTCACTTTTCAGAAGCACAATAACCTGAAACGAAAAGCTAAGACAACACTGGAGTGCCTCTAGGACAAGTCATTGACTGACCTTCAGTCAAAGCTCTAGTTTAAACTTCATATCCGTCTCGACATAAAGATGGCAAGTGGAAGACACTTCTCATTTGATGTGACAAAGCTCAGTGCCAGGAGGTTGACAGGTTTCCCGACAGAAGAGTAGACGCTTCAGTGGCAACTGCAATTAACTCAGTCTTCGAGAAAATTCAGTTTTGGAATTTTAAAATAAATATTTTTGTTTTATTTGGCGTTTGAGCATGGATTGATAAGAAAATGCCAATTTAAAAGTGAAAGCAGTTGGAATACTGTCTCAAGTAAACTGTAAAATGAAATGTCATGAGTACTTCTAATATGCCTGAGTTTTGAAGTAAGATGTGAGTTTTTATCCAGAATTAAAACTACAAGAAGTCATTTATCACCAACATAATGTCATTTTAAAAGGATAGTAAATATATTATGTAGCTGGCTCTTTTGCCATCTGCCAAAAACTTGTTCGCATGCCAACATTACAACATATGTTTTTGATTACAGCTTCAAGTAGGTTGGAGGTTAAATTCCTCCATAAGCATTTGAGACCAGTGAGTGTCCTGTTGGCAGTTCAGGACATCTAAATGAAAGAACATAGACGTCCAGATTTCCTCCGTAGTCACATCTGATGTAACAGCCCTCTGCCCACAAGTGTGTCTTTGAGTGGTGGATGGGTTTGATTACATCAATCAGTCACACTGGGAAAGGTGTGTATAAAAAGGCATGTCTGGATAGAGCCACCACTCTGTTACTGGAGAATCTCACCAGTCGCCTGTTTGCCTTTTAATGATAATGTTTAAAATAGATCAGATGTTTCGTAGCTCCGATTTCTCAAATTGTTTTGCAAAATGTGATGCAAAGACAAAAGTAGTTGTATTATTTATTATGTAACTAGTTAATATAAATCTCAGTCACGATCTGTCTCCAAAGAAGCTCATTGATGAACTGGTGGCAGTGTTTATATACCTGGGCATCTGTGGTGAAAATAGGTTATTTTTGTTAAGTTAAGCTTCGCATGTGCTCTCTTCACATATGTGGATACAGCTGCAGTCGGATAAATTGCCACACAATAGTGGATGGGTGGATGGGTTTGCTGCTAACGCAAAGAGAACAATGCCTACTGTTGCAACTTCACAATAAATCTATTTATCTGAGTCTATCGTTCCTTCAAAACTCCTTTTTCACTGTCCCCCGCTGTTCAGGTGCAGCCACATATCGGAACAGGGTTACTCTCAGAAGAATTTATTATCGTCTGTTTTTAAGAAAAAAAAAATAGCAATACTGTACGTTGCTTTTGCTGCCCCGAGAACGCTGTGATCGTGTGATTTGTCGCCACCACCAGCAACCGCAGGTCTTGCCAAATCAGCCGTGAATAAATTATATCCGACAGTGCCACTTGAAGTTCAAAACCAGAACCTGTGCACTGAAATCAGCGTATTTCACACCATATTTGTTTTCCCCCCATCAAGCATCAGCCCAGTGAAGCTTCAAACATAAGCCCTGTATCAGAGCCTGAGTAAACAACAGACTGATAACTCTTCTTCACTATAGATCCGTTCTAAAGCCGACCACCAATCTAAACTTTAATTAACTATCAAACTCCACATCATTATGTGTTGAGAAATTAGTTCATTGGAATGACAGTTTGAATTATAGTCAAACATGAAGGGGGGAAGACATCTTGAGTGGGGGCATGAATAGACACCATTGGTTTCAGTGGTTTCTAAGAGTAAAAACGAAGAGAGAGATTTAAGGAGAGCAGAAGTTTGTGAGGACCAAGAAAATGCCTCCTTTACTGGAAGTTACAGTAATTTCATTATAGTGTGTTTGATTCACACCTCAGGTGTCATTGCACGGTGTGAGTGGGCGGTGGTGGGATGTCTTTGTCGTGCGTTGTTTGTAATGTCCCAGAGTGCAGTTCAATTTTGAGTGAAAAATTCAGGAGCAGCGACTTGGATTGAATACTGCCCCACATGTCGTTCAGTATCTATTACCATTCAGCGAACAACATTGTGACAGACTTACTGTGATAGAAACCATGCTGACACTTTTCACAGACACAACAGCAAATGCTTGCTCGCTATGGTTTCTCTTATAAATTCATTTTACAGGAAGTAGATTGACAATATGTCTCTCACTTTGTTTAAGTGGGTTGACAACTTCCTGAAATAAAAAAATATACGTTGGTCACTGTGGGTCACATCATGCGTATAGTGTCTCCTTTGATTAACTCATACTCTCAGGTCAGTATGTTCAAAGGGATTTCAACCCACACCAGTTTCACTTCATGATGTTCTTAAGACATCCACCACCTGATTTGCAGACATCTTTAAGACTGTCTCTATGTTTACTTTCAAACTGATAAATAGACCCCTTCGTGGCCTATGTCACAATGTCATCACGGCTTTAGCTGGAGGCAAAAACAGAGGGAAACTTGAGGCAAACACTGTCAACCAGAAAAATATCGTCTTATGATATTTTGGGGGGGGCCAAAACCGAAAAAGCGGATGGCACAGCTGACTCTAGATTGACACAAGGTGAGAATGTGAGTGTGAATGGTTGTTTGTCTACGTGTTGGCCCTGCGATAGACTGGCAGCCTGTCCAGGGTGTACCCCGCCTCTCCCCTGATGACAACTAAGATAGGCTCCAAGTAGAAGATGTAGAAGATGAGATGAGATGAAAAAGGAAAAACACTATGTGTTATGGGCTCGGCTTAAATGTGACTGACATAATGTTAATCATTATTTGGGGGATTCTTTTTACACGTTAATGCTAATGCTAACTGTGAGCTAATTCAAACTTAATTGCGTGGTTCAGGGGTGTCCAAGCAGAAGTTGTATTTACTACGTTACCCTCCACAGTGGTTCCACTTACTTCTTGTAATATCTTTGTTGGAGAACTTCACTTGATAAAGACAGACCAGACTTCGTCCCCTCTGTGTCCTCCTTTGGTCAAATCCATCCATCCAGTGATTGAGAGTGTAGGGGTGGGTGAATATCGTCCCATCAGTCAACTTTTTAAAATAACTGCCTTGTTTTTTTCAGTCTGCTTTTTTCTTGTCCATTCTTGCCAAAACAGTGAATTATGCTAACCGCCGTTTACAGGAAGTGGTGCTTGAGATCATTTGCGTCCAGTTAAACCCCACCCCTGTCACACCATTTACAAACTGTGAAGGTTTCTATTTAGAAGAGCAACATGCACCAATCACAAAAGTAATTTTAAAGAAAACACACTCACTGACTTCCAGTTGCCTTTCTGTTAGAATTTTAACTTTCTTTCAAGGTTGTTAAAATGAAAGAGATAAAGACAAAGACAGTTTCAAAGTACTTTAAAAACTGAATAATACTTCTTCTGTATGTGCAGCCTTTGCCTTAATCTTTGGTACCTCCTGCCGTCTGGGCCTCATTCAGAATTTACATCCTGCAGATTATTCCATATTCAGTCAGGGTCTTGCCCGGAGAGAAGGCGGTGTGCACACATGTAATAAGCACGCTGTGCTCATGCTGTCAGGGAGGACGGCATGATTGGTCTCTATGGGACAAGGGGCGCAAGGGACCCAGATCAAGGAGATATGAGCTTGAACTGTGCGTGTGCTCATGTGGTTGCAGCATATCCGCACGGGCGCGTGCAAACGTGCACGTATTTTTGTGTACGTGTTTACGCGCAAGTGTGAGTAAACACAGCGGAAGGGCTGCTGTTTCAGTCTGCAGGCTGACAGACAGTCTCTTGGTTAATGAGCAGCTGTCGACCATCACTATTCATGAGCCGTGTCACTCACCTCCTCTCTCAAAGCACCGGCACCTGAAACCCTGAAACCCCCAGTCTCTCATTAGCACTGCAGCAGCATAGGCACACATCAACGCGCGGCCTCTCAAGCGCACATTCATCCTAAGACATGACCATAATACTTGTGATCATGTGTAAAGAGAAACACATAGCGCGGGGCGTCAGTGGAGCCCGCATCTTCAATAGAATTCAAATTGAAGAGTTGTGGTTGAAACATAGTCGGTTTCTGGCTTATTCAAGCAGTCAATCAGTACATCACGGCGCTTTCATGTTATGCTGCAACAGGCATGCATATGGAACTACAAATGGCTGTTTGATGTGGTCTAGAGGAATGGATATTGAACTGGAGGTTTAGCTAAGGGCCTTTGTTTGTGCTATATACTATGTGGAGCCGTCAAAAAAAGTGAAACCAGCCTTGAATCTGAGATAGTGGTTTGTGTTAACTTCATCCTGCTTTCTCTGCCTCTATAGCAGTCCACTGTGAGGCTGATCAAATCTGTATTTACATGCTAGAACTACCTGGCACCATTCTTAGTTTTATTTTGATCGTGAAGTTCTTTAACTGCATCGGGAACGTATTAGAACCACCTATGCGCTTTTGTGTGACCACGCTGTGACTGTGCGCCGCGTGAACAAGATAAAGAGGGCGCATGAGGCTTATTGAGCTACATCATTTGATTATGTAGCAGAAAAATAGAGGAAGAAAATATATAATCCGAAAGAATGAATCAGCTTCCGTGAGAAAGACAGACAGTGACTGCATATTCAGAATATTGCTGTGTGTCTCAGGTTGGCTCTGAATTATTGAAGAGCAGCGGAGTCAGGCCCAATTGTTCTCATTACTGTGACAGATATGAAAGCGCGTTTCAAAGACTGCCGGCTCCATTGACAAACAGAGAGAACGGGATGCAGTTTATCTCCTTAGAAAGTGTATTGATTGCTAATCCCCAACCATTTCGCCGAATAAATACAGAGATTGCGTGACATATGCAGTGTTGCACAAATGAGAGAAAACGTATTGTTGTCTCTTACCACTATTTGCCTTCCAGCGCTCTCCTGTGATCTGCAAGGTGTTTAGTCTGTGCAGTGAACCTCTTTTTGGCAAGATGTATCAAAAGTGTTCGTGCCCATGAAATGCTGCCACTCTCTTTGATGGAACAACAGGCGTTTCGGTGCCGCTACTGATACACAGGACAAGGTGCATTGATCATTGAGAGAAGGAGGAAGAAGGAAAGTTGCTGACGGAGAAGGAGGTGGAGAGAATTTTATTTATTTATTTTTTAGTATTTTGCATTCAGGACCGCCGATGAGAGCCTCCGGACTCATTGAGGTGACTGGAAATGATTAGTTTCCCTGGCTTTTCAACCGAGGTCTGAGCCAGTGTACTCCCGCGGCTGAATCACTCGGTCTCTGTCTTTTGCTTGTGCTCTTTTCCTCACTGCCTTGTCTGATTTATGGGGAAAAAATCATTTCTATTGAGTGATTGGGTCATGCAGCCAGCGCTCTCTCCCTCGCTTACCCCCACTCGCTAACAAATCAGAAACACCCGTACGCATGCACATGTGAGGCTGAATGCAGGTCCCCAGAGATTATCCCTTCAGTTTTCCTGATCGGGGCTAAGTTTGTTCATTAACACTGTCGTGGAT